>NC_137325.1:74256368-74902618 GCF_965287045.1 Carcharhinus amblyrhynchos | reverse complement strand
CTGCAGCCTATCACAAAGGAAGCAATTCAAGACATTAAATGAGAGTAAGACAATAATTTCCAGTGATATGAGTTTATGAAAGGCAAGTCATGCCCAACAAATTTATTAATAGAATTCTTTAGGGATTTATCAGGATTGTTCAGTTGTAGCTCTATAATGGATGCTATATGCTGGATTTCAGCAGGCATGTGATAGGGAGCCTCAGGACTAAAGTAAAACTTAGCGTAAATGAAGAACTTGCAAATTGAAAAAAAACAATTAAATGATAAGAAAAGGAAGGTTAGTGACCATTAATGGACTTTGATTTGAACAGTAGGTCAGTGCAGAGACCTTTGCTTTCAGGTTTTTTATACTTTATATTGCTGAATACTTTAGTAGCAAAAGCTATAACATTTCAGAATGCCTAATCATGGGAACAAGACATTTAGAAAATTGAATTAAATTCAAATATTGTTGTGAACACTGAACTTTTTAAAGATGGTTATGTTTTAAACTGTCTCCTCCAATTCAAAGTAAAATGGAATAATTTGGAGCGAGGCATAAGACTTCAGGTTGAATCTTCCCAGACACAAGCTCACGTGACTTGCTTCAGTTGTACAGGGCATCAGCCACATTTGAAATCATGAGTACAGTGTTGGCCTCCTTATTTAAGAAAGGATGTAAATGTGTTGGAAACTGTTCAGAGTAGCTCTACCAGACTAATATCAGGAATGGGCAGGGGATCTTATAAGAAAATGTTGAAAAGGTTAGATTTGTATCCAAATTTAGAAAAGTAACAGGTGACTTGATCAAAACCTTTACGAGGCTATTTACAAGGTGGATGTGGAGAATCTAGAAATAAGGGTCACTGTTTAAAAATAAGAGTTGCCATTTAAGACAGTAAAGAGGAAATCTTTCTCTTAGATGGTCGTGAGTCCCTCATGAGGTGGTGGAAACACAGTCTTTGAATATTTTTAAGGCAGACCTGGATAGATTCTTGATTAACAAGGGGGTGAAAGAGTATTGGGGGTAGGCAGAAATGTGAGGTTGAGGTTATACTCAGGTCAACCATGATCTTATTGAGTGGCGGAGTAAACTTCACTATTTACATAAATGATTTGGATGTGAATGTACAAGGAATGGTTAGTAAGTTTATAGATGATATTAAGTTAGGAGACATCATTAATAACGAAGAAGGTTGTCAAAAATTACAGGAGCATCTTGATCTGTCAGGGAAGTGGGCCAAGGATTGGCAAATGGATTTCAATACGGATAAGTGTGAGGTGTCACATTTTGTAAAGTCAAACCAGTGTAGGACTTATATGACGAATGGTAGGGCCCCAGGGGTTGTTGAGGAACAGAGGGACTAGGAGTACAAGTACATAATTCGTTGAAAGTTAGATAAGGTGGTAAACAAGGCATTTAGCATAATGGCTTTCAACAGTCAGGGATTTCAGTATAGAAGTTGGGACGTTATGGGTAGAATTTTATGGTCACATCGCGCCTGTTTACGGGGCAAGAAGTGATTAGCGCAATTGATGCTGCTTTTTGTGACTGGCACGATTTTACGACCCCAGGATTTCCAGCACGGTCAGCCTCACACCGAGAATAGGCGAGAGACTGGTTAATTTATTTAAATTTATTAAAATACTAATTTTAATGTGATTAGTGAGCCTGGTGCTCAATTCTCCGGGCTCGCTTGCACTTATGGCCGCGTCAGGGGAGGTTCTCTCCAGTGAGGACCTACTCCTCATAACGGGAAACAGTCATGTTGGCCTCGCCTGTGGAACTGGAGGCCATTAAGGCCCCTCAGGGAGCTTGAGGGAGAGGCGGGAGTGCCAGACTGGCAGCACCACCCTGGCATCTGGGCAATACCAGCCTGGCACCTGGACAATGCCCACCGGGTACTGCCAGGGGATGGGGACACTGGGGGCAGAGCTAGTGGGGAGGGGCCAGCAGAAGAGCGGGGCAACTGGTGAGGGGGCAGTCTGCATGGATCGGTGGGCCAGCTGCCACTCTACAGCGATCGATGGGGGGGAAGTGGGCGGGGCCACTGCCACTCTGCAGCGATTGGTGGGGGGATGGCAGCAGGACCACAATCGGTGGGGAAGGGAGGGGTCTTTTATCGGTAGAGGAGGAGGGGCAGTGGAGGCTGCATCTTATGCCGAGGGTCGCCACAATTGCAGAGGGGAGGAAGTACTTGAGGTAGCCAGTTATAGCAGGGGCCTGACAACACTCTTTGCCCGACACTTAGACCAAAAGTCGTGAAATAGTACCATAGTCTTTTTTCCAGGGAAGGGGAGTTGAAAACTAGAGGGCATAGGTTTAAGGTGAGAGCGGAAGGATTTAAACGGAACCTGAGGGGCAACTTCTTCTCTCAATGGGTGGTGCATATATGGAGTGAGCCGCCTGAGAAAGTGGTTGAAACAGGTTCAGTAGCAACTTTTAAAAAGCATTTGGATATGTATCTGGATGGAAAAGGATTAGAGGGATATGGGCCAAACACGGGCCATTGGGACCAACTGAGAGGTCATCACAGTCACCATGGTCAGCATGGACTGATTGGGCCGAATGGCCTATTTCCATGCTGTATTGCTCTATGATTCAATGAGTGAGTGGCCTATTCATGCTCCCAATTTGTGTTTGTAAAATGGTATCAATCAGCTCAATGCTATTTTCTCACAGTTTCTATTGCTTTTAGTGTGGATTACAGCAGATAACTGGAAGAAATTGTTTTGGAAATTTATCCCAGGATTTCAGAGAAACCATTGTGATTTGAAGATGTGCTGTTTCCAAATGTCCCATAAGAAGGGAATCGACACATCATTTGCAGAACAATAAAGAAAATTCCAGGTAATATGCAGGTTAACATCTATTGAAACTTGCCTTATCACCTTTGAGGGAACTGGAAAAGATTTTGACACTTGTTTCCTGAACTGATTATGGATCTCAGAGTCCTTGAAAGGGTAGAAAGGATTGTAAAGAAAATGTGAGACTGTGTACTGCTTAGCTCACCTGAATTATTTTTCCTACCAGTGACTCATAGGAGAATGGAGTAAGATTAAACGACCTTTCAGATATTTACACAGATCCAGTCATAATAACATTTTCCCCATAGAAAGGATGAAAAGTGGTTCAAAAAAGTATCTATTTCTTCACATTACAGAGTTAAAGATAATTCAGAAACTGTAAACTGGCCAGAATATTAGAAATATATTGCGCTTCAGTTTATGAACTGACAGGTAACATCTGACAGTTAATGAATGATTAACAAAAAATGACTTCAGTATCCCCTATAAACTAGTCAGAAGTAGAGGTAGGACTCCAGGAGCACCGTATGACACAGCCTCAAGCTTCAGAGGATTGGTTAACTAACAGAAAGCAAAGAGTGAGGATAAATGGGTGTGCTTTCTGGATGGCAATCAGTGACCAGTGGTGTGCCTCAGGGATCAGTGTTGGGACTGCAACTATTTACGATTTACACAGATAAATCATTGGGGACCAAGTACAGTGTGTCAAAATTTGCAGATGACACTAAAATGAGCAGCAGAGCAAAGTGTGTAGCGGACATTGAAAGTCTGCAAAGGGATATAGATAGTCTAAGTGAACAGGTGAGGGTCTAGAAGATGAAGTACAATGTTGGTAAATGTGAGGCCATCCATTTTGGTAGGAATAACAGTAAAATGGGCTATTATTTAAGTAGTAAAATATTGCAGCATGCTGCTGTGCAGAGAGACCTGGATGTCCTTGTGCATGAATCACAAAAAGTTGTTTTGCAGGTGCAGCAGGTAATTAAGAAGGCAAATGGAATTTTGTCTTTCGTTGCTAGATGGATGGAGTTTAAAACAAGATTATGCTGCAGCTTTAAAGGTGCTGGTGAGGCCACACCTGAAATACTGTATAGAGTTTTGGTCTCCTTACTTGAGAAAGGGTATATTGGCACTGGAGGGAGTACAGGGAGATTCATTAGATTGATTCCATAATTGAGAGGGTTGGCTTATGGAGAGAGGCTGAGAAGACTGGGAGATCTTATAGAAACAGATAAGATTATGAAAGGAATAGAAAAGATAGAAGCAGAGAAGTTGTTTCCACTGGCAGGTGAAACTAGAACGGGGGGTTGGGTGGGGTGCGGGGGCATGGCTTCAAAGTAAAGGGAAGCAGTTTTAGGACTGGGTTGAGGAGGAAGTTCTTCACACAAAGGGTTGTGAATCTGTGGAATTCCCTGCCCAATGAAGCAGTTGAAACTACCTCATTGAATGTTTTTAAGACAAGGATAAATTTTTGAACAGTAAATGAATTAAGGGTTATGGTGAGCGGGGCAGATAAGTGGAGCTGAGTCCATGAAAAGATCAGCCATGATCTTATTAAATGGCAGAGCGGGCTCGAGGGGCCAGATGGTCTACTTCAGCTCCTAGTTCTTATGTTCTTATCTAGAGGATACTTAATCCAACACTACGCTCTCTTGATTCCATTACCTACCTGAAATTTGTTCTGGAATATCTCTGGACTATTTTGTGTATAGCTTGGTGGATTGTGCCACCTTGTGGTTTGTTTCTGCATCCCACCTTGTAGATTGATTGATTTAAGCGAAGTCTTCCATCTAGTGGTTTTATCTTGTAATACAGTATTTAAAAGCTTCTCAATGAAAAATGATAGTGAATGCATTATCACGCCACAGAAAAGTTTCACAGCACTTTGTTTACTGAGAATTACCTTAACATATGTAGATAAATGCAGCATTTATTCTTCTTGCTCATTCATTCGAAGATCCACAAGCAATAATGACTGGTTGTTGATGCTACTCGTTTGGGGAAAACATTTGCCAGATCTTCACATGAAGTTACATTTTCCATTTGAAGTATCTTGGACTTTTATTCCAGGAGTGCCACCTATCCTATTTTCTGATACACAATTTTATTTTTTGCATTCCTTTTTGAATCACCTGGATTTCAAGGTCAGACACAAAGACGTAAACTTGTATTACGATGCTTTCAGATTTAAAATCCTGCATATCTGCAGGAGGAGCAGACGGTTCTCACCCCATTGTGTTGTCTTTTGTTCTGTCTTCCTGTGTTACTGTGCTACTTCTTAGTTCTTAAAGTTTGAAAAAGTTTTTTAAGTTTAGGTCGCACTTGGAATATGGTGTTCAATTCTGGTCGCCACACTATCAGAAGGATGTGGGTACTTCGGAAAGGGTACAGGAAAGATTTACCAGGATGTTGCCTGGTATGGAAGGTATTAGATATGAGAAACTTGGTTTGTTCTCACTGGAACAACAGAGGTTGAGGGACGACCTGATAGAAGTCTACAAGATTATGAGAGGCATGGACAGAGTGGATAGTCAGTTTTTCCCAGGGTGGAAGACTCAATTACTAGGGGGCATAGGTTTAAGATGCAGGGAGCAAGGTTTAAAGGAGATGTACAAGGCAAGTTTTTTACGCAGAGGGTGGTGGGTGCCTGGAACTCATTGCCGAGGGAGGTATGGAAGCAGATACAATAGTGACTTCTAAGGGGCATCTGGACAAATGCATGAATCCGATGGGAATAACAGGATATGGTTCCCAGAAGAGTAGGAGGTTTTAGTTCAGTCAGGCAGCATGGTCAGTGCAGGTTTGGAGGGCCAAAAGGCCTGTTCCTGTGTTATAATTTTCTTTGTTCTTTAAAGATTTTTTATTAGTCACAAATAGTCTTGTATGAACGCCGCAAGAAGTTTCTGTGAAAATCCCCTAGTTGTCACACTCCAGCGCCTGTTTGAGTGCACTGAGAGAGAATTTTGCTTGGCCAATGTACCTAACCAGCACATCTTTCAGACTGTGGGAGGAAATCAAAGTGCCCGAAGGAAACCCACATGGACATGGGGAGAACTTGCAAACTCCACACAGACAGTCACCCGAAACTGGAATGGAATCCTGGCCTCTGGCACTGAGATGTAGAAGTGCTTCTGACTACTAAATCTGTTACATAAGAACATAAGAACATAAGAAATAGGAGCAGGAGTAGGCCATCTAGCCCTTCGAGCCTGCCCCGCCATTCAATAAGATCATGGCTGATCTGTCGTGGCTCAGTTCCACTTTCCCGCCCTCTCCCCATAACCCTTAATCCCCTCTCTTATCAAGAACCCATCAACCCGCTTCTTAAAAATATTTAGCGAGGCAGCCTCCACCACTTCAACGGGCAGAGAATTCCAGAGATTCACCACCCTTTGAGTGAAGAAGTTCCTCCTCAACTCCGTTCTAAACCGCCTCCCCTTTATCTTGAGGCTGTGCCCCCTAGTCCTACTGTCTTTTTTGAGCGGGAAGAGTCTCTCCACCTCTATCCTATCCATCCCATTCATCATTTTATACGTCTCAATGAGATCTCCCCTCATTCTTCTAAACTCTAACGAGTACAAGCCTAGTTTATTCAGCCTCTCCTCATAGCTCAATCCCCTCAACTCCGGTATCAGCCTAGTAAACCTCCTCTGCACTCCCTCCAGGGCCAAAATATCCTTGCGCAGGTGCGGCGCCCAAAACTGCACACAGTACTCCAGCTGCGGCCTCACCAATGCCCTATACAGCTGCAGCAAGACCTCCCTACTTTTATATTCAATCCCCCTCGCTATGAAGGCCAGCATCCCATTCGCCTTCCTGACCACCTGCTGCACCTGCAAGCTGGGTTTTTGCGACTCATGCACAAGGACCCCGAGGTCCCTCTGCACCGTCGCCTGCTGCAGTTTTTCGCCACGTAAGTAATAGTCCTTCCTACCATTCTTCCTACCAAAGTGGACCACCTCACACTTGCCAACATTAAATTCCATTTGCCATTTCCTGGCCCATTCGCCCAGCCTATCTAGATCCTTCTGCAGACTCTCCACACCCTCCGCACAATTTGCCTTTCCCCCAATCTTGGTGTCATCAGCAAATTTCGACACCCTGCACTCGGTTCCCTCCTCCAGATCATCTATATAAATGGTAAATAGCTGAGGCCCCAGCACCGACCCCTGGGGCACCCCACTAGTCACCATCCGCCAATCCGAATAGCACCCATTGACCCCCACTCTCTGCCTCCTATTTGACAACCAGTCCTCTATCCACGCTAACACCCTACCCCCAACTCCATGTCCTCTGACCTTCTGCAATAACCTCTTGTGAGGTACCTTGTCAAACGATCCTGTGGACTTTAATCAGAAAGGGTGGAGATTAGTGAGATAAAAGGAGGAACTTTTTGCTTCAGAAAGTGCAGTGATAAGAGATCAAAGCAACAAGTTTCTTGTCGGCCGGTGTGGCGGGTTCCCTGTCAAATCATCTGCTTTTCAGCTCATTATATATGCATGAACATGAAGCATACTGTATTTGGGACAGGTCAAGCTGGGATTCATACTCCCTGCCGTGACCTCATCAGAACATCTTTCCTGACGCTATATTTAAACCTCACCCATGTATAACATTCACTCTCTGCAGCCCAGGACTGATTGTGGCGAGAGACAGCATCAAAATATAAGAAACCTATTGGCATCAGGCTCAGCGAGGATGTTGTTGGGACACTTCTGGGTGCTGTGGTGACATACCAGGACATTCTTTACTTCCACAGTGGCAGAAGGAGGTTCACCAACCTCAGCTTTGTCACCAGGGCACTCCGCACCAATGCTCCTCAGAAGAGGACCACGGTCCACTGCAGGAAAAGAATGAATGATCTCATCTGCTCTGCCAGAGTAAATTAACCTTCATCTTATTCTTAATTCAAACTCTCTCAAGCCTGTCAGGCATTCACTTGGATACAGTCACTGGAATCTCATGCACTGCCATCACAAGAGACATTACCTCTGACTCTCTCACACACACTTTGACATCTTCTCTCCTCACAAGCTGGTGTCCTGAGCCCTTATACAGGTCCACACTGCACCCAAAGTAATCAGGAATCCTTATCATCTGTCTTGGCAATTGTCTAGCTTACAGTCTGTCCATCTGTCATTATGCAGGGATAGATCACTCACAATGAAGGGAATTGATCCCTGAATGGTTGTGAGTTGGGGCTTGGGGGGTGGTGGTGGGTGATGCCTGAACTCAGGCCCCTCACCCAATATGAAGAGTTTGCAGTAGAGTTGACCGACGAGGCCTGGGGCCACACCAGTGTTGAGAGCGAGATTGGCAACTCCCAGGCCAGTGAGGACCCATCAATAGACCATCATTCACCAAACAAAACAGTGAGTGCTTTGTAATATTACTGTCTATACAACCAATCACTAATTATCTCTTCACTTTTTCACAGACATCAGCAGCAGCCCAGTGGCAGCCAGCCTCTCAGCCCCAGCTTGCACATCACCTCAGTTGAGAATTCTGAGGACCCAGCAGAAGGAAAGCCAACTACAACATGCGTCTGCACCCTCCATCAGCGCAGCCTAATACGTCTGCAGATCCTAGCTGTAGCACAGGCTTGCGATCACAATCTGGGGAGCACAGCACACATTTAGGTCCACTGCAGGTGGAACAGCGACATCCACACTCACTGGCACGCGGAGGACAAGTGGCGGCCAAAATCCTGCAGTGTCTGACTCAGATAACAAGCCTCTGGACTAAGCCCTGCTAGATGTTTAAAATGGTGTGATCTAGGAGTTGTTTTTAGAAGCTCCAGATGCCTGACTTTAGGAGATGGGAGGATGCAGTGCTGGGCCACAATGTCTTCACAATCTCTTCACAGTAAACTTCTGCCAGTCTGAGTTGGTCAATCGACATGGTAATGTGCAACTTGCCCAGGCATCAGTGTGCCTGAGTTCCGTGTGTGTTTGTCAGAATGTTGGAGTGAAATTGTGGAGGTCTCATAGGGGATCAGAGTGAGTCTCTGAGATGACTGATCTCTGTATTACCAATGATTGGGGCTGTTAAGGCCCGGATGGAGTGTCATCATTTAAATGTGGGTTGACAAATGCCATGGCTGGGCAACATGGGACACTGGGAGAGTCTGAATGGAAGCTTGGTCATGAATGAACATAAGAAATAGGAGCAGGAGTAGGCCATCTAGCCCCTCAAGCCTGCCCCGCCATTCAATAAGATCGTGGCTGATCTGATAGTGCGTTCAGTTCCACTTACCTGGCCGTTCCCAATAACCCTTAATTCCCCTATTGGTTAAAAATCTATCCATCTGTGTCTTAAACACATTTAACTAGGTAGCCTCTATTGCTTCATTGGGCAGAGAATTCCAAAGATTCACTACCCTCTGGGAGAAGAAATTCCTCCTCAACTCTGTTGAGACTACGCCCCCTAGTTCTTCTTTCCCTGATAGATATCAGACTATGCTGCTATTGAAGGTTTTACAGTCCACTGAAAGATGAGTTGAAATGCAGCCTCACGTCCATTACTGAGAGTTACAGATGACTGAGTCCTGAAGAAATATTAGATACTGGGAACTGAGTATGATGATGAGGTCTGAACACTTGTCTTGCCTGAATGATTGTCTGTGCAGTAAAAAACACAGTGCGGATTCTGAATCAACCTCTCACATGAAGGTGAGACCACCGAGTGATGACTGTGCTTCTTAGGGTGATTTTTCAGACTGCAGGCATACTGCCATGAATGCACTGAGAATTGCATTGCTGCTCCTGCCTCTTGATTATTGGCTAGATGCTTGAAGGAGCTGCATCATTTCAACTCTGTACACAAAATGCCCTGTTGCAGTTATTATCCTACAACAGAAAGGCCAAATGTTCCTGAGGCTGCCATACCTTCCAAGGGTATGAAGACATTGTGACAGAAGATTGCATCTCCTCATTCAGAGGTAGATATGTAGTGTTGAATCGATTTGGATCACAGCCAAGATGCTAAGGTAGACCCTGCATAGAAGACACTGGTTAAAGAGGCTGGTATGAGCTAGTCATCACCATCCTCCTGAAGCCCTGAGTGGGCTGACTGCCCTTGAAGATCTGCAGCATCTGCGAGTGACTCAAAATGGACAAGCTGTGAGAGTTTCGAGGGTATCTTGCACGAACCTGCATCATCTGCTTCTAGTGGTTGCAGGTCAAATGAACATTGAGAGAGTGGAGCCTTTCGTGTTGACGAATCATACTGGTTGCTCCCAGGGAGCTCTTAAAGCCACATGAGTGGAGTTGGTGGCACCATGCACTTGTGGGAATCCAGAGATCACTGCAAATCCCATTGCTCTGGCAGACTGGCTGGTTTCATCTAAGGAGAACTGGACATAATTATGTGCCTTGTGAAATAGGCATCCATAAGCTCGTGAATGGCCTTGTGAGCAGCTGCTTGAGAAATCCCCCAGAGATCTCCAGTGGAGCCCTGAAACAAGTCACTCATATTAAAGTTCAGAGTGGCTGTCACTTTTAGAGCCATGGCAATGGGTGGGCTCCTAGTCCCTTTGGCATTAACTCCTCCCAGAGAATCTGATAAATGTGAGACACCACATCCCAGACATACAAAGATAATATCTGGCACTATCTCTCTCTGGCTCCTCTGGAGGTTGGAGAAACATCTTCTGTGCACCCTTGGTCTTGCCAGCAACTTAATGGTTCTTTCAACCTCCCCCACCAAATAGGGCTTTGGAACAGAGGCTTTGTTCTAAGCAAATTCTGCTAGGTGACAGAAGCCACAGGCAGGACATTGTCAGACTGTATCCTTTGGGCCACACAGCAGCCCTAAATTGCACTCATATTGTGAGAATGTTGTAGTTTAAGTGGACCTTTAAAATCCCAAACTGCCAGCTGCCAGCTGTGAGGTCTTAGTGCCATTAGGCAGCTGTATTTTAGCCTTTTCAGTTGCTTTTTTCTGATGCTCTGAATTTCCCATGAGAGGGACAAAGTGTCTTTGGATGGCAATCCTACAATGGCCCCAATCGGGTTTCTATTCTCAAGTGTGTGCAACATGAATTAATGCATCACGTTCCCTTCACTTTTTCCAACACGTCTCAGCAGTGCCTTACTCTCCATTTGGAAAAGTGAACCAGTGGAAACCCCTTCAATTGGCTCACAAATGCAATAGTCAACGCCTCCCACAAGCCCTGACTTGGCAATTTTCCGTTCCTTGTTTTTTGACTGCAACATTGGATCAGCTTGAAAATTAGTGGTGGTGAGATATTACTCCCAGACCAACATTAAGCCCTCTCTCTGTGACTGTCAATATCCCTCCTATTGTGATGGAGGAGCAGCATGTTCAGGTTTCTCTCCCTCCAATCGCTCTCTGTGCTCCCCCTCCAATCCTTGCGATACTCTTTGGTATCCCTGTCCTTCTCCCAACCTAGTTAATATCCCAATGCCTCATGTAAACCTGGCCCCTCCCCATTTTCAGGCCCATTTTATTGTAACTTAAGAGACAACATGCAACGAAATGGTCAAGTGTCCCCCTATGTTATTGTCATAACTGGAGGCAACTCAATATGATTCCAACAACAAGATGGTTTATTAAACTATAACAACTATTTGCACTCTAACAGTCCTATTTTACTATTTCAATCTAAGTGCTGGGTCATCTTGGAACTGGGAATGTTTCAGATCCGATTTTTAGACCTGTTCTCAGGCGCCCCCATACACACTTTGCCTGAAAAGATATCAGCGATTCTGAATCGCGCTGCAGAAGCCTGTGGGTGGGGCTTAGTGCCTGAAATCTTGCTGCTCTGATCGGCGCCTCCAACTATGCATGCGCAGAAAAAAAGGATAAATTGCGGCTCCCCTGCCATATCCCTCCCAGACCAGATAATGCCTCCCCCTGGCCCCCACAGGCATTGCTCCACCCTCCCAAAAATATTGTCTCCCTTATTCCCCTCAAACCCTTCGCACCCAGGCTGATCACGAGCCCCTTCCTCCCCACCGATCTCAGGCAGAGAGCTGTCGGATCCTCGGCACTTACTTCCTCATTAACAGGAGCGCCCGAATTGGACTTTTGTAGAGCATGTTTACTTTGTGCTGAATCTGAATGGACGAATGTGGTGGTAAAGGGGGAAGTGCCAGTGAGGTTGGGAGTGCTGTCCATTAAGTCAATTTAAATGCATGCAATTGCATTTAAATGGCCGTCATGCCCCTTTCAGTCTTGGTCCTGATCGTGGCAATTTTCAGGCCTTGGTAAAGGGGGAACCAGCACGGAGGTGAGCACAGATTGTACTACTCACCTCATGCCTGATTTTACTAAGTTTTTGTGCCAGAAAATGGGCACAAAGCGATGGTAAAATCAGGCCCTAAGGGCCCTATTTTATCATTTTAATTCTCAGTGTTGGGCGGACATGAAATTAGGAGTGTTTCAGATCTGATTTTCTTAGGCATCCCCATACGCATTGTACCTGAAAAAATATCAGCAATTCCAAATCACGCTGCACAAGTTTGTGGGTGTGCCAGCTCCGATTGGCACCTCCAACTGTGCATGCACACACAAAGAAAAATGATAGACTGCTGCTTCCCTGCCACATCCCTCCCACGCCAACTAATGCCTCCCCCTCACCCCCATAGACATTGCCCCAACACCACAACATTACTGACTCCCTTATCCCCAACCTCCCTCCCCCCCTACCACCCAGACTGATCGTGGCCCCTACCTCCTTCTCCCTATCAATCTCAGGCAGAGTGGCAGCAGACATCCCCCTCACTCGCCCACTAATCTCAAGCAGAGACACTCGGCACTTACCTCCTCATTAACTGGAGTACCCAAATTGGAGTTTTGTAGAGCATGTCTCTTTTACGCCAGTTCTGGGTGGGTGAACATGGTGATAAAGAGGGAAGTGCCGGTAAGGTTGGGAGTGTGACCTATTAAGTCAATTTAAATGCATGCAAATACATTTAAATAGCCTTTGCACCCGTTTTGGGCATGGTCCCGATTGTGGCCATTTTCGGGCCTTGGTAAAGGAGGTACCAGCACAGAGGTGGCGCGGATTGCGTTACTCGCCTCACGCCCACCTTTGCCATGTTTTCGTGTCCAAAAACGGGTGCAATGCAATAGTAAAATCAGGCTCTAAGCGTCTGATGGTAACACCGTGCAGGTCTGCTCTGCTCTCTTCACTGGTTCCAATTGCAATCCTCCCAGTCCCAGGGATGCGTGCCCTCGCTCCTGATTAACTCAGCTCTATTCCACAGGTTCCAGCCCGAGCACGTGGCCAGCGAAGGATTGCCTCTTAAAGGGGCCACATTACCACAATTCCTGCCCCCCTCTCACATTTACCTGTTTCCCATGTGCAGGCTGTGACTGTGCCATCTGCAGCTCCTTCAACCCATCCTCCCGCCTTCCCACATGTCTCACGTGGTAAGCCTTGTCTCTGACTCAAACTGCCACAACCAACACCCGGCCCCTTTCTGGCCTCATCACAGCCTTGAGTTTCCACTGGTCTTGCCTGCACAGCCTTGGTGTGGAGTTGAAGCAGCCATGAACACAAAACTCTCTTCCCTAGTTATTTCCCTCAGTCAAATCTTTGCATCCAGCCCATTCAACCCACCCACCCCTGCCTTCTCAATGGTCTCACATGACAAGCCTTGTCTCTGACTCCCATTGCCAAAACCAACACCCCCCTCCCACCTCATCCCCCCCAATCCCCATTGGGCTCCCCACCATCTTGGATTCCCGCTGGTCTTGCTTGCACAGACTTGGCATGGAGTTGAAGCAACCACAAACACAACACAATGAAAGGTACGTGAACATACTTCGAGGTTACAAGAGATGTGTTTCTCACCAGATGCATACCACTTATTTCCAAATGTGAATCCAGCCAGTTAAGTGAGCCATTGGCTTGGCCATTTGATCTAGAATGGGACGATATTCTGGCAAGCAGCCTTTTAAATGAATATTCATGAATTCAAATGAGTGCAAATGCAATTCCTGACAAGGTAAGGTGGGCTACCTAGTCTGCCATGAAACGCGGCAACAGAACTCTTTTTATGGCGGGGAAATTGACTTTTAGCCATGCTCCCCATTTTCCCAATCCGTCCACAATGAAGTCCACTGTTGACAGGATCAGCAAATCCTGCCCAAAATGATACCAACTTTCCATATTCCTTCCTAATCATTTGCAGACTAACTTTTTGTGATCTGTGCTTCAAGACATCTTGGTGTCTTTCCTGCCAAAGTGGATAAGTTTGAATTTTCTCACATTATACTCCACCTGCCAATTTTTTACCGACTCACCAACCTGTCCATATGGACACTTTACCTCCACTTCACAACTTACTTTCTTACCTATCTTGGTGTCATTGACAAATGTAGCTCCATACATTCGGTCCCTTCATCCAAATCATTGATATGGATTGCAAATAGTTGAGCCTCCAGCTCAATCCCTGTGGCACGCCACTTGTAAAGATTGCCAACCCGAAAAGAGCTAATTTATCCCTACTCCATGCTTCCTTCCAACTAGCAAATCCTTTATCCATGCTGATATGTTACTCCACATCACGTAATTGTATCTTATGCAGTAACCTTTGATGTGGCAACTCATCAAACATTTGTTACTTCCTCAGAAAAATTATAATAAGCTCATTAAACACAATTGCCCTTTCACCACCCAATTTGATTCTGCCTGATTTTCTAAGCAACCTATAACTTCCTTAAAAATGGATTTAAGCATTTTTTGTGTGACAGATGTTGAACCGACAGGCCTATGGTTTCCTGCTTTTTGTCTCCCTCTTTTATTGAATAAAGTTGTTATGTTAGCTATTTTCTAATGCACTGGGACCCTTCCAGAATCTAAGGATATTTTGGAAGAAAATAACCAAAGCATCGACTATCACTCAGTCACTTATTTTAAGACCCTAGAGGGAGGTTGTGGCAATGGGGGATTGAGGGGGGGGAGGTGCCACTATGGAGGTGTTGGCATAGTGATATTGTTACTGGACTAGTATTTCAAAGACCTAGGCCAACGGTTTAGGGACAGGTTTAAATCCCAACATGGCAGATGGTGAAATTTTGGCCGCGATTCTCCCATCTGCACCCATCATTTATCTGATGGATCCGGTTGGGAGATGCACCTCTGCGACCTTAAACGGGGATTTGCGCAAGCACGGGGAATGCATGCGCATCTCCCAGAGCTGACAAGAAGTCACCCGCCAGTCCATTCTGGAAACTAGTGGGAAGGCAAGTAAGTAATTTAAATCTTTTTAAAATCTATTTTAAATATGTACTTAAGTTAATTATCAGGACCTTTCAGTTCCCAATCAAATCTCCCACCCCACCAGGAGTACTCATTCTGGCAGGGTTCAGACTATCTTCCCACATTTGGAGAGCCCGTGGGAGATTCCACTGAAATGAAGAGGGGCAATTGGAGCCCACCAGAGGGTCAGGCGGCAGGGGGCTGGTACCCTCTGAGCATGGGCACCCTGGCAATGCTAGCCTGTGCCCTTTGGCACTACCCAAGGGGCAAAAGTGTCCATGCCCAGGGGGCACCTTGACACTGCCAATCGGACATTGGGCAGTGCCAATGGGGGCCGGGCTTATTGTGGGCAGGGCCCAGGGACAATCAGTGGGGTGGAGGTCCTGCTGCCACACTGCATTGGGATCGGTGTGAGATGGAGGGAAGGCAGCGATTGGGGCGGGCTGGTGGGGGTGGGGGGGGGGGGAGGGTAGTGATCTGCTGGGGGGGCCTGCCTCGGGGATGGAGTCTGACCCTGGGGGTGTCAGCAAGGGGAGTGGGGGTCTGCTGGGATGAGGGTGGTTGCGGGATCGCCATTGCTGGGAAATGGGGCCTGGGCATCAGGATGCTCTGGGACTTGGGTGGGCGGAGGGGGGGGTGTGGTGGGGGATGTTCGGGGGGGGAGGTGTCAGGGCTGGCCCGGTAATCATTGAGAGGGCCACAATTGGGCTGTTTGGGGTCACTACGCATGCGCAGAACTGTAGAACTGTCAAACTCTGGTGCAAATAGGTCCCGCCCTCCCTGTATTTTTAATGAGATTCATGAGTAGACCTCTGCAGTGCACAGAGTGTGGAGATTCAGGTGAGAAGCTGACTGATCTAGATCAGTTTTGCGGCCAATTCAGCTGTTTTGGGAGAATCGACCTTTTGATTTCAGTAAAACGCTGGAATGTAACAATGACCATGAAAGCATTAGCGATTCTCATAAAACCATCTGGAAGGAAATTTGCTATCCATACCTGGTTTGTGGCCTACATGTGAGTTTCAACTTTCACTTCACTTCTGGGCCTTTTGGCTAAGATTAAGTGTAGTATTGACATGTTGTACTTGGTTGAAGTCATTGGGTTAGATTTTTGCTTCGTTTGAAGCATTTTTTGAAGTGGCATCTTGGTCTTTTGGCTAAGATGCAAGTGAGATCAAGCCTTGGAGGAGGAGCTACACCTACTCCAATCAGCTTGGATCATGTAGATCAAGTCCAAGACAGGAGGTGAGAGCCCTGTCTTTTCAGCTTGGATTGGGAATGTCCCAACTTGTTGGAACTCTGAATTGGCTTTAATTTGACTTGATTGGATTGGAATAAAGTAAACAAAAAAAAACATATGAGTCCAGATCCACAGCAATGTGATTGACTCTTAAATATTCTCTGAAATGATCTAGCAAGCCAGTCTGTTCCAAGGTGGATGGGCAATAAATGTTGGTTGTGTCAGTGATGCCAATGCTCTGTGGATGAATTAAAATAAATGATTATGGGGACTTGTCAGCCTTTAGGTCCAGTAGTTCTTCCAACACCTGGTGATAGTTTTAAGTTCCTCCCAACCTCTTCCACCATGATGGTAGGCCCAACATACTTATTCAATGCTTCTGCCATTTCCTTGTTTTCCATTATCCATTCCCCCAGGCTCACTCTCTAAAGGGCCAACATTAGCTTTGGTTATTCTTTTCCTATTTAAATACTTCTAGAAACACCTTACTATCTGCTTTTGTTTACTAGCTAGCTTTCTCTCATACTCTTCTTTCTCCTTTTTTTCATCATTCTTTGCTATTCCTTAAAATTTGACCAATGTTCTGATCAGCCATTTATCTTTGCAGATTTGTTCAGTGTTTCATTCAATTTGATAATGCCTTCACCTCCTTATTCAGCCATGGATGATTTGTCCTTCTCCAAGAGCCTTTCTTCCTCATTGAGGTATATCTCTGCTAAGGGCTATTAAATAACTCCTTAAAAGTCTTACACTGCATTTCTACTGTCCTAGCTTTCAACCTAGTTTCCCATTTCGATTTTGCTAGGTCTTAATTCATACCCTGATTATTACTTCTATTCAGGTTTAAAACAATAGTTTTAGACTTGCACTTTTCCCTTTCAAACTAACATGAAATTTTCCCAAGTTATATTTTTTGTCAACCAGAGGCTTCAATAGCATGAAGTTATAGATTAATCCTGTCTCATTGCATATTACTAGGTCCAAAATAGCCTGCTCCCTGTTTGGCTCTAGAATGAACTGTTCTAAGAAGTTGTCCCAAATACCCTCTATGAACTCATCAAGAAGTTGGTTAGAAGTCTGCTGATGTTGTATCTTTATATAAAAAGGGAACAAAGGATCGACTGAATAATTCCAAGCCATCAGTCTGATCTCAGTAGTGGACAAATAATTGGAATCAGTTCTGAGGGACAGAATAAACCATCACTCAGAAATGCACAATGTAATCAAGGATAGTCAGCATGGGTGTGTTGAAGAGAGGTATTGTCTGACTTAATTTGATCGAATGATTTAGGAAATAACAGGGAAGATCGATAAGGGTAGTGCAATTGATGTGGTCTACATGGGTTGTAGCAAGGCTTTTGAAAGGTCCCGCATGGCAGTCTGGCTAAAAAATAAAAGTCCCAGGGATCCAGGGAATGTAACAAGCTGGATACAAAATTGGCTCAGTGGCAGGGAAAAAAAAGGCTATCTTTGAGATGGAGCTAACCATTCAGTTCATGAGCAATTAGAGATCAACAACAAATGTTGGTCTTGCCAATGATGTCCACATCCCATCAAAAATAATTTAAAAAAATATTGTTATACTATTAGAAAACAATTTAGGAAACATTGTCATGCATATGCACACATACGTATATCCAGAGTGCCACATCACTCATCACAACACCACAGCCAGTATACCAAAGCAACAATGTATCATGTTCTTATACACATGGACAAATGTGAAAAAATATACTCAATGCAATATTTTTGTTAAAAAGTGTGATAATTTAGGACTTCCGGGAACTACAATGTCACAACAGGTGCAATGCAGAGAAAATGGTAACATGGGAACAGGAGTGTGCTATTCTGCTCCTCAAAGCTGTTCCACCATTCAGGCAGATCTTTGTTGATCTGCACCTGAACTCAACTTACTTGCCTTTGAACCATTTCCTTTCATAACTTCACCTAACAAAACTCTATCCATTTGATGAAAAATTTCAAACTGATAGAACATTCAAAACCTTTCTTGGGTGAGAGTTCTAGATTTCCATTACTAGTTCTGTGAAAAATTTCTTCCTCATTTCACTCCTAAATGACTTCACTGTAATTTTAAGATTTTGCCCCTTTGTTCTGAGTTTCCCCATCAGAGAAAATTACTTCCCGTTTCTACAACAGGGCGGCATGGTGGCACAGCAATTAGCACTGTTGCCTCACAACACCAGGTACCCAGGTTCGACTCCCGGCTTGGTTCGCTGTGCAGAGTCTGCACATTCTCCTTTTGTCTGTCTGGGTTTCCTCCAGATCCTCCGGTGTGCAGGCTAGGTGGATTGGCCACACTAAATTGCCCCTTAGTGTTGGGGGAAAAAGCATGGCAAATAAGTGGGGTTATGGGGCTAGGACCTGGGTGGAATTGTGGCCAGTGCAGACTCGATGGGCTGAATGGTCTCATTCTACACTGTAGGGGTTCTATGATTCTACCAGGCTGGATCTTTTTATGGCTTTGAATATTTCAATTAGATAATTCTTCCACCTTCTATGCAAATATATTTGAAGTATGTGCCAAACTCACAACCTTAGTTACTGAGAAGAACAGGCTGCTTACCTACCCATGCAACATCAAAAGTATGACTGTCTAATCAACACCTTCAGAAAGATAACTCAAAGATGAATCAGTAGCTCCTGGAAATGTTTGCCAATCCTTTTCCCATTCCACTCCTTCTCACCAAGAGTAAGTTTGAGGGATATAGGATTGATCAAGATTAATATCAAAGTATTTGCTATCTTGCCATCAGCTAACTAATGCAGTTCAAACCATACCTTTTCCTTCTGAACTGGTCTATTAAGATCCCCTATCTATATAGCTTGCGACACGTATTCTTCAAACCTCCAGGATGATAGATTACATGGTTCTTCAGGCCAAATAGCCACTCAGGATACTGCTTCATCTGGATACTGAAGATGCCCTGTTGGCTTTGTGTAGAGCCCCCTTTTAACTTGTGAATGACTCAATTTAAAATTAACCAGCAGCAAAGCTTTCATCTAAAACAGGATAAAGATTAGTTTGTCACAAAACAACTGCTGGAAGTTACTTACTTAAGTAAAAGTGAGAACGTTTTTAATTAAAGCACTGGTACAAAGAATAAACTGCAGACAAAACAAAAAAATAAACTTAAAGATGAGATTTTAAACTGGCCTCAAGCCCATTGCTTGAATCAATTTTTTCCCAGAGTGGAAGGTTGAAACTTTTTAAAGTTTATTTATTAGTGTCACTAGTAGGCTTACATTAACACTGTAATGAAGTTAATGTGAAAGTCGCCACCCTCTGGCACCTATTCGGGTACACTGAGGGAGAATTTAGTATGGTCAATGCGCTTAACCAGCACATCTTTCAAACTGTGGGAGGAAACAGGGGCACCTGAAGGAAACCCATGCAGACACAAGGAGAATGTGCAGATGGTGATCCAAGCTGGGAACCTAACCCAGGTCCCTGGCGCTGTGAGAAAGCAGTGCTAACCATTGTGCCACTTGGTGCTCAGTTCAGCAGCCTTCTATAGTTGAGTACTTGGACCTTTTCCTTTTCAGGTAGACTCAGCGGGTTAGCAGGTTTTTGGGAAAGAGAAGTTTCCTGTTCTTCACTAATTCAGAAGTTGATTTTTTTAAAAACTTTTGTCCTTACTTGGCCAAGAACCTGCTCTGATGTCATCTCTCAGAGTTCTTTCTCGGGGTTTTGCACCAAGTTGGCTGCTCTCAGGTGGGCTTTATGCAGTTCAAAACTTAATTTGGCTGCTAAGTTAATTTTCAATGAGTCACTGGGAATGACTTTACCACCAATTTTTTTTTTTGAAAGTGCTAGCCAGACTTAAAACTGGGAGAGTTTCAGATTTGTTTTTTGGGCATGTTTTCAGGTTTCTCCCCTATATGCACTTTGCCTGTTGCTTGCTGCAGAAACCTGTGGGTGGGGCTTACCATGCTCAAAAGCCTGCAGAGGGAGGTAGTGCGCATGTGCGGGCCTTTGATGCTGCACATGCGCACTAGCACTAGCAGGGGTCTGACAGAAAAGAGAGAGTTGTCAGGTCATTGCAGTGCAGGCAGCCTGAAGCAGCTCCCCTCCCCCTTGCAATTGTGGGGGCCCATGGCCCCAGGTATAACCCCCGTTGACCCCATTGCCACCCAGACTAATCATGGACCCTCCTCTCTCACCAATCGTGGACCCGCCACTCTTGCCCCCACCTATCACCACGGAGTAACAGTGGGCTCCCTCTCCCTCTTATCCCCCTCTCTCCCTCCACTGATTACAGCAGAGTGGGAGCGGGCACCCTCCTCCCATTAGCCCAGCCCCCAAATCAGCCCTTCTGCCATTGCCCTTATCACATTACCCCTGCACATTGGCCCCACCCTCATTGACCCATCCTCACTGGCCCTTCCCCCATTGACCCCACTCCCTGGCACTGCCCAGTGGGCATTGTCCAGGTGCCAGGATGGCATTGCCAGTTTGGCACTGCCCAAAGGGCATCCCCTCTTTGCCCTTGGCCTCCCCAAGGGGCCTCAATGGCCTCCAGTTCCACTGGCAAGGCCAAGTTGATTGCTCCCTGTTCATGCAGAGCATGTCTATTCCTCGCTGGTGCGAACCTTTCCCCGCTACGTCATAAAGGAGAGCGTGCTCGGACAATTGAAGTAAGCAGATGTAAACAGTATCATACTTCCGTATATTAACCTGCTTCCCACCCATTTCCTGCGAGAGGCTGACTGCGCTGGAAATCCAGTGCTCGTAAAATTACGCCAGTCATGAAAACTGGCGCCAGTCGCACTAAGCACTTTACATTCAGGTTTACGCATTGTGTCTAAAAATGTGTGCAATGTGATGGTAAAATTGCCCCTATTGTTTCACCAGGCAAATAAGTTAATTACACTGTGGTCCTTTGAAAAACCTTTTTACTTCTGAGGGAATAGGAAATAAGGTGGGACTTCAAAGTATTTTGAAGATTCAGTGGCGATCCCTGGAGGGGTCTTTGCATTTTAATGATTCCTTGCAGCCAGTTCTAAAGATCTGAGCCTAACAAGGTTTGAACAAACATAGAAAGGTGCCATGATATCTGTCCATACTTCAACTTTGAAAACGGCTTTTAAGCCAATGTAAAGAAAGGTTTGAAAACAGAAATGCACCTTTAAAACAGTTGTCCTTAAAATCTGTAATATCATAATTGCATGTTCATGACAGAACTTGGCATTCATTGGCCTGGCACAGAAGAACTGTTTTGACCAGGCCTGGTAACAGACTTCATTCAATAGATAAACAGGTTAGGATCATTTCTATTTAATTTCAAACTTTGGGTTATTTGTGATCTACAATGCTACTGTCGCTTTTGCCCAATATATCAGTAAATGTAAGTGCATGCCAAGGATCGTAATAAAGAGCACTTACTCTGTGCATTGTTCTTGTTATTTTGGGGTGAATTTTACAGAGGTTGGGGATGGGGCTAGAATTTGCATATAGCCCCCAGTAGAAATGTCGGTCATGAGCCAATCATAATGTACTGGGAATGGTCTTAACAAGCTGATTGGGATCTGAGTAGTTCCGGCAGCACCATAACTGAACTGCCATATTCACATCAAATTGAGGTACGTTGATTCAATTATGGTTTTTGAAGATCATCCATCAAAATTTTTTAACTAACTGTACTGCTATTTTTGCAGTTGGCTTAATGGAACACTGCTTGGTGAATATTAGCAGCGAGCAATTTTTTCCTTCAGTGCGCTCACTGGTGGCTGCTACTGGGACTACAAGGAACCCCAAGGAGTAGATCCATTGATACCAACCCTACACATGACTTTGGGGCTTTTGACTGGGGAGGGGCTGAGGGTCCCGGGGAGGGAGGTGGGGTTCAAATTCTAGAGGAAGGGATACAAATGGAGGGGTGAAGATGAGGGACAAATCAGAGGAGGAAGGGTTCCATTTTGGGATGGTACAGAGGTCCCTCTAAAGTGGATATCCCCCTTCCAGTCTTTAAACCCTGAGGTCATGAAACAGCAGGCTGGCCTCTTTTGTTCCGCCTTCTCAGCCACATGTGTTATTGAGATGGAGGTGGAATGAAGGTGACTGATATCAGATTCTGTGGGAGATACTTTGCTGGTGGGTGGGAAAGTGATGGGCCAGCCACCCATTCTAAGTTATGTGTCTCATTCATCTATAAATATGCCAGTGAGGAAGCCATAAAATCCACTCTCCCTTCTCCCATCCCCCCCTATTCCCCCCCATTTCCCCCCATCGCCCCATTTCTGCAGCTGCAAAAACTCTCCTCCGTCTTTCTCCAGTTGACAGACTAGGTGAATATTCACATCAAATTGAGGTACGTTGATTCAATTATGGTTTTTGAAGATCATCCATCAAAATTTTTTAACTAACTGTACTATTTTTGCAGTTGGCTTAATGGAACACTGCTTGGTGAACATTAGTAGCTAGCAATTTTTTCCTTCAGTGCGCTCACGGGTGGTACGGTAGTTAGCACTGTTACCTCACAGTGCCAGGGACCTGGGTTCAATTCCAACTTTGGGTGACTGTCCATGTGGTGTTTGCATGTTCTCCTCATGTCTGTGTGCATTTCCTCTGGGTGCTCTGGTTTCCTCTCCCAAAGATGTTCAAGTTAGGTTGATTGACTATGCTAAATTGTCACTTAGTGTCCCAAAATATGCAGGTTAGGAGGAATAGTGGTGTAAACATGTGGGGTTACAGGGATAGGGCTTGGGTAAGATGCTCTGTCAAAGAGTTGCTGCAGACTCAATAGGCTTAATAGCCTCCTTCTGCACTGTAGGGATTCTGTGAACTCCAGCTGCCATGGTAAGAGAATATAGCCATCAACTGCTGTCAATTTTATAGTATTCTTGCAACACAACCCTGAGCTTCATGCTGTCTGATATTTTAATTGTAGCCGAATTCCTGACCCAGATTACAGAACCCAAATAGCAAAATTATCAATTGATGCAAGCAGTCATCTACTGAACAACTACATGAATGATGGCAGGATACAAAAGATTGGGCATCACTATGTGACAGTAAAACACAGAAATTGCAAAACCTACACCGAAGAGCTTCAGCAGAGACCAGTTTTCTGTCTGAATATCCAATGATAATGAAAATTACCATATAAGCGATTATCAATAAGAAGTAAAAACATAAAAAGTATAATATCTCAAAATAAAACTTGTAATAATGAATTAAGTGTTTCTGTACAATATGTTTGATTTCATTCAATTTTCTAAGAACTGGGAAACATATCAATTTTGCTGCTGGCCTAGAACTAACAGACCAATTTCTGTGCTATGCAGGAGCTGAGGAAGATCCAAAATCTCTCATCCTAGGGTGATAAGTTGCTAGCTTTTAAACTGTATTTATTAATCACAAGCAACACTTACATTGACACTGCAATGAAGTTTCTATGAAATTCCGCTAGTCACCACAGCCCGGTGCCTGTTTGGGTCAATGCGCCTAACTAGCATGTCTTTCAGATTGTGGGTGGATACCCACACAGATGCAGGGAGAATGTGCAAACTCCACACAGACAGTGACCCAAACTGGGAATTGAACCCAGGTCCCTGGCGCTGTGAACTGTGCTGCCCTCTGAATGAGGTGGTGAGCAGAGCAATTGAGTCCACAGAAATTACATAACATCATATATCAGAGTGATATATCACTATAAATTGTGACTTGTGAGTTGACCTGGTGTATAAGACAACTTCTGTTTTTGGACACCAAAATGTATGTTTAGGCCTTTATTCATATAAGTTGACCCTTCATCTTTCAGTAAATATATGCAGGCTTAGGACTAGACTTGCATTAGGAGTTGGCCTCAACTTCTTTTCATTCAAAATACATTTAGGGTTGCACGCACTTTGCATGTTAGTTCATGGGGTCAAACAGACGATGCAGAGAGTGTTGCCAAGAAAATGCACAGGGATTTAAGACACAGAACAGACTGCACATAGTGACGGCTGAATAGAGATGTTTTCATTTTTCAAAATAGCTACGATCTACACCAACATTGGCGGTTCTCATTTTAGACGCAGGGTGTAGGTTGATTGCTGTTTTGGAAGGGTTTTACAAAGTTTCATAAGTTAATTTATACACTGCGATCTGTGATTTATGCCAGAAAATTTTCTGATCTTCATTGTCAACCAGCATTAAATAACAAGTAAAGTTAAAGTTTATTTATTAGTCACAAGTAAGGCTACATTAACACTGCAATGAGGTTACTGTGAAATTTCCCTAGTTGCCATATTCTGGAGTCTGTTCAGGTCAATGCATCTAACCAGCGCATCTTTCAGACTGTGGGAAGAAACCAGAGCACCCGAAAAAAAAACCCATGCAGACACAGGGAGCATGTGCAAACTCCACACAGGTAGTAACCCAAGCTGGGAATCGAACTCAGATCCCTGGCGTTGTGAGGCAGCAGTGCTAACCACTGTGCCACTGTGAGGTCCACTGCCTCATTTTTCGTCATTATAGTATTATGCTTGAATAACATAAACTGACAAGTGTTTTGTTATTTTCATTTACTGCTGGAAGGTGTGGATTGGAATATTCTTTATTTGTATTCACTGTTGCAAATCTGTTGTCTAACAATTTCTTCACACCTTCTTATTGGCAAAGGAACATTATTCTAAGGATCCCAAATAATTTATTTACTGTTCCTTTTCATGTCTCCCCATTTCCAAAATTGTTAAAAGTCCAATAATACTGCTTGTTTCTAGTGAATGTGGTTGCCACTTTGCCAAGAAGTGTGCTCTATCCACCGTTACATGTACCAGTCTTTGCATTTCTTGTGCTCCATGAAATCAATGCAGGCTATATATTACAATGTGGATGAATTTGATTTCAGTGGAAAATAACTGGGAAAGATGTATAATAGAATCAACATTGTCCATCTTATACCATCACCCAAAAGCAAAATTACCCACAAAGGTTTTAGGGGGCATGATCTCACTTTCAATTCAATGGTTCAAGTGATTTTTAAGATGAGAATGTGAAATCAACATGATTAACCCAATTTTTCCCTCTTTTCAGTGCTGACAGACATGCCCAATACTTTCCAAGTTTTATTTCAATTATTTTGAGTTTACAATTTATATTCACCTCTTGCTGTAACAATGGGTTATCTTTGTCTTTACTTTTTCAATTGCGATATTTATTTTTAGAAATGGAAACATTACAGTGCACATGTCTTTTCTGATAATAATTACTCAGTGATAGATTCCTATATTCACTGGAAATGAGTAAATGACCAGTTGATGAATGAATGATTGACTGATGACTGTTGCCACAGTCATGCATGTCTTGATTGATAAAATAATCAGATTGCTGGAGGAACTATACAACTGAATGGGATCTAAACGGTTGCTAGTTTTAGGATTGAATGAATGAGAGATTGAAAATATTGCCAAGGGCTGAAAGTTTTAAGTGGCAGATTGGGAAATAAGAAAGCTGACAGTGCTGCAGCATCGTGGCATACAAAAGCTTCAACATGCTGTTCAACTTATATTCTGCCTTTTAATATAATAAACATTCCAAGGCACTTTGCAGGAGCCTCATCAAATTAATCGCCCGAGGAGGTATTAGGGCAGGTAACCAAAAACTTGGTCAAAGAGTGAGTCTTAAGGACATCTTGAAAGAGGAACGTAATGCTGTGAGGTGGGGAAGTTTACAGAGGGAATTATACAACTCCACCAAAGGTGGAGAGGTTAATATTGGGGATGTGCAAGAGGCCAGAATTAAATGAATGCAGATACCTCAAACATTTATAGGATTGGAAGAGATTGCAGACAAACGGATCAATGAGGCCATAGAAGAATTTAAAATAAGGCTGAGAATTTTAACATTGAGCCATTACTCATCCTGGCGCCAATGTAGGTCAGAACTGAAGAAGAGTCACATGGACTTGAAATTCTGTTTCTCTCTCCACAGATGCTGCCAGACCTGCTGAGTTTTTCCAGCATTTTCTACTTTATTTTGTAATATGAGTAATTTACTTTCTGCTGCCCCCTGTTGTGTGCCAGCTACTCCTGCAAGAAAGAGAGAAGCATGTCAGCTAATGTCAGGCAATAGGGGATATCACTGTCACCATTCAATAGTTGTCAGAATGAGCAAAGTGAGAAATGTAGATGTGAGGTATGCAGTGGTGCTAAATATGCAAGGGTAAAGCATATGGATGTTAGAATTGAGTTGTTAACTAGAGATTTCTGGTAAGTAGATGATGGGAGTGTAGTGATTTAAGCACTGTCTCAAGCTAGTAGTGAATAGGTAAGACATGACATTTGAATGTGATATCAATCACCTTGAACACTTAAGTGAGATCATTAAACTTCTCCCTGCATTGCATCCATGTTTGAGGAGCAATATTCCTAACAATCACATGACCATGTGCCTGGAGGCTTCCTTTCCTGTTTATGGATAGAAGACATTTCTCCCCCATTCCATCAACTCTTTGGTGCAAGCTCTCTATCATGTTGAATCAGTCTTCAATTGTTGGCAGTATAGATTCAGCTAATAAAGGACTTCCATCATCTATCTAGCCACAATGTACCTCCCATTAGAGGTGCAAGCTGCCTATAAGTAGCATTAGATATTGGGTCCTTTGCTGATATGTGCAGTCAATGAACAGTGCGGGTAGTGGTGCCTGTGTGCAACAATCATGTAAAGAGTATAAAACACAAATTTAATGTACTGTTTGCATCACAATGAACGGGCAGAAGTTAATTGCATGGCATGAATCCCGCACTTGTTTCCAGGTGATAGCCAATTTCATCCCCACCTCCTGGTGAGCTATCCCAGTCAAAACTGAAACTAGACTATATTCTGACACTATAACAGTGTGAGTACAAAATACTGATTGGCGATATGAAAGGAGGGAAAAGAAGATTGGACTGAGAGAGAGTTGAGGAATAACATAAAGGAGTTGGAAGATTGTTTGGTTTGAAATTAATGAAAAAAATCTGCAGTGGTCTTTCTCTGAGAGAGAAAGCAACCAGCAGATTAGCTTGGTGGTATTGAGAAGGCAACTAGAACAAGGCACTGAGGCATCCACAATCAGGCGAAAGTAAATGAAAGTCTTACCCCTGAGAAGAGCTGGAGGTGAGGAGGAGTAGTTTCCAGAGGACTTTGGCATACTTATGGGTAGTCACTACAGAAGCAAATATTTTGATTGATGTATCTTATAAGAAAAAGACCTGAGGGGGTGTAAGGAGTACAGTTGAATGCGTATCATACATAGTTGTAACACATGATGTAAAAAATGCTAGTTTTGTTTAATTCCTTTAACTACAATAAAGTTTGTAATTTTTGTTTAAAAATATGGAATCATGTGGCATTGATTAATTACTGGTTGTTCAGATTTCTTTTGAAATGATTGAATCAGAACACGTCCATCTTAAATGGGAGACATTTCGTTTTGAGACTGTTCCTCCCAGACCATCGTGGTGATGGTAGTAGTGGTAGTAGTAGTGGAGAGTGTGGCACTGGAGAGTGTGCAGAGGAGATTTACTAGGCTGATTCCGGAGTTGAGAAGGTTGCTTATGAGGAGAGACTGAATAGACAGGGGCTAGTCTCATTGAAATTCAGAAGAATGAGGAAAGATCTTATAGAAACATATAAGATTATGAAGGGAAAGATAAGATAGAAGCAGGGAAGTTGTTTCCACTGGCGGGTGAAACTAGAACTAGGAAGCATAGCCGCAAAATAAGGGGAAGCAGATTTAGGACTGAGTTGAAGGGGAAAGGAGTTGTGAATCTGTGGATATACTTGCCCAGTGAAGGAGTTGAGGCTACCTCATTGACTGTTTTTAAGGCAAGGATAGATAAATTTTTAAACAGTAAAGGAAGTTATGCTGAGCGGGTGGATACGTGGAACTGAGTCTACATAAAGATCAGCCATGATCTTATTGAACAGTGGAGCAGGCTCGAGGGGCCAGATGTCCTACTCCTAGTTCTTATCTTGTGGGTGGACTAAATTGGTGGAGATTGAGACTTCAGTCTTTCACTTGGGAGGAAGACCTGCCGTTGAGACATGCCAGGCAATCTTGCTGCAATATCGCTCACAGCAAGGCCACAGCTGGGGAGTGAGTGCTGGTGGGACTGCAGGAGGAAGGCCGAAGGGGAACATAACAGCCCCAAAAATAAATGTCAGATGTGTTTTCCCTTTCATAAGAGGAGTTCTTTGAGTGTGTAACAAGCAGAGTGGATAAAGGTGACAGCTGATTCTTTCCCAGTTGATAGTTCCCAGCTCACCTGCTCCTTTGCCCGCTCTGTGAGGTTGCAGAAACAAACAATGCAGGAACTCACTCCAAAAACATTCCAGAGTACTTCTAGACTCTTTGCAATAGCAGAATGTGTAAACAATAACTTATCTGTGATGTCTCGCCCTTTAAATAACAACATGGAGGGCCCATCTTACATCTTAACACTTGTTTGCTGAATAGCTGATGAATTTATTGCCTGGTATTACATCAGTCAATTGAGCTGTATGACATCAGGGTGGTGTTGATTTAAGCCTTTCACTGCAGGTTGGGGGTCGTTTCATCGTGCGCCTTTTTCCTGATGGAATGCCGCACAGGCCAGAAGAACATCCAAATATAAGAAAGTAGGAGTAAACCATGTAGCCCCCTCAAGCGCACTCCATTATTTCCTAAGATCATAACTGATCTTCTGCTGCAACACTCTTTTTCTGCCCACTCCCTATATTCCTCAATTCCCGAAATAACCATATATCCCTGACTTAAACATATTCTGAGGTGAGGAATTCCAAGCCTTCCCTTTCTCACCCTTTTAAGGCAAGGATATCCTTCCTGAGGTCTGTAGACCAAAATTGAGCCTGTAATTCTCTGTTTTTTTTCTCTCTTCCACCACCCCTTCCACCCCACCCCCTCCCACTTTTTAAAATAATGTAATTACGTTTGCTAACTCCCAACGGAAAGTTCGCCGGGCGTGATCTGACCAAAGCTTTTTACGATTGTAATAAGGGATGAGCAACAATTCCTCGCTATGCCAGTGACATTCACATTCAATGCCAAATAAA
Source organism: Carcharhinus amblyrhynchos (assembly GCF_965287045.1). Lineage (NCBI taxonomy): Eukaryota > Metazoa > Chordata > Chondrichthyes > Carcharhiniformes > Carcharhinidae > Carcharhinus > Carcharhinus amblyrhynchos. The sequence continues at coordinate 74,873,315 of NC_137325.1, read as the reverse complement.
TAAAGAACAATGTGCCTTTTGCCTTCCTAATTGCTTGCTGTAGCTTCATGCTAACTTTCTTGGTTCTTTGTATAAGTCTATCCAAGTTCTGAACATTAGCATTTGCAAGTTGTACACCTTTTTGTAAAAACATTTCGTTTCCATTTTCCCTACAATGTTAGCAAGTAGAGTACAATGTTAGCAAGTGTGAGGTTATCCACTTTGGCAGGAATAATAGTAGGAAGGATTACTATTTAAAGGGCGAAAAGCTGCAGCATGCTATGGTGCAGAGGGACCTGGGGGTCCTTGTGCATGAGTTGCAAAAACCCAGTCAGCAGGTGATCAAGAAGGCGAATGGGATGCTAGCCTTTATAGCGAGGGGGATAGAATATAAAAGCAGGGAGGTCTTGCTGCAACTGTACAGGGCACTGGTGAGGCCGCAGCTGGAGTACTGTGTGCAGTTTTGGTCACCACACTTGCACAAGGATATTTTGGCCTTGAGGGAGTGCAGAGGAGGTTCACTAGGCTGATACCGGAGATGAGGGGGTTAGACTATGAAGAGAGACTAAATAGACTGGATCTGAACTTGTTGGAGTTTAGAAGGATGAGGGAGATCTTATAGAGATGTATAAGATAATGAAAGGGATGGATAGGGTAGAGGTAGAGAGATTCTTCCCGCTCAAAGGACAGCAGGTCTAGAGGGCAGGTAAGGGAGGGGGGGGGGGGGGGGGTGCAGTTTAGAACGGAGTTGAGGAGGAACTTCTTCACTCAAAGGGTGGTGACTCTCTGGAATTCTCTGCCCATTGAAGTGGTGGAGGCTACCTCGCTAAATATATTTAACTCACGGGTAGATAGGTTTTTGGTAGGCAAGGGGATTAAGGGTTATGGAGAGAAAGCGGACAAGTGGAACTGAGCCATTTCAGATCAGCCATGATCTTATTGAATGGCGGGACAGGCTCGAAGGGCTAGATGGCCTACTCCTGCTCCTACTACTTATGTTATGTTGTTACCAAAGTGAATAATCTCACACTTCCCAACACTTTCCTCTCTGTTGTTTATTCCCTTAAGCTAGTCAGATCCCTTTGCAACTCATCCTCACATTTTCATCTAGATTTGTAGCATCAGCAAACTGAAATGTATTACTTTGTTTTAAGTCAATTATTTAGATTGTAAATGGCTGAGGCCCCAGTACTGATCATTCCACTGGTCAGAGCCTGCCAATTTGAAAATGTTCCATTATCCATACTTCCTGTTCATTAACCAAGCCTCTCGCCACGCTCATATATTATCTCCCCCCCACAACTCCATGATCCATGACTTGTGCATTAACCTTTTGCGTAAAATCTTATTAAATGCCTTTCAAAATCTAAGAGCACAACTTTTACTAGGCTCCCTTTATCTATTCTATTATCTATTCCATTCTCAAAAAACTCTGAATTTGAAAACCATAATTTCTCTTTCATTTGACTATCCAATGATTTTCTAAATGCATTGTTCTGGCTCCCTTAATAATAGATTCCAGCATTTCCCCAATGATTGGTGACTGGCTAACTGGCCTGCAGTCCCTTGCTTATTCCCTCCCTGCTTTCTTGAATACTGAAGTTACATGTACTAACTTAATCATTCTAGAGTCCAGCACATTTTGGACATTACCCAATATCTCTTTTAGAATCCCAGAAAGTTGACTATCAAGTCCAAGTAAGTTATTAGATTTTAGTCCAAGTTTCTCCAATACTTTTTGTCTGTTACTGTTGATTACTTCAAGTTCCTCACTCATATTGGTTTCTTTATTTCTAGCACGTAGTATGTTTCTTCTACTGTGAAAAAATATACAAAGCATTTGTTCAATGTCTTTACCATTTCCTCAATCCCCATGATAATTTCTCTCATCTGTCTCAAAGAGACCAATGTTTACTTCAGTTGCTTGCTTCCTTATTCTCTACTTACGAAAGTTCTTACTTTTTTTTAATATTCCTGGTTCCTAACTTTTTTTTACTACTCCTTTGCTGGTTACTTTGCTCCTATTCTTTGAAATTCTATAGACTTCTATTTTAAACACATATGATTCTTCTGTAGTAAGTCAGGAATGAATCTCTCTTGCTAAGCTTCTGTTTTTTTTTAATTGGATTGTATTTTTGTTGAACATTTTGAATTGTTTCTTTGAATTGTTAACTTATCACCGCAGGGAAGCAGCGGGTGACATATACCCCAACAAAGCAGCAATAGATCTCCCTGGTGCTGTAAAGCAATGAATGCCAAGCCCTAAATTATCACCTTGTTGTGTCAGTTATGGTGTTGAATTCAAATGACTGGATAATTCAAAATAGTTTCTGGATTTAAAAGATCTAATTATTTGAGGTGGGTTGGAATCCTATGAGCATCAATGGCAAATTAACTTTAGTAATAAATTTTGCAAGAGTTCTCCTGGCCACTCTTGTAATTTTGCCTACAGCAATGGTGTAAATGGCTTTTGATGCTCAACCTCTGGAATTTTTGACAAAGCTATGGTGTGAGATTCTAATATGCAAAAGAATAGGGCTTGGTAGCAAAGGTGCTATTTCTTGTATTTGGCTATAAAGCTGCTAAATGTTACGTATATCTGCTCAGTTAAGATTAATGAAAATGCACACGAAAACTCTTGATAATTTTTTATTTCATGTTTCAGGTAGAATAAATGTTATCAAACAGTAACCTGCTATAAAGCATGTGCCACATCTTTGTTTTAAATATAATTATTACTCAATAAAATTTGGATTTATTCCCTCCCTGCAAAAGTTTGGAGGTATACATAAACATTTCTTTAATTTTAAAAAAGAAAATGTACATAATTTAAAAAATAAAAAAAAATGCCTTTATCTACAAATTAAAAGTAACACATTGGAATGAAAGAGAAACAGATTCTTTTGGCAGATGCTACCTTCATTCAAAGCATGCATATAAACTGCTAAGAGAAACAGTAATGAGTTTAATTTCATGAGCAATGGAATCGCTTTACTGATAACTGTTTTAAGCAAGGTGACAGATGTCAGCACACTGACCACTCATACTAAATATACAGTAAAAGGTAAAAACAAACTGTAACAGAAGTAAAGTTCCCAATGCCTTAAAATAATTTCAGATTGTAAACAATCCTGTTCCTTGGGCACATTATATAGCATGATCTAACAATTCGCAGTTACTTTGTCTCAGCAATTCATTTCAGGGTCTGATAGGAAAAGTATGCTCTCATTACCGTGAAACAAACAAATAGGCTTGTTTACTTAAAATGTTAATTTTTCCTGGAAAATGTAATGCTGCTGCAAGAGTACATTTTAGAAAATAGTAAAATGCTGAGTCACTTAGATCAATGATGAACAGTGTGATTTTTAAAATGCTTCAATACTTTGTTTGATTGTGTTTCTTCCTGAAAAGTAATTCTTGCTCACTTTGTATAAGAATGATCGAATAAACACATTTTACACAAACAGGAATGTAGCAATAATAAATGGATACTTATTCTCACATTTTGTAATTTGCTCAGGCAAAGAAATGAAGTGTATGGCAACATTGGATTTTTCTACCAGTTGGCTGTGTTAATTAGAATTGATTGGGATTTCTGCTTTTTGTATGCTAACTGCAGTTTCTGCTCTTCCTCAGGTTTGGCAATGATAATAAAGTAGCCAAAATATGTCACCCTTTTAAAAAGAGCGACAGAAAACTGTATAAAAAGATTGAACTAGCAAAACAGCTAGTGGAGTGTTCGCACAACATAAGCACATAAGATCAGAACGATTACATTTTTCAAAAAATTCAACTAGATGCCTATAAATACTGCAACTATACTGACCACCGATACACTTTACAAAATAGCTGCAGTGACTATAGACACATATGTATATACATACACTAACTGAAATACTCTGATTTCATTTTGCCACAGTACAGAGCTGTTGCAATCCATGAGTAAACAATATTAGTTTGCTCCTTTTCAAACTATCTATCTTATATTACGGAGATGAGACACTTCTGCAAAAAAGGGGCTATTTCTAAGGTGATGACTGGTTAAGTGCATATCATGCAGCACTAATATAGTGCAAAGAAGTGCCTCACATTTTAACAAGTGTTGCAGACCGTAGTTTACTGGCCATTCTGAGAAAGCATTTTATTAGGTGGAACAAACAAGATTATAATTTGCAACATTAATGGTTAGGTATTGGGTATTTTCAGCAGCAATAGGTACTGGAGTAACTGGTTAGCTTGTTGGAAATACATATACAGCCTCATAAGTAATGCATGGAAGGAAAGAAGGAAACGATTTAGCCTGTTAATACTTAAGATTTCAATTTCCCAGGTGAATGGTTTTGATTTGAATTTCTTACTATCGCACTTTGCAGTTTTTGAGGATCATGCTTTTTGACAAACTCTAGTAATTCAGTTGTCCTTCTTGCTCTTACCGTTGACTTATCGCCAAGCACGTATATATTATTCTGTATTGCTGCATCTACAGTCGCATGAAAGTTGATAGAAGTATAATTTTGCATCCTTTGTGCATTTGCATTGCAAAGTTATCACTTTGAAACAGCTCTGGTCTGCGGTTCGTAGTTTTAAGTTCTCAATCCACCAAGTCTGTTCTTTCTGCTAAGTGTGCCATCAGGTCTGTGAGCAGTCGTCAGTTTTTCAGATGACTCCTGTTATAGTTGGATAACTTTCTCACTCTGACCGTCATTCTTGTATTTGATATATAATTATTAGACAAAAGGCAATTAATATAAAGTTCAGCTTTCCTTCTGGATTATAATGCAATGAATGCCTTAACATCTTAGTCAAATAAAAGCAAAATTTGCTTTTAGTGCGCTGGAGAGTGCATAGTTCTTTTGCATCATTTCATAGCTTTAGCTTGCTAAAAATAGACAGCTGTATCATTTGATGTCCTATACTTATACTGAGAATGACAACTTGTGGCATATTTTTTCCATCTATCTTCTTGTAAAAATGTCACAGTGTTATAGAATCTGACAAACTGTCTCAGAATTCCCTAAAGGACTGTAGACCAGACATACGGTACTGCACGTTATACCTTACACTAATTAAGAAAGACTGGGAAAGATCTTCAAGCAACAAGGGAGACTACATGTCAGCATCTCCATCATAAGCCAGGGTCAATGGTTTCAGTTTATTATTTTGTTTTCTCTGTGGTTTCTTGGGTTTTTTGCTACAAAGAAGAGGACAAAGACTCAAGTTATAATTAGCACACAAAATACCTTTGTCATATAATTTTACAATGCACACAAATTCATGTTTTAGATTTAATCCTCAGGTCAGCTAAATGGCCTTAATGCTCCTGAGTTTGGAGTGGTAATAATCATCATGCTCACAAAAGCAGATTTATATATAATGATCTCTGCCAGGCTGAGGACTGAATGTGGATAGCTAGCTACAGCATCTTGCTTTCTTCAACATCTGAACAGAAAATGATAGATATAAGTAGGAACAATGAATAAACGTGTTCTATACCACAGCAGTCTCACTTGTCATGCAGATGAGCAGTGATGTGCAAGAAATGTAAAATATTCTTTTTTTGAACACTAGTCCGAAATGTAATCTAAAACCAGGACTTGTTCAGTGTGACAAAATACTGCACAAAATTTTGAATGTTCATTTCAGCAGAACCATTCTTGGCTTGATGTGTTTCAGAATCTGGCAATGAAAAGGATATTTTTATCATGTTGTATTTACAATGAGCTTTGAACCAATTTAAAAAATCTATACTGAAAGATGAAGCTTGGAATTGCATGTCATTTCTTGAGGAAAGTGAACATAATGACATAAGAAGTAGGAGCGGCAGTCAGCTGTATGGAAGTATAATACTGATACCTGGCCAAACAATGACAAGTTCGAACTAGCACTACACCATAATGTCAATAAGATATCAGTTAAAACCTTAAATGCCAATTAGTTGTTAGCACATGCAAGGGAAGAAAAAAGTTAAAAGATGTTACTTGCATTGGAGGAAACTTAAGACTTCTTTCATCATGCTGATAAATGCACTTGGAACTACTTTCTGAAGCTGTTTTTGACTTAAAAGCAATTTGACCACACACCCTGCAGCAGAGCGGGTGACATATGCTATTTAGTGTAATAGTTGTTTGGAGCTTAGCAAGGATTCAGCAGGAGCCTTCTGTTCCATGACTTTTTGAAGTGCTTCAATAACGATGATGTGTGTGGGCAGAAAGTTAAATCAGTAGATAAAGTAAATGCACAACAGTAGATTTTTTTCCAAGTTTGACTTGATACTAAACCATTGAAATATTCAGTCTGCAGACTTCAGTTTTTAATCTGCAGATTTGAAGGCGATTCACAATTCAGAAAGTTGTACAGCACAAAAAGGCTTCAACCAGCTCTCAGTAGCATTTTGGTTATATATTCAAAGGGAAATTACTTGTAATAAAGTGTGAAGTTCAGTAGTTTGCACACATATACAGTCCTCTCACTTAACTCTGCGGATACCCTCCAGTATAATTGCTATGCCTATATGTTTCGATGGCATGGGGCACTCCCACAAACTTACCAGGCTAGATAGATCATAGAGACAATGAAGATTATTAAGACAAAACCTCCTGCTGCCACACCATAAACCCAAGTTTTCAGCTTCCCATCTATAAAGCAAAGATACCTTGTTAACTCTTAATAATGAATACAGAGATCCTTTAGTCTAAAACTGAATGTGGAAAGTGACCCAAAACAGTAGATTTATTCTGAAACAGTTTTACTATTTTTATAATATTTTGCTATATTTTATATTTTTCTTGTTGCTTTAATTTCTATCTTTCTGACATTCTTCTACATTTGGCAGTCAAGAATTACAATATCTGGTGAAACAATCTAGTCTATTCATTGAATCCTCTCCAGCTGATGTTGTAAAAGTATACATGGATTGGGCAAGAAAAGACTAGTTGCTTCATTTAGCTTACCCTGCCACACATCCCATCAGGTTCCGTGCTTGATGCGAGAACCACAACTTTACAGCTAGTAATTATGAATCCCAGAAGTGCACATAGGGATACGTGAATAATACGATTTGTGACATCAATTGCAGCTCCTTATACATCCTCCTCTTGTTCAGAATACCATATAGCCTTTAACATCAGGAAAATATCCAGCTTATCTCATTATATATTAATGAACTTGTAAATGATATCATATATGAGAAATTAGTTTGTGTGTGACTATGTTTACAGAATACAATAACAAGATATTGTGGATGCTGGAAATCTGAAATGACAAGAGGAAATGCTAAACATATTCAGCAGGTCTGGCAGCATCTGTAGGGAGGGAGACAAATGGATGGAATTTTCTCAATTTTAGGCAGAGTGGGCGCAGCAGGCAGGAAAAATGGGTGGAAGCCATTGGCCCCAAAGATTGTTTCTTCTGCTGTATTTTTTCTTCATTTATTAGAGATGAAATTGATTTTAAGCAAGTACAGAGGTAGATCAAAAGAGATCTGTGATAGTGTGAAAGATTAAATGGCAAAAGGGGCAATGACACAAGTTAAGGGGCAAGTCCCACCATGTTATCCTGGCTCTGAATGAGCCTGCCCCAACAGCAAGGTTTTATAAGATTGGGGTCATGCTCAGGTGGTACCCTGCCCACTCTGGCAGTTCTGGGGAGGTGACTGGGGTAATGCCTCAGTTGTTGCATGCGTGAGTGTGTCAATTTTTACTTTTTGTATCGGGGTGTTCTTTTAACAAAAAATAAAAATAGAACTGCCACTCTGCCCCCAAAAAGAAACCCATGCAACACCACCAACCCCTCTCCCCCCCATAATTGCCCCTGGCACTATGCAGGCACTTCCCCAGCACTAAGCCCTGGCAGTGGTCAGTGTCGAGGGGTAGTGGCAGGGTACTATCCAGACATGGCCCTCTTCTTGCTGGGGGACGTCCTCACCTGTGTGTCTCTGGCAGGTTCTGCTCCCCAAGCTGTGGGGGAGTATGTTGTGATCCACGTCAGCTTGCCCTCAGACAATGTGAATGAACAATCGAATAAGGTGGGCGGCTAGCAGCTGTAAAGTTCTGATAATTATTTTAAATGCTTTCAGATGGAAATCCCGACATTTAACGGGGACTGGGGACAATCAAAATGGGAAATCCAAATGTGGCATAAACCACATTTTGGGATTCCTGCAGGATTTCCTGCTCCCAGCACCAATCCTGCTCCCCCCAAAACAGGAGCAGATAATCTTCCCCCAAAGCTTCTGGTCAATGGCACAGACTTTGCCTGTAACTTTTCTATGTTTTCATGACCTTTCATTAGAGATTAAATTGATTTTACACAAGTACAGAGATAGGGAAAGGGGGGAAGTAGAGAAAAAAGTCTGTGATAGTGTGGAAGGCTAAATCACATAAGGGGCAATGACACAAGGCAAAAGCAATTGGTATTGGAACAAATAAAGAAACAAGAGATGGTTTTAGAGGAGGGATAAATGAGCATGGCAGGATCATTACCTTTAGTTATTTCACCACTCCTATCTTTCATCTCATCATAAACCATCCCTTTTGTTCCTTTTCCCAGTCTCTGTGCTTGATTACCCATTATTCCTCCAACTTTTTGCACTTGTGTGAGAAGATCATAGATTCATAGACCAGGAGCTTTCTGAATTGGACCTAAGTGCCCATGCCAGCAGGAGGTCTGGAGGGCTTTCCGCTGCTAATTTATTCATAGCAGACAACCTGCCAGCCAGCCTGCTGTTCCGAGACCGCGCTGCCATTTTAAAATGGCAGCCCGGTCTCCAAGCTTGGAAACGGGCACACCTCTCCTACAAAACGTAAATGGTGGCCCCTACACTGATGAACATCTCACCCAAGAGGGGCATCCTCTCCCCCCACCCACAAATAACGGGCTACCCCCTCACCACACAGGCACAAGGCTGATCTGATTCCCTTCCCCCACCAATCAGCCCTTTTCTTCCCCTCAGACCACCTACTCAGTCTCCCATCAGGCCATGTGCTTTGGCAGTGCTAACAGTGCACTGCCACCTGGCGCTGACACACTGGCCTGGGGGTGCTCAAGGAGGAAGGTCCAGTAGCCTTTCATCCCTTCGCTGCTGCCAAACTGCATAGGAAGGTTTCCTAAAGGTTCCTGGTGGTTGGACGGGCACGGTCTTCGAACTAGGTGTTGAACTCGCTATTCTCCGCGGGAAGGGGGTGTTGTGGCTGGACTGCACTTCAAGGCTTGGCAGACTTTAAGATTGCCCTGGCTGGGTGATTTGATGATGTAGAGATGCCGGTGTTGGATTGGGGTAAGCACAATAAGAAGTCTCACAACACCAGGTTAAAGTCCAACAGGTTTATTTGATAGCTTGTGTCATGTGCTACCAAATAAACCTGTTGGACTTTAACCTGGTGTTGTGAGACTTCTTACTGGGTGATTTCAGACAGATCCTGTGATCGATATCTGCTTTCCTGTCTGTAAGCTGGGAAAATTTCTGAAGTGGCCAGGCCACTTTAACCTCCATACCGCCCTGTCACCAGGCAGGATTTTAAATGATTGCAGCACTCCATTCTGTTGCAGAGATTTTCCTTTCTCCCTGTCAGAAGCTCAGGTCAGAGTAGCTCTCTTTGAAGTCCTCTGACAGAAAGGAGATGTCAATTTCACTGGGGAGGGATGGGTTCCAATCAGCCAGCCCCAATATATGCACACAATATATGCTGAGACTTCCCAGCAAGCACAAATCATTGAAACCCTCTCCATTGCACTTGAAATTCAACGTGCGCAGCCTTGTAAAAGATTCAGCTGTCAGCTCAATGGATTTCTATCATCTTCCAACCACCTATGTTTATTTTGATTTCTCTTCACATTGGCTGGAATTTTACTGGCATGCCAGCCCCGATTCCGAGGGTGGGCTTGGCTCCGAGAATGGCATTCTCCATTGGCCTCGGGCAGGATCGTGTGAAACTTGGGCAGACGTGCTGGTAAAATTCCACCTATTGAATGCACCCCAAGTAGTCCATTGATTCTGAGAGCAATGTTGACAGAGTCTAATCCTGATTGACAGTCTGTGGTGATGCACTCCAGCAATTTAAACTTCTTTTGGCAGCAACTTTCAAACTGTGACCACCACCACTGAGAAAGACAACGGCAGTAGATTCATGGTAGTACTACCACATGTCATCAACTCAAATGCCACCTTGGCTGAACTTTCTCTGTAATAGGACTGTGGGAGTTCCTCCACCAGATGAACTGTAGTGATTCACCACTTTCTCACAGGAAAGTCAGGATGGGCTATAAATGCTGGCTTTGCCAGTGATGCCCATTTTCTAAGAATGCATTAAAACAGTAGAGCTCATTTTGATTCAACATTTCTAATTCAATTCCAGAGAGTTAGATTTCCAGAGCCTCATAAACCTGGTAGCTCCAGGGTGGCCTTGTCAGCAATCAACCCCCAGGGCTATCTCCACCAAAGCTTCTGATCTCTCCCAAGAAGGCTTCTGCTCCCAAAGTCTTGAACCTTCAATATCCCTTCCCTATCATCCCGAGTCCCTGGATTGGACCTGTCAGGTCAGGGTTCCGACTTACCTGCTCCTGAAATCTCTTCTCTAGCATTCCGCGCTGGACCAGGCCTGTAAATTAGGCTCACTAATGGCCTAGGAGCTTGCCAATGCATTAGTGGGGTCTGCTTGCTCCTAGCAGGTAAAATCAATTAAATCTCCTACCATTTAATGCTATTTCTTTCTTTGTGAATGCTGGGTGATCATTGAGTATTTCCTGCACTTCCTGTTCATTCACAGACATGAACTTATTAGCATTTCATTTAGCTTCCAATAGAGATCAGTATAGTAGCATTCTTTGAGGTTGACATGGCTATTTTTCTTTCAGTGCATGCAAGATTGTGTGAAGTGTTTTCTTTTACATCTCCTAACAAACACATAATTAGAATATGTAAAAATCCAACTTATAGATTTTAGTTCTCCACAAAATGCAAAATGGTTCGGTCATAGAAGACAAACTTAAGCAGTGGAAAGGTGTGCTTCTGAATGGAGGGCTGTGACCAGTGGTGTTCTTCAGGAATCAGTGCTGGGACCTTTGCTGTTTGTAATATATGTAAATGATTTTGGAGGAAAATCTAACTGATTTGATTGGTAAGTTTGTGGACGACACAAAGGTTGGTAGATTTGCGGATAGTGATGAGAAGCATAATAGTATCCAGCAGGATATAGTTTGGTTGGAGGCTTGGGCAGATGGCGTTTAATCTGGACAAATATGAAGTTATGCATTTTGGAAGGTCTAATACAGATAGGAAATACACAGTAAATGGCAGAACTCTTAAGAGTATTGATAGGCAGAGAGATCTGTGTGTACAGGTACACAGGTCACTGAAAGTGGCAAAGCAGGTGAAGAAGGTGGTGAAGAAGGTAGTCAAGAAGGCGTACGGCATGCTTGCCTTTAAAAACTGGCAAGACATGTTGCAGCTTTATAGAACCTTAGTTAGGCCGCACTTGGCATATAGTGTTCAATTCTGGTCGCCACACTACCAGAAAGATGATGAGGCTTTGGAGAGGTACAGAAAAGATTTACCAGGATGTTGCCTGGTATAGAGGGTTAGAGAAACTTGGTTTGTTCTCACTGGAATGATGGAGGTTGAGGGGCGACCTGATAGAAGTCTACAAGGTTATGAGGGGCATGGACAGAGTGGCTAGTCAGAAGCTTTTTTCCCAAGGTGGAAGACTCAAATTCTAGAGGACATCAAGGTGCGAGGGACAAGGTTTAAAGGAGATGTACGAGGCAAGTTTGTTTTACACAGAGGGGATGGGTGCCTGGAACTCGCTGCCGAGGGAGGTAGTGGAAGCAGATACAATGGTGACTTCTAAGGGGTGTCTGGACAAATATACGAATAGGATGGGAATAGAAGGATACGGTCCCCGGAAGGGTAGTGGGTTTTAGTTCAGTCGGGCAGCATGGTTGGTGCAGACTTGGAGGGCTGAAGGACCTGTTCCTCTGCTGTAATTTTCTCTGCTCTTTCTTAAGTTAATGTGATCTGTCAAAATTATTTGCAGATTGTAACAAGGAAACTTACTTTAAGATAAAGTTATGCAAAATATATTGATCAAGAGGTATGTGACCTTAAATGCTTTATTTGTATATATCATCTGTCCCTTTGCATACCTACATAATATTAGAGTAGTTCACTTTTTAAGAGCTTTATTATGATCTGTATCAGTATTTGGTTCATGAAAGACCTCCAGGGTATCAGAAATTGTAGCGCAAATATGAACAATTGCAAGAGAGGCTAGAACACATGAAAAGGTTACCATGTAATTCTGATATAATGACACAAGGTCATCTCACATTAATTGGAATTGAAGCGTTGAATGAATAATACTGCACTAGAATTAAAAAGTTAAGTTGTATCTTCATGTAAGAGAAAACTTCACATTCTGTTCTTTTGCATGTGTTTAAAGATGGAATTAATAAGACTTTGAAGGTTTAATGAATAATATTTCAAGTGAATTTCAATCGGAACAATTCTGAGCACAGACAGCCAATTTAATATAGTCACACTGCAATAGAGAGATTCCTTATCCTCTCACTGAATGCGGGGATGAACTACAATGGAGAGCAAAATAAAGTAGCTATTATCTGGCTGATCTTTACTATTGTCTATCAGTGAGATAAGGAAGTCCTGCAAACTCACAACAGTATTCTAGATGCTTCAGGACAGAGAAAGGATTATGTTGAGAAGGTGGATTACTATGATCAAATGAAAAGCGACAGATTTGCTGTTTCTAACGCTCATTTTTTCTTCTTCTGAAAAATACCTATGTTCTTTCAGGGTTAACTATTGTCACACATAACAATATGTGAGTAGTAGATTGTAATGAGGAACAACTGCAGTAGCCTAGAGCTCGTCTCAAGCAGGAATGGAGACAGCAGCAGATTAAGAAGTGTGTACATTGATGCTGAGTTTGATGAAGGAGGTTAATAGGCTTAGGGTAGGGAAGTGGTCACATTGTACCAGAGTGTAAATTTCAGCGACTGAGAACAAGCTATGGACAGTTGTGATAGATTGGCTAAGAAACCTCAATAGGTTTGACAGCAGAGATCACAGTGATCTGGAGTAAATTAAAATAAATGGCAAAAGGCTAGGGTTAGCTGAAGTCAGAGATGGAGGAGGCAATTAGAGTAAATGACTGTGAAGGCTAGTCCAAATAATCATTGGAGCTTTGACAAGGTGTTGTGGTGCATGGGGAAATGGAGCAAACAGGCCATTATAGATCTCAATGGATTATAGTGAAGCTATTGGAAAAAAAAATTACAAATTCATGGCTTTGCAGCAGGTGAACTGGAAATAAACAGGTTTCTAGTCAACTGCACAAACCATAACATATAATCTTGTACTTGAATTTAAGGAACATTTAATGTTCTTCTGTACTGACGTGGAGTCTAAAATATGTTAATGGCATATAGGCAATGAAATACATGCCAAAAAGTCTACAGTCCACACCAAATAACATTTCTAATTTTCCTTTTCAAAAACTCTCTGGCATGCACATTAAGTTCAAAAGATTTTGTCGTCAGGACTTTCATGTAATGGCTTTTTTTAAAACTGTAGTTAATTCAAAATTCTAATTATGAAATGAAAGGTTGGAAAATGTTGGATGACATAAAAAGGTAGCTAATTGATAATGTCCAAATATATAGGCTGAAAAATCTGGTTGGTACTTGCAACTGTGGCATGGTAGATCTACTTTGTAAAATGTATTTATCACAGGCTCTTTCTTGGCCCCTATTGTTTATTTGGTGAGCTGCTGAGTTACACAGAACAAAAGTAGTCCATGTGCCATCCCCATTCAATGTAATTAGTGTTTACCAATTTGATCTGGAGATGTGGGAGGGCAATACAACTGACTTCAGGACTATTTGTTTACAGGAAGTCGGCCAGTATTCTGGCTCTCAATTATGATCTAGCAACCTCCATGAACTGCATGCATGGAAAATCTTGGAACTCCCTCCCTAACAGCACTGTGGATGTACTTACACAACAGAGACTGCAGCAGTTCAAGAAGACTGATCACCACAAGCAGGATTGGGTAATAAATGCTGGCCTAGCCAGTGCCATAAATTAATAAGAGGGCAAAAAATGTATAGCTCAATTAGCAAAACCACATAGATCAGTTTTCTGTAAATTAGCTAATCCAATCACCACCTGGTTCTATTTGATTTGGATACCTTGTGTACACACATGTAACTATATTCAGCTGAACTTTCTCTAGTTCATGCCACAATTCAAGTATCCACAGTAACTACTTCAGGTATGAACTGACAATTAAATAATAATAAGTTATATATCTAGTACAACACAACCAGTTAGTAGCTGCATTCACTTGTTTATATGATGGACACACATGCATGCGCACACAATCACACACACAGACATGTGTATACATGCAGACATAGACCTAAGGGCATATGCATGCATAAGCATGCACACACACGGACACATGCAAATGCATATGCATGCATGCACACAATACACAATGGAATTTTATACATTCCAATTGGTATTCTGTCATCAGTGTAAACATTGTAATACGTTCAAACTGTAATGACATTTAAAGGCTTACATTACTGTACTGTCCTTCCAAAAAATGGCCAATGAAAATAGGAAATACAGTCATTAATATGCATACATTGTTGCCTGATACCCTGAACTAATGAGAAGGAAATTATTCTATATGGGCATTTAAAAAACTGCTCGTGAATAATGAATGGCTTCAGTCAAAGCTGCTGCTTTTCTGAGCAAGTGTTCCCTGATCAAAAAACTGTTCTCTTAATGCAGTTGATGTTAGTGCTTACTTACAACACATACAACTCAGCACTCAAGTAAGTTAAAAATAATAATTTATGGTCAGAATTGTTTTGCCTCAATGCTGGTTTTTATAATCTTGAAGTTCTTAGTGCTGTCAGGGTGCAATCAGAGACTTGTACTTCTGTTTATCATTTCCTCTCAGATCTCTCTTCAATACTGAATTCTATATAGCAAACATATATATATATAAATTATTTTGGCATAGACTCTTTGTCAGAATCGAAGATACGCAGCTGATAATTTAACCTTTTTTTTACAGATGTTAACTGATCTGTTGTGCATTTCCAGCATTTTGTGTTTCAATTTCAGATTTCCAGCATTCAGTTTTATTTATTAAACTGTTTCTTTCTCTCTGGCAGTCACACTTGTAAATTGCTGTCATATCCCGACTAACACCTTGATCATACACACTAGTTATATAGTAAATAACCATTAACTCTACCAATAAAATCGTGAAGAATTTCAAGCAGGGACGTAAAGGTATTAGCCCAGATTTTGTAGCCAGGAGTGAAGTCACAGCATTGCCATGGATCTTGAAGAAAACTTCCCATAAAGACCTAGTTATCCCTGTCACATGGATTTTATCTTTCCTGACATTAATTTCAATCTGGTTCATTGTTTCTGGGTGCCTGGAGGCAGAAATCTCCAGGCACTCAGAAACAATCATCCAGGGAAAGTAGCCAATTACTTTGAAAAATTCTCACAGAAAGTGAACCAAGTAATAAAATGCACTGTTTGTCCTTCATTTTTTATAAATTTTACAGAAAGCAAAATAAAGACTGGAATGTGTACATTAGAAATGTCGAACTTTAAAAAATAAATCAAAAGCGACAAAATTCTATCACAATGGAAAAGAATTGACATCACATGAATATAAAATTATTTTTCTAGAACGTGAGAGGCTCTGCAATAATTAAGACATAATATGCTGTTAAAAACCCAGTTACATCTCATTAACAAGGTATAACCTTTACAACAATATTAAAACATAAAAGCAGAATTCATCATCAGTTCAATGATTTTGAATTGATTCTTGTCTGCAGGGACTTTAACAGCATACGCTATGGAAAAGTATGAATCATTGACAGCAACTTTGGGATTTCTGCACTTAACTGGACATGTGTGGATTCCAGAAATTGCTGTCAGTTTCAGAGGAGCAACAACTGCGAACGCTGACATTTTCACTACCACAAAATCTGGGCCAATATTCTCAAAGCCAGGGAGTTCAGTATCCGCCAATAAAGTGAAAGTATCTATCTTAGAGTTAGTAGCAGCATGAGGAAATGTAGTTGTGAGCATTATTGTCATGAGAGCATCAAGAATGTTACTGTTCAAAACTCAGAAGTTTCCAACAGAACATAATTAAACAGTGTTATAATTCCATAGCATTGCTACCACCTAATTCAATTTGTGTAGTTGCTTCACTTTGAAAATAAGATGCTAAATGTTTGAAAATCACTTACCAGGGAAACTTTGAATCACCTAAGAAGTGTTTGAGTCATATTTATCTATTTGCTCATGGAGCAATCTGAATTATATTTAACATTTAACACATGTCCCTGGTTTGGGAAATATAAAACTCAGACATCAGTCAAGGATTTAGAGGTCTGTTTAAATAAATAGAGGACTGAGATTTTTAAGCCCAACTTTTTATCTGACCTGCTCCAAAGGGCTGTAAGAACCACATCCGTCCTGAGTGCCCTTGTTTGTTGTCGGAGGTTTGGGTTGGGTTGATGGCTCGACTTGTCTTCACATCAGCTTTATTTTCCTCCACTGAAGGGATTTCTAACACTGGAATCATGGTACACTGGTCCAGAAAATTGTCAGTTGTTACCACCTCCGTGTAACCTTCCTCACAGGCACACACTGCAGACTACACATAAAAAAAACAAATAAAGTTAAAGTTTATTTATTATTCACAAGTAGGCTGACATTAACACTGCAATGAAGTTACTGTGAAATCCCTTAGTCACCACACTTCACTGCATGTTCAGATACACTGAGGGAGAATTTAGCATGGCCATGCACCTAACCACATGTCTCTTAGACTGTGAGAGGAAACCAGAGCACCTGGAGGAGACCCATGCAGACACAGGGAGAATGTGCAGACTCCACACAGACAGTGACCCAAGTTGGGAATTGAACCTAGGTCCGTGGCACTGTGAGGCAGCAGTGCTAACCACTGTACTGTCCATACATTTAAGCATTTCATACAGTCATTTATCCAAATTGAATGAAAATAATATTTAACAATGAAACATGTTACGTGAAACATCACAACATTTAAAATGATAGAACATAGTAAATGAAGGAATTCTATACTGTTGTCAGCAAGCAGCTAACACTTACATCAGTGCAGTATGTGTGAGGTTTAGTGCATGGTGGGTTACACGATCTGTCGGCATAAGGTTGGTTCACTGCAGAACAGCCACCTACAAGACAAGCAGTTATATTTAGCAATAACAAACAACAGACTTGCTCTGTAATTTTGGGACAGTGATGAGTGTCTGATGTTGAGCGTCAGGTTTCATTGCCATTGCCAGTGTTAACTCGAGATGAGCATTAAAAAATAAAACCCTTTGTTGCTAGTAAAAGGGAACAGGAATTTCATTGCATCACTAATTGAATGTTTGTAATGAAAGAATGGAAAATTACAGGTCAAAAGGTTTAACTTCTTAGAAAATAATTCCGAAAACATGCTGTCTATTGAAAATATTTCATTATTGATGAACTAATCCCTTCTGCAATCTCATTAGGTCTCTATCATGTTATCCAATCACCAGATAAATTCATTTCATAACTTTGGTGATGATTTTACATTTTTATCCCTTAATTCCTGACTCAAAAATTTATTAAAAAATGTAAACCCTTGGCTACACCTTGTTTTGCTTTTCACTTAGGGGAGATGGTGACTTGTGATAATGTCACTGGACAAGTAATCTGATGCCTACACTAATGCTCTGGGAACATGTGGAATTTATGTTTAATTAATAAATCTGGAATTAACAGATAATCTAATAGTGACCATGAAACTATTATCGACTGATGTAAAACCTATTTGGTTTATTAATGTCCTTTAGGGAAGGAAATTTTCCACCCTTACCTGATCTCCAGATCCACAGGAATGTGGTTGACTCTAAATTAGCCTAGCAAGCCACTCAGTTGTATCAACCCACTCCAATATCTATAAACAAGAATGAGACTGGAAGGATCACCCAACATTGAACTGGGCAGCAGACCTTGAGGTATTGCAACTACAGCCCAATACCTCCTACAGTTCTGGCCTCCTTAAAAATAAATGCCAATCTGATGAAGCTACAACACAGAACTACTTGTGTGTCAAACAGCAGAAGCAGCTGATAAACAGAGCTAAACTATCCCATGACCAACGGATCAGATCTATACTCTGTAGTCCTGCCACAATGGAGATGGGTAATTAAACAACTCATTGGAGGAGAAGGCTCCATAAATACGTCCATCCTCAATGATGTGGAGCCCAGTATACCAAAGTAAAAAGATAAGGCTGAAACCATCACAACAAAAGCCAAGTGGATGATTCATCTTGGCTTCTTCTGGAGGTCCTCAGCATTACAGATGCAAGTCTTTAGCCAATTAGATTCACTCCACGTGATATCAAGAAACAGCTGAAGGCACTGGATTTTGCAAAGTCTTTGGATCCTGACAATATTCTGGTAACAGTGCTGGGACTTGTGCTCCAGAACTTGCTGCACCCCTAGCACCGCTGCAACACTGGCATCTACCCAGCAATGTGAAAAATTGTCCAGGTATGTCCTGTCTGCAAAAAGCAGGAGAAATCCAACCTGTTCAATTACTGCCCCATCACTCTACTCTCAATCATTAGCAAAGTGATGGAAGGAGTTGTCAACAGTGCTCTCAAGTAGCAGCTGCTCAGCAATAAACTGCTCACTGACATTAAGCTTTTTTCTGTCAGGGACAATCAGCTCTTCATTTCATTACAGCATTGGTCCAAACATGGGCAAAAAATCTAGGCCAGAATTTTATATCCAAAATTCAGATGTATGCCTAACCTGGAAGTGTGTACAATCCTGCAAGGAGTCATTGCACACTTGCGTGATATTTCAATCAGAGGGTGTGAGTTGGATGCGTTCCCGCCAACAATTAAGGTGGCAAATTAAATGATTTAAACACTAATAAACCTAGATTTTACTTTGCCCATGTGATTTCCAGGTCAGTGCAAGGACAACACAGCCAGACGGCCAGTTCACTTTTGCTAATGTCACCCAAGGGATAAAAAGAAGCAGGAACAAAGGCAGGCTGAGTTGGTAAAAGCTTTTGAAAGTTTGGTGTGGGTTTAGACTAGAATTTTGCAAACATTTTCATTGCTTTTTTTTGAGGTTTGTGTCTATTGTCTGGATTTTCCAGAACATTTCAGTCTTGTGACATTTCCAAAACTTTGGCACCCAAATTGCATGGTTCAACCCATTTGAATCTCTGCTGATGGGTCTTTTCTATCCAGCACAGAGTACCTCCTCTGAAAAGGAAGACAGAGGCCACAGAGACAGGAGGCCAGATAGTTGCAGGCTTCACCTCAGAGTAAAGATACAGGCATTAGACGTTCAGGGCTGGAAAGGAGGGCAAGGAGAAGGCACTCACAGAAAACACTGCTATCCAACTGCCAGGGTGTACAGGCAGCTATCCAACCACCTCAAAATGACCAAGACCCTATATCAAAGGACGTTCTGGCTTTCAAGGGAAAGTCATGTCCATTTGCCAGATGATTGGGCTGGAGGTAGCCCCCAAAGTAATTGGTGGACACCCAAAGCCCGCAGCTCGGAAGGTCAATATAACCCTTCACTTTTATGCCTCTGGATCTATCCAGGGTCAGTGAGTAATCTTTGTGGAGTCTCCCAGTTAGCTGTGCATAGCTGCATCAAGCTGGTGACTGACGCAATGGTCATAATTAATCCCATGTGGCCATCAACTGGCCAGCTGGGTGCCTTTGTCAATAGGAAGGAGTTTCACTCCATGAATGTTCAAATCGTGTGCAACCACAAGACCCAGATTCTACAGGTTTGACTAAAGTACCCAGGTAACTTCCACAATGCCTACATACTGAAACACTTACAGGTGCCAAGTATGCTTGCAGCATGACCTTCCTTTATGGATGGTTGCAGGGTGAAGGGGTATCACTTGAAAGGGTAGCTGATGATATCATACAGGTGCCTAGGAATAGAAGCAGAGGATAGATACAATTGCTGCCATGTGTCCACAAGGGCAACGGTGGAGAGAATAATATGTCTGCTGAGAATTAGGTTCTGAGGCCTGGACTGCTCCAACAGTACTCTGCAATATCCTCCAGAGTGAGTGTTGCTCATGTCATTGCCTGCTGTGCTCTGCATAATCTTGCACTTCAAAGGGGGAGCCATTGGACCAGGAGGACACTGAGGCAGTTGCACTTCCCTCAGAGGAGGAATCCAAACGATGATTCAGATGGGGAGTCCAGGCAGGTACAAAGTGAGAATGAGGAGCCAAGCATGAGGAATCTTCAGGGATGCAGGGTTACCAGGGAGGCCTTGATACAGTGTTCCTTCAGCTAGGCTCCCAAGACTTGCCTTCTGTCTGAGACCAAAATCACTGCCTTCTTCCCAAACACCTCATGCATAACCATGCCATAAGCCCAGTGTTGCATCACTGCCTCTGTGATGAAGTTTGCTGCCCCAAATGTCTTTCACCAGGCTCTGATGAGGAAAACACCCAGCAAATACACCAGACACTCAGGTTTGTAGGCAGAATAGTAACATATCTTTCTGACATTTAAGAAGTGGAACAAAAATAACATTCAAGTTTGACAACCTTAACTGATAACTAAAGGTGTGATATTGAAAAAACAACAAAAGACACTTGTACAAACCCATTGGTATGCTCACATTGCCTTAAACTTATGTTATTGGGTGCGACATCTTATGCATGCCTCGCCTTGGCACACTTGGCTCTTAGATGGACCCACAGCTTCTGATCTTCTCTCCCAGCTTAACACACAAGGTAGAGGCTTGTTCTGGGAAGCTGACTCTTACACACATGAATGCAACTAAGTAAAAGCACCCTCCACACTGGAACATGTCAACTCAGTACTCACCTTTACCAAGTGCAGATTACTGTGAAAATTTTACGGCATTGAATCATGAGCCCGGTTCTCCCATCCCAACGCACAGGTTTTTTTGGGGGCATCGGGTTGGGAGATGTGTGTGTCGGCCATCTTGTAGGACTCGCGCATGCGCGTTTCCCACAGCTGGAGAGCAAGCGCAGTCGGGACCATGCTGGAAACCATCAGGAAGATAGATAAATGATTTAAAGCGGTTTTTAATCTTATTTAAATATCATTATCGGACCCGGCATGGCATTCTCCAGGCCCAATAGCATTTCCTACCCCGCCAGGAGTATTTCACTCCAGTGAGGTTTAGAGTAGCTCCTCATTTGCGGGGAAGTAGCGGGAGAGCCCACCAGAGTGAAGGGGGAGCAATCGGGACTGCGCATGTTGTCGGGCAGTGAGGGTGGTGCCCCCGGGCATGGGGACCCTGGCTGTGCCAGCCGTGCCCTCTGTCTCTGTCCAAGGGGCAAAGTGCCCACCCCCTGGGGAGCACCTTGGCACTGCCCACCGGGCATTGGGCAGTGCCAAGGGGGTGGGGCTTATTGGGGGTGGGGCCATGGAAGCAGAACCTCTTGTGGGTGATCAGTGGGGGTGGGGGGTTCCTGCTGTCACTCTGCAGGGGGATCAGTTGGGACTGGAGGGAGACCAGCGATCAGGGCAGAGGGCTCTGGAAATTGCAGTGCTCTGGGTCAGGGGGTGATTGGGGCTGGCCTGGGAATACTTGTGGGCCGTGGGGAGGGGGGGCTGGGGGGACTGGAGGGGCAGAGGTGCGAGGGTCCCGGGCAGCCAGCGATTGAGCTGGCCAGCAAGGCTAGAGTCAATAGGAATTGGGAGAAAACCATTTGCTGGTTGGAGTCATGTCCCACAAAAAGGTTGTGGTTGTTGGAGGTCGATCTTCAGTCCCAAAACATCTCTACAGGAGCTCTTCAGTGTAGTGTCCTCGACCCAATCACCATCAGCTGCTTCATTAATGACCTTCCCTCCGCAATAAGGTCAGAAATGGGGATGTTCGCTAATGATTGCACAATGTTCAGCACATTCTGTGACTCCTCAGATGCTGAAGCAATCCATATTCAAATGCAGCAAGACTTGGACAGACAAGTGGTAAGTAACACTCACACCACACAAATGCCAGGCAATGACAATTTCCAACAAGAAATGATCCAACCATCGACCATGATATTTGATGGCATCATTATCTCTGGCCTTCATAGTGAGGGGGATTGAATATAAAAGTAGGGAGGTCTTGCTGCAGCTGTATAGGGCATTGGTGAGGCCGCAGCTGGAGTACTGTGTGCAGTTTTGGGCGCCATACTTACGCAAGGATATTTTGGCCTTGGAGGGAGTGCAGAGGAGGTTTACTAGGCTGATGCCGGAGTTGAGGGGGTTGAGCTATGAGGAGAGGCTGAATAAACTAGGCTTGTACTCGTTAGAGTTTAGAAGAATGAGGGGAGATCTCATTGAGATGTATAAGATGATGAATGGGATGGATAGGATAGAAGTGGAGAGACTCTTCCCGCTCAAAAAAGACAGTAGGACTAGGGGGCACAGCCTCAAGATAAAGGGGGGGGGGCGGTTTAGAACGGAGTTGAGGAAGAACTTCTTCACTCAAAGGGTGGTGAATCTCTGGAATTCTCTGCCCGTTGAAGTGGTGGAGGCTGCCTCGCTAAATATTTTTAAGACGCGGGTTGATGGGTTTTTGATAAGAGAGGGGATTAAGGGTTATGGGGAGAGGGCGGGAATGTGGAACTGAGCCACGACAGATCAGCCATGATCTTATTGAATGGTGGGGCAGGCTCGAAGGGCTAGATGGCCTACTCCTGCTCCTATTTCTTATGATCTTATGTTCACTATCAGCATTTTGGGGAGTTAGGGGGGTGGGTGGAGGATTACTATTGACTGGAAACTGAACTGGACTCGTCTATAAGGCACATGCCAGGAGTGTGATAGAATGCTGTCTAATTGCCTGGGGGAGTGTGACTCCAACAACACACAAAAGGTTTGACAACATCTGGGACAAAGCAGTCTGCTTGATTGGCACCTCATCTGCACCTTAAACATTCTCTCCCTCTACTACCAATGTACTGTTGCAGCAGCATGTGCCAAATACATGATGCCCTGCAGCAACCCATCATGGCTCTTTCAATAGCATCTTCCAACCCCACAACCTCTACTGTCTAGAAAGTCAAGGGCAGCAGATACATGGGAACACCACCATCTGCAACTCTCTACCAAGTCACAAACCAATCTGACTTAGAATTATATCATTGTTTCTTCACATGTTGCTGGGTCAAAATGTTACATACTGCAAACGCTTTGGGTGTACCTCACACCACCTTCTCAATGGAAATTAGGGATAGGCAATAAATGATGGCCCAGCCAGTGATACCCACAACTCTTGAATGAATAAATAAAAAACATTCATATAATTTTTCACTCCTCTAAATTTTCTGCATTTGAATAGAAAACACCTCAGTCTTTTAAATCTCTCTGTAACCAAATTCTGTTTGTATCTTGTATACACTGATGTATATTTAAAGTCTGGAAGAGGAAAGAAACAATTCATAGTAACCCCCCAGGAAAGCATTGACAATGACTCCATCTTCCCAATGCATGCAGGAAATAAAACTCCTTCATTACCTGTGACATTTATTCCATCTGACCTCTGACACCACACTTCTCGGTATGATCCTGTCCATGCACCAGCCAACCAAACATATTCATAGCAGCTGCCACCTGTAGGAAACGATAACAATAAAAAGAAACTGAGTGTATAACATGTCAACCTACAGCAGGAGCCATACAAGGATAAATTCCCAGGATCTGTTTGGTCCAGGAGAACATCTCATCAGCTTGAGAAATACTGCAGGTTAACAAGGTTCATGAGTTCCATGCAGATAGATAGTCTAACCACCTGATTCATGTCAAGAGAGTAGGATCTAAAAATAATTTTGCTACCTCAGTTCAATGGTCTTTTGAAGCTATCCGCTGGAGCAACAGCTGACTGTTGTAGGGTAGTGAGGTACTTTGTTTTAGTTCCTGTTTTATGCTCAGTTTCAATGAACGACCACTCTATATTCAAAACAGGAATACCTATGTTTTGACTATTACTCAAAATACATTTTCCTGGTGTACTCTTGCATTTTTATTATTGTGTTCTGCAATTTATATTAGATTTATTTATTTTGTTTTCCAAAGGCAATGTAACTATGATGTAACTAGGTAGCTGTATTACAATCACACGGGTTTCCACTTGACCCTTGAACTTGTTCTAGTTACCCAGGTACTAGGCACAGAAAGGTACATTACAACTTACAGGTTCACCAAAGGAGTGGTGCTTGCTGCTTGGAAAAGAATTGGAGTAAAAACCCCAAATTGTTAATTCTGTTACTTCCAGTGCAGCTAGAAACAATATGAATGCTAATAGTTCTAGTATTGATGATGTGGATTTAGAATGCTGATCACAAGAGAGGCTGACTGATTTCTGATGAAGTTATGTGTGTATGTAGAATTAGGCTTGATGCAATATCAACCCCTGACCCTGTAGTCAAATAGCTTGTTAACTCTTGCATGAATTTGGTTAGGTACTGGAAAGTACGTGTATATTGAACTACAATGTACAGCACAGAAATTGATCATTTGACTAAATTGCTCTTGCCAATGTTTATGCTTCATATAACCCTTCTACCAGCTTCTTTGTCTAACTCAATTAGCATATCTTTCTATTCTTTCTCTGCCCTGAATTTACCTAGATTTTGTTTAAAAGCATCCATGCTATATGAGTGCCACATGCAAACCACTCTCTGGTAAAGACATTTTTCTTGAATTCCTTAGTGACTTTACCTATAACTATCTTATATTTATGATTCTCACAGATGTATGACAGGAGCATCCCTTTCAGTTGCTCATTGGTCTACGCAACTCACAAACCAACAACAATAACCGCTTGTGTTCATATAGCATCTTTGACACTGTAAATTGCTCCACAGAGCTTCACAGGAGCATTATCAAAGACACGCAACACTAAGCCATCGAAGGAGAGACTAGAACAAGTTTTAAGGAGAATCTTAAAGAGGAGAGATAGAGTGGTTCAGAGAGCAAATTTCAGAATTTTGGGCCATGGCAGCTGAATGGGTGGAGTGACTAAATTTCAGGATGTGCAAGAGGTCCGAATTAGATGAGCACCGATATTTTGGAAGGTTGTGGGGCAGTAGGAGGTTGTAGGACAAAGGGAAGTGCAAGTCCTTGGGGTACTTGGTTAGCAGAGGCAAATCAGGCTAAATCAGAACATATTTACTACCTATTATAAACCCAGCCAAAATTTCTAATCCACTGACTTGAATGCAAAGGAAAATCAAACAGAGTGCCCAACCAGCAGTCAACTTTCCATCACTGCCAAATGTGCGAAACATTCCAAGACAACTACCATGTTGGACTTTGCCGCTGGGGATAAATACTTAAATAAAATGAGGAATTCACTGATTTTAAGTATAGAGTGCATCATAGAATCCCCAATATTATTTAATTACTTTTGATCAGGAGTATCCTTCAAAGGTAAAATTGGAGCAGAATGTGCCAACAACCAGAGGTACTTATAGAGGTTATGGTACCTCAGTGGCTGCCATGAGATTATGACCTAGATGTTTGCTGCCGGATCTGGTCTACAGAATTTGGAAAATTCTCGGATGAGAGGAAGTGCCTAGAAGTTGAGGTTTTCAGAATGGAGTAGCAGGGTTCTCTGGGAATCAGGCCTGCCACTCTTGGAATGAATGCAGAAGGCTGGGCAGAATGCCTGCCTCTGTGTTCCGGAACTGTGCCCAAGATTTAAAAATAAAACCTTTAGCCCTCAACCCCCTATACACAATCATCATGCCCCATCCATGTTAACTCATGCCCTCTACCGAATCTCCTGACTCCCCATAACCTCCATGTGAACCTGTGCCCCTCTACCGACCTCACATGACCCTTTATATCTCCTACACTGACTCAATCCAACCCATGCCCCACATTCATCATCTATACTCTTACAACTACCATACTATCCCACCCAGTATCCACCATGAGCAGACCCATGATGAGATCAAAGTTCGGAGTGTCTTTTACAGGCTTTATATTTTTACACATAACAATTAAAGGCATTTACATTCCTTCATTCCTTATAAATGCAAACACTTCATCCAAGTGCTTAATTTCTTATAGAAACAAACATCGGAATTCATAGTTTCACTTCAAAGCATTTATAAACACTCGCAGCTATCAATCAAACTGAATTGGAAGGCATATTGGAAGATTGTAAAACCATTCATCATTAATAATTGATTAAAAAATGATAGCTCTCAGGCTTATGTCAACAGAGTGAAGTAACAAGTAATGATTTTTTTTAAACATTCCCAACATTTGCAAAGGTTTAAAGTGCATGACCTTTAAATGCATTGACAGCTTGAAAGTTGCTTTTGACAGTTCATTTGGCAATTTTTATAGTTCTAATCAGCTTGACAGTTAATGCGTTTATGCATATTTTATGTATATTCATGCCTACATGTAACAATCCTAAGACATAATTTATCTCTCCCAAGGGGCACCTGACCTCCCCACTATGTTCTCAGGATCATATCCAAAGGGATATCCTACCTCTCCAAAAGGGTATCCCATCTCGCCAAAGAGCTCCTACCAGGGCTGACCTGAGCACGTTTCACATACCTTGGTCACCAAAATCAGACATGAGTGGATGTAGCTGCCGTATCAATCAGCAGCTCCCACTGCAACCGTGCATGTGCAAATCCCAACCTGGCTCCTTTTCCCATTCCTGTGAAAATAGTAGATGCCGTGTTCCGGGGCAGAACATCCAACTCAACGGCAACATATGCCATTTACACAATGAAGGAAAGCCTCCATAATCGAAAAAATCTAGGCTAATAAGCACAAATCTCAACACATCATGTTTCAATTCACCAACCTGGCTAATTGTGAACTAGCACAGGAAAAGTTTAAATGAAAAACACAAAAAAATTGCTGGATTGTTGGAATAATTTAATTGGTTTACCAGTGTGCTTCAAGTTTTCTCATTTGACCAACAAATGACTACCTCACATCATGTAAATGGCTCGTACTGCCATTATGAAATGTTCTTGAAATCTGCTCAATTATAATTTTCTCATGGATCAAGTTCAAATGAGTTTTGTTCCTTTACTCATAGCTGACCACTAAATATCTTAAATTGTGAATGACTTATTAAAATTCTGCTTTCAAGGCAAACTGTCTCAGATGGGCATGGAAGCATCAAAAACAGTACCTTTGTCTCAAGGACAAAACTAAATAATGTTTAATGGGCTTATTTTAATGTTTTGTCATGTAGAATACAAATCTTTTTCAGCTTAATGCCTCAGTGCACCATGTTAGAGAAACACAAATAGGAATGTGGGAATCTGCATTCAGTTTTTCCTCTTTGTGAAATTCAAATGTATTTATGTACTTTGAGATGTAACCAGAAGGTGGTAGCATTTATCTACAGTTATTAGTAAAGAAACAACATATAAAACATGCCACTGACTTGAAAAAGGAAAACATCACAGGGAATGTTTTGTATCTGTACTGTCAGTGAGGAACGTAGTCTGCTGGCACTGCAAGTCATTAATTTGTTTTTAGTCAGAAGCAGGAGCAACTGCTGACAAAACCGTTCTCTGAACAATTTCAGTCACTGCTTTGATGTGTGCCCCAACTGTCCCTGCGCTTCAACCCAAAATCAATTTCAGAATGCTCTGAAAGGAGGTGGAATTCTAATCTGAGCTGCTGGCACAAAGCATCTCCCCATCAACATTGCAGATGAACAACGTTCATTGGGAATTACTTAGAACTTGATAGAAATTATAACACAGAAACAGTCCATATAGTTCAACTGCGCTATGACTGTCTTTACGTTCTACAAAACCTTCTCCCACTCTAGTTCATCTCAATTTTTCAGAATATTCTCTATTCCTCTAAAGCACTTACCTAGTTTCCCTTTAAATCCATCAATGATCTTTGCCACAACTATTCCACGTGTTAAGTTATGGTTCGGTGGCACAGTGGTCAGCACTGCTGCCTCACAGTGCCAGGGACCCGAGTCCGATTCCTGGCTTGGGTTACCGTCTGTGTGGAGTTTGCAAGTTCTCCCTGTGTCTGTGTGGGTTTCCTCTTGGTACTCCGGTTCCCTCCCACAGTCCAAAAGATGTGCTGGTTAGGTGCATTGGTCATGATAAACCTTGTCTTAGTGCACCCAAACAGGAGTGTGGCAACTAAGGGATTTTCATAGTAACTTCATTGCAGTGTTAACGTATTTGTCACAGGTAGACTTACATGAACGCTGCAATGAAGTTACTGTGAAATTCCCCTAGTCACCACAGTCCGGTGCCTGTTCAGGTCAATGCACCTAATCAGCGCATCTTTCAGAATGTGGGAGGAAACCAGAGCAATCAGGGAAAACCCATGCAGGCAGGGGAAGAACGTGCAAACTCCACACAGACAGTGACCCAAACCCAGAATCAAACCCAAGTCCCTGGTGCTGTGAAGTAGCAGTGCTAACCACTGTGCTACTCTGCCACCTACTTGTGATACTGATAAATAAACTAAACACTTTAAAACATACTCTAACCACCCTTTTAGGTATTGTGTGTCAACACAGAAGTATTAAATAAGCACTGTAATTTATTAACTGTTACGCCTTTCCTGCTTTAGAGTCATTCAGGAACAGAAAGCAAAATAAAAGGGAAGGACAAATTTAATTGAAAAATACACAAAATGGTACATTTAAAAAAAAACTCTTAAAAAACAATTAAAATTTGAAGGAATGTGACTCTACATTTGTAAACATCAATTATCAGTACCAGTGAAGTTGTTTGGCAGAAATTAAGACTTATTAGACAATTAAAAGGGCACTCAGACTGACCCTACACTGTATTTCTTGGCCAATCCTACACTGTACCTACAGCGCAATTAGAAGTTAACTCCTGATCTTTTAATTAGTGATGAGGCTGGGTGTCCACCACTTAATATGATTTAAACTACAACTTACTTTTTTATGCTGGTACTTTAGGGACTTCCTTTCCCAGCTGCAGGACACCACATTAGTAAATGGCAGCCATAAGGGGAGTTTTAAGGTGTTGGAGTGTTGAGAAACACCTTTTGAGGTCCCGTAGTCTATACTGCTGTGGTGAATTTTTACAAGTTCTTAAGATTTCCTTAAACTACTTTAGTTTTTTCACATTGCTTTTATGAGTTTGTACAATCATTAATGCCATGTAAATACATGTGAAAAGGTTTTGAAATGAATTAAAAATTGCTTTATATCGGGAGGCGATAGCCTAGTTGTATTATCGCTTGACTATTAATCCAGAAACCCAGATAATGTTCTGGGGACCCAGGTTTGAATCCTGTCACAGCAGATGGTGAATTTGAATTCAATAAAAAAAATCTGGAATTGAGAGTCTACTGATGATCCTGAAACTATTGACAATTGTCAGAAAAACCTATCTGGTTCATTAATGTCCTTTAGGGAAAGAAATCTGCCATCCTTACCTGGTCTGGCCTACATGTGACTCCAGAGCCAAAGCAATGTGGTTGACTCTCAACTGCCCTCTGAAATGGCCTAGCAAGCCACTCAGTTGCAACAATCGTTACAAAGTGTCAGCAAAGAAACGAAACCGGACGGACCACCCGGCATCGACCTAGGCACCAGAAAAGAAAGTGCTAAAACAAACAGCCCTGTCAACCCTGCAAAGTTCTCCTTACTAACATCTGGGGATTAGCGCCAAAATTGGGAGAGCTGTGTCACAGACTAGTTGAACAATAGCCTGACATAGTCATTGTGATGGAATCATACCTTACAGATGACACCCCAGACACCACCATTACCATCCCTGGATATGTCTGTGCCACCTGCAGGACAGACCCAGCAGTGGTGGTGGCATAGTGGCGAACAGTCAGGAGGGAGTTGCCCTGGGAGTCCTTAACAACGACTCAGACCCCACAAAGTCTCATGGCTTCGCATTAAAAATTGGCAAGGAAACCTCTTACTGGTTACCATGTACCGTCTTTCTTCGGCTAATGAATCAGTGTTCCTCCGTGTTGAACAACACTTGGAGGAAGCACTGACGGTGACAAGGATGCAAAATGTACTGTGGATGGGGGATTTCAATGTCCACCACCAAGGGTGGCTCGGCAGCAGCATTACTGATCGATCTGGTCAGGTCCGAAAGGATATATCTGCTAGACTGGGTCAGCAGCAGGCGGTGAAGGAACCAACAAGAAGAAATAACATACTTGACCTCATCTTTACCAATCCACTGGCTGTAGATGCATCTGTCCATGACAATATTGGTAGGAGTGACCACCACACAGTCCTTGTGGAGATGAAGTCCCACCTTGACATTGAGAATAACCTCCATCGTGTTGTGTGGCACTATCACTGTGTTAAATGGGACAGACTTCAAACCAATCTAGCAACTCGACTGGGCACCTATGAGGCACTGTGGGCCATCAACAACAGCCAAATTGTACTCCAGCACAATGTGCAATATCATGGCCTGGTATACCCCACTCAACCATTACCATCAAGCCAGGGGATCAACCCTTGTTCAATGAGGAGTGCAGGAGGGCATCCCAGGAGCAGCACCAGACATACCTGAAAATGAGGTATCAACGTGGAGCAGCCACCAAACAGGACTACTTGCATGCTAAATGTCAAAAACAGAGCTAAGCGATCCCACAACCAACAGATCAGATCTAAGCTCTGCAGTCCTTTCATATCCAGTTGGGAATGATGGTGGACAATTAAACAACTCACTGGAGGAGGAGGCTCCACAAATATCTCCATCCTTAATGATGGAGGAGCCCAGCATGTCAGTGCAAAAGATAAGGCTGAAGCATACGTAGCAATCTTCAGCCAGAAGTGCCAAAGTGGATAACCCATCTCGGCCTCCTACACTGGTCCCCAGCATCTCAGATGCCAGTCTCCAGCCCGTTCCCAGCCACTGCCACCGTCACCACCACTACCACTCTCCCCTTTCCCAGGGTCACTCAGTTTCTGACCACATTACAGCCTTGGTTCAAACATGGACAAAAGAGCTGAATTCCAGAGGTGAGGTGAGAGTGACAGCCCTCGACATCAAGGCTACATTCGACTGAATGTGACATCAAGGAGCCCGAACAAAACTGGAATCAATGGGTATCAGGGGGCAAACTCCCTGCTGGTTGGAGTCACACCTGGCACATAGGAAGATGGTTGTAGTTGTGGAGGGTCAGTCATTTCAGCTCCAGGACATCTCTGCAGGAGTCCCTCAATGTAGTATCCTAGGCCCAACCACCTTCAGCTGCTTCATCAATGACCTTCTATACATCATAAGGTCGTAAGTGGGGATGTTCACCAATGATTGTGCAATGTTCAGAACCATTTGTGACTCCTCAGATACTGAAGCAGCGCATGTTCAAATGCAACAGGTTCTGGATAATATCCAGGTTTTGCTGTCAAGTGGCAAATAACATTCATGCCACACAAATGCCAAGCAATGACCATCACCAATAAGAGACACTCTAACCACTGCCCCTTAACATTCAATGGTGTAACCATCACTGAATCCCCCACTGTCAACATCCTGGGGGTTACCATTGACCAGAAACTCAACTGGACTCACTACGTTAACAATGGTTACAACAGCAGGTCAGAGGTAAGGAATACTGCAGCAAGTAACTCACCTCCTGATTCTCCAGAACCTATCCACCATCTACAATGCACAAGTCAGGAGTGTGA
Organism: Carcharhinus amblyrhynchos; assembly: GCF_965287045.1. Taxonomy (NCBI): domain Eukaryota; kingdom Metazoa; phylum Chordata; class Chondrichthyes; order Carcharhiniformes; family Carcharhinidae; genus Carcharhinus; species Carcharhinus amblyrhynchos. Next base: position 74,841,581 of record NC_137325.1, on the reverse strand, counting down.
TGGAATACCACCCCCCCACCCCTTGCTGGATGGGTGCAGCTCCAACAACATTCAAGAAGCTTGATAACATCCAAGACAAAGCAGTCTGCTTGATTGGCACCACATCTATAACCATTCAATCCCTCCACTACCGACACTCAGCAGCAGCAGTACATACTATCGACTAGATGCATTGCAGCAATTCACCAAAAATCCTTAGGCAGCACCTTCCAAATCCATGACCACTTCCATCTAGAAGAAAAAGGACATCAGATAAATGGGAACACCACCACTTGCAAATTTCCCTCCAAGCTACTCAACATCCTGACTTGGAAATATATTGTTGTTCCTTCACAGTCGGTGGGTCAAAAACCTGAAACACCCTCCCTAATGGCATTGTGGCTCAACCCACAGCACGTAGTCTGCAGTGATTCAAGAAGGCAGGTCATCACCACCTTCTCAAGGGCAATTAGGGACAGGCAATAAATGCTGGCCAGCCAGCAATGCCCATGTCCCATGAATGAATTTAAAAAATGATAAAGTACAATAAGTGCAATGCATTTGAAGTAACTGCAGCCTTGAAAGCTGACAGAATGGTTGTACCACAGGAGAAGGCTATTTGGCCTATTGTGTCTGTGCTAGCTCGCTGAAGGAGCAATTTACCTTTCTGACTCCCTCAATTGGTTCCTGTAGTCCCGCACACTCTTACTTTTCAGATAACATCTCAATTCCCTTTTGAATGCACCTCTGCCAAACTCTCAGGCAATGCATTCCAGATCCTGAACACTCAGAGTGAAAGAAATTTTCCTCATGTATCCATTGTTTCTTTTGCCAATTACCTCAATCTGTCCCCTCTGGTTCTTGATCCTTCTACTAATTGGAACAGTTTCTCCAAAGAAAGCAGTCCCATGTTCTCCAATCTATGTATGTAACTGAAGTTACATGAAGCTCTCTCTAATGGCTTCACATCCGCCCTAAAGTGTAGCTTCCAGAACTGGATGCAATACTCCAATTGAGACTGAAATAGTGTTTTATACAAGTTTTACACAATGTCTTTGCTTTGTATCCTTTGTTCCCATTAATAGAGCTTGGAACGCTGTAAGCTCTGTACTTGCTCTCTTAACTAGTCCTGCCACCTTCAATGATTTATGTACATCTACATCGAGACCCTTTTACTCCTGCATCCACTTTAGAATTGTGCTTTGTTTTATATTGCCACTCTGCATTCAAAATGAATCATGCATTAAATTTCATCTGCCATTTGTCCGCCCATTCACCAATATCCTTTTGAAGTTCTCAACTATCCTCCTCACAGTTCACGATATTTGCCAAGGATTATGTTGTCTGTAAATTTTGCAATTTCACCCTTTATGCTGGGTCATTTATATATATTAGGAACAGCAGAGATCCTAACGTCACTTCTCTAAGTTGCCTTTTCAATTCCCCTCTGAATGTTCTATATCCAACCTGGTTCTCAGTTGTACTATCCACCTGTGATATTATGACCACGGTTTTCCTTCTTCATCTTAATCTTTTATCTTTTTGGTTATTAGGGGAGCTCTGGATTTATTTTTCTCACCTCTGCCCTTAGTTCAGGCAGTCAACATATATTCTGACAATCTCTTCTTTAAGGCAGCCAGTCATTCAGTTACAGTTTTCCCAGCCAACCTTTGATTCTAATTTATCTGGCTCAGTTCCATTCTTAGCCCTCTGAAGTTAGCTTTTTCCCAATTATTTTGGATTGTTCCTTTTCATTTTCCATTGCCAATCTAAACCTTATGATATAATGATCAAATGTTCCTCTTCAGATAAGCACTCTACAAGGCTTATCTAATTCACAGGGGGAGGCAAAGGCCTAGTGGTATTATTGCTAGACTACTAATCCAAAGACTCAGCTAATATTCTTGGGACCCCAAGTTTGAATCTCACCATGACAGATGGTGGAATTTGACTTCAGTAAAAAATATCTAGAATTAAGGATCTATTGGTGACTAAGAAACCATTGTTAATTGTCAGAAAAAACCCATCTGGTTCGCTAATGTCCTTTAGGGAAGGAAATCTACTGTTGTTACCTGGTCTGCTCTACATATGACTTCTGAGCCACACTAATGTGGTTGACTCTCAGCTGCCCTCGGGCAACTAGGGATGGGCAGTAAATGCTGGCCAGCCAGCCATGTCTATGTCCCATGAATGAATAAAAGAAAGATCCAGGTTTAGCAATGCCTCCTTTCTCATTGGACTGGAAACAGAGGTGTAGAAAATTCTCCTGAACACACACTAGAAACTTTGGTCCCTCTCTTCCTTTTACATTAATATAATCCCAGCCTATATTTGGATGATTAAAGTATTTCATTTCATTGTAATTACTTTATTGTTCTATAAATTTTCTTGCAAGTTTGTTCCTCCACATTTTTCCTGATAGTTGGCCTATAGATTACACAGTGTTGGAATTGCATCATTTTGTTCCTTACCTCTAGCCAATTTGATTCTGTCCTTGACCTCTCTGGGACATCCTCTCTCTCCAGCACTTTGTTGTTATCTTTGATCAACACTGCCATTCCTCCATCTTTTCTGATTTTGCTATCTTTCCTGAATACCGTGTATCCCAGATCTCTGAGTCAGGTTTCTGTTATAGCCGCAGTATCACATTTCCATGTAGCTTCTGCGCCTGTAACTCACTGATTGGAATTACCACATTCCATGCATTCACAAACATGCACAAAAATCCTAATCTAGACTACACTACTTTCCCTTTACCATGAATCTACCTAATAACTATTATTTCTTACTGTAATACTACCGGTCTCTCCCAGTATTCTGTGCACCTTGGTGGTTCTCTCTAATATTATCTCCTGGTTCTCATATAAAGCTTCCAAGTTAAGCAATAATTTCTTTTTTTTAATACTTTTGATTGCTGATTTCAGTTTAAATACCTGGGTAGTGGGGGTATGGGGACAGGGATAGTGGTTGGGGTGAGTAGTGGAAGTATTCAGTAAATTGGCTTATAAATATCTGTTAAGGCCTTTCTGATACAGCTTCTGCAGTTAAAAGAACATAGAACATTACAGTGCAGTACAGGCCCTTCGGCCCCCGATGTTGCGCCGACCAGTGGAACGAATCTAATGACCCTCTAACCTAAACTATTCCAATGTTATCCATATGCCTATCCACTGACCATTTGAACACCCTTAAAGTTGGCGAGTCCACAACTGCTGCAGGCAGGGCATTCCACGACCTTACTACCCTCCTGAGTAAAGAACCTACCTCTGACATCCGTCCTATAATTACCACCCCTTAATTTAAAGCTATGTCCCTTCATGTTAGCCATCACAATCCGAGGTAAAAGGCTCTCACTGTCCACCCTATCCAATCCTTTGATCATCTTGTACGCCTCAATTAGGTCACCTCGTAACCTTCTTCTCTCTAATGAAAATAACCTCAAGTCCCTCAGCCTTTCCTCATAAGACCTTCCCACCATACCAGGCAACATCCTGGTGAACCTCCTCTGCACCATTTCCAATGCCTCCACATCTTTCTTATAATGCGGCGACCAAAACTGTACGCAATACTCCAAGTGCGGCCGCACCAGAGTTTTGTACAGTTGTAACATGACCTCACGGCTCCGAAATTCAATCCCTCTACCAATAAAAGCTAACACCTTCTTAACAACCTTATCAATCTGGGTGCCAACTTTCAGGGAGCTATGCACATGTACCCCGAGATCACTCTGCTCGTCAACACTACTAAGCGTCGTTCCATTAGCCTTATATTCTGTACTCCTGTTACTCTTACCAAAGTGAATCACCTCACACTTCCGTATTAAACTCCATCTGCCACCTCTCGGCCCAGCTCTGCAGCTTATCTATGTCCCTCTGCAAACTGTAACATTCATCCTCACTGTCTACAACTCCTCCAACTTTGGTGTCGTCAGCAAATTTACTAATCCATCCTTCTGCACCCTCATCTTTGTCATTTATAAAAATGACAAACAGCAGTGGCCCCAAAACAGATCCTTGAGGTACACCACTTGTAACTGAACTCCAGGTTGAATATTTCCCATCAACCACCACCCTCTGTCTTCTATCAGCTAGCCAATTCCTGATCCAAACTGCCAAATCACCCTCAATCCCATGCATCTGCATTTTCTGCAATAGCCTACCATAGGGAGCCTTATCAAATGCTTTGCTAAAATCCATATACACCACGTCAACTGCCTTACCCTTATCCACCTCTTTGGTCACGTTTTCAAAAAACTGGATAAGGTTTGTGAGGCACGACCTACCCTTCACAAAACCGTGTTGAAGATCCCTAATCAATTTATTTCCCTCTCAATGATTATAAATCCTATCCCTTATAACTCTTTCCAAAACTTTGTCCACAACAGAAGTAAGGCTCACTGGTCTATAATTCCCAGGATGGTCTCTACTCCCCTTCTTGAACAAGAGGACAACATTTGCTATCCTCCAGTCTTCCAGCACTAAACCTGTAGCCAATGACGACATGAAGATCAAAGCCAAAGGCTCTGCAATCTCCTCCCTCGCCGCCCAGAGAATCCTAGGGTAAATCCCATCCGGCCCAGGGGACTTATCTATTTTCATACTCTCAAGAATTGCCAACAGCTCCTCCTTATGTACCTCAATCCCGAGTAGTCTACTACCTGGTATTGCAGTATTCTCCTCGACAACACTGACTTTTTCCTACGTGAATACTAATGAAAAATACTCATTCAGTGCCTCTCCTATCTCTTCAGGCTCCACGCACAACTTCCCACTGCTGTCTCTGACTGGCCCTAATCTTGCCCCAACCAATCTTTTATTCTTGACATACCTGTAGAAAGCTTTAGTATTTTCCTTGATTCTATCCACCAAAGTCTTCTCATGTCCTCTTCTAGCTCTTCTTAACTCTCTCTTTAGCTCCTTCCTGGCTAATTTATAACTCTCCAGTGCCCTAACTGAGCCTTCACGTCTCATCTCTACATAAGCCTCCTTCTTCCTCTTCACCAGAGATTCAACTTCCTTAGTACACCACAGTTCCCTCGCTCAACCACTTCCTCCCTGCCTGACAGGTACGTATTTATCAAGGACTCGCAGTAGCTGCTCCTTGAATAAGCTCCACATTTCAGATGTTCCCAGCCCCTGCAATTTGCTACTCCACCCTATGTATCCTAAATCTCACCTAACAGCCTCATAATTACCTTTCCCCCAGCTATAACTTCTGCCCTTCGGTATATGCCTATCCCTTTCCATCACTAAGGTAAACGTAATCGAATTGTGGTCACTATTACCAAAGTGCTCACCTACCTCCAAGTCTAACACCTGGTCTGGTTCATTACCCAGTACCAAATCCAATGTAGCCTCACCTCTTGTTGGCGTATCTACATACTGTGTCATGAAACCTTCCTGCACACATTGGACAAAAACTGATCCCTCTAATATGCTTGAACTATAGCTTTTCTAATCGATATTTGTAAAGTTAAAGTCCCCCATAACAACTGCCCTGTTACTTTTGCACCTATCCAGGATCATCTTTGCAATCCTTTCCTCTACATCTCTGGAACTTTTTGGAGGCCTATAAAAAACTCCCAACAGTGTGATCTCTCCTTTCCTGTTTCTAATCTCAGCCCATACTACCTCAATAGACAGGTCCACATCAAACATCCTTTCTGCCACCGTAATACTGACCTTGACTAACAATGCCATGCCTCCCCCTCTTCTACCACCTTCTCTGCTCTGACTGAAACATCTGAACCCTGGAACCTGCAACAACTATTCCTGCTCCTGCTCTACCCATGTCTCTGAAATGGCCACAACATCGAAGTCCCAGGCACCAATCCAGGCTGCAAGTTCATCCACCTTAAGAACATCAGAAATAGGAGCAGGAGTAGGCCATCTAGCCCTTTGAGCCTGCCCCACCATTCAATAAGATCATGGCTGATCTGTCGTGGCTCAGTTCCACATTCCCGCCCTCTCCCCATAACCCTTAATCCCCTCTCTTATCAAAAACCCATCAATCCGCGTCTTAAAAATATTTAGTGAGGCAGCCTCCACCACTTCAACGGGCAGAGAATTCCAGAGATTCACCACCCTTTGAGTGAAGAAGTTCCTCCTCAACTCCGTTCTAAACCACCCCCCCTTTATCTTGAGGCTGTGCCCCCTAGTCCTACTGTCTTTTTTGAGCGGGAAGAGTCTCTCCACCTCTATCCTATCCATCCCATTCATCATCTTATACGTCTCAATGAGATCTCCCCTCATTCTTCTAAACTCTAACGAGTACAAGCCTAGTTTATTCAGCCTCTCTTCATAGCTCAACCCCCTCAACTCCGGTATCAGCCTAGTAAACCTCCTCTGCACTCCCTCCAAGGCCAAAATATCCTTGCGTAAGTGCAGCGACCAAAACTACACACAGTACTCCAGCTGCAGCCTCACCAATGCCCTATACAGCCGCAGCAAGAGCTCCCTACTTTTATATTCAATCCCCCTCGCTATGAAAGCCAGCATCCCATTCGCCTTCCTGACCACCTGCTGCACCTGCAGGCTGGGTTTTTGCGACTCTTGCACGAGGACCCCGAGGTCCCTCTGCACCGTCGCCTGCTGCAGTTTTTCGCCACATAAGTAATAGTCCTTCCTACCATTATTCCTACCAAAGTGGACCACCTTGCACTTGCCAACATTAAATTCCATTTGCCAGTTCCTGGCCCATTCGCCCAGCCTATCTAGATCCTTCTGCAGACTCTCCACACCCTCTGCGCAATTTGCCATTCCACCAATCTTGGTGTCATCAGCAAATTTTGACACCATACACTCGGTTCCCTCCTCCAGATCATCTATATAAATGGTAAATAACTGAGGCCCCAGCACCGACCCCTGGGGCACTCCACTAGTCACCAACTGCCAATCCGAATAGCACCCATTAACCCCCACTCTCTGCCTCCTATTTGACAACCAATCCTCTATCCACGCTAACACCCTACCCCCAACTCCATGCCCCCTTACCTTCTGCAATAACCTCTTGTGAGGTACCTTGTCAAACGCCTTCTGAAAATCCAGAAAGACCACATCCACCGCTCTCCTCTATCCACCGCCCTAGACACATCCTCATAGAACTCTAATAAATTTGTCAGACACGACCTTATTGCGTATGCTCCTTGCATTAAAGTATACACACTTCAAACCACCCTACCACCAGCCGAAACACTGCTGTGACATAGAAACCTTATCCATGACCTCTCTATTCTCATCCTCCTGTACACTGGAGCTACAATTCAGGTTGCCATACCCCCTCTGAATTCGTTTAAACCCCCCTGAATAGCATTGGCAAATTTCCCCCCAAGATATTAGTACCCCTCCGGTTCAGGTGCAGACCATCCCTCTTGTAGAGGTCCCACCTACCCCAGAATGAACCCCAATTGTCTAAGTATCTGAACCCTTCCCTCCTGCACCATCCCTTTAGCCAGAGTTCAAATGTTCTCTCTCTCTATTCTCCATGCTATCCTGCGGCACAGGTAACAAACCAGAGATAACCACTCTGTTTGTTTTAGCCCTAAGCTTCCACCCTAACTCTCTGAATTTCTGTTTTATATCCCCGTCCCTTTTCCTACCTATGTCATGAGTGCCTACATGAATCACCACTTGGGGTTGGTTCCATTCCCCCTTAAGGATCCCGAACACTCGATCAGAGACATCACGGACCCTGGCACCTGGGAGGCAACATACCAACCGCGAGTCGCGCTCATTCCCACAGACTCTCCTATCTATCCCCTTAACTATGGAATCCCCTTTTCAATTTATGGGGGTCCAGAGGAAACAAAAAAACTACTTCCTAGGCCTTCCTGTGACTACTTCCTGTATCCAATTTAAAATTTAAAAAAAAGCTAGAGACGTTAGTTAAAAAAAACGCAGTAACTTACTCACAAGCTCTCCTCTCACTAGTCGCTCCCTCTCTGATGTGCTCCCAAGGAACAATGAGCTTAATCTTTTCAATCCAGGTCCTATGTAGTTACCAGCATGAGTATCTTAAAGTAAATTTCTGGGCAAATTCAGGACACCAGCTCAAGCCCACAAAGCTGGTATCAGTATTGGAGGTTTTCACAGAGTTGTGGGCAGCATAGCTTAGTTCTTTGAGCATTTGAAATCCTTGGGTAAGTTTTATGCATGCGTGCATATTGGGACTTCCTCTGGGTCCCAATTTGCAACAGCAAATCCATTAGAAGCTCCTGGCTAATGTTTGTCTCTCCACAGACCTGCAGATTACTTCAAGCATTTGCAGGTTTTCTTTAGACCTTGTCCAGGTATTTCACACCTTTCAAATAATTTTAATGGGGACCATGATGGAAAAATTATATTTTTACAGTGTATAGCAACCTCTGGGTTTCAGACTTAATTGCACATCTGTGCTTTCCTGAGGGTACTATCTGTTTTGTGCATAAATAATAGCAAATGCCGATAAACTCACTGTTATTTTACTGTAAATTCTGGCCCTGAAGATTAAAAGCTAAAAATTAGAAATTTTTAAGCCATCTAAGAATTTTTAGCACACAATCAGTGACAGACTTTTGGAACAAATTACTAGGCATGATAACTGACATTGGCAGCAAAAAATGGGTTCAAAAGTGCTTTGGTGCATTTCTGATGACAGAAGTGATAGAGACATGGAGGGTAAGAAAATGGAAGAGGGTAATTTCGTGGAAGATTTAACAAATTTATTTTAAAGGAGTTAACATTTTTAAAACAATGAATTACTAAAATTAGATTGAACTTGTGTTTCTTTCTGTACAAGAGAAAATATTGAAATAAGAAGCTCAAGATGCACACAGCAACATATTCCTCAGATATAAATTTACAGATGGGGGTGAAAAATGGGTGATACTGGAACAGCTGCCTGTTACACATCGAGCCAGATTTTCTTTTCTACCGACTACTTACTCGTACGCATCAAAGATGAATCTCACCCCATATAGTGACCAGAGAAATTCCTCTGCCATTGTTAACTCCTTGTGAACTTATATGAGGTAGTAGCTGTACCTACCTGTACAGGGCTGGGTCTCCAGTTCCTGATCTGGGCATAGCTGCTCATTATCCATTGCCTGGATGATCACTGCCTTTGTTCGTACCTGTACACCCCCATAGCCAAGATCTTCATTATTCACACAGGTTAGTTGACAAGAACTCCACACAGACCACTCCGTCAGGTAACAGTCACCTGAAGATATCAAGAAGCATATCACAATTCAACAATGATGTGCAGAACATTTTCAGTAAGACATGTTTATGTCATAATTGGATTATTGGCAGCTGCAAATTATTTGCTAGTATAACTTATACCACATTATGCCACTCTCTTGTGTGGATGTTGGTTATCCTAACCAATTGCAGGGCTAGTAAGTAGGTTGTGGTTTTGTATCCAGAGCCTACTGGGCTTTTTAACTCATTCAAAACATATTCACTTGCACAGAGTTAAAACCGGGGCAATTATATAGTCGGAAGATACACCACGTGGATTCTATGGGAAGAAGGGAAATTTGAGTACTTTGTTCTTGCTAGTTTAAGCAATGCTCACTGAAAACTGGGAGCAAGCTATCCACTTGTAACTCTCTCTAATTCCTCACGATAGTAATTTGAGCTAAAACCCGGTGAGTATATAAAGATAGAGAAGTTATGTTTTGTACTCACATTATTTTTTTCATGAATATTATGAAGAGAAGAAATTCCACTGTGGAGTGCCTGGCAAGTTTCAAGAGTTTAGACAATGTTGCTAAACAGCTGTATACAAGTGCTGCTATTGAGTTAAACATGAGTTGAGTCCCAGCTTAAATTTAACCATACGTGGGGTAAATTCACTGGGCTGCAGGGCTGGCAGGTTCGATGAGTACATGGAACTTAATAGGATTGAGGGTTATAGGTGGGCCTAGTAGGTAGGGATACGATCAGCGCAACTTGTGGGCCAGAGGGCCTGTTTGTGCCGTAGTTTTTCTATGTTCTATAACACGTGTTTCTGATGGGTGTTCAAACCAGTATCCTGGAGGTTGTGAAAATTAACTAGACTTTGCAGAGATTGTTTATTACTGCTGCAACAACCTTATTGATTTGAACTCAGCAGAGTTTACTGCCAAGTCATGCTGGTGAATTATGTTGTTGGAAGAGAAATGGGGATGAAAAGCTAAAACTGTCTGGAGTTTATAAAAGAGGCAGAAGTAGGTTTCTCTGAGTCATGTTTCTGCTAAGGTGGAATCGGTGGAAAGAGTGGTGAGGGGGGTTGGTGAGATGCTGTATCTTTGAACTGACCTGGATTTCTCTCTTTCTTTGTGGAGAGAGGGAACTAGCCAAGTTTTCCAGCTAATTTCCCTGCCTTCTTCTGTCTTACTGGCACTCCCTGGGACTGTTTGACAAAAAGCCCATGGAAGCAATGGTAAAGGCCCGAATAACTGGCAGTTGAAGGGAAATACCAAACCTAAAGAGTTGAAACGCCTTCCTTCATGGATGTTCTTCGGTCCCTTTATAATTTCCTCATCACCGCTGCAGATGTTGCTGTCACGTTCCTGCTATAAGTCCATCTCATTCTGCTCAGCCTAGGTGAGCTGCCTTTTGCCTTCAGAATCCAGCTGGGATTCCGCTCTATATGTCTAATGACTCCTAACCAAAAATGTTGGGACTGAGAGAGTTGGAAGGACATGTGCAAGTCCTAATTCTGCTCCTGTAAGGCAAATCCATCCCCTCTTAATAAAGTAAAACTAACTACTGAAGTGAGAAAGCATGGAAAATTATTTTGGATTATAATGCAAAGAAAAAATGTACCAAAGAAACCAAATGAAATTGTCATACTATTATGTCTATGATGTGTATTTCTGTGGAATAAAGAAGCTTAACAGTTTGAAAGAAGCTTTGCCTCACCTTATGTTAACACTAGAGAGATTGAGAAATTAAATCCGTGAAAGGCAGAAGAATTCAATTCAGACAACAAAGGAATGGTATCATTACACTCCTGGGTTACCCTCTTAGACAATTAAATACTGGGCAATATCAGTCAACTGGCTAAACAGCAATCAGACTCCAAGACCATTTAAGAACGTGACTCACATTCCTAAACCTAAGCAAGCTCCAGATCTGAAGTCATCACTGTGCCTCAAGTACCCAAAATTATCTATTCTGCATAACTGCTATCCTTATAGGTTCTGAATTATGCGTCACTTTATGCTGTCAAAACACCATAATAATAGACATAATGGAGAGTTAAAAAGTTGGGACATGACATGGGCAGTGAAGTTAATTCAAAATCCGTAGTTTTGAAAGTTTGTGGCCTGAAGTCAACTGAAATAATTAACTCTATAGTATTGTGTTCATCAGAAAAATTATGGTGCAAGCTTCCTAGTTCTATTTATATTGATTAATCTCACCCAGTATCATAACTGGGGCTGCAAAAAGCAGTGCGTAAATCTGCAGGGAAAATAACAGAAGAAATTTTAAATTTAATGCAATGGGTATAAATAATAAATATTAAAAACTTTGATACTGTTGACAACTAATGCACTACATGCTGAGGAGACATTAAAAAATAATGCATTATACATTACAAAAAATCAATGTAATGATGGTAGTGCATTACTGATGATTGTAGAACAGTTTTTATTCAGAGTGTCTAGAGTAGAATTATATAGGGAAATGTCAGTAATCTTCTCCCATAAGTTTTGGGGAATCTTTTTGAAAGGTTGTGAATTGCATAACTTATTTAATCATACATCCTATCACGAGTATTGAATTATCCAACAAAGCCTTAAAAGTTGTTTATTTTCAACACACATGGGTTTAACATGCCCCATTTTGTTTTGAATGCACTATAACATGCATGCAATAAATTTCTGCCCGTGTTACTTTAATGAAATTGCTAATCTATTTAAAAAATGAGAGTTAACAATATATTTCTTGAAGTAGTGTTGATAGGATTTTAATGCAGATGTACAGGTCAGTGAACAAAAAATAGCACAAAGATAGCTAAATCCCCATAAAAAGTGTTCTAGGAATGATAACCTTCGGTGATGTTTAGAGAATGATATCCTTTGTGAATAAATGATTTGAAGAAAAAAATAACAAGTTGAACCAAGAATAGGCCATAAGTATGATGTTTGCCACCTGATCATCTTGCTTTCAATGGTACTTTCAGACATTCTCTGACCAAACAGTCTGACAGAGAATCCGATGTATTACCCTCTATTTAACAAACTGAAGGCACTGTATTCAGAAGTTGGAATAGATTTAATAATTTGCGTTTTCAGTACGTCAGAAATTTGAGCACGTAGTGGGTTCACACTCTTGATGTGCACCCCCAGCACATGGATCTTTGTGAAACATCCTCTCATATTTTTCAGCATAGGATCACCTTTGAGAAACTACAGCACCTGGGCATGGGACAGTGCAGGCTGCTTGCAGAATGATCTGCTTGTTGCCATTCACCATGGGCTCTAGGTCAGCACATAACTCCTCATCCACAACGTTTCCAGGGTCACCATTGGATCCATCAAACACAACACATGATATGTTTCGAAATTTCATGCCATCACCGCAATGAGCATCCTTTAACAAGAGAAAGAAATAATGTGACTGCACTGAAATTAGTGTGATTGCAACAGTTATAAATTGATGCAAGTAGTTATTGAGTAACAGTGATCAATTCTGAAAGGTTGAGAATGGAAAGGACATAAACACTGAATGCTAAAACTTTTAAAACATAGAAAAGTTTTAGGAGTTCAGTTACAGAATTCCTTAAAACTACTGGTTGATAAAAATGTGTTTATAAATTGCATCCTACATTTTATTGATAGGTGCAAAATAAACAAAATCAAAGAGGTAATACTAAATTAATACAAATCATTGCATCAGGCCAGAGTACAATATTGTGCAACATTTTGAGCACTTACCTTTTGAAAGGTATCAACGCCATGGATATGTGGAGAAGAGATTGGTTAAGGTATAACCAGGTATGAAAGGATTTAGTTATGAGGAAATTGGAGAAACTGAGCCTCTATTCATTTTTAGAACATGGACTAAAAGGAAATTTATTGTGTTCAACATTATGAATGGTTTTGTTAAATTAAATATCAAAAGTAAGGTAAATCAATGGGTTGGATTTTGAGCGATCGCCAGGCAGAGCATGGAACTGGGCAGGGATTAAATCATCAACTTTTGCATCAGTTCCCTGATTGCATCCTGCTCCCACATCATTTTTCTGGAGGCGATGGATGGCCAGTCAAACTAATTAAGGGCCATCTAAGGTCAATTAAGAGAGGCCAACTCAAATGTTCCAGTTCATCTCCAGGTTGCTATAGGTGCTGGAGATCAATTTATCCCCCTGGAGGCAACCTGGGCAGACAGAGGATAGGGAGAGGGCAATGGTCCACACAGGCTTAGAGTTCCTCTCTGTCTGCCTAAATGCAGCAGCAGCCACAGAGCACCCTGTAGAGGAGTTCCTCTACCCGCAGTGGTTTGAAGTACACTCTCCCTCATTTACTTGCTTCCTGATGTTGCTTTCAAGTTGGAAGGCTTCTGATTAGCTCTCCAGCTTTAACAGCATATCTGCTTTCTTTACCATTACGGTGAGCTCTACCCCTACCTCAGCTCACTCCCTGTCCCAAGCATGAATTGGCCACTCTGGGGAAACCCATAAAAAGTGATTTTTTTCTGACAAAGTGGACCTAGGACTGCAATTGAACCTGACGATGAAGTTTAGAAGCCTGAAGTGAACTACCAAAAGAACAATAGAAGTATTATTTTATGTAAACGTTGCTTCAGAAATACAGTCTCAACTCAATGGATTGAGCCTATAATAGCTTTCATAATGGAAGTTGATAAAAGCCAAAAAGAAGAATGAGTAGGATTTTTGAGGTGACAGTAATCATGCATGATATAATTACACATTCAATTTGAAGGTGAGGAGTATTGGTGGAAACTTAGTGTTTTAAACTTAAATAAAAGATTAAATAAGGGTAGGAAGGCAGAGCAAGCTAAAGTGAACTGAAAAACTAGGTTGAAAGATAGGACAGTTGAGGTATAGTGGCAGACTTTTAATGAAATATTTAATAACTCTCAGAAAATATTTATCTTAATGAGAAAGAAAGATTTTTTGAGAAGGATGTGCCATCTGTGGTTAAATAAGGAAGCTAAGGAGAGTTTCAACTTGAAAAAGACATTCAAATCTGCAAAGATTATTGGTAGTTCAGAAGTTTGGACAGATTCTAAGACCCACCAATGAATGACTAAACAAAAAGAAAGTAGAATATGAATAAAAGCTAACTGGAAATATAAAAACAGATTGAATTTTTCTACAAGTAAATAAAGGAGTAACAAAAATGAATGTTGTTCTTCCAGGCAGCAAATCTGGGAAATTAATAATGGAAAAACAAGGAAATACTGAGGCATGAACAGGTATTTTGTGTCTGACTTCACTGTAGAAGACTTAGGAAACTTTCCAATGATACTTGAAAATAACAAGGTGAAAAGGAGGGAAAAAACTTAAAACAAGGTGTGAGAGAAACCTAAATACTGTTTTAGTGTGGACTTAATGGCTTTCATCCTAAGGTCTTAAAGAAGTGACTACTGGGATATCATCCTCCAAAATTCTGGAATGGTTTCAGCATTTTGTTCAAGAAAGGAGAGATACAGAAAACAGGAAACTATAGGTCAGTTAGTCTAATATCTGACATTGGGAAATTACTAGAATCCATCATTTCGGAAGTTACAGCAAGGTACTTAGAAAATCACAATAGAATTAAGCAGAGTGAACAGGGTTTTGGTTTTGTTAAAAGGAAATCATGTTTAACTGGTTTATCATAGTTCTTTGAGGAAGGAACAGGGAAGCAGGATAAAGGGGAACCTACAGATGTGGCATGCTTGGATTTCTGGAAGGCATCTGATAAGGTGCCATCTCAAAGGTCACAATGCAAAGTAAGGACATCTGTTGTAGTGACAAACATACTAGCCAGATAAAGGATTGGTTAGTTAACAGAAAGCAGAGTTTAGGATAGCAGAATGCCTCAGGGGTTGGTGCTGGTGCCTCAACTATTTACAACCAATGATTACTTGGGTGAAGAAATTAAGTTTATGGCAGCTAAATTTGCTGAAGACACCAAGATAGATAGTCAAAACTTTGGCAGATGGAGCATAATGTGGGAGAATGTGAAACTTAACTATTTTGGCAGGAAGAAGAGATTGCAGAACTCGATGGCCCAGAAGGACTTGGACGTTCAGGAAATGGATCACAAAATATTAGTATCCAGGTGCAGCAAGTGATTAGAACAGTCAATTTAATGTTGGCATTTGTTGCAAGAAGAATGGAATATAAAAGTAGGCAAAATATACTGCAGGTGTACAGTTGCTGAGAAATGAACGACTTGTTAAAAAGGATGTTTCTTCTGAATCTTGTTAAATAGCAACATGTTCAGTTTTGAGAATATATCCAAGTAATTCATTAAAATAAACAGAAGGAAAAAATGTTTTAATGTTGATATTTAAGACTAGCTTATAGCAAACTTGTCTGAGTAACTGGTAGCACAGCCTGTGTTATAAAAACATGAAAGGATGCCACAGCTCACCAAGATTCAAAACTTGCCTCAAATCCTTTTTCAATTTTACCTCTGGCCTCCATCTGCGACCCTAGGTCACAGACCCCATAAAAGAATAAGGATGTGAGTCATTGCTGGCTAGGCTGCATTTATTCCCCATCCCTACTTGCCCTCAAACTTATGCTAGGCCATTTCAGAGATCACTTTTTTTTTGAAAGAATCAACCACATTGCTGTGGATCTGGAGTCACATGTGGGCTAGATGGCAGATTTCCTTCCCTAAAAGACATCAATGAACCAGATGAATTTTTATGTTAATTGATTCATCATTAGACTTTTAATTTTAGATTCTCTACTGAATTCATATTTCACCTTCTGCAGTGGTGGGATTCAAACCCAGGTCCCCAAAGCATTACCCTGGGTCTTTGGATTACTAGTCCAATGACAATACCACTACTCCACTGCCTTTCCCTAAAAATGAGAAAAGTGCAGAGAGGAAAATAAAAAAAACTTTAAAAACGCAGAAATGTCAAAGTGACAGCAGCAACAGAACAAAAGGAAAAGAGAAACACGAATATAAGGCTGACAGGAAAAGAATGTTCTACAATAACACCATGGGAGATTAGGGGAAAAAAAACAAAGTGATTTTTCTTCATTCTAAAGACATTTTTATTTCAGATTTCTAGCACAATATTTTGGTTACACCATGGCGATTACTTAGTTCTAAAACTAGAACCATTATTTTATTTATTTATTGTAGAAATGAGATCAGTTTTTTTAATGACATTAAGCAAAATTGAGTATAAAAATTAATATACCTCAACTGTACACTGGCCCCATTCACTATATTGCCATCGATAACAAGGTTTGATTAGGCAAGGTTTGAACTGTTCCAGCTGCATTACGCATGGTCTCCCATCTCCCTGGAATGGCTGAATCAATGTTCTCTTGCGGGTCATTACCCCTAAATAAAGAAGGTGCAGATTTCACATTTATTTAACTGTAAGAAATTGTTTTGATCCTCTCCCATACTGGGTAAAATTTATAGTTAGAAGGAAACAGTAAAATTAAACCACATATATGATTACTTCTGTCAAAGGAAATCAGAAAAAAATGCTTTTCCACATAAATAATGGTCTAAACAAAGAAAATATTTCCAAATGTTGTATGCTTTGCAGCTTTTCTTTAGTTTCATTTTTGATTAAAAGAAGACCTTCTCCCTCTCATCAAACAGATATTTAGGGGCAATTACAACTCAAATCATTTCAGCTTTTGAACTGAGACAGCAATGCTTGATAAATTATAATCACAGACCAATCCCCTGAAATAGTTTAGGGCCATATAATCATTTTAATATATTTTTCAACTAATAATTTATACAGTATAAATAAACACGTGCACACACACACAACACACATTTTACATTTATAAATGCATTGAAAACTCATCTGTCATTCTTAGACTATGGCAAATCCTTTGCACTCCTAAGTGGTTCTGTGAGACACCTTGAGTAAGTTTAATTACCTATTACTTACCATTAGCTGTGTATCTCCGTCCCTGATAGTGTACTCTAGCTCAGTGACTCAGCATTATAAAAGAATAGAGGAATCAAAGGAAACTTCTAACTTTTACAGTAAATCTTCACTTAAAATTGTGGTTGAACTCCTGAAATTATGACTTTAAATGAAATGACTTCAAGCCTTTGGAATCAGTGTTAAAGCCAGAGTTAAGTTCTTTTGAACATTTCTCGCCGCCAGAAAAGTAATGTACAAGTTAAAATACTATACTGCACTTATATAACACTGTGCATTCCAAGCTGAAACAACTTGCAAAATAAAATGCGTCACTAAACATAAAATAAATACAGTATACAATAGCAATTAATGGTTTTAAAATATGCAATGCTCACCTCAGTACCGCACTTTTGATTGACCAAGTTCTAACTATTGCCAGAGGTTGCTCATTGCAGTTTGCAGCTGAAGCCTCAGAACCATCTGCACTGACCAACCCCTGTCACTGGAAGGAGCCAGAACTTTAGTTTGAGCTCAGAAATGAAGGTTGGAGAAAAGGCAGCGGGGAAGCTAGAAGTAGGGAGCCACTGAAGATGACCCCGGCATCAAGGACGAACAGAAGCCAGGAGGCAAAGACGAACAGAATGCAAGAGTACGTGGCTCAGAATGCAAGAGTGGCTGGGTGTTGGCAAGGCCGGATGAGACAACAGAGCCAAGGGTTCACAAGGCTGGGAGAGGTAAGGGAATGAGTAGGAGAGGGACTGATAGTGCGGGCAGATACACGACAGGAAGAGCCTTGAGAGCAGACAGGCTATGAAAGGGTAAGCCTGTGAAACTGACAAAGGAGACAGTACTTTATTGTCAAAGTGAAACAACATTAACTGAGTTGACATTAAGCATGGACTTACTGTATTAGGAAGAAAAATAGCAATCTTGTGTTCTAAAATGACATTTTGTCTGAACAGAGCTGTGAGAAGCAAGTCACAATTTGCCATCTCTCCCTGAAAATGATGAAATGCAGCCACCATGTGCATTCAATCCATCCTTTCAGAGCAGCCACTGTTGCTTGATTGTTATAATGCATACAAACATACATAGCTAATAAATTGCATTAATATTAGTGTGTACCTGAAAGGCCGCATGATCGAGAACAAGCAGACCACGATGACCAGTCAGAGAACTGACAATTCACTGGACACTCCACAGCACATGATGAGTTCATCTGCCATGATTTTTCCAAACCCAGCTGTCAACAGAAGGAAAGAATACTTTCAAGGATGAATCCTGAAAAATGGTCTCTGTAAATGTATGCCTTCTTTTAAATCAGTCTTTTCAAAGTAAAACTTAGTGTATTTGGCACAGTACATATCAGAATATTGGTCAAATTGGAACACATAGGTGTGTAAATTTTGTTTCCATTAATTTTGACAGGATATAACTGAAGAGATTCCTTTACATGCCTGTATTCCCACCTGACTGATCATATGCAAATCGTTGTCTCCAAATACCATGCTGTTCCTGGGCACAGACACAGAACTATTCCTCCCCTCTACATCTCCATCTATGTAACATGCATATCTTACAAGCTATCAATTCATGTTGAGATGCATTGTCTGGCCTGTTTATCAAGCAATGTCTCTAAAGCAACCTTCCATCTGCCAGGGTTATTCCTGCTACTAGCTCACAGTAAACATTCAATGACATTTTACTACAACAAATTTACAATGCAATTAAAAGGTTGCCAGTTTCTTCAGAGGTGATTCCTCTAATACATTATTAACATCTACATTCTGGACATTTTCTCTTCACTATTTTTCAGTGTGAGGGCAAATGAATTTGCACGAGCACCATAGCACTTTATGGGCAGATCATGTTGGAAATTTCACAGCAGGTGCCAGCATATCCTACAAGATTTTTCAATATTAATTTTATTTACTATTAAATTCAAATTTGTAAAATTTACTTTATAGTGTCAGGAGAGGGGAGGCAAGGTGTAATTTACAATTGTGTTAGAGGACAGAAACCTGGCAGTTGAATCATTTCCAGGTCCCAACCCATATCGCAACTTATCAAAAAATATTAATTCATGAGATATGGGCATTGCTGGCTGGGCCAGCATTTATAGCCCATCCCTGAGGGCATTTAAGACTCAACCATATTGCTATGCAGACCGATTAAGACAGGTTTCCTTCCTTAAAGGACATTAGTGAACCAGATGAGTTTTTACAGCAATCAACAATGGTTTCATGGTCATCATTAGACTTTTTATTCCAGATTTTTATTGAATTCAAAGTCATGGTGGGATGCAATGCAATCTTTGATGGCAGAGGCCCTCATTGGCTGAAAGGCAAATTTGGTGCCCCTAAATTGTGGCATCAGGAGTGGCCTGGAAATGGACCTACATGATGGAGAGTCATTCTAAAAAGCCAGGGACAGCCATTTCTGAGCTTGTTGTTGCCTAGAGGAATGGAAGCAACATGAAAGCAGTGGACCAGCAGACTCTCAGTCTCCACGAGTGCCCAGGTATTCATTCCTCAGGTACTCAAGTTATTCTACTCAAGCGATGATAATTGTGTGCCGCGCATGAACACTACAGTTTGACTATTCTGTTTTTTATACAAGGATTTTCATCAGCAGTCACAACAAATAATGGTTCATTGCTGTGTTCTTGACAGCCGTACACTAACATTCCCCAGACTATTTGCTTTTCCCGTTATTAACATTGAGAATTTTGTCCCTCCCCAGATTGTGAAGAAGCTCTTCAACAAGCTTAACAGCGAGTTAATTGGAGACAAATGAGTTGCCACCTTTCCCTGTGTCACATGTGACGCCCACTGCCCACTCTTTGAAAATTACAACATGTTCAAGCAGCATTTGGACAACTGACATGCCATTCCAGTGCATGAATTTCAATTCTCACCTGTGTATGACCTTCATCCCCCAGACAACTGAAAATCCTGCTTATGGGTCCAGGATTTTGGAGAGAAACAACCATGATTTTAACAAAGAAAATGTTAAACTTCCCATTCTTCATTGAGCACTAATTTATATAACATTACGTATGTTTTGGATTGTCATTTAGTGTAAGATGAAAATAGGAAATGGATTAAACAAAGAAATAAATAAACAGTAGTAGACTGCTGAATACTGCTCATAATTGATATCGAGAATAATGGTGGTACATTCAGTACAATATGTGACACGGGTGAAGAAGGCAAAGTAGGTCTGAGAAAGTATTAGAACAAGTGCAAGCCCCAGCTGCTAGCATGAGCTTTTACAGAGCACTGGTTTGCCTCATCATCAATACTATGAACAATTTTAGTTATCATACTAGATCTTGGCTTTGAAGAAGGTACAGTGGAGAATAAGTTAATTGATGTCAGAGAGTTTTGGTTTATGAAGCTATTAGGTGACACTACAAATCTTAAATGAATGCAGTGGAGAAAATAGTCTTTCCACGGTTTCTCTTCCTTTCTCCACCCTTCTTTAAGAGACTCCTTAAAAACAATGACCAAGCCTTTGGTCACCTCTCCTAATATATTTCTTCATGTGGCTCATGGTCAAATTTTGTTTGCTAATCTTCCTGTAAAGTATTTTGTTTTCACCACTTCTAAAGGTGCTCTAAAAATGTTCCTTCTTGTTGTTGATTGCGATTAACAATAAAGCAGAATTATGGTGATGCCTAAAGGCTTTATGCTGGATTTTTACACTGTTGAAAGAATTTCAGAAGCATTTAAAAATGGTGGATGGGACCTGATTCTGGGATTCCAACTCCCATTCCTGGCAACCCAATGTTCAGTGGTGCAGGGTAAGGGTGCAGATGATGGCCCTACATCCTGCATTCCCAACCCAGCTGGCTCTATTGTGGCAGTAGGCATCTCCTAACCCCCTCACAATTTTCAAGGAGTTATTCAGCTTCTTCTTCACTTGTGGTTCATGGCCCCTCAACAGAGTCATTAACCACGGTCTGAGTTTGAGAAACTTTTGAAAGCTAAGGGCAAAAAGCCTTATCCATGCCCATTCACCCTTAATAGTCCCTCCTACCCTCAATGCCCACGCACTTTCATGTCCATTCACCCAGAATACACTCAGAGAGACCAACGAACCCCAAAAGGAACAATGGCCTGTGTGGCACTGAGTTTAAAAAAACTCCCATTCACAATTTTAAAAAAATCTACTGTTGCTACAAGCCTATGCGAGCATTAGTCGAACAGACTTTTAAAATACCAAGAACAGAAGCTATAAAAGCTTGATAAAAGTAAATTACTGTGCATGCTGGAATCTGAAACCAAAATCTCAGCAAGTCTGGCAGCATCTGTAAGAAGAGAAAAAAGCTAACGTCACGAAATAGGAGCTCTTTTCTCTCCTTACCGATGCTGCCAGACCTGCTGAGATTTTCCAGCATTTTCTCTTATGGCTATAAGACATCTCTTTAACTGGTGCAAATAAACAGTGAGCATTTGACAAGAGATAACAGAAAAGTAGCTCATTATGTGATAAAGCTGTCAATCAGGTACAATTTGCCTTTTCCCCTGCTATGTCAGAGTTGATCTTTTTAATGGAGTCTGGGCTCTTAGCCAATATACAGTTGTGGAGAAGGAAAAACTTTGCTTGGCTGACAGATTTATTACTTGATAATAAGCCATTTTTTTCCTATCATGATCAGGGGTCGGCCATTTAGGATTGAGATGAGCAGTAATTTCTTCACTTAGGAGGTTGTGAATCTTTAGACTCATCTACCCAAGAAGGCTCTGGATGCTCAGTTAATGAGTATATTCAAGAATAAGCGTAATAGATTTCTAGGCAGTAAAGAAATGAAGGGATAGCACTGTAGGGAGGGAAGAGGAGTTGAGATTTAAGACCACCCATCATCTTACTGAATGGTGGAATGGATTGAGAGACCTAATGACTCATTCCTGCTTCAATTTCCCATGTCCTTATCTTCCTGAGAAATGTTTAAGTATATACCAGAACATAAACATTGTCACAAAAAACATGGAAATCAGAATAAATAAAGAAGGACAAAGAAAAGGGTAGCATATACATCATTTTTTTTTAGACCTTTCCTTATTTTATCCATGTTATATATAAAAAAATTTAAAGACATCAAACCATCATTATGCAAATTAACTACGTGGCACCAAGTTTCTGCTTTGGGTGCTAGCTGTATTCTAGGAGAACATTGAGGAGCCAATTTTTTTAAAAAAATCTTTCGTAGGACATGAGCATCACTGTCCATCCAGCATTTATTGCTCAGCCCTTGTTGCACAAGGACAGTTGAGAGTCAACCACATTGACATGTAGGCCAGACCAGATAAGGATGGCAGATTTCCTTCCCTAAAGGACATTAGTGAACCAGATGCTTTTTTCCCCACAATCGACAATGGTTTCATGGTCATTCAGTAGATCCTTAATTCCAGATATATTTTATTGAAAACAAATTCCACCATTCCACAGTGGGATTTGAACCCAGGTCCCCAGAACATTAGTTGAGTGTCTGGATTAATAGACTAGTGATAATAACACTAGGCCATTGACTCCACAATTTATTCGTTCAAATTCATTTGTATGTCATTGAACATAAAATCTTCCATGAACCAGCACAATGGGAACCATTTTAGAACACAATTTAAAAACAAGTTTTTGCAGGCCTCGGTAAGAAGAAAAATTACATAAAACATTTGAAATAATGAGTTTGGGACATGCCTGCTGCAGCTAAAATATTCGGTTTTAATTTACATTAGTTCAAAGCGGTGTAAATATAGGAAACATGTGCTCATTTCTCTTTTGATTGGGGATGGAGCTATATTCATGAGCCAAGAGGGGTTCATAAAATAAAATCACAGAATCCCTACAGTGTAGAAGGAGGCCATTCGGTCCATCGAACTTGCACCAACAACAATTCCACCTAGGCCCTATCCCGTAACCCCACGTATTTACCCTGCTAATTCCCCTGACACCAAGGATCAAGTTAGCATGGCCAATCAATCTAACCCCCACATCTTTGGAATGTGGGAGAAAACCGGAGCGCCCAGAGGAGACACACACAGAGATGGGAGAACATGCTAACTCTACACAGAGGTTGACCGAAGGTTGCAATCGAACCCGGGTCCCTGTTGCTGTGAAGCAGTAATGCTAACCACTGTGCCACCTTGCTGCAGGTGTTTTGGGGCAGGGTAAAGGATGGAAGAATCTGTGAGCAGCATTTTGTGCAACCAGTGTACATCATTGACATCAAAATTTGTCTGAAATCACTGCACACTGTTCCTACTTTGCAGTAATGCTAAAACTTCCCAGAAAATCTCAGGTACTATATTGCAATGTGACAGGCTGTGATTTCTTACTAACCATTCTTCAAATAGGGAGGAGTGTCTTAAAGAGGAGTAATGGAATGAGAGAATGAGAGGCAAATAACAATCTCATAAATATATCTTTTAGTGGTTAGTTGAAGAATGGCATTGGTACAGCACTGATGCAGGGGTTGAGTGAATGCCACAGGAATTTACAAATGGAAGATCAATGAAAATTGATAATAAACAAAACGAATTATTGCACTCAATTATTTTTAATAGAGCATGGGAATAAGACAATTAGACAAAACCCTTCATCAGCTTTCAGATGATGCATTTCTATTAAAATAAGCAGAAGCCGTGCTGGTACATGCTTCATCCTAATCAGGAAGCTGCGTTGGCATAATGATACTTGTCCTTTCTCGTATGTCTATCAATTTATTTCTTTCACGTCTATTTAGAAGAGGTTGGACAGGAAATTTGGTAATTCTGTCCATTTGATAAGCCTAGATCAGTAATGTTAATAACTTTCAGCTTTTGAAGATTGTCTCTCTTTCCATAAAATCTTCCCAATCATGTGGTATCTCCAAAAGGCTGAGTTACATTATGAATATGAAAAAATATCAAATTAGAAAAATGCCCAAACCTTCTGTACATTTATCCTTCCACATTATCTCCAGTTTAAATTAAACAGCTACAATTGCACTTTTCTTTCTGCCATATGAATGTTCTTAGCATCCTTGAAGAATGAACTGGCATAAGTATTCTGCATTATGTTCAACAGCTTAACAAGATGAAAATTTGTTAATCATGTCTGTGAACATGAATATTACATTTCTGTTTCTTTCCTGTTCAAATATCTACAAAATTATATTCAGTCAATTGTATTGACAGCCATTCTCCTGCAGTCAACCCTTGTTGCCTATTTTATTTTTACATTAACTTGCATTCGCATAATCTTATTGAATATAGTTTTTATTTGTATTGGCCAAGGGACACAACATTAAAGTTTATTTATAAGTGTCACAAGTAGGCTTACATTAACATTGCAATGAAGTACTGTGAAAATGCCCTAATCACCACACTCCAGCACCTGTTCGGATATACTGAGGGAGAATTTAGCATGGCCCGTGCACCTAACCAGCATGTCTTTTGGACTGTGGGAGGAAAGCCATGCAGACACGGGGAGAAAGTGTAGACTCTGCACAGATAGCAGCCCAAGTCGAGAATTGAACCTGTGTCCCTGGGTTCCCAGTGAGGCAGCAGTGCTCACCATTATGCCACCCCACATCTGTTAGCATCTCTGTAGAAAATGACAACTTTTGAAAAAAAAAAGTATTTCTCAGGCACTTTGAAAATAAACCAAAGGAAAAAAAACACATTTTCAGACTCTAATGAAAAATCAATCTAAATCAAACATTACTTTACAGGCAACAAAAGAAAAGGTACTTTCGCATTAATCAATGAATGCAATTGAGGTATATTTTACAACTCCTTTCGTCATGCACTGCACTTCTGTAAGATGGGTAGCATTATAAGAATGAGACCCAAGTCACTCTGAGTTTTCCAACAGATTCACTTCCCCCTGCCATGTCAAATCTTTCAAAGACTTTTCAAAATTGTTCTCCTGAGCCTGGGTATTCCAGAATCACCAAACAAAAAAAAATCTTTCCCTTCTCTTGACAACAGTAGCTGCATTCTTCCTCTCTCGCTGTCACTGTGCCTATCTCCAAAAAGCAGCTGTGTCAAAATGTGAAAACTGTCATTTGATTGTCACTAGGTTTCAGCTTCTTTGCCATGACAACCAGATCACATGGGCCTAATTCTAGGAAAAGCTTCAATGTGACTAATATCCCCCTTTTTCCAGAATATTCTTTTTCACCCTTCATGAAAGGAGACATTCTGAAACATAGTAATCTTGTAAGTCCAACATTTGGAACAACAGGGCATATAGAAAAAGGTTAGTGAAGATATGCCTATAAACAAGAATGTATGGATTGACAATTGGAATGATATTTTTGCTACTTTTATGTTTTCTCTATAGTTGTGTTTGTAGAACTTCTTGGGGGAGTGACAGCACTATTACTCTTCGGGTGAGATTTTATACCTCGTTCATCCTGAAGCCGTAAAATCCCACCCAAGGTCAACGGATTTTCCCATCGTCTGCCCCTTGCACGCTCCGATTCCCCTGGCAGGTGGGTGGTAAATTCTGGTGATAGTGTTGGGTCTCTTTCGAAGGGTGACATTAATTCTTATTTCTATTGCTAAACAGGGAGGATGTATTGCAGTAGTGGGGAAAGCACTGAGCACATCCTAATAAATGATTCTCCATTTATTCACTTCAGAAGGATGAAAAGCTGAGCAAGGTTCTGAATGCAAGATTTCTTAGCTTTACGCCTCGTACTCAAGCAAATGAACCCTTTGACCTTCCACCCAAGTTGAGATTTGTATATGCTCATTAGAGAGGATGGGGATGCACAGAGGTTACTGTCACTAATGCACTTAGTCAGGTGCTAGAGCTTTTCCTTTATTTCCATGTTGTTAAACTCTTGGCCTATCATCCTATTTTTACTTTCTTTTCCCTTTCTCTCTCCCTGATCACCCAGCCCCCTTTTCTCTCCTTTCGTTAGATTATACAGCTGAGATCTGACCCTTCATGTGGCCAATCTAATTTATGCACATATTTTGTCACTCCAAGACATAGTAAGCTATGACAGCACGGTAGCACAGTGGTTAAGCATTGCTGCCTCACAGCACCATCCACCCAAGTTTCATTCCAACCTTGGGTGACTGCCTGTGTGAAGTTTCCACATTCCCTCCACGTCTGCGTGGGTTTCTTCCAGATGCTCAGGTTTCATAGAAACCCTACAGTACAGAGAGAGAGGCCATTCGGCCCATCGAGTCTGCACCGACTACAAACCCACCCAGGAGCTATCCCCATATCCCTACATATTTTACCCACTAATCCGACTAACGTACGCATCCCAGGACACTAAGGGGAATTTTTAGCACGGCCAATCAACCTAACCTGCACATCTTTGGACTATGGGAGGAAACCGGAGCACCTGGAGGAAACCCACACAGACACGAGGAGAATGTGCAAACTCCACACACACACTGACCCGAGCTGGGAATCGAACCCAGGTCCCTGGAGTTGTGAAGCAGCTGTGCTAACCACTGTGCTATCATGCCGCAGCTGTGGGATTTCCTCCCACAGTCCAAAGATCTGTAGGTTAGGTGGATTAGCTATGCTAAAGGTGTAGAATATTGGTGATAAGTAGGGCTGGGTAAGATGTGATAGAACCAAAATGCAACTTCATCAAATTAGAAAGGTAATGCAGGGAGGCGAGGCGAGGCAGAGCAGGGTTGGGAGGGTTGCGGGGGGCAAGTGACATGAAGGTGCCAAGAATCCTGGGTGGATGGGAAACATGACTATCCTGCTGAACTTAACTTTCCTGGTCAATTGTTTGCCAGATTGAGATGCAGTAGAGAAAGACGACCTGCACTCGGAGACTGCAACCGGCAACTAAAGGGCTGGAAGATATTGTGGGGTAGGGGGTCCTGGGGAAGAGGTCACAAGACGGCTTCGAGAGGACGAGGAGGGAGGAAGCACCAGACACTGTGCTCCAAAAAGCACATAACTGCTGTTTCCTGTAGTTGCTCCTTCCTTCAATCAGCTGCGGGGTTTCTTGAGCCCTGGAAAATCCAACCCCACCTGTTAAATCTAAAACATTGTTAAAATCTGACACAAGCAACATTATAGACAAGTTGAAAAAACTGATCTGACTCTCAACAGCAGGTTCCTCACCTTCGCCCTAACTTGTCCCAGTTAATTGTAAATGGACAGTATCTTAATGGATTGTGATCTGGTTTCAGATTTTTAGGAAACTAACTTCACTCCCTCCCCCAATCCCCCCACATCTCTGCCCCTTTCGAAGGTTAAAATCCCACCTGTCAATCTGATATTTTCTTAAACCAACATGTTGCTAACTTTATCTTTCTAGAACCAGTTCCAACAAGATATAACAATTGTCACATTTTTTTTATCTGAATGTGACAAAAAGCCACAACAAGTTATAAAGTGTCACAAGAGATTGATGGGGGCTCATTTTAAGTAATACTTAATGGTCGAGAAACAACAGAGACAAAATATCTGTGCTTGCTGAGCTGATGAAGCAGGTTGCTGAAAGAAGCTGTTACTTTCTTCCAGGAGCAACACTTAAAACATATGACATACCTCTTCACAGAACCTGAGATCAACTGACTTCCCATCACTGCGAACACAGTCCAGCATTCTTGTTTTAATTCCGTTACCACAGACTGCTTTGTCACTCAGCTGACAAGTACTCCAATCTATGAGATGGAAGATAATTAGTTGTCACAGCGTACTTCAGGTAACATGCAAGAAAGCTAAAGGATTGGTCATTAACTGGAGTCCAATTAAACAGTAATCAAAATACTGCAGGTGCAGGAAAGCTGAAATAATACAGGAAGTGTTGGAAATAATCAGCAGGCAGGGCAGCATCTGTGGAGAGAAAAAGTTAATGGTTCAGATCAATGACCTTTCATTAGAAATATAATTGGTTTTGAGCAAGGGCAACTTGGGACAATGATAAAAGGTCTGTGGCAGGGCAAAAGATAGGAAAGACTGAGTCTTCTAGGGCTGTAGTGTTGGGGTACTCAGTGGGACTGGTGAAACAGTGCTGCCCACATGATGATGTGAGAGAATCACATGCCTAAGAGTAGAGTAGGAGAAAGCTCATAGTATAGATTGAGTAACACCTCTAGTCTTGTATATCCGCACACAGTTACGTTCATCCAATAAAGCCCTTGTTGTTCAAACATGTCCTTAGCTAGTCACAAACAACAAAGATTCTGAAGTGAGATCTTACAACAGTGGCAAAAGGGAACATTGATGTAGTGAGAAATTAAACAAAGAAACAAAAGATCTGGTTAGAGAACGTGGGCTGTTGTCTGAAAACAAATAAGAGTAAAACTGAAACAAGCAAAGAAAAGGAAACAAAATAGTGGCAGGGATTCTGGTCTGAAATTATTGATGTTGTGTCTGGAAGGCTGTAAAGTGCCTAACTGAAAGATAAGGCACTGCTCCTCAAGTTTATGTTGAGCATCACTGGAGCAGTACAGTGGTCCAAGGGCAAAGATGTCAATGTGGGAGCAAGCTGGAGAATTAAAATGTCAGGCCACCAGAAGCTCAGGGTCATGCTTGTGGGCTGAATGGAGGTGTTCCACAAATCAGTCACTGTGTTTGGTTTCCCTAGTGAAGAGGGAATCACATTATGAGCAGCAAGTACAGTAGACCAGGTTGAAAGAAATGCATGTAAATTGCTGCTTCACCTGGAAGGTGTGTTGGGGCATTGGAGGGTGAGGAGAGAGGAGGTAAAAGGGCAGGTGCTACATCTCTTGAGTTTGCATGGGAAGGGGATAGAGTTTTGAGGGTGACAGACATGCGGGTCAGGGTAGCAGGGACAGAATGGTCAAATCTGAATGCTGGAAGGGTTGGGGAGTGAAAGTAGTTATGGCATCATGCTAATGGTGGCGAAAAATTATCAGTTGAATATGAAGCCTGGTGGTGCAACAAGTGAGGAAAAGGGATCTTATCGTGGTTCTGAGAAGGGAAGGAAGGGGGTCGGTGAGAGCAGAAGGATAGGAAATATGGCAGATATGGTCAAGGGCTCTGTCAACCATATTAGGGGCAAATCTGTGGTTGATGAAAAAAGGAAATATCTTGAAAACGCTTATGTGGAAGGTTATGTCATCAG
Source organism: Carcharhinus amblyrhynchos (assembly GCF_965287045.1). NCBI lineage: Eukaryota > Metazoa > Chordata > Chondrichthyes > Carcharhiniformes > Carcharhinidae > Carcharhinus > Carcharhinus amblyrhynchos. The sequence continues at coordinate 74,812,475 of NC_137325.1, read as the reverse complement.
AACAGATGTGACAGAGGTGGGGGGACTGGCAACATAGAATGGAGATTTTACAGAATGTGAGGAAGTGTAGTCAAGGTGGCTGAGTGAGTCAGTGGCTTATAACAAGTATCTGTTGATAGTTTATTGCCAGAAATGGAGGCAGAGAAATCAAGGAAGGGAAGGGATGAGTCAGAGGTGGACTCAGTGAAACTTAGAGAAATTGAAGGCACACTTGATGAAGTTTCAGTGCCGTGTCCTACTTGTAGGACACGGAGAGTGGGACACGGCACCGATTCAGTTGAGTGAGGTGGCTCCAGTAGATAAAGAACAAAGAACAAAGAACAAAGAACAAAGAACAAAGAACAACACAGCACGGGAAACAGGCCCTTCGGCCCAACGAGCCCGCGCCGCCGTCCCACTGTCTCAGTGACCTATTCATGATTTTAGTCTACGCCTAATGTGCGAGGATCAGGGAGGTCCAATTTAGGGACAATTTAGTACCCAATCAATCAGCCTAAAAGCACATCTTTGGGGATGTGGGAGGAAACCGGAGCACCCAGAGGAAACCCACGCAACCACGGGGAGAACGCGCAAACTCCCACAGACACAGGCCCAAATCCATGTGTCCGCACAGCAACAGAGATAGTCTCTGAGCTGTGATGTTGCCCTCGAGATGGTCCAGTTTAAGCACACTAACGACATGAAGCAATAGGCAACTCCCGAAGCAACGTCCAAGAGCAGCCCACTACAACCTGCCGCATGCATGCCCCTTGCTGGACTTAAATGCCTGTGGAGACAAAAAAATTCATTATTAAACAGGCAAAGACTGTAACATCCTGAGGCAAAACGTATTCCCAAGCCTACAATGTTTAGTAAGGCCTACTATATCCCCTTATATGTAGCCCGCTCATGTGGCTGTCTAAGTGACTCTTAAACAACCCTAGTGTGCCTGCTTCCACCACCTTACTCGGCAGTGCATTCCACACCCCCACTACCCTTTGTGTGAAAAACTGCCCTCTAATATTTGTCTTATACCTAGCCCCCCTCACCCTAAGCCCGTGAATGTCTCTATCTCTGTCTCTCTCTTTTTTTCTCTCGCTCTCTCTCTCTTTCTATCTCACTCTGTCTCTCCCTCTCTGTCTGAGTGTCTCTCTCGCTGTCTCTCCCTCTCCCTTGGTCTCTCTCTCTCCCCCTCTTTGTCTCCCCCTCTCTCTCTCTGTCTTCCTCCCTCTGTGTGCCTCTGTCCATCTCCCCCTCTGTCCGTGTCTCCCCCCCACTGTGTGCCGCTGGTCCTCTCTCTCTCTCTCTCTCTCTCTGTCCCTCTCTCTCTCTCTCTCTCTCTCTCTGTCTCGGTGTGTGGATTGTACAGAGGGGGTTGGGTGATGAGGGTGAAGGAGGGAATGATTAACGTGAAGAAGCATGCCACACGGATCAGGGACTGAATGGGACAAAGGTCACCCGGAGCAGAGTCAGGGTTTGAGGGTGAGCGCAGGAAACTCATGATCTGATCGCAGGGCAAGGTCGCAGGGAGACTTCCAGGAAACAACACAGCCTGGGACAGGGAATCACTCACACCCAGCAACACAGAGACTCCGGCACTGAGGACAGGTACACCAGAGAGAGAGAGGGACAGAGAGAGAGGGAGACAGACAGAGAGAGAGAGAGGGAGGGAGAGAGAGAGAGGGGGAAACCGGGGGACAGACAGAAACAGAGGGGGGGGGGGGGGGCGGAGCCAGAGAGAGAGAGGGGGGGAGCCAGGGAGAGAGAGGGGGGGGGGGAGGAGCCAGGGAGATGAGGGGGGGGGGGGGGAGCCAGGGAGAGAGAGAGAGGTGGGGGGGAACCAGGGAGAGACAGAGAGGGGGGGGGAGCCAGGGAGAGAGTGGGGGGGGGGGAGCCAGGGAGAGAGAGGGGGGGGGAGCCGGGGGGGGGGGGGGAAGCCAGGGAGAGAGAGGGGCAGACAGAGGGAGAGAGAGACAGAGAGGGAGAGAGAGACAGAGGGGGAGAGGGAGGGGCAGAGAGAGGAGAGGGGGAGAGAGAGGGACAGAGAGGGACAGAGAGGGAGAGAGAGGGAGAGAGAGGGAGAGAGAGGGAGAGAGAGGGACAGAGAAGTTTACAGCATGGAAACAGGCCCTTCGGCCCATTTTGTCCATACTGCCTTTTTTAACCCCTAAGCTAGTCCCAGTTGCCCTAATTTGGTCCCTATCCCTCTATACCCATTGTAACCCATCCAACTATCTAAAGGCTTTTTAAAAGACTTTTAAAGTCCCTTCTTCACCACTCTGTCCACCTGTGACTCCACTTTCAAGGAGCTATGAACCTGTACCCCGAGATCTCTTTGTTCTGTTTCACTCCCCAACGCCCTACCATTAACTGAGTGAGTCCTGCCCTGGTTCAATCGACCAAAATGCATCACCTCGCATTTATCTGAATTAAACTCCATCTGCCATTCGTTAGCCCACTGGCCCAATTGATCAAGATCCCGTTGCAATTGGAGATAACTTTCTTCACTGTCCACTATGCCACCAATCTTGGTGTCATCTCCAAACTTACTAACCCTGCCTCCTATATTCTCATCCAAATCATTAATATAAATGACAAATAACAGTGGGCCCAGCACTGATCCCTGAGGCACACCGCTGGTCACAGGCCTCCAGTTTGAAAAACAACTCTCTACAACCACCCTCTGGCTTCTGTCAAGAAGCCAATTTTGAAATCTGGAACAAGAAATGTTCCACATATCCTACAAAAAAGGAAGCACAGCTATGACTCTTGTAGCTACCCGTGGTAACGCCTTACATGAGATGAGATAAGTAAAAGGAGAAATTGTTCAATGAGATAACAAGTTCAGCTAGGTGGAGAAGGGTGGTTGTTGATGGAAACTGGTTGGGCCGCCATTTCAGGAAAAAATGCAGAGTCCTCAGACCATCCTGGTATGGGATGGCAGTGTAAACAGACTGGTCACCCATAGTAAAAGGAGCTGATTAAGGCTAGGAAATTTGAAATTTTAAAGTGACAGAAGGCATCAGAAAAGTCAAGGATGTCGGTAGGAAGAAGGGAAGAAAAAATAGAGTCAAGGTAGGGATAAATTAGTTGGGGCAGCAGCAGACTGAAATGATAGGTTAAGCAGAGCAGTTTTTGGGAAAGAGATAAAAGTGCGCTGGATAGAGTTGGGAACTACAATGTGGGGAAGCTGTGGCAGGAAGATCACTGGAGGAGATGAGGTTAGGAACTATTTTGGAAACAATGTCTTGATGTTCAGTGGTGAGGACATGGTCCACAGGGAAGTAGGAAGAAATGTTGGAGAGTTGGCATTCAGGTCGCTTTTTCAGACAGGAGCACCAGTCAGCAGATTTGAGAACAATGGCAGGGTTAGACCTGAGAGAAGAGTGCAGCAAGTTCAGAGAGTAAGAGATTAGAGTGAATGAAGGGAACTAATAGATTGAGACAGCCAATGTCACCCTGGCAGTTCTCAATGAATGGATAAGAGGCCAGGGGAAGGGGTCTAGGTGGAGTAGGAATATTGGATATAGGTGAAAGGGTCCATTGAACAGGGGTGCAGGTTGTGGAGCCTCCTGGCAAAGAAATGGGCACAGAGGTGAAGGCAACTGAAGAGCTCAATGTTATACCAAGGTTGAAATTCAGTAAAGTGGAGGCATAAGGTGATAAAACTGAATCCTTTGTCAAGGACAGATCATTCAGCATCAGTGAAGGGGAAGTCAGAGATAGCATAAATAACCAGGAGGGGGTGAGGTTAGAAGAAGTGATTGAATTAGAGGGAAGTGAAGGAGAAGAAAGATCTGCAGGGGCGTTGGTACCCATAGCTTGCGATTCGTAACACCTGAAAGGAAGTGAAAATGTTTTTGTGAAGTGTTGGATGAGTCCAAGGATAAAATTAAACTGAGGAGAAGGACAGCTTTAAGATAGAGTGAGTCAGTGCTTCTGAAGACAGTGGTCACGATAGTGCCATGTACTGCTACATGCATAAAATCTGGATTCCTGGACACAGCGGGAACAGTAGTCTCAGCAATGTTGAATGCCAAGGAGATATTTGTATTCATGGTGGATCCGAAAGATAAAGGGTGAAATTTCAGTTGGAATCCACATGGAATGTGTTTAAGCCTGAATTAGTTACTGAGGATGGAAAAGTAGTTGTGTGAGTGAGTCTTGGTGTATACCTGATCAAATACGTGGAGAGAAAAGAAACAAGGAAAGTGAATAATTAGGGAGAGACAGATAATTTTATGCCATTCCTGTCACGACTCCATACCAAACACATCTTCCATCCTCCTCTGTTTTAGCAATCTGAGGGGACTATTTCTTCCATTATACCCTGGAGAACTCCTGTTACCCTGGTGGGGTAACCTCAAGCTTCCAGTGGCTGTCATTTTAATTCTCACCTTGTGGAGAGAAGAGAACTTCTTCAAGGTACACAGTCATGGAAGAGAAGTAGTAGTGAATGAAAACTTATCAACTAATATTTATAAAATCCCACTGACTCCCTCAGCTACCTCAAATACACTTCCTCACACCCTATAACCTGTAAGGATTTTATTCTATTCTCCCAGTTCCTCCATCTCCAACTCATCTATTCCAATAATACAACCTTCCATAACGGTGCTTCAAAGAGTTCTTCTATTTTCCTCAAACAAGGAATGCTTCCCACCATGGTTGACTGGGTTTTTGACCCGTCAGCATCATTTGCTGCACTTCTGTTCTCAACCCCCTTGCCTTCCCTCCCCAAATCACAATGGAATCCCTTTGTCCACATTTTCCACATCATCAGTATCCACATTAAACAGATAATTTTATGCCATTCCTGTCACGACTCCATACCAAACACATCTTCCATCCTCTTCTGTTTTAGCATTCTGAGGGGACTATTTCTTCCATTATACCCTGGAGAACTCCTGTTACCCTGGTGGGGTAACCTCAAGCTTCCAGTGGCTGTCATTTTAATTCTCACCTTGTTTGTATGCTGGCATCTCTGTCTTCAACCTGCTGAACTCTTTTAGTAAAGCTCAATGTAAGCTTGAGGAGCAGCACCTCATCTTTCAACTTGACACTTCCAGACTCAACATCAATAATTTCAGATGTTGGATTCCACCCCTCAGCCCCTCATTTTGTTTTCTTTCCTTGTTTCAGATTTTCTCTTATTTTTGCTATCAAGCAGTAACACATCTGCCCTAAACAGATGTTTCCTTTTGTTCCTTTTATTTTTTCATTTCTTGCCCCATCATCATCTGCTTTGGCCCTGGAACTTTTCTGTGCTTCAGTTTCTCCTGTCTTCCACCCTACCACAGATTTTCATTTTATCCTTGCTCCATTACCCTTCATCTAAACCCTTATCTCTAACTTTTCCCAGTTCTGATGCAAGATTCTGACGTAGTTAACTGTTTCTCTCGCTGCGTGACCTGCTGTGTATTTCCAGGGTTTTCTGTTTTTATTGCCAATTAAGCAGCTCATTTACGTGTACTGACAGCTTTGTTAGTGGCAGAAATTGTTGTACTGTAAAAAAAAACAAAGGGTGGAGTATCAACATTTCTTGTGTCATGGCTCAGACCCTGGATGTTTTTCCGAGTCTCTCCCTTAAGTGGTCATCGCTGGAATTGCAGACCATCAATTTCTGACTATGAGCAGGCTTTGCAATCAATCCAAATGCACAGATCAGCTTTGTGGGAATTCATTTTGGCCTGTTTGTGTTTCTGAAACAGATAGTGTACCAGGGCTGCTGAAGGCTCACCCAAAACTGGATTTCAAACCTCACCAATGTATTGCTAAATCGGTGTTGAGAGGCATTTCATCAGTTCTAGAGGGAATAAGATGGTTTGGCTGCTTCCCCGGCAGCATCGCTCAGGTAGGACCTGGAATAAGGGAAGCCTGAAAGTTGGAACAGTTGGGTACTTCAGTTTCCCACATTCCTTTGCCACTTTGGTCTGACTACTCTGACATTTTTAAGCTGTTCTAGAGAACACGTACAAGGTAATAAAAGTGATCATGAAAATGATTGAGGAAACCCATTTTAAACCATGGGAACTTTAACAATTCAGATGTACTATTTGTGGGAAATGTCCTATCTAACTCATGATTAAAATTTTTCACCCATAAAGGTTAAACAGAGAATATTGAAAATCTTTTTAAATATCATTAAGAAGGAAGCTACAGTTACCTGTAACATTGTACACAAAGTGAAAACAGTTCTTGTTCAGATTGCACGTCTCCGTCTCTGCCTCAGGTGGACAGGGTTTCCCTTCTCCTGGTTGCCTCAATGGAACTGCTGATCGCTCTCGAACAGTACTACTGTTACAAGGCTGAAATAAAACAACAATGCGCTTTCATATGACTCATGGCAAGATCCATTCATTCAGGCAGTTTATCCATTTCTACACTACACAAGTAAATATAAATACAAATCAGGACAGATGTAAATGTGCAGCTGACTTGTAATCAGACACTTTACATTATCACACCAAGTCAAAATCTACACTGAGGTCTCTGCTAATGAAGGTACTTTGCAACAACTTGTTTCTGCCTTGTTAATTAGAGGGGGAATTTAAAGGGTTTTGTCAATACCAATACACATGACTTGTTTTATCTCTGAAATTAATTGTACTGCATTATTTTCACAAATTAATATAGCTCCAGGCAAATGTGGTATCAAAGTACTTTAAGACATTGCAAGCAAATTACCACAAAAACCAAGTTTGTTCATGATTGAAGGAGTCCGCAAGTACAAGATTTAGTGCAACCAGTTGTCATCTTACCAGAGGACACTTGCTCCATGGTGTCCATTCAGACATAACACAATCATCAGGACATGGTAGCTTGCATTGCCTGGAACCCAATGGCATTTCTTCTGGGTCACAGAGGTAATCTTCAACAGGTTCAATAGGACCATCCATTGTATTCTGCATGCACCTAATGTCAGAAAAAATTGATTTAGTTTCACAACACATACACTTGAACCAAATAAGAGAGGATGTTAATTTGACAACACATTGGGTGGAATTGGGATGGTAGGTGGTTGGGTAACGCATGAGAAACCCAAAAGTAACTGTAGTGTGTCTGTCGGTAGCTCTTTAAGCCAGTCACTACATTAGCACCTGACTCCTGGGTTTCCTGATCAATTAAGGTGAGCAATTATGATGCCAATCTTCATGAGTTGATCTCAGCTCCAGTATTTAGAGACTTTGCAGAGATGACAGTTGAGGATGGGCAAACAAAAGGAGGGAATGTCAGAATGTTCCTCCTGTGCTTCACTCTGGTATTGCTGCCCTCGTTGTGAGCTGCCAGAGCCCACAGAGAGATATGATTTCTTGCTGATAGAAGGAAGAAGCCTGTCAGTGAAAGCAAGAAGGTGTGGCTGGAACATGCTGAGTTTGGGGTGAGGAGCAGGGGTGTGGTGCCACGCTCCTCAATTCAATACTGAATCTAGCTTAATGACCTAAGCAGGACAGGAAAGCTGAGCACCTATATCCTGATGTGTGTCAATCACATCAACACTTCACTCTGCCATCTAAGACCTAATCCCTCACGATATTACACCAACCTACATGTTCACCTATCTCTCTCTCTCTCTACGTAGTTTCTCACATTCCCAGCTGCCCAATCATTATTGGCACTCACCCAATCCTAATAATGCCAGAACTCTACCTCAGTCACCCTCCATCCAACACATTGCAGTTCTCATTCTCATAGGTTTCTTATTTCCCTCTTTATAGGAGAAGAGAGCAAAGAACATCAGGGAGAGGCAGACAACTGGAGGTGGTTCACTGTCAATCTGACTATTAATATCTGTGGAGGAGATTCATTGGAGATCAATGAAGTCTTGATATGCCTTGCTGTCGAAAATGGGGAGATGGAGCCCTTGGCAATCAATGGCTTGCACAATTGGAATACCACATTGAATAGGAATGATGAAACCTTGGTCTCAGGCACCTACTGAAAAGTGCTGTCTGGTCCACGTTTGCTGGAGATGGTGGGTGGGCAATCAGAGGGATGATGATGAAAGCGTACATGGAAGTGAAAACTCAACTCAAAGTGGTTCAACTTTTCACCTGCTGTCTCCTATCTCCCCCAGCTCAGTCAGTACCCATATACCACCTCATATCCTGATGGTTGAATCTGCTCCTGCACAGGTACCTGTTATGGAGTCACTGGCTACCAGAAGCTTCAAGCCCAGAGGACATTGGTCAAGAGCATCTCAGCTGTCAGAGTTTGGAGCAACCTGTCACTACCTCTACTGAAGAAACAGGAGTTGTAATACATATAAGTGCTAAGAAGAGAAATATTTGTGGTTGCACAAAAGTATGCACATGGATGTGCAACATCACATTAGATGATTAAATTTCTGCTTCATTTTTGAGCCATATAAATATTATTTGTTTCAATCATTTTCCATTGCTCTTTGGCAAGTGGCCTTTTCACTTGTGATTACTAAGAAGATAAGACTTAACTGAAAGCAGTGGGGGTGAGATTTGCCTCCCTTCCAAGTGAGTTTAGGAACCTAACTGAAGCTTGCCATTTAAAGAGCATCCTGGCATTCTGTGCAGCAATGCAGACTACTGCTGATGAATTAACTGCATGACATTCCTCTCTCTTGCGGTTACTGAACACGCCCAAATGATTTACTGGTGTATTCAGTACCACAAGCATGCACCTGTGAAGATGCTACACACCTTAATGCCCACTCCTTCTGGCTGACATCACTGATTGGTACAGTGTGCATAATTACCAACCATGGTATCAGGTACCTGTGTAATGCATTTGTGGTGATTGACTGCGGGATTCTGGAGAGACCAGGAAGTAGCCTTGGCAGTCACAGGTAAAGACTGGCTACTATGTCTAAATTGGCACTGTATCTTGTTCCCCGAGGCTGCAGATGCCTGCTAAATACCCAATATGAGACCCTGGGCCTCTGAAACACTAATGTTCAGACATGGAGAGAAAGTGGATCCTCTGTTGGCACCCATGCTATGTTGTCTCCTATGAGCTGCATCTCTCTGCTCAGCAGCAAGTCTGTGAAGGGAAGGCTGCTACATCTCTTGATTATTTTGGTCCTCATCTGAGTTCCAAAGAAAAGCAGCATATGTGGCACCCATTGTGATCTGATAAACCAGAGCTCCAACAGAGATCAGAAACACAAACCTGCTAAGTAATGAAAGTCATCTCTTAGAGGAAGTATTATACTTTCACACAATTAGGCAAGAAAGCAGCTCTGATTTAGTACATATGGGATTTTTTGCCTGTCATTTCTTTAGCTCTCTTAATTGCTGCTGTGTTCTTGACTTGCTTTCACTGGCAGCCTCCAGGAAACCAATGTGCAGTCACATTAAGATTTGCTAAGATTGTTCTTAATGAGCTATTAACATTTTGAAATTAACAACCCACCAGTCCTAAGGGAGTTATTCGCACACAACCTGACACACTGCAAATAAATGTAGAAGCCGATAAGATGGAACTAGCTTTTCAACATGCTGTCAATTTAAACCCCAACTGTTTCTAAACTGCTTTTCCCCATTGTATCAAGATCAGCATGTGATCTGTTTATTTTTTCTGAAATCCTAATTTGTTCACATAGTTTTTTGTCATCAGCAAACTTAAGAATCATTTCCCTTGTGTTTTTATGTGGCATGGTGGCACAGTGGTTAGCACTGTTGCCTCACAGAGCCAGGGCCCCTCGTTCAAGCCTTGGGTCACTGTCTATGTGGAGTTTGCACATTCTCCCCATCTCTGCATGGGTTTCCTCCCACAATCCATGTGCAGATTAGGTTGATTGGCCATGCTAAATTGACCCTAGTGCCAGGAGATTAGCAAGGTGAATGCTTGGGGTTGCAGAAATAGGGTCTGGCTTCCTTCTATACTGTAGGGATTCCATGATTCTAATTGAGAAATTATTTCCCCAATGTATGGAACTGTTTTTTTAGATATTGTAGTTGCAGGAATCAATGAATAAGCAATAAAAATAAAGAGAATGATTGGCAATGAAGGTCTCCATCCCATTAACATTCCTGGAATATCAGAAGCAGAGCAGAAAGACACAGCTGAATTCTGGATAATGCTGGAAGATCAGTTAAGAGTCAATGTCAGCTTTAGAATCCATTGACTCAAACTGATGCCTTTAGACAACAGCCCAAAGAAACAATTAACCAGTCACCGGTAGATGGTGAGACAAAGGCAACAATTGTGATTTCTCGAAACTCAATGAGAATCACTGAGCTGGTAACCACATTGGCTCCAATAGAATCTGTTAAGTAGGAGACATCAGTCTACTCAAAGATGGCAGAAAATACAATATTGTAGCTGTGAACAGACAATAAATACATCAAAGCACTTGAAACAGCTACACCCGTAGGTCAGGTAGGCAAAATAAGTGGTCTAAAAGGACACTGAGCACGAGTGTGTAGAAAGGCTTGAAAAGAAGTAGACACCTACTCAGGTGAACTATTCAAATATTGAAAGAGAAACATTGGCAAACACTGATTGCAGTGTCATACGTACCTGTTCAGCAAGCACTTTGTTATTGATACAGATCACAAGCTACTAGAATTGATTTGACAAAAGCCACTCACCAACACACCATCTCGACTCCAAAGACTGCTATTAAAATGCAATGTACGATTGCAAAGTGCAAATTTGGAAACATCATGGTTATTGAGCAGGTTACTTAATCCCAAGAATATAGAAGATACATCATTGGATGATCAAATAGACAAAATTGATGTGGAACTAGAAGATATTTTCAACACTCACCTAATACAATTTGGACAGAAAGAAAAAATTTGAAGAACTCTAAAGGGAAAGTTCCAGTAATCTTAAGGTTTAATGAGAGCTCATCGTAAGTGAATGGCCAGATTCCTACAGACCTCAGAATCTTTCAGCCGCACCATGATGAATTTGGCATTTCAAGCAGAGTAATTTTCAAGAGCAGACAGGTATCGATACCAAAATGCTTTGTCAAGATGCACTTACCTAGTTATAATCAAGGTCACACAGGCATTGAAAGATCAAGATGACTTGTACATGAGACGGATTATTGGCGAGGGATCAATAAATACATAGAACAGTGAGGAGGTGTGAAGCATGTCAGGAGTAATTGGTCGAATCAACACATGGAACATTGCATGAAGTGAATGGCTCTATCACAATCAATGGGCAAGAATCGCAACTGACTTATTCGCTGTTTGAGGTGATGACTTCTTACCCATTATCAATTACTTCTCCAAATTTCCTATCATTCACCAACTAAGAGATGTATCAAGCACATCAGTAGCAAACACAATGAGTCCAATTTAAAGTCTTTTTGGGTCCCTGGAGGAGACCGGTCAGATACTAATCCACTGTTGATCAATAAGCCATTCCAAGACATGCAGGAAGTGGGCTGTAAATTGAGTTACATTATCCCCCCACTATCTAGGATTAAATCGATCAGAAAATGAATGCTGTAAATCATAAAGTTATTAATTCTGCAATCAAAACACCACAAGGTAATCACCCTGGATGGAGGAATAGATGTCAGTTGAGAGCTTTCCAACAGCATCATAGCTAACACGTCTACAGCACAAAGAACACATTTATATTCAAGTTCTGAGAGCACAATTAGGAAAGATAATGTGCACAAAGTTCAAATAGATGATAATTGTCAGTCTTGATCTACAAGTCAAGAGAGGAGAGTTAACAATTCCAGATCTCAGCAAAGTTTCACTGTTACCAGACCAGATCAAGTCAGCAGACTACCTGTACTTTGCAGAGATACTTGAATAACTAATATGGGTGCCATACATGTATAATTATGGTTCACAATGATCCTATTCCATTAAGTACATATTTTTCTACTTAAGAGAAAAGGGATGTTATGATATTGCTCTAATACTTCAAGTTTATTTATTAGGTCACAAGTAGACTTACAGTAACACAGCAGTGAAGTTACTGTGAAAATCCCCTGATTAACACAAGACTGAATATGTACGCAGTTTATGTCATCACAAGAATTGATGCAAGTGAACCTGTGATGCCGTTTTTAGAGTAGCGTTAGTCAGCTGGCAACACATATATAGAAAAGCTCTCCTGAACCTTGTTATTCGTTAATAAAGAAACTTTCATTTAGTGTGTTTGGTACATCTGTGTTAAGACCGAATAATACACTAATTGTTCAATTTCAAATCAGACCTTTGAATTAAGAAGTTGATTATTGAGCTTTACCTCACTTTGCGGGTTTGCACTCCTTCTCCGCAGTTATCCTTTAGGTCCACATTGCTCACTTTGCACACACTCCATGGTTCTGCTACCCACACATACTGGCTGCAGTCACTGTGACAGGGAACCACCTCATATACCTATAAAAATGATGCACATAAAACAGATTTAAATAAATATTCCTAACTTCAAATACTCACTGTTAAGATATTACTCTGAGTTCAACACCACTGGAACTGGCTGAACTTCTGATTTCTATTCTCCGAGGAGCAGAAGGTTTTTGTGCAACTCAACACAATCAGAAAAATACATTGTCCCTCTTCTGGTCTTGGCCACATGATGGATTGGATAATTATTGCAGCTGTGCAAAGTTTGATCTGAGAAGCTTTTGGAAAACGCCCCTGAGGAAAATCAAAGATCAAAGGTTGGATAAGGTAGAAGATGACCTTGGTGGATATAAGAAAACAGCCAACCGTAATTATTTGTTATAAAGCAACAATGTGGTAGTGGGGATGTCAGAATTCATGATGGTGATGACAATGCAAAGATACAGAGTTCTTAAGTATCTTTTCAATAGCTGTGATAGAGACACAAATACAGAAGGAACAATCTTTCATTTGGTTCAAAGAAAACACATAAAACGCTTGTTCTTGTAAAATAACCTGTCTCTGTAAAAGTGAATTATTCACAATAGCACAATGTTCACAGTTAATAGAGGCCAGGAGCAAGCAGTATTAATGCTTAAACTACTCATTTCTCAGCAGTATGGAGCATATCTTGTTTATATTGCTTAGCTCCAGTTTAGGGACAGTATGGTGGCACAGTGGTTAGCACTGCTGCCTCACAGCGCCAGGGACCCAGGTTTGATTCACAGCTTGGGTCGCTATCTGTGTGAAGGCTGCATGTTCTCCCCATGCCTGCGTGGGTTTTCTCTGGGTGCTCCAGTTTCTTCCCACAGTCCGAAAGACGTACTGTTTAGGTGCACTGGCCATGCTAAATTCTCCCTTAGTGTATCCAAACAGGGTCCGGAGTGTGGCGATTGTGGGCATTTTCACAGTAATTTCATTGCACTGTTAACTTGTGACCAATAAATAAACTTTAACTAGAACTCAAATGATTCTACTCAGGAGAAAGTTCTCCGCAATTATGCTTACACTTGTATTCTGAGCTCTGCTCCCAAGAGTTAGAATTGAAATATCTAAAAAAAATAAAGGAAATGCTTATGCTTTAAACATTTAAATTGTCAGGTAAGCTAAACACAGCCCCAAATGGATTTACATTCCTTATGATGTTAAATTCAAATGAGCAAAAGGCTGTATTCTCCATGGAGTACCATGTTGTTCTCCTCACAGTCAGGTCAGCCTTGACTCTGGATTCACATTGCAGATTCAGTGATGGCAGAAAGTATATCATGAGAAACACCATGAACCTTAAAAATACTTCAAGTATTATAATGACTAAGATAAACAGTGCTATTTGCTTTTGTCACTTTTCATATCTAGTGAATTAGTAAGTCAAACTACAGCTGCATATGTTAGTGTCTATTTTAAAACAACTCTTTCCAATATTACTTCAACTGATCCTCCCTATTTATTTGTATACTAACAAAGAGGAGTGATGTGTTGATGACGTATTAGCTTGTAAAGGAGTCTGACTGCCTCAATTTATGATTTTTTCAGTTATTAAGTCCAGGCCTTCTGTTCACTCAGATAGAAATTTGATACCAAAAACAATATACAGCATACAGAATGTGCTAGTTTACTATGTATTTTAATATGTGTCGATTCTGTTGTTAGCTTACATTTTAAAATAATTCTGAACAATTACAGAAATATACCTACTTCACCCAATCCCCATTTAGTATTACTTTCTTAAGAAATTTAAGAATTTCCTTGATTAAAAAACGAGCTTTGTCCTATTAATTAAATTAGCCCCCAAAGACAATGTTTTCTTCTTGTCAGGAATGTACTGGGGAAGGGGGAGAGGAAATAATTGTTCTCAAAGATTACCTGTTAAGTTTTCATATCAGCTACAGGCTAATTAAACATATCAACACAGCTGTTATCATCTCCAATTAAATAAATTGGCATATTCAATTAAACAGTATCAAGTGGCTTATTGTTGCTAAATAAGATCAGCATATATACATGTCATACATATTAGAGCCAGTTTTCTGGGGTTTCTGTGACTTATCCAATGTAATTGTGCAACATTTCCTGCTGAAAGTAATCTCATACTAAACAACATGAATTTGAAATGAAGAATGAAGTTACAATCATTTATTTGCAAGTGGCAGTTAATTGAAGATTTTAATTGTTTTAAGATCACCCTGCTATGATACCTCAAGGTAAATTAAAATGAAGACATTAAAGAATCTAAAGCCAGCAGGCAGGTGCGACAAGTAATTAAGGCAGCAAATGGCATTTTGGCCTTTATTGCAAAGGGCTTGGAGTTTAAAAATAGGAAGGTTTTGTTGCAATTGTACAGGGTGTTGATAAGGCCTCACCTGGAATACTATGTACTGTTGGTCCCTTTACCTAAAAAAGGATATGGTAACATTGGAGGCAGTCAGGAGGTGATTCACCAGGCTAATTCCTGGGATGAGAGGGTTGTCATATTAAGAGAGACAAAATAGTCTGGGTCTGTATTCCTTGGAATTTAAAAAAGCGTGTTATATTCAAGCATATAAGATCCTGAGGGGGCTTGACAGGTAGATGGTGGGATGTTTTCAATAATGGTAGAGTCTCGAACAAGGGCACAAAGCCAGATAAATGGCCAGACATTTAAAACTAAAGTATATAGAAATTTCTTCTCATAGAGAGGATGAATCTCTGGAATTCTTTGCCCTAAAGGAGGCTGGATCATTAGAAGTATTTAAAGTGGTGGATAACTATTTGATAGATTAAGGAATGGAGAGCTATGGGGAAATGGCACAGAAAAGGAGTTGAGGCTGGCATAAAGCAGCTATGATTGTATTGAATGGTGGGGTAGGTTTGAAGGGCCTAGTGGCCTACCCCTGCTTCTATTTCTTGTGCATGTGCACTTTACTATCTTATCTAAAATATGTTAAAGTTTAGAGTATAAAGAAGAAACTTCATGTAAATATCACATTAACAATCTGTCAAAATTTTATCACACATTTAGCTTAGCCTCTGACTAACAAGGTGTCATGGGGGATGCAGTCTTTCAAGTACACACATTCACACACACACATCTGACAGGTAATTAATTCAAATTTTAAGAAATTTTACATGAACTGCTAAGAATTAATACAAATACTGTAATAAATAAGAATGTAATCATACTATTCACACACACATAACACATATATATTTAAAGGGAAGATCATTCTGCCTTACCTGAGCCTGTTGTGAAAGCACGCAAGTTGTCATAGGAAAAAGACAAAGAAATATTAATTAACTCAATAATTAATTTTTCATAAAGATCAATTGTAATTAAAAATAAATAATTAGACATTTAAAATTAAAGTGATAATCTTTGTTTACTGCTGATAAGTAACCTCATAAATCTAAGGGGATCAGGCTTGGATTTCTTGCATTCTGACAACTCCATTTAACAACAGAGTCAAAATTTCACAATCCTTCCCCTACCCTCCTGCTGCAGCTCTGGCTGAAGTACAGATGAGTCGTAAGCTAGATTGGAATTGGAAACACATGTAATGGCCAAAATGTTCAATTGCCCTTACTTCTACCCGACAAGTACACGTACAGGGAAAAGGGATCCAATTTTCATTGCATGGTCAGGAACCCAATGCCTGGAACACTTACAGATGCTGACCCTGTAATGCGGCAGCAGCAGGGATGCAATACAATTTTCAAGGGCTGGCCGTTAATCGGACTAGAGCTGAGTTCAGCACCCAGCTAGGCACATTGGGCACAGGCAGCAGGTGGGTGCTAGAATGAAGGGATAAGATAAAAGGCAATCAGAAGCCATGACTGTGTATGTGGCATTGCTTTTGGGAATGAATGAGCTCTGGTGGACAGGAGTGTTTGTACTTTTCCCTCTATTAGGAAAAGGAACATTGTGTTTGCCTTCCTAACAGCTGACTGAACCTATACGTTAAGCCTAAGAGAATCTTGAACAAGGCTCCCAAGTCCCTTTGTGTTTCTGATTTCTTAAGCATTTCCCCATTTAGAAAATAGTCTATGCCTCCATTCCTCCTTCCAAAGTGCATAACCTCACACATTTCCACATTGTATTCCATCTCCCACTTCTTTGCCCACTCTCCTAACCTGTCCAAATCCTTCAACAGCAACAACAGCACCCCCCCCCCCCCACTTTCTCAATACTATCTGCCCCTCTACATATCTTTGTATCATCTGCAATCTAAGCAACAGTGCCTTCAGTTCCTTCTTCCAAATTGTTATTGCATACTGTGAAAAGTTATGGTCACAGCACCGACCCCTGAGATACACCACAAATCACCAGCTGCCATCCTGAAAAATACCTCTATATTCCCACTCTCCGCCTTCTGCCAGTCAGCCAATCCTCTGTCCAGGCCAGGATCTTACTATTAACACCATGGGCTCTTAACTTATTTAAGAGTATCCTATGCGGCACTTTGTCAAAGGCCTTTTGGGAATCTAAATAAATCACATCCACTGGTTCTCCTTTATCTAACTTCCTTGTCACCTCCTCAAAGAACCCTAACAGATTTGTCAGACATGATCTCCCCTTGATGATGCTGTGTTGGCTCAGTCCTATTTTATCATGCACTTCCACTCCATGATCTCATCTTTAATAATGGACTCTAAAACTTTGCCAGTGATTGAAGTCAGGCTAATCGGCATATAATTCCCCATCTGCTGCTTTCCTCCCTTCTTAAACTGCAGTGTTCCACTTGCTACTTTTCAGTCCTCTGCAACCCTCCCTGCCTCCAGTGATTGTTGAAAGATCACCACCAATGCCTCCACAATTTCCTCAGTTATCTCTTTTAGAACCCTGGGGTGTATTGCATCCAGTCCAGGTGACTTATTCACCTTCAGACCTTTCAGTTTCCTCAGAACCTTCTCCTTAGCGATGGCCACTACACTCACTTGTGCCCCCTGATTCTCCTGGAGCTCTGGCATCCCACTAGTGTCTTACACCATGAAGACTTATGCAAAGTAACTATTCAGTTCCTCTATCGTTTCTTTGTTTCCTTTTATTACTTCCAGCCTCATTTTCCAGTGGTTCAATGTCTATTTTTGCCTTTTTCTTACCTTTTACTAGCGAGCTTACACTCATATTTCATCTTCTCCCCCTTATTGCTTTTTTAGTTGTTCTCTACTCGCTTTTAAAGGTTTCCCAATCCTCAGGCTTCTCACCAAGCCTCATCACTTTGTATGCTTTTTGTTTTGCTTTTATGCTGTCCTTGAATTCGCTCATCAGCTATGGATGCATAAGAACATAAGAACATAAGAAACAGGAGCAGGAGTAGGCCATCCAGCCCTTCGAGCCTGCCCCGCCATTCAATAAGATCATGGCTGATCTGTCGTGGCTCAGTTCCACTTTCCCGCCCTCTCCCCATAACCCTTAATCCCCTCTCTTATCAAAAACCCATCAACCCGCGTCTTAAAAATATTTAGTGAGGCAGCCTCCACCACTTCAACGGGCAGAGAATTCCAGAGATTCACCACCCTTTGAGTGAAGAGGTTCCTCCTCAACTCCGTTCTAAACCGCCCCCCCTTTATCTTGAGGCTGTGCCCTCTAGTCCTACTGTCCTTTCTGAGCGGGAAGAGCCTCTCCACCTCTATCCTATCCATCCCATTCATCATCTCATATGTCTCAATGTGATCTCCCCTCATTCTTCTAAACTCTAACGAGTACAAGCCTAGTTTATTCAGCCTCTCCTCATAGTTCAACCCCCTCAACTCCGATATCAGCCTAGTAAACCTCCTCTGCACTCCCTCCAAGGCCAAAATATCCTTGTGTAAGTGCGGCGACCAAAACTGCACACAGTACTCCAGCTGCGGCCTCACCAGTGCCCTGTACAGTTGCAGCAAGACATCCCTACTCTTATATTCAATCCCCCTCGCTATGAAGGCCAGCATCCCATTTGCCTTCCTGCTGCACCTGCAGGCTGGGTTTTTGCGACTCATGCACAAGGACCCCGAGGTCCCTCTGCACCGTTGCATGCTGCAGTTTTTTGCCACGTAAGTAATTGTCCTTCCTACCATTATTCCTACCAAAGTGGACAACTTCACACTTGCCAACATTAAATTCCATTTGCCAGTTCCTGGCCCATTCGCCCAGCCTATCTAGATCCTTCTGCAGACTTTCCACATCCTCCGCACAATTTGCCGTTCCACCAATCTTGGTGTCATCAGCAAATTTCGACACCATACACTCGGTTCCCTCCTCCAGATCATCTATATAAATGGTAAATAGCTGAGGCCCCAGCACCGACCCCTGGGGCACTCCACTAGTCACCAACCACCAATCCGAATAGCACCCATTGACCCCCACTCTCTGCCTCCTATTTGACAGCCAATCTCCTATCCACGCTAACACCCTACCCCCAACTTCATGCCCCCTGACCTTCTGTAATAACCTCTTGTGCGGCACCTTATCAAATGCCTTCTGAAAATCAAGAAACACCACATCCACCGGCTCGCCTCTATCCACTGCCCTAGACACATCCTCATAGAACTCCAATAAATTCGTCAGACATGACTTCCCCTTAACGAAACCATGCTGTGTCTGCTCTATCAAACAATTCTCCTCAAGATGCCTCACTATTTTCTCCTTGATCACGGATTCTAACATTTTACCTAACATTTTGCCTCGCCTTCCCCTTTGCATGTTTCCTTCTCCTTGGGATGAATTTCTGTTGTGCCTCCCAAGTAATCCCCCAAAACACCTGCCACCTGCTGTTCCACAGTTTTCCCTGCTAGGCTCCCTTTCCAATCAACTCTGGCCAGCTCTTCCCTCATGTCTTTGTAGTTACCTTTTATTTAATTGTAATACCATTAAATCTGATTCCAACTTCTCCCTCTCAAACTGTAGGGTAAATTCTATCATATTGTGGTCACTGCTCCCTAAAGGTTCCTTCACCTTAAGTTCCCTGATCAAGTCTGCCTCATTATACATTACCAAATCCAGAATTGCCTGTTCCCAAGTAGGCTCTGTCACAAGCTGCTCCAAAGAACCATCTCTTAGACATTCCACAAATTCCTTTTCTTGGGATCTACTACCCTACCTGATTTTCCCAGTTCACTTGCGTATTGAAATCCCTAATAATTATTGTAATATTGCCTTTTTTCTATGCCTTTTCTATCTCCTGATTTATTTTCTGCCCCACATCCTGACTATTGCTAGGGGGCCTGTACATAATTCCCATCAGGACCTTTTTACCTTTGCGGTTCCTCAGCTGTACCCACAAGCATTCTATTTCTTTTGATCCTATATCACTTCTTGCTGTTCCTTAGTAACAATGCAATCTGTCTCCTTCGCACATCTGTCTGTCATTTTGATACAATACATATCCTTGGATATTTAGATCCTAGCCCTGGTCCCCTTGTAGCCATGAATCTGTGATGCACACAACATCGTACCTGCCAATTTCAATGTGCGCAACAAGCTTGTTCTGGATACTGCACGCATTTAGTCCTGCATTGACTACCTCCCATCTCATATTTGTCCCTTTTTTGCTCTGCCTGAGGTTCCTGCCACCTTCTCCGCTCTATTATGTGGTCTTGAAACTTTAACTAGTTCAAAGTCCCCAATATTAACCTGCACTTGTACCCTCTCCTTTAACTTTGATTTTCTAATTCTCCATACAACTGAATATAGTAGTTTATACTACAAAAATAATTCAACTTATAAAAATTTGCCATTTTCAGTAGTTCCAGCTCCCACTGATACCTCTTCAGCCCTCCTTTCCTACTGGTGCCCATCCTCACCTGTTTGAAGATTTTTTGTGTTATGACATTATTGGGCACTGACTTCAGTATTAGCACGGCTCCTTTAAAGTCAGTGAAACTATGAACTCCCCAGAGTAGGGAATCCTTGTTTTTTTCACTTCCTGTCTCTCTCAACTGGCTTGTATGTTGTGGGTAGAGGGTTGCTCCCCTCCCAACCCTCCTTAAGTAGACCAATCATATTTTCCCAACTAAGGTTGAGATTCTGCAAATCTGATTGGCAGTTTTTCTCCAAGTTGTGCAGTTAAACTCCCATTGAAGTTACAGTGGCTGCCTGGTTAAATGTTCAGAAGCATTCGGCCTTAGTTTTGTTTTATAAAAGTAAATTATTTGCCAATAACTTTTATCCTGTTGTAACATTTGAAAGTTACATTTTTAAAAAAATGTACGTCCTTTTTTAACAGTTCGATGGCAGGTTAGTGGGGCAGTCTCGCCTTTGTTACTTATCGCTATTTACCCGAGCAGCTTGATTTAAAACTGTTTGAATTTTTTTTATCTTCATGTGGCTTGTGAGTTTAGCCTATGGTGAACACTGGGTGATTGGTCATGGAGGTGCCATCTGGGTTATGAGGAGGCATGGAAATAGGTAGGGGACCTGAATTGGTATTAAATATATGGAGTTTGAAGGGTCATGGAGTGTGGTGCAGCTGTCAGTGAGAGTTAGAACAAAATCTCTATTGGTGAGGGCTGAAGACCTGAGCTTATGAAACAAAAGGAACTAAGTCCCAGAGAACTGAGGTGGGTCATTGAACTAACCGATATTGCCTGCCTTGGAGGGTCCAATTCCATGCAACACCCAGCTCCTGGAGTGAAAACCGTGCATGTTGTGGTAGATTTACTGAGTCAGGTCTGGCAAGTCAGAAAATTTCCTAACTTGAGTTCCTGATGTTTTTATTTGGCTTTTGTATCTGGAATAGACTTACTGCTGCTTGACAGTTTCAGAATTATTTTTTCTCCCACATTGCCTATTTAGACAGCAAATCAACATTTCGTCTTTTCACACATCTTAACAGTTGCTTTCCAGCTGCCCATTTTAATGAGCCTTGGCTGAACATGTCAGTCTAATGAGTCTCTAAGGTGCAAAACTGGATTCGAGTTATGATAGAAGTTGGCTTGATTTAAAAAAGAGTCGCACGCTATGCCATCATTTATTCTCTTTTTAAATTACTTATATATCATTTTTAAAGAAAAGGTTTTGACATCAAATCCCATTGGAGTATTTATTAACTGACTCATTTCATTGATTTCTCGATATCCACGAGTATATGGTGTTTCTTAGTTTGCTGCTGCCACCACTGCACTTAGCATGGTGCTCTTAGTAGTATCAAAAGCAAACCTGAATATTAAACAGAGAAGATGATTCCTTTTTCTCATTTTTAAATTTTTATCGGATATTTGGATACATTTCTTTCCCTTTCTTTGTCTACCTGGCCAGAAACCTATAGCCAGGAGGGGGGAAACATGGTCTGCTCCCAATATGTCTCCAATGCTTCCTTTGATTCCTATGAAGCCTTTTCCTTCTGAATTTATTTGAACTATGCCACAAGCTCCGTTCAGCTCCTCCATGTTTAACACAACTTTGACTGGGATTAATGTAAGCCTACTTGTGATTAATAAATAAACTTAACTGAATCCAATAGGCATTGATAAATATATCCCTGCTCCATTCCACTGTTCAATGCTACAATACCACCTTTTCTAGACTGAATAGAAGTAGACTTGTGGACTTCTGTTTTGTTGGCAGAAATCATGATTCAACATATCACAAAACTGATTTTAAGATGTTTCACAGATTCTTAGATTTCCACACCTGTGTATGCTATGGGTTCATTATTGGTCAATTATATGCGATCACACTCTTTCGGGTAATTAATGTGTGACGTGTAAAGACTCCCTAAGCAGAAATGTTACAAAATCTACAAGTATAAAAGTGCTATGAACTATTCACTATTGGTTTCAGCTGGACTGACAGCAACATTGAAATGAAGAGCACAACTACACAAGCAAAAACAGGGTTATATTATATTTGTATATCGTAACATAGCAAATGGAACGACTAAATTTCTGCCAGCATTAGGAAATTAAAATTACATTTAAAATGTTTCCAATAATCTAACAGCCTTCATATGAATATTTATAAATTGGCTTTGTATTGGAGTACATATATTCTGTAGAGTCAGAATATCTCGTATTTTTAAATTTGTTTTAGAGTTAGATTGCTGATTTGATATCTAAGTTATATGCCACTTTTACAAAGATACATACAAGTAAACTCCATTGCAAAAGCTCTAGTGGCATAAAAGCAAATTATTACAGATGCTGGAATCTGAAACAAAAGAGAAAATGCTGGAAAATCTCAGCAGATCTGGCAGCTTTTGTAAGGAAAGAAAAGAGCTGACATTTCAAGTCCAGATGACCTTTGTCAAAGGCTGACAGAGTTTTGACAAAAGGTCATCTGGACTTGAAGCATCAACTCTTTTCTCTCCATACAAATGCTGCCAGACCTGCTGAGATTTTTCAGCATTTTCTCTTTTGGTTTCTGTAGTGGCATATCACGGTTTAATCAAACATCAAGTTCACAGTCATCTCAACAGTTTACATAATGAAAGGTTTAAAATATGCATTTCAGAAATCTGCAATAAATTTGTTTCTGGTTACCTGGTTGGTGTGATCAAGTTTTGGGCAAGGTCTTCCGCCATTGTATGGTTTCTCACGCAACCATTTGGATCTGACCTTCACTCCACTACCACATGACTTGCTACAGCGAGACCAATTGGACCATTCACTAAGCTTGCAGTCGGAAGGGCAGGGGATGATGCAAGCCTCCTCTATGTAAGCTGTTGTCAGAGAATAATAAAATAAATGGTAGTGCCTGGTAATGCAATATTCAAATCACAGTCACAAAATTGGTATGAAACTAGCTCAGTTAATATATGTTTAGCTTAAATGACGGTATATATCTTTAAAAAAGAAACCAATGGATAATTATTGAATGGTCTACACACGGCCACTCAAAAGTCAGTCGATCTAATTCTATATTATTGATCCTGTAGTCTACACTCCCATTTACTGAAACTTCATGCTGATAGCTTTACCTTCTCAAAATTAGTGTAAACATACATTTTTGATGTGAATGGAAAATAAGTTGTAAAACAGGATGCTGATTCACTATTGTTCATTTAAAAAGAGCAATTTCACCCCCAAAATGTTAAGGTGGTTAGTTCCTCCAAGCATTGAGATTTTAACATTTAATAGCATGGTGAAACAACAAAATACAACAGATCTGATTAGACCAAAAGCAGGTAACTACCATCTATCTCATCTTCAACTGGCCAAAATTGAAACTGAGGATATCAACGCACACTACTGATTCCTAACCAGCTTGGCTAACGTTCTCATACAAAGGGGTTTTGTGCTAGCTTTGATATTTTAGAATGTATCACAACATGCTACACACAATGTGCTATTTTGTAGTTGTGATCAGGGCCAGAAATCTCCAACCCCATTCACCCTAACACTGCTGCCAATGAGAACGTAGAATTTGGTGCTCAGCCAAATCTCCATTCACAGCAAGGGAACCAGAGAATTCCAGCCATGGGCAAGGTTGGAGAATTCTAGCCCAGGTATGGATTATACTTTTTCCCACCGGTCAGTGGAACCACTTTCACTCTCCAAATTTTGCCTTTGTGGATTCAGAAGGTTGTGTTGAACCCACATCTGGTATAACCCAAGTAGAAGAGGGTAGGATGAATGGGTCAGTATTGCTACCTTTAACCTGACAAATAAGGTGTCAAGATGGCTAAATATTTAAATTAACCTCTTCTGGAACCTTGGTGGGCAACTTAGGGTAATTTGATGCTGGAACATTTAGACTTATTGCATTCTTACATGTATCTAAAACAATTTTCTACATTTTTTCTGAACTATAGTTGACCTGAATATCTAACAGTCTTATATTTGTGTCAAATAAGCAGTCCATTTTTTTCTTTTAGCCTTCCAACACAAATTGGAAGAGCTTAGTAAGAGCCAATGAGTGCATCCCTTTTACTTGGTACTATTGGAATATCGGAGAAACTAAAATTGGCAGAACTATTAAAAATAATCTGTTCTCCATGGGAAAAGAATCAAGAAGGGGACCTTCAGGTATCAGATTTTAGACATGCAGTTTCTGAAATATTACCGAGGAGGCAAGTATACACAAGGTTCAGAAAAATTGTTCATAGTGTAAAAGCACAGTTTTCCAGCAAAAATCGAAACAAATGGTCGCTAACTTGGTTCTCAGAGACTGTGCTATGTAAAGTTAAGAAATTGTAGCGGCACTAAGATGGCACAGGTGAAGGGCATTGCTAGATAGATGGAATATGTAGGCACTTTAAAGTCTCAGGTTCACATGTTGTTATACTAGTGTTATTTTGAAAGCACTTTTATTGGCACCAATAAATGCTATTTCACCCCACACCTGTGACTAATTTGTCTCTGATTAGCCTTTAACAGGAATGTACTTACCCCAACAGTCATCGGAGGGACCCTGCACGTTGATGTCAATTGGGGACGCTCCTCAATGCAATGCTACTTGAGAAAATCAAGGCGCTTAAATAATCCACTGGCTACAGTGGGTGGCATGCATTGGCAGCAACTTATACCATTTGCCATGACATCTCCAGAACCATAAGAGATTCCCTTACACCCCACCCCACCCGTCTCAGGGCCCTGCATGGGGGTCTGGTGCTCCCTTACCCACACGGAGACATGGGCCCAGGTGCCACCGTGCATGCGGAGCTCAAGTAGGAGTCAGACTAGTTTGCACCAAGGCATCATCACAATAGTGATCATAAGTCATCATCTCCCTTCTGCCTGAAACTTGCTAACACAACGTACCCTGGCCCACCATTCTGGTGTTACAATGTTGTAGGAGATTGTCGGACTTGGAGGGTGGAATGGGTCCCGTGTGCAGCAACACAGGCCCCGTACCTGATCCTTGCTGCTACATGCTCTCCAGCATCTGGATGATGTTGCTCGTCGTCCTCCTCCTCTTGCTGGGGGCCTCCTCCCCAGCAATGTCCAACTGGTCGGCCTCCACAACCTCCTCCTCCAAAAGGTCTCTTCACTATTGCGCCAGGTTGTGTAGGGCAGAGCATACCACTTCAATGCAATGATATCAAAGTAGCTATTTAGGACGGCCCTGCCAGAGCAGTCCAGGCACCTGAACTGCATCTCGAGGAGTCCTATGCACCACCCCACTATTGAACAGGTTGCAACGTGGGCCTCATTCTATCAGGTTTCTGCCTCAGTCTCAGACCTCCACATGGGCATCATCAGCCAAGTCTGAAGTAGGTACTCCATGGGCCCCATGAGCCATCCCTGTACCCTGGGCTCCTCCTCAAAGACCTCCGGGATATCAGAACTCCTCAATATGAAGCTGTCATGCATGCTGCCAGAGTGGCAGACGTGCATGATATTCAGCTGATGGTCACACAACAATTGCACATTTATTGAATGGAAGTCCTTTTTGTTCATGGATCTTCTTGGATTCCTCACCAGGGCCTTGAGGGCAACATGGGTGCAGTCTACAACCCCTTGCACATTTTGTATCCCTGCGATGGCCGCAAATCCTGCAGGCTAGGCCTGGTTCAGGTCAAATTTAATATACCAGCCAGCCCAGGCATACAGGGCATCTGTGACCTCCTTGACACACTTGACTTGTGGATAGATGATTGGGAAATACCACAAAGGTCTCCACTGGCGGTTTGGAAGAACCCGATGGCATAAAAGTTTAAGGTGGCCATCACTTTCACAGCCACTGGGTGTGGGTGCCCGAGGTGCCAGGTCCCTCAATAAATGGCACTGTTTTCTTTTGGAGCTGGAGCCGCCAGCAGCGCATGATGTCCAGCAGTTGTTCAAAGGATGCTCGCGTGCGGAACTGCTGGTGTCTCCACTCTTTCCTTCTCCTGTTCGCATCCACCCACCCTATCCCCCAGGATGAATGATGACCATATCCTGCTTCCGGTGACCATCTCCCTAAAATCCTGCGAGTGGTAAGGCTTGGAGTCTTCTGCCCGCAATTCATCCTCCTGCTCCTCCTCTTCAGCTCCAGCAGCAACCAGAAGAACAGCAAGATCGATGGGTTGCACTGAGGGGAGGGGGGGGTTTGTGGAATTTGGGGAAAGGGAGAGACACTGCAGAATTTAGGGACAGGGTGAGTGGCCATTAAATTTGTCAGATGTCCTTTCCACTGGGTTCTTGTCCACCTGACTTCTCCACAATTTTATGGTGGGATGGACAAGGCCCTGAGGAACTCCAATATCTAAAATATCCGATATCTTTGCAATTCTCTACCACAGGCAGCTGTCAATGCTCAGTTATCAAGTATATTCACTGCCATACAAATTGGCTGGAGCCTGGACTTCCTCATACAGTCACGCAGTGCAGAAGAGGCCCTTCAGCCCATCGAGTCGTCATCAACAGCTCAGAAATACCTGAACTTTCATCTAATCCCACCTGACAGCATGTGGCCCATAGCCCTGAATATTTTGATGTGCCAAGTGCTCATCCAGATACTTTTTAAAGGATGTGAGGCAACCCGCCTCTACCAGCCTCCCAGGTAGTGCATCCCAGAAAGTCATTCCTCAGAGAGAGCTGCTGGCTAGTTAGATTGGTCAATAATCCCTAGTGCCAGCATTTTCGAAGCTGTATTGAATAAGACTGAGGCCTATAGATTCTTTGGCTGTAAGGGAATGACAGGATATGGGAATAGGAAGGGAAAATTGAGCTGATGTAGAAGCTCAGTCACGGTTTTGTTCATAAGCAGAGTAAGCTTGAGAGAACAAATGGTTAATCCTGTTCCTATTTTTAATGTTATGTTCAACATGCAATAGTAGTTTCTCTTGTTGCAAGTTAGAGAAATATCATATGGTGATTTTATTTTTGACATACTGATACATGTATTCCAACAAAACAACGATTGAACTTAATTTTTTTTAACTTACCGTGTCTGTTGCATCGTCCTGATTCCACAAGTCTATTATTCTGGTCACGACAGGCCAAGGCTTGATAGCGATATCCCCGTCCACACTCCTTGATGTCTCCTTGGATCTTCATGCCCAGCAAGGTTTCCATCTTTCCCTCAGGGAGAATGCAGTCAGACAAGTTGCCTATAGGCTGGGCTGTATATTTGTCACAGGGACAAAACTGGGTCTCAATCAGTGGGAAAAGTTGAGTATTCCGACACTTTTCTCTCTTCTTGCTTTTCCCTGAAGTTAACAGTAAAAACACACATCTGTTTAGGAACACATCAGGATGAAACTAACTTACAATTGCTAGCAAATAATCTTACAGCTGTCTGCAGGGCATTCAGAAGGCAAACTTTTGATCTCCAATTTCAAAATCAACGCCAACATTATTCAGGTGTAATGCACAGTATTACACCTAAAGTTGAAAGTGAGTTTGTGAGATGGATCATAGTAATGTAGTGCCTCAGAGAAATATTACATTTAACACATTGTGGTTGCCTTTCATATTCTAATATTAGCCTTTGTGATAAGATGCATCCCCTCATGGCTGGGGAATGACTGGAATGGAGGAAGAGGATCCAGTTATTGTGGTTGACATAAAAACCATCTACAGAAGTAGAGCTAGGAATGAGATCTTGCTGAAGGAGTTTGAGGTGCTGGAGTAAGCAGCATCTCAAAGGTAATAATCTCCGAATTGCTACCTAAGTCTGGAGTAACTTGGCAAAGGAATCAACAGATTGAAGTTTAAATGCCTGACGAAAGCATGGTGTTGGAGGCATGAGTTTTAATTCATAGGATACTAACATGGGAACTGTGAAAAATGAGATCTATTCAATTGGCACAGATCACATTTAAGCTAGCAGAAATCAACGCCTTGGCAAATTGAATAACTCGCGTGGTAGATATGGTTTTACATAAATGTAGGGGTAGGAGGATTCAGATATTGGTAGGGCGGCACGGTGGCACAGTGGTTAGCACTGCTGCCTCACAGTGCCAGGGACCCAGATTCAATTCTAGCCTCAAGTCACTGTCTGCATGAAGTTTGCACATTCTCCCCATGTCAGCGTGGATTTCCTCCGGGTGCTCTGGTTTCCTACCACAGTCCAAAGATATGCGGGTTAGTTGAATGGCTACGCTAAATTGTCCCTTATTGTCAGTGGGGTTAGGATAAATATGTGAAATTACAGGGGTAGGGCCTGGGTGGGATTTTTATCAGTGCAGACTCGATGGGCCGAGAGATCTCCTTCTGCACTAGAGGGATTCTATGAAATTTGTAAGACTAAATAGATAAGTCAAGCTATAGAGCAGAGTTGTAATTTGGATAAAGTCAAACAGGTTTTCTTAGGAAGAACTCAAGTGTTTAATATAGTAATACAGCATTAGTGACTAAAGTCACATTAGAAAAATAGTAAAAAGTTAAAACTAAAGGTACCATATCTGAATGGTACTACTGAGGGAGCAGGAGGGCTGCTGAAGGATTTGGACAGGTTAGGGGAGTGGGCAAAGAAGTGGTAGATGGAATACAATGTGGAAAAATGTGAGGTTATGCACTTTGAAAGGTGGAATGGAGGTATAGACTATTTTCTAAATGGGGAAATGCTTCGGAAATCAGAAGCACAAAGGGATTTGGGAGTCCTTGTTCAAGATTCTCAAGGTTAACGTGCAGGTTCAGTTGGCAGTTAGGAAGGCAAATGCAATGGTAGAATTCATGTTGAGAGGGCAAGAATACAAGGGATGTATTTCTGAGGCTGTATAAGGCTCTGGTCAGACTTCATTTGGAGTATTGTGAGCAGTTTTGGGCCCCATATGGATGTGCATGATAAAATAGGACTGAATAAGGAAGGATGTGCTGGCCTTGGAAAGGGTCCAGAGGAGGTTCACAAGAATGATCCCTGGAATGAACAGCTTGTCATTTGAGGAACATTTCAGGACTCTGGGTGTGTCCTCATTGGAGTTCAGAAGGATGAGGGGGGATCTTATTGAAACTTACAGGATACTGTGTGGCCTGGATACAGTGAACATGGAGAGGAAGTTTCCACTAGTTAGAAAACCCAGAATCAGAGAGCACAACCTCAGACTAAATGAATGATCCTTTAAAGAGATGAGGAGGAATTTCTTCAGCCAGAGTGTGATGAATCTGTGGAATTCTTTGCTGCAGGAGGCTTTGGAGGCCAGATTCTTGAGTGTCTTTAAGACAGGGATAGATAGATTCTTGATTATAAGGGGATCAAGAGTTATGGGAAAAAAGTAGGAGAATGGGGATAAGAAAATTATCAGCCATGATTGAATGGTGGAACAGGTTTGATAGGCCGAATGAACTTAAGAACATAAGAAATAGGAGCCGGAGTAGGCCATCTAGCCCTTCGAGCCTGCCCCGCCATTCAACAAGATCATGGCTGATCTGAAGTGGCTCAGTTCCACTTTCCCGCTTTCTCCCCATAACCCTTAATCCCCTTGCCTACCAAAAACCTATCTACCCGCGTCTTAAATATATTTAGCGAGGTAGCCTCCACCACTTCAACGGGCAGAGAATTCCAGAGATTCACTACCCTTTGAGTGAAGAAGTTCCTCCTCAACTCCGTTCTAACGGAATGGCCTAATTCTGCTCCGATGTCTTATGGTCTAACAAGGATGGAGTAGTTTCACATATGCCCCACCTTTACTTTGTGGTATCAGAATAAGGTGCGATGGTCACACAGTCAGATTGTTAATAGTGATCTATTTGTTTAATTACTCACCAACAAGTGTCCTCCTTCGGGTCTGTACTGTACCACAGTCCCCGCTGCAGGGAGAAAATTTGGACCAGTTGGTGAACTGGCAGTCATCTTGGCAGGGCAACTGACAGTGCTGTGTTAATGGTGGCATTGTGCCAGCCCACTTCCTGCAATTATTAGTGTCCACTTGACCACCATCTTGCTTGCGACAGGATATTGCTAAAAGCAGAAGAAATAGGATTGCATAAAAGGCAAAGGTTTGTTGAAAGTATTCGCTTATATTGTTAAATACCAGAAATATTTTCTAAAGCAATTTATCACAATAAATTAGCTTAAATAACAAGGCTGCAAAATTTAGTAAAATTTGAAAACAACTGTGGGGAGTCATCATGCATCACACACATGACACAGTCACTTCTTCAGACATAGGGAGCTTGCAAACTTTGTGCTGTGCACACAGTCATTGCAATGACTTTTGTGTGCATCATGTGCTATGGTTGATTTGCACATCTGAGCTCTGAGTATAGCATCTTCACAGGCTAGCATGAGTTCAAGGCAAGCCTGCACCTTTTAAAGGGTGACTGGAGCAAGTAGCAGAAAACATTCCAAGTGTGAGTTTGACCTGGAAAAAGCACAAGAATTGCACAAGATGGATACAGTGGATTCCAAGTCGTTTGACGCAGCACTGAAGGCCTTGGTGCATAAAGTAGATTAGAGAGGTCCTCAATCCACAGATCACTAGGACACACTGTGGACAGATACTGTGAAAGCATTTGGGGCATAGAACATAGAACATAGAACACTACAGCACAAACAGGCCCTTCGGCCCACAAGTTGCGCCGATCACATCACCTACCAACCTACAGACCTATCTATAACCCTCAATCTCATTAAACCCCATATACTCATCCAGAAGTCTTTTAAAAGACCCCAGCGAGTTCGCCTCCACCACCACTGACGGCAGCCGATTCCATTCACTCACCACCCTCTGAGTGAAAAACTTACCCCTAACATCACTTCTGAACCTCCCTCCCCGCACCTTAAATCTGTGTCCTCTCGTAGCGACCATTTCAAACCGGGGAAATAGCCTCTGAGAGTCCACCCTATCTATTCCTCTCAACATTTTGTAAACTTCTATCAGGTCGCCTCTCAACCTTCGTCTCTCCAGGGAAAAGAGTCCCAGCTCCCTCAACCTAACTTCATAAGGCATGCCTCCCAGTCCAGGCAACATCCTTGTAAATCTCCTCTGCACCCTTTCAATAGCTTCTACATCTTTCCTATAGTGAGGCCACCAGAACTGCGCACAATACTCCAAATGAGGCCTGACAAGGGTCTTATAAAGTTCCAGCATTACCTCCCGACTCCTAAACTCAATCCCTCGATTAATGAAGGCCAGTACACCATACGCCTTCTTGACCACCTCCTCCACCTGCGAGGCCGATTTAAGAGTCCTGTGGACCCGGACCCCAAGATCCTTCTGCTCCTCAACACTACTCAGACTTCTGCCCTTGATAGTGTACTCGTTCATCCCGTTGGTTCTGCCAAAATGGACGACTACACATTTATCCGCGTTGAAGTCCATCTGCCACTTCTCCGCCCAGTCCTGCATCCTATCTATGTCCTGCTGCAACTTTTGCCATCCTTCCAGATCATCCACAACACCACCGACCTTCGTGTCATCAGCGAACTTACTTACCCATCCCTCCACTTCCTCATCCAGGTCATTTATGAAAATGACAAACAACAAGGGTCCCAGAACAGATCCTTGAGGCACTCCGCTGGTGACTGACCTCCATTCAGAAAAAGCCCCATCCACAACCACTCTCTGCCTTCTGCAGGCAAGCCAGTTCTGGATCCACAAGGCCAAAGGCCCTTGGATCCCATGCCCTCTCACCTTCTCAAGAAGTCTTGCATGGGGGATCTTATCAAACGCCTTGCTGAAGTCCATGTACACTACGTCCACGGCACTTCCTTCCTTCGGCATGGTTGTTGAGTTGTCACTACCCGTGGTGTGTATTATATAGACACCATTAATCGGTCTTGTACACGTTACCAAGAAGTCTTTATTAACATTATTGAACTGTGTACATTCATAGTAGAAAGTACAGGTATGGAGAGAACTCCATGACTGTCCTTGCCACCTAATTCTACACTGCTGATTTAAGATCAAGGTCAGAAACTTTCTTACATCACTGGTGGGTGGTACTGTATTCACTCCCAGGTTAACCCTTCATCTTCTGAATCCTTCTACAACCAGGAAGATAGTCTCACAGTCAATGCCAGAAATGTTAGATGCATTGACAGGCCTGCCAGAAAGCTTGCAGTCACTATCAAGGAGCATGGAAGATGCTGGCATCAACCTTGCATTGGGCTTTGCAGAGCTGGAAACCCATCTTTTCCAGCATGGACATGATGACCAACTCTGTTAGCACACTTGTGGAGTAACCATGATGCAGCATCTGATGGCCAATAACTCAACATCCATTGCAAACAGGAAGAAGCAGCACTGTGTATTTGAGTGCTACAGTTCAAACAGACTGATATCATGCAATGTCAGCTTGTTGCCATTCATGATCAGGGAGCTACTACCACGACGTTTGTAGCTGTTTTTAGAGGATCTTTCAGGTTTTCACAGTCGTCTAGCAGTCTGTCTTTCAACAAATTACTAGGATTGTTTAGATGCCATCCAGGAGGAATGGATGTGGTGCTATGGATTAGAATCTGTTATCATCTTCCAGAATAACAACATTCTATCTCCAGCCCCTGCTACTTGCTGTGCTGTTGCTGCTACTGCCTGTCAGCCACTCAGTCCAGATCACTACCATCCACGAGGAGATAGTGCAGTCCGAAGTCTTCTTGGACCAGAGCTGCTCAAATCAGTTTGAGTCTCTCTTATTGAAAGCAGCAGCATCCCACTAGCCATACTGCAACCACTGGAGTATCACTGTGTAGGAGCACTAGGGAGGGTAAGACACACAAGGGGAGTTAGCTGACTTTTGGATGCAATATTGACAGGATTAGAATGTTTGTTCTGTGGTGGTTTTTAATGAAAGCTTTGTGATGAAGAGGATGTTGGTCAGTAACCAAGGGAAGGTAAGGCATGGGACTGTTGAACGAGGAACTTGTCTTGATTTCGGAGTCTAGTTGGGGTTTCTTTAGAATTTTCCTGGTTCCCTTAGATTGTTAGTGTAGACCATTATTCTTGTTTACTTACAGATCTATATATATCTCAGCATTCTCCACAAGGTTGTACTTTTGCTTCGCACCAGATTAAAAAAAAATCTTTAATACATTCTACCCAAAATCAACTTGACTAAATATTTCGCCAACAATACAAAGCAGAGTGTATTTGCAGTTGTCATTCATGTGTAAAATGACTTGAATCAGCGCTGAGATGGGCAGAGCTCATGCCCAAAATTCCTCTGTTTTTCCAAATTTATAGATCAGGCTGCTAAAAAGTATTAATACATTCTGAATGAACACAGCCAGGCCTGGATACACATTGGCCTTAGGTACAACATATTCTGCAAATAAGATCCACATTGAATCTATGAGAGATCCAAACATTGGCAGGAAACCAATAAAAAGCCAGACTTGTGCAACTGCTCTTCCCAGGCAGCCATCGCGTTATCCATCCCGTTAGATCTGTCCTTTAGACACAACATTTATCATGAAAAAAAAGGATGTTGATTATTTGTGTCATTGCATCATAGTTTACATCAGTAGTTACACTGGTATTAGGTGTCCCAATGTTACCCCTTTGCTCTACATCTCCCTCTAAGTATTTATCCCAAATATAAACATACTCCTATATCTCCCCTCAAAGTCTCAGACTTTGCAGGGTTAGTCTCTGTGGTGCTTTGACCAATCTCCCTGATCCAGTCCTGATTTAACTTTGAGGTTGAGGATGAACTGTACACTTGGCCACTCGATGGGAGTGTCTTCTACCTGGGTGATTGTAGAATTTCTACTTCTTTCTGGTTCTTTGTCTCCATCACGTATCAGTTCTTTGTCCAAAGTTCCATTAGTTTCTTTCAAAGCCATCCAGGCTCTTTGGTTCCTTCTTATTTTTCCGTGGTCCATTTTTATTCCAAAAAATCCCAACCATGGATCTTTTTCCATCACAATAGTTTTTTACTGTTGGGCTCATATCAACAATCTCTCCCTAGACTGTAGCACCTTTTAGTCTCATGTGCTCTATGTCTGAAATTGAAATGATGAACTTGACTGTCTCTTTGTTGCTCCTCATGCTCCTCAAGATCATCTGAGGTAATGTTAGGTCATAAGTTTAAGTTTATTTTAAAGTTTATTTATTATTAGAACATAGAACACTGCAGCACAAACAGGCCCTTCGGCCCACAAGTTGCGCCGATCACATCTATATCTACCAAACCGTAGAACTGTCTGTAACTTTCAATGCCATTAGATCCCAAATACTCATCCGGAAGTCTTTTAAAAGACACCAGCGAGTTCGCCTCTACCACCACCGACGGCAGCCGATTCCACTCACTCACCACCCTCTGAGTGAAAAACTTACCCCTAACATCTCCTCTGTACTTGCTTCCCAGCACCTTAAACCTGTGTCCTCTTGTAGCGACCATTTCAGCCCTGGGAAATAGCCTCTGAGAATCCACCCTATCTATTCCTCTCAACATTTTATAAACCTCTATCAGGTCGCCTCTCAACCTTCGTCTCTCCAGGGAGAAGAGACCTAGCTCCCTTAACCTATCTTCATAAGGCATGCCTCCCGATCCAGGCAACATCCTTGTAAATCTCCTCTGCACCCTCTCAATAGCTTCCACATCCTTCCTGTAGTGAGGCGACCAGAACTGCGCACAGTACTCCAAGTGGGGTCTGACAAGGGTCCTATAAAGTTGCAGCATTACCTCCCGACTCCTAAACTCAATCCTTCGATTAATGAAGGCCAGTACACCATACGCCTTCTTGACCACATCCTCCACCTGCAAGGCTGATTTAAGAGTTCTATGGACCCGGACCCCAAGATCCTTCTGCTCTTCAACCCAGCTAAGACTCCTCCCCTTGATATTGTACTCCTGCATCCCGTTGGTCCTGCCAAAATGGACCACTACACACTTATCTGCGTTGAAGTCCATCTGCCACTTCTCTGCCCAGTCTTGCATCCTATCTATGTCACGCTGCAACTTCTGACATCCCTCCAGACTACCCGCAGCACCACCAACCTTCGTATTGTTGGCGAACTTACTAACCCATCCCTCCGCTTCCTCATCCAGGTCATTTATGAAAATGACAAACAGCAAGGGTCCTAGAACAGATCCCTGGGGCACTCCACTGGTGACGGACCTCCATGCAGAAAAGGACCCATCCACAACCACTCTCTGCCTTCTGCAGGCAAGCCAGTTCTGGATCCACAAGGCCAAAGCCCCTTTGATCCCATGCCCTCTCACCTTCTCAAGAAGTCTTGCATGGGGGACCTTATCAAGCGCCTTGCTGAAGTCCATGTAAACCACCATTGTTCCTTCGTCAATGTGTTCAGTCACATTTTCAAAGAACTCAACTAGGCTCGTAAGGCACGACCTGCCCTTAACAAAGCCGTGCT
Source organism: Carcharhinus amblyrhynchos (assembly GCF_965287045.1). Taxonomy (NCBI): domain Eukaryota; kingdom Metazoa; phylum Chordata; class Chondrichthyes; order Carcharhiniformes; family Carcharhinidae; genus Carcharhinus; species Carcharhinus amblyrhynchos. Next base: position 74,777,080 of record NC_137325.1, on the reverse strand, counting down.
GACTATTCCTGATCATTCTAAACTTCTCTAAATGCTCATAAATCTTGTCCCTCAGAATCCTCTCCAACAACTTACCAACCACTGAGGTCAGACTCACAGGTCGGTAATTTCCTGGGCTATCCCTGTTCCCTTTCTTGAAAATAGGAACCACATCCGCAATCCTCCAATCCTCCGGAACCTCTCCCATCTCCAGCGACGATGCAAAGATCATCGCCGGGGCTCTGCAATCACTTCCCTCACCTCCCACAGTAACCTGGGGTACATCCCATCCAGTCCCAGTGACTTATCTATCTTGATAGAATTTAAAAGTTCCAACACATCCTCTCTCTTAATATTCACACACTCAATCTTTTCAGTCTACCGCAAACCTGTAGTACAACCTCCCAGATCACTTCCCACCCTGAATACCGAGGCAAAGTACTTATTAAGCACCTCTGCCATGTCTTCCGGTTCCACACAGACTTTTCCCTCTTCACCTTTTACAGGTCCTATCCCTTCTTTTCTCATCCTTTTACTCTTCACATATTTGTAGAACGCCTTGGGATTCTCCTTAATTTTACCCGCCAAGGCCTTCTCATGTCCTCTTCTGGCTCTCCTAATTTCCTTTTTAAGCTCCTTTCTACAAGCCTTACACTCCTCTAGATCCTTTACATCTCTTAGCTCTCTGAGCCTTTTATACACCTTTCTTTTCTTCCTGACCAGGTTCACCACAACCTTTGTGCACCACGGCTCCCGCGACCTATCAAAACCTCCTTGTCTCATTAGAATGTTGCCGTGCAGAGCTCCAGTCAAACATTCCTTGAAAATCCGCCACCTTCCTTCTGTACTTTTCCCCAAGAACACCTCCTTCCAGTTTATTCGTCCAATTGTCTACCTGATGTCATCATATTTCCCCTTACTCCAGACAAACACCTTCCTAGCCTGCCTGATCCTATCTCTTTCCAATGCTATCATGAAGGAGTTAGAATTATGATCTCCATCCCCGAGATGCTCTCCCACCGAGAGATCCGACAAGTGTCCTGGTTCATTAGGCAACACCAGGTCAAGTACAGCCTCTCCTCTCGTAGGCTTATCCACGTGCTGTGTCAGGAAACCCTCCTGAACACACCAAACAAACTCCTCCCCATCCAAACCCCTTACCCTAGGGATGTTCCAGTCGATGTTTGGGAAATTAAAGTCTCCCATCACGACAACTGTTATTATTACATCTCTCTAGGATCTGTTTCCCTATCTGCACTTCAACTTCCCTGTCGCTATTGGGCGGCCTATAGAAAACACCCAGCAAAGTTATCGACCCTTTGCTGTTCCTAACTTCCACCCACAGAGACTCCATAGACAGTCCCTCCACAGCATCCACCTTCTCTGCAGCCATGACACTGTCCCTGATCAACAGTGCCACTCCGCCACCTCTTTTGGCCCCCCTCCCTGTCCTTCTTGAAGCATCTGAATCCCGGCATCTGAAGTACCCAGTCCTGTCCCTGAGACATCCAAGCTTCTGTAATGGCCATCACATCATATTATATTGTCATGAGTAGGCTTACATTAACACTGCAATGAAGTTACTGTGAAAATCCCTTAGTCGCCATACTTTGGGTACACTGAGGGAGAATTTAGCATGGCCAATGCACCTAGCCAATGCACCTTCCAGACCGTGGGAGGAAACTGGAGCATCCGGAGAAACCCATTCAGAGATGGGGAGAACGTGCAAACCGCACACAGACAGTGGCCCAAGCCGGGTAGTGAACCTGGGTCCATAAGAACATAAGAAATAGGAGGAGTAGTAGGCTATCTAGCCCTTCGAGCCTGCCCCACCATTCAATAAGATCATGGCTGATCTGAAGTGGATCAGTTCCACTTTCCCGCTTTCTCCCCACAACCTTTAATTCCCTTGTCTATCAGAAACCTATCTACCCGTGACTTAAATATGTTTAGCGAGGTAGCCTCCACCACTTCAACAGGCAGAGAATTCCAGAGATTCACCACCCTTTGAGTGAAGAAGTTCCTCCTCAACTCCGATCTAAACTGCTCTCTCCCCCTTATCTTGAGGCTGTGCCCTCTAGTCCTGCTGTGGTTTCCGAGCGGGAAGAATCTCTCTACCATCCCTTTCATTATCTTATATGTCTCTAAAAGATCCCCCTTCATCCTTCTAAACTCCAACGAGTACAGACCCGGTCTATTCAGTCTCTCTTCATAGTTTAACCCCCTCATCTCCGCTATCAGTCTAGTGAATCTCCTCTGCACTCCCTCCAAGGCCAAAATATCCTTCCGCAAGTGCGGCGACCAAAACTGCACACAGTACTCCAGCTGCGGCCTTATTTGTGCCCTGTACAGTTGCAGCAAGACCTCCCTGCTTTTATATTCTATTCCCCTCGCTATAAAGGCCAGCATCCCATTCGCCTTCTTGATCACCTGCTGCACCTGCAGACTGGGTTTTTGCGACTTGTGCACTGTAGCATGCTGCAGCTTTTCACCCTTTAAATAGTAATCCCTCCTACTATTATTCCTGCCAAAGTGGATAACCTCACACTTGCTAACATTGTACTCCATCTGCCAGGTCCTCGCCCACTCGCTCAGCTTATCCAGATCCCTCTGCAGACTTTCCACACCCTTTGCACAATTTGCTTTTCCACTCATCTTTGTGTCATCAGCAAATTTTGTCACCCTACACTCAGCCCCCTCCTCCAGATCATCTATATAAATGGTAAATAGCTGAGGCCCCAGCACCGATCCCTGCGGCACTCCACTAGTAGCCGACCGCCAATCAGAATAGCACCCATTGATACCAACTCTCTGCCTCCTATTAGACAACCAATCCTCTATCCACGCTAACACCTTACCCCCAACTCCATGCCCCCTAACCTTCTGAAGCAACCTTTTGTGCGGCACCTTATCAAATGCCTTTTGAAAATCTAGAAACACCACATCCACTGGTTCCCCTCTGTCTACCGCACTAGTTACATCCTCATAAAAATCCAATAAATTTGTCAAACACGACTTCCCCTTAACGAATCCATGCTGCGTCTGCTCTATCAAACCATTCTTTTCTAGGTGCCTCGCTTTTTCTTCTTTGATGACCCTGGCATTGTGAGGCAGTAGTGCTAATTATTGTGCCACCGCACTGCCCATATAGTGTTTGCTGTAGAGCTAGAAGTTGTGTTTGCAGACATTTTCCCATCAATAACTCGATGGCAAGGACCCGTTTTTAAGTGGTGAGGTTCTTTAGTTTTTTATTAATTTACAGGCGTTGCTGGCGAGGCTAGCTTTTATTGCTCATCCCTAGTTGCCCTTCAGAAGGTGGTGATGAGCTGCGTTCTTGAACCACTACAGTCCCTGAGGTATAGGAACACCAACAGTGCAGTTCGGGAGGGAATTCCAGGATTGTGATCTGGTAGCAGTGAAAGAATGGAGATGTATTTTCAAGTCAGGACAGTGAGTGACTTGGAGGGGAACCTTCAGGTGGTGGTTTTTCCAGGTACCTCCTGCTCTTGTCCTTCAACATGGTAGTGGTCATGTGTTTGTAAGGTGCTGCCTAAGGAAACTTGGTGAGTTCTTACAGTGCATCTTGTAGATGGTACACATGGTTGTCACTGTTCATTGATGGTGAAGGGATTGAATGTTTGTGGAAGGGTTAACAATGAAGTAGGCTGCTTTGTCCTGGATCATGTCAAGCTTCTTGAGTGTTGTTGGAGCTGCACTCATCCAGATAAGTGAAGAGTTTTATACTCCTGACTTGTGTCTTGGTGGGCATGCTCTGGGGAGTCAGGTGGCGAGTTACTTGCCACAAGATTCCTAGCCTTTGACCTGCTCTGGTAGCCATAGTATTTATATGGTTAGTCCAGTTCAGTTTCAGTTAAGAATGGCTAAGTTAGTACCTTAGTTCATTGTTTTTCAATTCCTTGATTGTTCAAACTCATCTTTCTGATTGAGTGAGAATATCTAGGCAAACATACATGAAACCATATTCTTAAGCAAAGTTGCAGAACAGATGATTAGCTGAACTGAGGGCTGCTCTCTGGCACCACAATGTCCGAGTTGTCATGTGTCGCAAATATCGTGTTAGACAATGTATTGACTGCATCTGCCATGATGCTGTGCAATCTACTCACTTCAAACCATCTGGGGTAGTGATCAATGATGGTGATGAAAACAGCCTTTAAACTTAAATAAATCCATTCCCAAGTGCTGGCGTGTCCTCAAAGGAAAAATGGAGGGTGCCAGTAATTTTCGCTGCTGTTGGCTGTTCACTGTACATGTAAGGCAATTTATGATTAACTCGTCAATAGAATGATTGCTGCTTGGACACCAGTTTGACTGCTGGGCTTTTGCTCAGCATTTCGCTATGCCCAAGTGACTTTGATCAATTTTCTGGAGAATTGCAAGTCAAGCTGTTTTAGGCATGACTAGTCTGTCATTTAAAACTAAGAAATCGTCAAGATTGTGAGGTGTTTACTCTGTTTGAAGTACTGGTGAAGTATTGGATTGTATCAAGTATAATCCAGTCATCTATTCTGGCAATACTCTTTTACGTTGATACACTCATCATCCTGCTTGCTTGCTTGCTTAATCTCTTGTAATCTTTTTTTTATGGCGGGAAGTTCTTAGAGATAAGTGAAGCATATGCCCCCACTTACTCAATAAAATTTAAACCTTTCAGTTTGACTTCTTTCTCTGGTACTTCCCTTGAACACACTCGGTAACTTAATTCATGGGTCTCCATCTAAACCAGTATTTTTCAAACTCTTTTTCTGGTGACCCACTCTTAACAAATGTCACGTGGGATGTGTAATGAAATATGATTTTTCCACTTTGAGCTAATATTATAGAGTATATTAAATGTCAGGGGGTTCATTTTAGATCCATTTTCCAATTTATCCTGGTCATATTCCAGCACAAAGGAAGTTGGTGTCAGTATTTGCAAACTCCCCTTGTCAGCATATAATTTCAAAATAAGTGTCAGAAATCAGACAGTACACTCATTTACTGCGTATCAGCCATCCATAGAAAATTGGCTGCCATTTATTTGTGACAGATTTCTCGTTTAAGATGCGCCTTTGAAATGCAGAGCTCACCAGATCTACATGCAGCCTTTAGGTGGAAACTTAGTAGGGGTAGTCGCCAATTATCTCTATCTGTTATCACCCAACAATAAACATCCCCAGTAGGTGGGATATGTCACATCTATAATTACATTTTGCTGCATCCAATGAAGTCTGTTGTTGTGTCAATTATCCTTTCTCACACACATGCATAACTTGAAAAAAGTCTCAATGGTTTTCCTGTTTCTAGACACTATTTCATTTTGAAGTTGATTCAACAGCAAAAATTTTATGCACACAGGAAAAATAATGAGTTGGATTATGAGATAATGACTATACTTGTCAAACTCTGAAGTGGCACAGTGGTCAGCACTGCTGCCTACAATGCCAGGGAACCGGGTTCAATTCCTAGCTTGGATCACTGTCTGTGTGGAGGTTGTGCATTCTCCCCATGTCTGTGTGGGTTTCCTCTCTCAGTCCGAAAGACGAGCTGGTTAGGTGCATTGGCCATTCTAAATTCTCCCTCAGTGTACCCGAACAGGCGCCGGAGTGTGGTGACTAGGGGATTTTCACAGTAACTTCATTACAGTGTTAATGTAAGCCTACTTGTGACATTAAGAAATAAACTTTAAACTTTAAATTCAAGACTCAGGCAGAGTGCACTGACCGGGCATACTGCAGTACTGCTGCTACAGTCGCAATCTAAACAGGATTTACTTTACAATTAAAAATACACCCTCTCCTAATTCTTAACTTTTGCTTTCATAAAGTGCACATAACTTGAATTTTATCAGGCAATACTAAGCTTTTCCTCCACATCAAAAGTCTTCATGCTGGCTCTGTCATTGAGAGGTCCTCATTGTCATACTGACTTCAGCAAAATATGCCCTATAAACAAGAACATCCCACACTTTTTTGAACAGAAAACTATTGTTTTCGTAATAGAATTACAGGACATCCTGTGTTTCTTTTAAACTAAATCAATTTGTAGGGCAACGGGAATTTACCAGGCAACCCATTTTTAATTTTCCACAGATCGCAATGCCACTTTTAAAAAGCCTGGTCTAAAACATTCAATTCCAGGCGGCATTTTTGCAATCTCATTTAGGTTAAGGAAAGTAACCAAAGGTTTGTGGTTGGTTTTGATTTTAAATCTTAATCCCATGACATAATTCGAGAGCTTCTCATGCACCCATGTAGCTGTTAATGCTTCTTTCTAAATGGTTGCATACCTTTTCTCTGTGCCCATGAGAGAGCTTGCGGTATCATAAACTAGCCTTCTTTGTCCATCCTATTGAACCTGAAACATGACTGTGCCAAAGTCCGCAGCTACAATTGTTGGCAGCCCTGGAGAGTAATGCATTAGAATTTTTGCTGAAATCAGGAGATTTTTGATCTTGTCAAAGGTATTTTGCTGCTTCATATTCCAGCACCATTGTTGACCTTGTCTCAACAGCTATCACAACGGCTCATTGATTTCCGTCAACTTTTATAGAAACTTGCCTACTTGATTGACCGTCCCAAGGAATCTGTGTAATTCTGTAATCTTTTTAGTTTGTGGCAATCCTTTAATGTCCTTGTTTTTTTGCAGGTTGACATTACTTCCCAAATCTTGAATAATGTGGCCAAAGAATTTTATCATAGGCTTTGCATTTTTTGCATTTTTTTAAAATGTCAAATCTCTTTTCTTGAGAACAGCTCTCATTCAACAGTCTTCTCCAAATCAACTCACTGTGCAGCAAGCAAAGGGAGAATAGAAACAACAGCACCTGTGACAGAACTGAGCAGATCTCTTGAATTAAGAACCAAGACCTTAACTATATGCTAAACTGCAACCATATAAACATTGCCAACTTTAAGTTGCAATACAAACCTGCAAGCATTTCCTTTAATTCAGCAACAGTCTTTAGAGATCAATCAGCCAGCCTAATGGGGGCTCATTCCTGATGCTAAACACATTTTTATTGGTGTATGATTAAAAGAAGCTGAAAGGAGGCCACCCCAATGAAGCTGACAGTCTCCCCATAGGAACAGGGCCTCTGCCTTCCTGTCAGCAAGTGCCAAATCATTGCTGTTCCTGCCTATATGCTGTGGCTTCTCTCCTGAAATCTACTGCCTCAATTTTACCATCTTTCATGCCTCCAAGTCCATCTCCAAAGGGCTGGGAAAATCCTGGCCATAGTATACATGAAATGAATTGAATTGGCTCAAGAGAATGTAGATGACAAACTGTAAGTAATAATAGATTTGTCACTTTCAATGCAAGGGTAATGTGGAAAAGCAATTGGTACTAAAGTCAGAACAGTGGCTACAGAGGTTATGTTGAAACTTTTATGATTGCTAGTCGATCCTCACATGGGGTATCACATACACGATAATACGGTTACAGACATACAGTGCGCAGTGTGTATGTAACAAGATTGATCAAAATATAAAGGAGATGATCCATGAGGATAGATTAAAGAAGTTTGACCCATGGTTAATGGAGTTGATAGGAGCTCTTTACAAAGTTATAGATTGTATTGATAAGGCAAAGCACTACTCTAAGGTAGTTCTATTCAATGGAAATGTCCAATTTGATTTAGGAAAATCGTTCTAGTCAAAGGATGAACATTTTTATTGGGAACGTCCCCTGCAATTGTCTGGATTACCTGCTAAAATGGGGCAATAAGGTAACAGGTGGAAGAGAGATGGAACAAGACCAAAATGAGAGTCTCACTAATTAAAAAAGTTTTGGGTCCTGGTGGGATGGGGATTTGGAAAAGAATAGTAGGAGGGCTGAAGAGAGGGAGGAGTTTTATAGTGTTAGATTAATGATTTAAAACTTAGCAGAAAGAAGAAATGGACCTGAATTAGACTAGGAAAATGTTAACAATAAATTGCAAAAATGAACTCCCTTCAGAGAAAAGAAACTGGAAACAAAATGTGTCTAAAGTGATGAAGGAAATGTCAAAATTTTGAACCGTAGCATCACCTAGTGGTAACCACCAGAAAATGTATGTAAACATAAACCTATTCAATAGTGGTTTTATGACAAAGAAAATATGATTAACAATTATGTATTCAGAATGGAATAAAAATCCATTTCCAACAGAAATCTCACACAATTGTAAATGTCAAAAGGGTGTGGATTTTTTTGACACTGGTCCATAAGGAATGTCATGGGTACTGGGGGTACTGATTTTAATAATATTAGTCAACCTCCTGCAGTATTGCAAATAGGTATTGCAGAACAGTTTGGATTTTTCCACTTCAGTAGAATTAATGCATGCACAGTGGAGTTATGGGATGGTGAGAAGGGGGAAGAGGATGACTGAAATGGAGGTAAGTGAAGAAAGAATGGAAATAGAGTTGAGGGGAGAGGAGAGAGGATGAAGACAGCAGGGTTAATTTTGACTTTGAACAATTGCATAAACTGGTGAGACTGAATCAGTTCCCTGCTTTAAATCTCTCCTGATTTTCAATTCTTCCTAAGTCATAGTAGATGCTTTGGTTCTCCCTGTAGCAGTATGGCCGAGATTAACAATGCAGTGAAGTGCTGTATGTTTAAATACTTCACAAGTATTCCCCTAAGCTATGTGAAATAAATCGCATAGATCTGAAAATAATCACAGTCAGAACAAATGACTTATAAGCAGTTTGCCTGAGATAAAACATGCAACAATATTTGTTTCAAGCAGTTGTTATGAAACGCATATTTATGGGAACTGAAGAGTTTCACAGGGCAGGAAGCTGGGTGGTAAAAATCCAGCTAGTGCTGAACAGGAAATACATTTTCTTGGACGACATATTCACAGCTTACACTCTCATATAAACAGCACCCTTAGCAACTGTTGTTTACAACAGAAGGGAAGCATTGAAAATAATTTCTAAGTCTTTGTGTCACACCAGACTCTGACGTATGATAATGTGCAAAATCTTCCAAGTGATCTTGCTTGTTCCGGATTTCTCATGGGAACATTTGATTTTATGTCAATTTGCTTTGGCAAGATTATCTACATCCAGTCTGCTTTCTTCCTCCCCTTGTTACATTTTCTTTCCAATTTTCCACCTCGTTTCCTCCCCCTCATGTTGGGTTAATGAAGGGTGAATTAACCTCTACAATCTTACACACTTTTCATGGGCCCTCTTCGATAGCAAGCAACAAGACTATTCAACTGTGAGGCCATCATTCATCTGTCCAATTTGTTTCTAAATCAGCGTGAGAGAGGATGTATGTGCATTGACTAGCAAAATCTCTGGACAAAACCTAGGAGTGAGAACCACGGCAGCAAAGAAAGAGGACATCTGACCCTTCATGAATGTGCTGGTACTAACTCTTCAACTGGTACCTCTATTCCTATATATTAACTAGAAAACCACCAAAGGCTGACTCTGTTGTTATGTCACTATTAGGATAACAGTAGCAGTTAACTCGCATTTTATGGTGGATAAGCCAAGAGAAGTCAAACTCTGAACTGATAAAATCCAGTACTGGAAGAGAAAGAGAGATGCAGATAAATAATATTTAAATTTAAATTTAATTTCATTTGAGAATTTTTAAATTATCTGTTCACATGTCAGTAACTATGCTAAGACCATATTTATTACTCATTTCTAATTGCCTTAACAAGTGATTATTTGCTTTTCAAAGAGCTATAAGGGTCAACTATGTAATGTGGAATAGAGTTACATGCTGGTCAGGCTGGATGGGAGTGACATGTTCTGTTCTTTGAAAGACACGAGTTTCACAACTTATGATATAGAACATAGGACATAGAAAAACTACAGCACAAACAGGCCCTTTGGCCCATACGTTGTGACGATGATATCCATACCTACTAGGCTTACCTATAAACCCTCAATTCTATTAAGTTCCATGTACTCATCCAGAAGTCTCTTGAAAGACCCTATCAAATTTGCCTCCACCACCACCAACGGCAGCCGATTCCACTCACCCACCGCCCTCTGAGTGAAAAACTTACCCCTGATATCTCCTCTGTACCGACTCCCCAGCACCTTAAACCTGTGTCCTCTCATAGCAACCATTCCAGCCCTTGGAAATAGCCTCTGAGAATCCACCCGATCTATACCTCTCAACATCTTATACACTTCTATCAGATCACCTCTCATCCTTCGTCTCTCTAAGGAGAAAAGACCAAGCTCCCTCAACCTATCCCCATAAGGCATGCCACCCAATCCAGACAACATCCTTGTAAATCTCCTCTGCACCCTTTCAATAGCTTCCACATCCTTCCTGTTAAGAGGGACCAGAACTGAGCGCAGTATTCCAAGAGAGGTCTGACTAGGATCCTACACAGTTGCAGCATTATCTCCCAACTCCTAAACTCAATCCCTCGATTGATGAAGGCCAGTACACCATATGCCTTCTTAACCACATTCTCTACCTGTGAGGCCGATTTAAGAGTCCTGTGGACCCGGACCCCAAGGCCCTTCTGATCCTCTACGCTGCTAAGAGTCTTACCCTTGACATTATACTCCTTCAGCCCATTTGACCTGCCAAAATGGACCACTACACATTTATCTGGGATGAACTCCATCTGCCACTTCTCCGCCCAGCCTTGCATCCTATCTATGTCATGCTGCAACCTCTGGCACCTCTCCAAGCTATCTACAATACCACCAACCTTCGTATTAGGATATTATATATTAGGATTTGAATTTGTGATCCTTGGTTTAATCCTGGAGTCCTACAACCATTATAAAATAAAAGAGGCAGCCAGACCACTTGTGAGGATGGAAGTTCTACACAGACTGAAGGGATACTGATTTAACTTAGTGCCTGGAAAGACTAATGAAGTGAAGACCAAAAATGCTTGGGGCAAAGTTAACCACTGCTGCCTCACAGTGCCAGAGAACAGGGTTTGATTCTGATGACTGACTGTGGAATTTGCATATTCTCCCTGTGTCCGTGTGGGCTTCCTCCTACAGTCCAAAAATGTGCAGATTAGGTGGATTGGCTATGCTAAATTGCCCCTTAGTGTCCAAAAATGTGCAGGTTAGGGGGATTAGCCATGGAAAATGTGGGGGGTTACAGGGATAGAGTGGAGGGAAGGGCTTGGGTGGGATGCTCTTTCAGAGAGTTTGTGCAGACTCGATGGGCCAAATAGCCTCTTTCTGCACCATAGGGATTCTATGGTTCTATGGGTTGGAAGGCCATTTGTGGAGAGAAGGGATTGGTGATAAGATCTGGGAAGTAGCATCAAGACAGTTCCCTAACACAGTCATGTTGTGTGGAATTTTCCCAGTGACAGACTGCTAGGCAGATGGGCTTCTTGCTCCAAAGAGGTGGACAACTGACTGGCATTCTTAAGGGCCATTTTACTCGGGATGCCAGCAAGAAAGACAACTACAGTGGCCCCAGCAATTCCACCTGGAGGGAGCTTCTCTTAGGCCCTTGAACATTATCTGCCTCAACAGTGTTGACCTCTCCTTGTGGCACTGCTGAGGCCTCTGAACCTGGTAAAAAGTCTGACAACACCAGGTGTTTACGCCAGTCCAACGCCGGCATACCCACAACATGGCCTCTGAACCTGTCAGCCATGCTTATTTGAACAGTGGGTTGACAAAAGGTCAATAAAAAGACTGACTGCAGTAAAATCACCAAACCAGTTATGCTGGACCCTGCTTTTCGTCACAACATCGCAGTCCCAAAACTGTCAATAAAATTCAGTTCTTGGAGTCAGACGGGTAATTGGAGTGTGTCAGCAAAGCTGAGACCAGCAAACACATTATGACCAGATGATCAAACCTAGGATCTTCCACTCAGTATAACATTATACTCATTTGGCAAGCACAGCAGCATTCCGCTCTTTTTAAAATTTGTCATGAAAATCACAATTCCCTTTCATTACCTTCTGGGATCTGGACAAATGAATGACTACAAAAGAATAAAGAACAGTACAGTGCAAGAACAGGCCCACCAAGTCTGTGCTGACACAGGTGCTTCTCTATTCAAATATTTTCTTGCTTCCATATCTTTCTATTCCCTGCCTATTCACGTATCTATCCAGATGTCTCTTGAACGTTGTTATAGAATCTTCCACCACCTCCTCTGGCAGCATGTTCCAGACTTTACCATCCTCTCACTCTCAACCTATGCCCCCGAGTAATTGACTTGTCAATCCTGGGAAAAAAACTCTGACTATCCACTCTATCCAAGCCTGTCATGATCTAGTAAACCTTTATCAGGTCCCCACTCATCCTCCAAAGCTCTAATGAAAACAATCCAAGTTTGTTCAACCTCTCTTCATAGTCCACATCCTCCAAAACAGGCAACATCCCGATAAATCTCTTCTGCACCTTTTCCAATGCATCAACATCCTTCTGGTAGTGAGGCAACCCGAATTGTACACAAAACTCCAAATGAGAAATAACCAAAGTGTTATACAGCTACAACATGATTTTCCAATCCTTATACTCCACACCCCGACTGATGAAGGTCAGAATGCTATACGCTAGTTTAATACAAAAGACTAGTTTGGTATGAAATTGTAAGTTGCATCTCAGTTGCATCTAGATAGGCGTATATTTTAGCACAAGACAATTTTTGGAATATTAATCACAATCTTTTATTCAACATTCAATCAACATAAGATATAAAACAAATTACCCAAGTATGCTGCAGTTTACATATTTCTTGGATATGTTGATGAAAGACTACACACCACCAGGCTTTCCCTGTCATGGAATGTGGCACAAAACACCCAGTGCATATGTAATGAGTTTGGGGATGGAAGATTTTCTCTTTGTGGTGGAAAACACTCTACATTCCCACCCCACCACGGGACCTAGAATTCCGCCCATGACTACATTCAAAATATTACAAAATATTTCTAGAATTGTAACCTCGTACACATTTATTAGTGCAGCTGATAATCGCTTTATGTTAAAAAAGTCAACATTTTGGAATCAGTATCTTGTCCACTGACAGTGAGTAATCAATTTTAAATAATTGATAGTGACTGTAAAAGCAGAGCCATTTACAAGTTAGACTGGTGTTCAGTAGTTTCTTAGTGCACTGAAAAGATATATGTAAAACTTGTAAAATGTGTCAATTTGTATCTTTGCATTGGCAAACTAGTTTAATTTTAAGAGTCTCCTCGAAGGGCTGCAAATAGGGACAGATATTAGAAATTTGGAACATTGATTAATTAATTCTGAGATGTGCCCAATTTTGTGGATGGTTCTAATTGAAGCACTTCTTTTTAAACCATTGTAAAAGATTATGGAAACTCAATTTGCATTGAACATCATTTGTGCTGAAATCCCATGATTTTTGCAATGGGTTGGCAGATTTTAGCTAATTGCATTGAAATAAACAGCACAATCCAACAGAAACACCTGCTGCAGATGTTTAACACGTGACAAGGATGCCATAGAGAAGTAAACTAACCTCTAGTTTGAAGTCCTGGACCACAGGTTTCATGTGCCCCAGGGCTGTCCTGACGGATATTCCAAGGTACTAATTGACATCGGCGCCACTTGTGTGTTTTCCACCTATTGGAAAGAATGCAAAATTAAATTTTACAATTTTTTAAAAAGAATTATGAAAATAAGTTGCATTCATTCTTTTCCACCATATTTATATTTTCCTCATCATTCCTCACAATGCATTCTCTTCCAGGTGAAGGATAGGAGAATTGTAAGATTTGCCGCAAGACTTTCAGCCAAGTGAGGATACATAAGGTTGATCTTAGATTGCTAGGAAAATGAAACAAAAAAATTGATATCAGGAAAATGTTCTTCATGCAAAGTTTGCAAATAGAATAGAGTAGTAGAGGCAAAAATCTTGCAATTGCTGAGAAAATAATAGGGTACTGCAGTTTTTGAAATAGCTGTGGGACCTGAACTAATGATGGAAGAGAAAGAGTTAACAACATTCTTCCCCTTCTCCCACCCACTTATTGAATCCTACCACAATATTGAGCTTAATAAGTTCTGCAAGGCTGAGGGTTTTGGTCTCTCATTCAACCTCAGCAAGATTAAAATTCTCCACCACCCCTCCCCTGGACAAGCACCTACACCTCCAGTTATTTTTATTGTTGGGGAGACTAGAAGTCATTGGGCAACTTCCTTCATCAAAGAGTCACCATTCCAGAGGAGATCCAGCATGGAATCAGCTGTATTGGCACAGCCTTTCAAAAAACTGAATGATCGAATCCTCAACTGCATCGGCTTGCCACAGCAACATATCCCACATGGCTATTACTTAGGACATGTAGTTAAGATTAGCTAATGTTGAAAAAGATCAACTTCCTTAAGAAATGCATATCTTTATTCCATCAGGAAATAAACTATAGTCATACGGGGGTCATCATTTTCCTGCTATTCTTGTGAAATTGTATTAGATTAATTCAAAATTAATTCAAGGGTGAATTAGTATTCTTAAAAAAACATTATTTGTACATCGTCAAATGGTATGGAGCCTTGCAAGTTACAGTTCATTGTTATGATACCAACAAAATAATATTTAGGGATAATATTCTGCCATATCATAACAATGAACCGTGACTTGCAAGGCTCCATGCCATTTGGCGATGTACAAATAATGTTTTTTTAAAGAATACTAATTCACCCTTGCATGAATTTTGAATTAGTCTAATAAAATTTCACAATAGCAGGAAAATTATGACCCCCATGTGACTATAATTTGTTTTCTGATGGAATAAAGATATGAATTCTTTAAGGAAATTGATCTTTTTCAACATTAGCTAAATCTTAATTACACGTCTTGAATAATAATCATGTGGGATATGTTGCTGTGGCAAACTGATATGGATTACATTACAACTCCAATTTTTGCTGACAAATTTGTCAAAACGCCAATGGGACTTAAATATGCCCCTGTTATTGATATGAGAGTGCAATGTTTCTACTGCCGTGCAGTCCATTGAAGAAAGATACAAATAAACGTGCAGGAAGGGAACGGCGATGATTATGGGGGATTTCAATCTACATATTGATTGGTCAACCCATGTTGGACGCGGTGGGCTCAAGGAGGAGTTCTTGGGGTGCTGCCGGGATAGTTTCCTTGAACAGTGTGTGTTGGAGCCGACGAGGGAGCGAGCTATCTTGCATCTGGTGTTATGTAATGAGGTGGGTAGAATTAGGGACCTTGTGTGAACGATCCTCTTGGGGAGAGTGATCATTGTATGGTGGAGTTTCTGGTGCAGATGGAGGAGGAGAAAGTGGGTTCCTGGACACGCGTCCTTTGTTTGAACAGAGGGGAGTACGGTAGGATGAGAGAAGAATTGGCGAATGTTGACTGGGGGAGCGCATTGGAAGGTAGGTCTGCTGAGGAGCAGTGGAGGATCTTTAAGGAGGTCTTTCTTGGTGCTCAGCAGAAATTTATTCCGATGGTTAAAAAGGACTGTAGGAGGAGAGGTAATAAGCTGTGGATAACGAAGGAGGTGAAGGAAAGTGTTAAATTAAAAGCGGAGGCGTTTAGAGTAGCTAAGTGTAGTGGGCGAGAAGAGGATTGGGAGAGGTTTAAATGTCAACAAAGGTTGACAAAAAAGTTGATAAAGAAGGGTAGGAGAAACTATGAAGCTGGGCTAGCGCTTAATATAAAAAAGGATAGCAAGAGGTTTTATAAATATATAAAAAGGAAGAGGCTGGCTAGGGTGAACGTTGGACCCTTAGAGGATGAGAGGGGGGACTTAGTGGTAGGGGATAGGGAAATGGCTGAGGTCTTGAATAACTTTTTTGTTTCGGTCTTCACGGAGGAGGACGTGAATAATTTGCTGGGTGTTAGCGATGGAAAGGTGGTAGGACTGGAGGGTCTCAATGACATTATTGTTACTAAAGAGGCGGTGCTCGACAGACTGGAGGGACTGATTGTGGACAAGTCCCCAGGACCGGATGGAACACTCAAAGGGTGGTGAATCTCTGGAATTCTCTGCCCGTTGAAGTGGTGGAGGCTGCCTCACTAAATATTTTTAAGACGCGGGTTGATGGGTTTTTGATAAGCGAGGGGATTAAGGGTTATGGGGAGAGGGCGGGAATGTGGAACTGAGCCACGACAGATCAGCCATGATCTTATTGAATGGCGGGGCAGGCTCGAAGGGCTAGATGGCCTACTCCTGCTCCTATTTCTTATGTTCTTATGTAAACTTTAGAAGCTCGTGTATTAATGTCACATAGTGGGTTAGATTTTGACTATGCAAAAATGCACAAAATTTAATAGCAAATTGCAACCTTGTTTTACAGCACTCTAGATTTTATTTTTGTTCAAATGATCTTAAGAAAGAGGTAATAGGGAGTGCCAATTTGCTATCACCTGATTTACATTACAGTCAAAAGCTATCCCACTGAGGTTTTATCCCAAAGTTAGTCTCCTTCACCATGTTGCAATCTTGTATAAACATTGTGCATAACTAAAAATAAAACAATTTTCATTAACTGATTTTTTTTTTGAAGAACATTCTCATTCAATAAAGAAGGGTTTCTGTTCTTGAAGTTATACATTCTATTATCCTTTTTCAAAGAGATTTGTACCCAAGGAGTGATCAATTAACCCTACTCTTAGTAATTTACAGATTAGATTTAACATTCTCTGATCTTTGCCATCAAATTCTTCTTCAAACTGGGAATCCTAGAATCATAGAATCATAAACATAGACCATACGACCCATCATAACTGTGCCAGCTCTTTGAAAGAACTATTCAATTAAATGCACTCTGCTTGTATACCTGCAATTATTTCCTTAAATATTTAACATATTTCCTTTTGAACAAAATTATTCAAACTGTTTCCATCACCCTACCAGGCAATGCATTTCAGATTGCAAAATTTACTGTATGAAATAATTCTCCTTATCTTTCCTTGTGTTCTTCTACCAATGACTTTTTTTGTCTTATAGTCACCAATGCCCTGCAAG
Source organism: Carcharhinus amblyrhynchos (assembly GCF_965287045.1). Classification (NCBI taxonomy): domain Eukaryota; kingdom Metazoa; phylum Chordata; class Chondrichthyes; order Carcharhiniformes; family Carcharhinidae; genus Carcharhinus; species Carcharhinus amblyrhynchos. The sequence goes on along the minus strand of NC_137325.1, from coordinate 74,760,162 downwards.
TCTGCCAGTGGAAACCATTTCTCCTTGTATATTCCAAAAAAACCCTTATAATACTGAACAACTCTATCAAGTTGCCTTCTTTTTCTTTGTTCCTAGTTTCTTTACCCTCCCACATAACTGAAGTTCTTCATCTCTGTTACAGGAGTTGAGCAAATCTCTTCCGCATTCTTGATATCCTTCTTAAAATGTGGTGCCCAGAATTGAACACAATACCCCCAGTGCCACCTACTTAATAATTTATAAAGGTTTTGCTTTTGTACTGTGTGGGGACAATTCCGAGCCCGCATTAGCCGTCAATGTAAATGGTGACGCGAGTCCAAAATCTGGCAAGAGTCGGGAAATTAGATTCTTGCAAGCAAGATCTTGTTTCCTGATTTTCCCTGTCCCTCACTGCCGACGTAATGAGGTTTCCATCCAGAAAGGGTGGGAACTCATTTCAATGCATTTTAATAAATCTCAGTGGGAGTGGGCAGAACTTTCCCACAATTTGTCAGCGTCATGTTCAGATTGTAAGCTGAAGTGTATTGCTCCAGATGCACAGCTGAGTTTTCAGACCAGTGCACAGAGAATCTGGGGCCATGATTTGTACCATCACTCCGGCAGGATAGGGCCTAATACAGCTGACAAGACTGGTTCCACAGAGATCAGGGCACTATCCTTAAAGAGGCACTCCGATCTACGCAGTCATTAAATATCCCCACACCCCATCCCCACAGTCATCCCAGCCCCAAGGAAACAGAGGATCGACCCACTCCCCCCCCCACCTCCCCCACCACCCCCCATAACCATCAGGACAAACCCACTGCCTGCACCATGCAAGTACTGGGTGTATTCCATACCCACCACCACCACAGAACTACCATAGGCCCCTACCATCACATAATTATTGAGGCATGACCCCCCCCCCGCCCCATTCACAAGCTTCATCCTTTCACGCACCCCCCTCAACACATGAGGGGAACCCCTGAACACCCTTGCCAGGAGCTCACACCTGGCAGTGCGCACGTGGCGTGGGTCAAGCATGTCCATGATCTCCCCTCCCCCCACCTTGGGAGCCCCGGTGGATTCCCAAGCTGTTGCAAACTTTGCTGATGTGACATCACATCAGGTCAGTGAGTTATGATTATTCAGTGATGGGGGATCATGTGGCTGGGAAGCTCTTTGATAATTCTGAAATCCATTAAAATTTTTTGAAATGAACAGGAATCTTGTTACAAGATCAGCGAGGGTCGGAGGAAAATCGGGAAATGAGATCTAGCCAGAGAGAATCCCATTTCCTGACTCTTGTGGGTCCGTGTTGCCATTTACAAAACTTGGGTGGTGGTGGGGATCTGCCCAGGTACTTGTCAGCGTCATGTTCAGATTGTAAGCTGAAGTGTATTGCTCCAGATGCACAGCTGAGTTTTCAGACCAGTGCACAGAGAATCTGGGGCCATGGTTTGTACCGTCACTCCGGCAGGATAGGGCCTAATACAGCTGACAAGACTGGTTCCACAGAGATCAGGGCACTATCCTTAAAGAGGCACTCCGATCTACGCAGTCATTAAATATCCCCACACCCCATCCCCACAGTCATCCCAGCCCCAAGGAATGATGAGGGTTGGGGGCATTCTTCATGTGCTTAGCCGGATGGAAGCTTAATAGCAGTACAGATCTGGACACCCTTTAACAATGGCACCTACTTTTCTGGCTCTGCCATCCCACTAGAGTGATGGTGCTAATGATGCCCACAGATTTTCCGTGCACTGAGTGCCAGAAAATCTGGTCTGAAAACTCAGGTGTGCATTTGGAGAGGTGCACGCCAGTTTTCAGTCAGAACTCAACACTGCCAGATTCTGTTAAAATACCATCCTATTCCTCTATTTATAAAGCACAGGATCCCGTATGCCTTTTTTTAACACCTTTCTCAACTTAACACAGTAGGTAGTCTCTCAACACCAGATTAAAGTCCAACAGAATTTATTTGGTATCATGAGCTTTTGGAGTGCTGCTCCTTCATCAGGTCAGTCACTCACCAGATGAAGGAATAATGCTCCAAAAGCTTGTGCTACCAGATAAACCTGCTGGACTTTAGCCTGGTGTTGTGAAACTACTTACTGTGCCTACCCCAGTCCAACGCCGGCAACGCCACATCATTTCTCAACTTGTGCAGCAACAAAAAAAATTGTGAGTTCACATAAACAAATCCTTAAAAACTGGCAGGGCAAGTTGTCTTCAAAATTTCATATTTTGATTTTTACATTCTAAAGCAACTAATATTTATTTACAATTAGCAAAATGAACACTGATTTTTATAATATATAAACAGAAATACAACAAGGTGGTCTGTATGGGGTCATTAACTTCAAGAACATTCTCTGATCAATGATTCTAAATTGTGTAAACATAAGCTGGATCCTGGCATTGTGAATTCAATTAGGTTTGTCTCGTACTACTTCCTTTATAAGTGCATCCTTGTTTAATATATATTATCCCTCGCTCCAGAAGCAAAACCTGAACAAATATCATAATTCAAAATAGCTCCGGGTTTGCCTTTACAGTTAAGTAGGACTGATATTTTTAATAGCACAAAAACAAATGAACATGTATTTGTACTGAGAACCAAAGAATGATTTGTCTTTCATTAGAACAAGACAGATGGCTGGTTTATTGAATTTCATGGAGAAGGAAATAAGAATTAGAAGCCAAATAATGTTCTGGCCTTGGAATGAGTTATGACATGTCCTCATTATCATGGGGAACTGATAAGAGCTTTTGTCACAAAATTACTTTGACAGCAGTCCTCCATTTATCTCAAATGCATAGTCTTAAAAGTGGCTAGCATCTTCAATATGCAGCTTGCAAGTCTCCCTTCTTGCTCACAATACAAATTCATAGAACTAGTTGCATTTTGTTGTATAGGTAACTGACACATTGGTCCCCATATTATCAGGGAAGTGGGGAAGGAATGAGAGTTGGAGGCAATAATGAATGTTTTACAAGAAACCCAGACATATGGGTTTCACCCTGTAGATAACTGCAGGGTGATGTTTCCAATTTGTCCATCATAGCTTTCCTGCCCAACAGCCTTGTTTGTCTGGCAGAAATGTTGTAGCCAAGGGTCAGAAAGCAAGTGGGCAGGGAGGGAGTGCTTAAGGTTGGATATTATTGCAGATGGGTGGATAAGATGGTAGTCACAGGAACTGATTGTCCATTGTGGGAGCAGTGAGAATGGGAAGTTAGATGGAGATTGTTGGGGTGTGGAGGTTGAGGGGAGTCAGCAAATATGGAATAGGAAGTTTGTTGGGATGGGTAGAAATAATGCTGTTTCTCTTGGTCCACAAGCAGTGCTGTAAATGAACTTATCCTATGGATTCAGCCTTTCTCGCCTCAGTTCAACTAGCTGGACATGCCTCTAACTTGAAAGTATTGTCATTCATGAATCAATCAATGTAGATCCAGTCTGTAACTTCAATAGTAGAAGTACATATTTTTTCTTGTCAGCAACCATGACTTGTTTTTATTAGTTCGTAGGATGTGGGAATCACTAGTAAGGCATATATTTATTGCCCATCCCTAATTCCCCTTGATGGTGTCGGTTAACTTCTAGAAGTACAATGGTATAGGTATACTTAAAATACTGTTGTGATGGGAATTCCATGATCTTGACCCAGTGGCCATGAAGGAATATGATCCAGTTCCAAGTCAAGATTATGTATAACTTGGAGGGGAATTTGTAGATGGTGGCACACCTGCTGCTCTTCATCTTTTATGTACCATTTTTGCAATGTGCTGTTGAGGAAGCTTTGGTGTGGTGTATCTTGTGGATAGTGTATACTGCAGCCAAGGTACATTAATATCTAAGATGGTGGATGGAGTGAAAATCACTCTGCTGCTTTCTTTTGCATGGTGTTAAGCTCATGAAATGTTACTGACTTGCACTTATCCAGGCAAGTGGAGAGTATTTCATCACAGGTGAGCTATTCAACACAGAACACTCAGCCCCTTATCTGTTGTTGTAGCAACAGTACTTAAAAGGAAGGCCCAGATACATTTTTTGTCAATGATGTTTCCCAGGATATTGATGGTGGGGTAACCATGTTGATAATATCCTTGAATGTCAAGGGGAAGTGTTAAATTCTGTCTGTTGGAAATGTGATGTGAATGTTACTTACCACTTATCAGCCAAAGTCTCAATGTTGTCAGTTTCTTGCTTCATATGAGTTTGAAATATTTCATTATCTGAGAAACTGAAAGGGGCTATATTCAGCAAACATCCTCAATTCTGACTTGACAATGAGGGGAAAGTCACTGATGAAGCAGCTGAAAATGGTTGGGCCTAGCAACTCCTGCTCAATTGTCTTCGGGCTATGTTTGACTTCCAACTATCACAACCATCTTCCATTGTACTAGATATAAGAACATAAGAACATAAGAAATAGGAGCAGGAGTAGGCCATCTAGCCCTTCGAGCCTGCCCCGCCATTCAATAAGATCATGGCTGATCTGTCGTGTCTCAGTTCCACATTCCCGCCCTCTCCCCATAACCCTTAATCCCCTTGCTTATCAAAAACCCATCAACCCGCGTCTTAAAAATACTTAGCGAGGCAGCCTCCACCACCTCAACGGGCAGAGAATTCCACAGATTCACCACCCTTTGAGTGAAGAAGTTCCTCCTCAACTCCATTCTAAACCGCCCCCCCCACTTTATCTTGAGGCTGTGCCCCCTAGTCCTACTCTCCTTTCTGAGCGGGAAGAGTCTCTCCACCTCTATCCTATCCATCCCATTCATCATCTTATATGTCTCAATGAGATCTCCCCTCACTCTTCTAAACTCTAACGAGTACAAGCCTAGTTTATTCAGCCTCTCCTCATAGCTCAACCCCCTCAACTCCGGTATCAGCCTAGTAAACCTCCTCTGCACTCCCTCCAAGGCCAAAATATCCTTGCGCAAGTACGGCGACCAAAACTGCACACAGTACTCCAGCTGCGGCCTCACCAATGCCCTATACAGCCACAGCAAGACCTCCCTACTTTTATATTCAATCCCCCTCGCTATGAAGGCCAGCATCCCATTCGCCTTCCTGACCACCTGCTGCACCTGCAGGCTGGGTTTTTGCGGCTTATGCACAAGGACCCCGAGGTCCCTCTGCACCGTCGCCTGCTGCAGTTTTTCGCCACGTAAGTAATAGTCCTTCCTACCATTATTCCTAACAAAGTGGACCACCTCACACTTGCCAACATTAAATTCCATTTGCCAGTTCCTGGCCCATTCGCCCAGCCTATCTAGATCCTTCTGAAGACTCTCCACACCCTCTGCGCAATTTGCCGTTCCACCAATCTTGGTGTCATCAGCAAATTTCGACACCATACACTCGGTTCCCTCCTCCAGATCATCTATATAAATGGTAAATAGCTGAGGCCCCAGCACCGACCCCTGGGACACTCCACTAGTCACCAACCGCTAATCCGAATAGCACCCATTAACCCCCACTCTCTGCCTCCTATTTGACAACCAATCCTCTATCCATGCTAACACCCTACCCCCAACTCCATGCCCCCTTACCTTCTGCAATAACCTCTTGTGAGGTACCTTGTCAAACGCCTTCTGAAAATCAAGAAAGACCACATCCACCGGCTCTCCTCTATCCACCGCCCTAGACACATCCTCATAGAACTCCAATAAATTTGTCAGACACGACTTCCCCTTAATGAAACCGTGCTGCGTCTGCTCTATCAAGCAATTCCCCTCAAGATGCCTCGCTATTTCCTCCTTGATGACGGATTCTAACATTTTACCTACAACAGACGTTAAACTAACCGGCCTATAATTCCCTGCCTTTTGCCTGCCACCCTTCTTAAACAATGGCGTAACATTAGCCGCTTTCCAATCTTCTGGCACTTCCCCGGAATCCAGCGACGTTTGGAAAATAACCACCAAGGCATCCACTATCACCTCCGCCATTTCTTTCAGAACCCTCGGATGCATTCCATCCAGTCCTGGGGACTTGTCCACAATCAGTCCCTCCAGTCTGTCGGGCACCGCCTCTCTTGTAACAATAATGTCATTGAGACCCTCCAGTCCTACCACCTTTCCATCGCTAACACCCGGCAAATTATTCACGTCTTCCTCCGTGAAGACCGAAACAAAAAAGTTATTCAAGATCTCAGCCATTTCCCCATCCCCTACCACTAAGTCCCCCTTCTCATCCTCTAAAGGTCCAACGTTCACCCTAGCCAGCCTCTTCCTTTTTATATATTTATAAAACCTCTTGCTATCCTTTTTTATATTAAGCGCTAGCCCAGCTTCATAGTTTCTCCTACCCTTCTTTATCAACTTCTTTGTCAATCTTTGTTGACATTTAAACCTCTCCCAATCCTCTTTTCGCCCACTATACTTAGCTACTCCAAACGCCTCAGCTTTTAATTTAACACTTTCCTTCACCTCCTTCGTTATCCACAGCTTATTACCTCTCCTCCTACGGTCCTTTTTAACCAACGGAATAAATTTCTGCTGAGCACCAAGAAAGATCTCCTTAAAGATCCTGCACTGCTCCTCAGCAGACCTACCTTCCAACGCGTTCCCCCAGTCCACATTCGCCAATTCTTCTCTCATCCTACCGTACTCCCCTCTGTTCAAACAAAGGATGTGTGTCCGGGAACCCACTTTCTCCTCCTCCATCTGCACAAGAAACTCCACCATACAATGATCACTCTCCCCAAGAGGATCCTTCACCGCAAGGTCCCTAATTCTACCCGACTCATTACATAACACCAGATGCAAGATAGCTCGCTCCCTCATCGGCTCCAGCACACACTGTTCAAGGAAACTATCCCGGCAGCATTCCAAGAACTCCTCCTCGAGCCCACCGCGTCCAACATGGGTCGACCAATCAATATGCAGATCGAAATCTCCCATAACTACGGCCGTCCCATTCCTGCACGCCGCACTTATTTGCGCGTTAACAGCCCGCCCCACCTCCAGATCATTATTCGGGGGCCTATAGACGACACCCACCAGCGTCTTCCTCCCTTTGCTGTTCCTAATCTCCACCCACAACGATTCCACGTTCTGCTCTTTGGTTCCTATATCATCCCTTGCTACCACCCTGATGCTATCCTTAATCAGCAGAGCTACGCCCCCTCCTTTTTCCTCTTGCCTATCCTTCCTAAACACTTGATACCCCTGAACATTCAGCTCCCAGTCCCTGTCACCTTGCAGCCACGTCTCTGTAATGGCCACCAGATCATATCCGTTTGTGCTGGTCTGCGCCACCAGCTCATCTGCTTTATTCCGAATGCTTCATGCATTCAGATAAAGTGCCTTCATCCCAGCCTTCACCTGGACCCTATTTGCCAGAACGCCACCAACCATACTCACGCCCCCTACTCCCTTTATTATTGGGACATCCTCGGCCTCTTCCCTTACCTGTACCGTCTCCTTAACTTTTGACCCCGTAATGTCACCTACCCTCGCACCCTCCCCCACCCCCCAAATTAGTTTAAAGCCCTGTCTACAGTCCTATTTACACGATTCGCCAGGACTCTGGTCCCAGCACGGTTCAGACCAACCCTATCCTGCCCGAACAGGTCCCACCTACCCCAATACTGATGCCAATGCCCCATAAATTCAAACCCATTCCTCCCACACCAATCCCTGAGCCACCCATTCACTTCTTAATCTTATCAACCTTACGCCCGTCTGCACTCGGTTCAGGCAGTAGCCCAGAGATAACCACCTTGTCGGTTCTACTTTTTAATTCCATCCCCAGCTTTTCATACTCCCTCCCCAGATCCTCAGTTTGCATTTTGCCTACGTCGTTGGCACCCACATGTACCACAACGACCGGATTCTCACCCTTCCATTCCAGGTTCCTCTGCAGCCCAGATGCGACATCCCGGACCCGAGCACCAGGCAGACAACACACCCTTCTGTGCACTTTGTCATTGTGACAAAGGACAGTGTCAATACCCTTAACCTCACTATCCCCAATTACTACTACGTTCCTTTTCACCTTCTCTTTGCCTATGTCCTGCTGCATCACTGTACTGTGTGCAGTTTGCTCACCGACCTCACCTCCCTCGTCCTCGTCCACACTGGAAGCAAGAACCTCAAACCTGTTATGCAGAATGAGAGGCTGAGGCCTCCACTCCCCACCCCCCTTCCTCCGCTCCCCACCCCCCTCTTGTTCCTGACCGTTAGAGTTAGCCAGTCTAGGGGGGGTGGATGTCACTTGCACCCCATTGACAATGGCACCCTCTCTCCCCCTGATGAGCCTCAGTGTCTGTAGCTCAGAGGCCAGCTCGTCTACCTAGAGCTGGAGCTCCTCCAGCAACCTGCACTTACTGCAGACATGGTCACTGGGAAGGACCCTGGGGTCCACCAGCTCCCACATCATACAGAAACAACACATCACATGCCCCTCCATTATTCACTGTAGTAATATTGAAAATTTCCACACGAACTTACCTGGCCCTTTTTCTCCCAAGCCCTTTTGATCCTAAGCCCTAATAGCTCACTCTGCTTCCCACTCGCTCCGCTGCCTGCTCCGACGCTGCCCGCTGTCTACACCAGGCCTCCTTTTAACCCTGGCGCTGTTTTAAAGCCTGCTCCCCCACAACTCCCTGCAATCCACTCCCTTAGAATTCTTAAAGCGGTAAATACAAAAAGCCCGCAAAAATGCTTTTAAATGATTTAAACAGTTCTACGAAGTAAGTTCTTACTACAAAAGTGCTTTAAACTTATTTAAACAGGTTTTTAACAGGTAATTTCTTATCTGTCTCTCTGCTCCTTCACTCGTCTGCTCCAGCAAACAATGGATCCTAGGCTTTGAAGACATCCTCCCAATCTCATTGGTTTCAATTTTATTTGGGCTCTTTGCTGCTATATTTGGTCATATGCCGCCTTGATGTAAAGGGCAGTCACTCTTTGCTTATCTCTGAAATTTAGCTACTTTGTCCATGTTGGGACCAAGGCTGTAATTCAGCCTGGAGTCAAGTGGTTCTGGCAGAACCCAAACTCAGCATCGTAAGCAGGTCATTGGTGAGTAAGTACTCCTTGATTACTGTATCAATGACACTACAAATCACTTTTTTAATGATTGAGAGTAAACTTGAAGAGATTGGATTTGACCTGCTTTTTGGGGGCAAGACATTTCTGTGCAATTTTCTATTTTGTCATATGGATGCCAATGTTGTAGCTATACTGCAAGCTATACTTGTGTGGTGTGGTGTTTCCGGGGACCACAACACACCACACAACCCTGCCACAGCAACCTCTGCAAGACATGCCGGATCATCTGCATGGATGACATCATCTCACGTGAGAACACCATCCACCAGGTACACGGCACATACTTTTGCAACTCGGCCAACATTATCTACCTAATATGCTGCAGGAAAGGATGTCCTGAAGCACGGTACACTGGGGAGACCATATAGACGCTATGACAATGGATGAATGAACATCACTCAACAATCACCAGGCAAGACTGTTCCCTTCCTGTTGGCGAACACTTTAGCAGTCACAGGCATTCGGCCTCTGATCTTTGGTAAGCGTTCTCCAAGGCGGCCTTCACGACACACAGCAGCACAGAGTCACTGAGCAGAGACTGATAGTTAAGTTCCGCACACATGAGGACAGCCTCAACTGGAATCTTGGGTTCATGTCGTACTATCTGTAACCCCCATGACTTGCCTGGGCTTGCAAAATCTCACTTACTGTCCTGTCTGGAGACAATACACATCTCTTTATGCCTAATGCTATCTCCAATCACACTGTCTGCTTCTTTAAGACTTGAATAGCAGGTTAGCTGTAAAGACTTGCATTCTATCAGTATTTTGTAAACTGTGTGTGACTTTATATGCCCTTCTCTGATCAGAACCTTCCACACACCTGATGAAGGAACAGCTTTTCTGAAAGCTTGTGGGTTTACTATCAAATAAGCTGGTTGGCCTTTAACCTGGTGTTGTGAGACTTCTTACTGTGTTTATCCCAGTCCAATGCCGCATCTCTACATTGATCAAAGACAGAGGGTAGCAGTGGAAGGGTACATTTCTGAATGGAGGGCTGTGACAAATGGTGTTCCTCGTGGATTACTGCTGGGATCTTTTCTGTTTATAACATATATAAATGATTTGGAGAAAAATGTAACTGGATTGATTAGTAAGTTTGCAGACAACATAAAGGTTGGTGGATTTGTGGATAGCGATGAGGACCATCACAGGATACATTAGAACATAGATCAGTTGGAGACTTGGCAGAGAGAAGACAGATGGAGTTTAATCTGGACAAATGTGAGGTAATGCATTTTGGAAGGTCTAATACAGATAGGAAATATACAGTAAATGGCAAAACCCTTAGGAGTATTGATAGGCAAAGGGATCTGGGTGTGCAGATACACAGGTCACTGAAAGTGGCAATGCAGGTGGAGATGGTAGTCAAGAAGGCATACGGCATGTTTGCCTTCATCGGCCGGGGTATTGAGTTTAAAAATTGGCAAGTCATGTTGATGCTTTATAGAACCTTACCGAGGCCACACTTGGAATATAGTGTTCAATTCTGGTCACCACACTACCAGAAGGATGCGGAGGCTTTGGAGAAGGTACAGAAAAGATTTACCAGGACGTTGCCTGGAATGGAGGGCATTAGCTATGAGGAGAGGTTGGAGAAATTTGGTTTGTTCTCACTGGAGTGACAGAGGTTGAGGGGAGACCTGATAGAAGTCTACAACATTATGAGAGGCATGTACAGAGTGGATAGTCAGAAGCTTTTTCCCAGGGTGGAAGAGTCAATTACTAAGGGGCATAGGTTTAAGATGTGAGGGGAAAGTTTTAAAAGAAATGTATGAGGTGGGTGCCTGGATCTCGCTGCTGGGGGAGATAGTGGAAGTGGATATGGTAGTGACTTTTAAGGGGCGTCTTGATAAGTAAATGAATGAGATGGGAATAGGGGGATATGGTCCCCAGAAAGGTAGGGGGTTTTAGTTAAGTCAGGCAGCATGGTCAGTGCAGGATTGGAGGACCGAAGGGCCTGTTCCTGTGCTGTAATTTTCTTTGTTCTATGTTCTATTACAACTGGGATACTTTCAGTGCTCATGCCTTTGCTGTATCCAATACACTCAGCTGTTTTCTTGGTATCATGTGGAGTGAATCAAATTGGCTGAAGACTGACATCTGTGGTGGCTGGGGTTTCAGAACAAGACTGAGGTGGATCATATTTTCAGTCAGTACTTTTGGCTGAAGATAGTTGCAAATGCCTTGTCTTTTTCATCAGGTACTGGACTGCCATCATTGAGCATGAAGATGTTCTCCTCTTGCTACTTGTCTCCCTAGAAAGTGTTGGTAGATATTTCAGCATTGTTTTACTGCAGTTGGCATTCTTTTGGTAATAGGGCTATCCTCCACGTGAAAACACAAATTGCTGAGTCTCAGCGGGTTATTTCAGCACACAGTTGAGGCAAATTCTATCCTAATTGCACATCCAGCACTTCCAACAGAGGGAACTAATAGAATATGGAATTCCTGCTGATTTCTCCATTTTCTTGTTTGTCAGTCTTGTGGTGTACTCCCTGCTTTGGCTGAGTTCAGAATGGAATAGGAATCAAAGCAAATCATTATTTGGGGGTGTTTTAAATGCTTTAAAAGTATTAACTTTTGAATGTAAACTACAGAGAAATTTGTGCGAATTGAAAAAAATGAGTCTGACCTGTAATTATTGCAGACAGGAGGAGTTTCACAGTCCTTCTCCTCAAAGAGTGTGTCAGGACAATCTCGTCCTCCATTTGATGGCAACTGAATGATGACACGATGACGGGATTGTTTTGTTTTACTATCATCTCCTGGAAGTAATGAAACATTACAATGGTTAATAAACAACACTTGTATGAGAATTTATGAGACACTTGCTTGCAGATTGTCACTTTCAACAGCAGCATATGTATTGGGTTATGATTGAGAAAGTAAAGGAAAAATGATTTTACTAGAGAGAACTCAGATTTAAGATCATGATCAAAAGAACCAGAGGGATACCTCGTATCTATTCTTTAGCTTCTGGGACTTGTTTTCTTCCCATTACTCTATTGTTCTGCTTTTCTGCTTCTGGCAGAGCTGTGAGAATTGCCCCCTCTCTCACTACCAAGCTGCAACTGTCTTGGGTCCAGTTAAAACTAAACTCAAAAGGTCTTTCTAACCTAGAGGTGGCTCCTGATTGATAACCAATAGCTCAATCTTTCTTCACACTTTGTTTTTCACATCGTAAACTCTCTAAACACAATGCAGACACAGTTTGAAATGAAACCAAAAAGCCATATAAGCAAACATCTTTACTTAACATGAACTTAACTAGAGCTTTATCCTTTCTTACACCAAAAGGCTCAATTAAACTCACTTAAATCTATATGCTGTTTTTAACATCCAACAATGCAAACATAGATTACCTAAAATTACCTCTGCTTCCTGGCAGGTGCATCTTGATGTGTGGTTCATTTTCAATTAACATGCCTCATCAAGTGCACCACAAGCTTCAGCCACTGCTCAATAATATTATCATCCCTTCATTAACCTACCAACAATGTGTCAATCACAACTCATACCTAATACTCATACTTAATATTCATAGGTTCACCTCATCCTCACACCCTCACTGCTTCATGACTCATACCCATACCCCACAACTTGCATATATGACTCGCTATTCAACCATGACAACCGCACGACACAAACAGGTTGCACCAGTTTAATTCATGTATTTTCCTCGGTCTCATAGAATCATAGTCATAGAATCCCTACAGTGCAGAAGGAGGCCATTCAGCCCATTGAGTCTGCACCGACCACAATCCCACAGGTCTTGTAAACCCACATATTTTCCCTACTAATCTTCCTAATACGAGGGTTAATTTGGCATCAACCTAACACACACATCTTTAAACTGTGGGAGGAAACCCACATAGACACAGAGAGAATGTACAAACTCCATACAGACAGTGACCTGAGGCTGGAATTGAAGCCGGGTCCCTGGCGTGGTGAGGCAGTAATGCTAACCACTGTGCAACCGTGCCACCCCTGCAGATACCAGACAACTGGAGCTAACTAGTGGAAGATAGACATGGCTGTATTGCTTTACCCAAATGGATGCTTACCATTATTGGGGCAAAATCACTGAGGCCATGGTCAGTGGGGATACTAAAGGGATGGAAGTATACGCATACCTAAGCCTCCTTCTCACATCTCAATTACCCCTCATCCCACAATCTCTTCTGCTTTGTTAGATGTCGATGGCTTAATGATGCATCTCTTGCTTTCCCCTCTCCCTGCCTCTTGCTGCAACATTATCTACGTGCCTCTCTCCTTTCAGATACTCAAGAACTGTACCTTGTCCTGTATTGGTGCAATATCAAGAAGTAGAAGAGAGACTAATGTTGCAAAACTACTCTCACTTGCTCTGACCACCAGCTGAGATAGAGGCATTGCAACAATAGCCTAGTGGTGGGACCTATCCAGCTAAGAGACAAGGCTTTTATTGGTGCTGCACACAGAGGCATGAGGTTACATGGGAGTTCTGCCACAGAAGACTCAGAAAAGCACTTTGATGGATTGATTTCTAGAAGAAAGCTGATATACACAAAGCAAAGCATGGAAAATTAACAAATTAATATCCAAGCATTCAATGGAGCACTGCACCTAGGAAAGCATGAAATTCTCAAGAAGTCATCTGTGCACTCCACTTGCTTGTCTTTAGCAAGAAAAGATGAAATGTTAAAATATTGTGATTCCCCTTATCCAATAGTGAATTGCAAACTGCTGCATCTGCAAATGGACCTTCAGAGCAAGTTGATTATGGTATTACCAATGGATGTGAAAGTGGCTGTGGCCATGAATTTTATTGTTATCCACGTTCCAAATGGAAGAAGATGGGATTTGCAACATTTGCTGTTGCATTAATTCTTGCTGGACATTACAATTTGTCTGCTCTGCATGTTCCTAAGCATACACTAATATCCTTACCATAATGATGTCCAGTGAGGCCTGAACCAGAAAGGAAACTCAGAACCTTGGAAGCTAGTTGCTGGGGAACTATATTTTTGGCCCATGACATTAAGAGAAATTGCTATTTGTGTAATTAAAGCAGATAATTCTGAAATCTGGTTAGGGGGAGTAGAACTCACAGGAGTGAATCTTGGGAAATAATGAGGATGCAACTCATGGGGCTAGATTTTGCTATCCGTGCACTGGGCAAAGCCACACTGGGTGACCAAGAATGGAGGTAGAGGCAATATAGTTAAATTTTCAACATGATGCCTGCTGAATGCCATTTTCACCAACATCAAAATCCTAGTGGGTCATGGCCTGATGTGCACTTAAAATGATATCAGGTTCAGTGCTTTAAATGCCGACTTCGATTTTTAACTTCCATGAGTTTAAGATCTCCAATGAGGTGGGTGGGTCTCTGAAACATTCTTGAAATTCTTTAGGTCAGTCAGTTTCTGAATCTTGAGTGTGAAGCTTGTTGTGGAGTAAGGAAGCTTATGGCAAAAAAGTCTAAAATGCTTTGTCAACATAATTAGATGCAAGATAATTGTAGAATATTTTTAATGTAGTTAATTGATCATTAGCCTCTGTACTTAAAAAGGTAAATGACTATTAAATAGATCAGCATTGTATAAGTGTTCAGATTCATTAGAGTAATTTCACCATGGGATAAAATGCTCCTCTACATTCAATGGTACTGAGAATCATTTAGACTCTGGTATATGATATTGGCATTGGTTTAAAGTCCAGACATTTGCTCAAACTTTGAAATAGCTGAACAGTTGTCTGATTTATTTGATGGAAAACCCATCTGCTGGGCTTCAGGTAACTTCAAAGGCTCTATTTGTTCTTTGATCTGGAGGGTTTGCTTATATAATTGTGCAAAGGAATATCATTTTGAAAGCTTAGCTGAGCATTATGAAAACTTTACTGAGCTGCAAATTATACTAATGGAATGAGCTTGGGAGGGGTTGTTTGCATAGCTGTCAAGAGGACTATGGACTTTATTTTATTGACAGTCTGCTGAGCAAGTAATAAGATTACGCTGATTGAAGAGATTTTGTTTGTTATTTTGACAGATTTATGAATAATTATATGAAGTGAGAATTATTCCCAGTGGAGATGGAATGGATGATTGGTTATTTATTTATTTCCGTGAGCATGTCAAATATTTCTCAGTGTTATAAAAGGGTTCATATGTTCTGTCTTCATGGAGATTGGGCTAATGGATAATGGGGGTGTTTGGAGTGCGTGGGGGGCAATGGGAGCATGAACAGGGGATGAGGATATAGAACTGGCATGGGAATTATATAGAAAATACATGAAGGTGTGAAGAGGAAAAGGGAGATACAAGGGACATGAAGGGAAAGTGGGGCTATAGAAGGTGCCTAACAGTCATGATTAGAACTGGGCTGATGTGCCTGACAACAGAGATGGACCTTCAGTGCTTGGCATCTGCTCACCTCTTTTCTCATATTGGGCCTACTTTAGGAGGCAATGGCCTTGACTCCAGTCTGACCCCATTACCCTGGTATCAAAATAACATATGGGAGCCTCATCTCTCCAAGTGCACCCTCTGGTCTAGTATCAGCAGCTGGAAAGTGTATGTATATACACATACATTATAGATATATTATGCAGGGATAGATTTTTTTCTTCATTGCCTAATCGCTAATCAGATGGAGCTGATCACTTTCTCGCTAACTAATTTAGCTTACTGTCATCTTATTGAAATCACTGGAATGAAAAGCAGGCAGGGTCAATAATTTTATCCATTCTGCCAGATTGTCAGCCAGGTAGAGGAAAGAAAATAGCTTGGGAAGAAGAAATTTGATGGCCACTTTTTGAGTTCACATAGAGCAGGGTGATAATATGGCATACATAGGATGCAGATACAAGGGAACACCACCACCTGAAAGTTCTCCTCCAAGCCACTTACCACCCTGACTTGGAAATATATTGCTGTTCCTTCGCAGTCAATTGGGTCAAAATCCTGGAATTCCCTCTCTAATGGCACTGTGGGTCAACCCGTAGATGTGGACTGCAATGATTCAAGATGGCAGTTCACCACCACCTTCTCAAGGGCAACTTGGGATGGGCAAAAAATGCTGGCCAGCCAGCAATGTCCATATCTCATGAATGAATAAGAAAAATACCATAGACCCAAAATTGGTCTGTCAATTTTAGTTGCTTAATCTGGATGAACTGATGGAACCTGTGTTATCTCCTTGGCCAGCTCAGCCATTTCCAAAGATAACTGCATTTCTGGGAGAGGGGATGGAGCAGGCAGAGTTTTTAGGCTAGAAAGGGTAGCAATTGAGAGCACAGGGGGTTTATCTAATTTATTTTTCAATGATAAACTTACATTTTGTTTGTGACTGCTGGGGTCGCTAAAGACACCTGAACAGAATAGGACCAGTGATCACCAACTAACCTAAGGGGCCTATTGTCTATTTCAGATGGCCACCAGGGACACAGGAAAAATGTTTCTATCCAATTTCAAGTAGGACCTTTCTCAGAACTTCTTTGGACAATGTTGGAGCCCAAATAACCCCACGGTGTGCAATTTTAACACCCCTTTTACAGGCATAAAGGTGTCTGGTTTTTAGCCCATTAATCCAAGAGTCCCAAATATTGAATCATTTTCAGGCTGACACAAGTGCAAGGTATTTGAGAACAAGAAGAGAAAAAGCAGGAGAAATGTGTGAAAGAACTGAAGAGACTACATAAAGTAGCACATAATAAAGTGGATGCTAATACAAAGTACCATTTAGATCACATCTGTATAAAACAAACAAAAAGTGTCACTAGTTATGGAATCATTGACTCAAATTTAAAGCTTCAGCTGATTTGAATATAATTTTAAAAAATCAAATCCACTTTTTAAAAATGGAAATCAGGTTATCATTACAGGAAAAGATGGTTTGATCACTGAAGCCTGTGTGAATAAAGTGGAAAAGGTCTGCAACAGCTGTAAACTGTAAAAACTGTAGCATGTTGATCTAATGAGTGTAGTGTCATGATGAAAGAATGCTTTTTGCACGCCTCATTTACAGCATGAAAAGTCAATCATCCATGTAAAGATAAATTATAGAAAAACAGTTAAATGAGGTAAACTAAAGTGAAAAAAATGCAACTCTAAGAGAAAATCAGGAGAATGACAGAAGATGTGAAATAGTTGTACATTTGTGCAATACTTTGAAGGCATTTTATATGTCAAGCAGTTCTTTAGAATTAAACCTCAATAACAATTTCAGTTAATACAGACCTTTTTTTAGAAAGAATGTATGTACAATATCAATAAATAATCATTAGACCAGGATTTTGCATCTCAGCGAATGGCGACATGGGAGCAAAATCCTGCAAGAGGCCAAAATCGAGAATCTCATTAACAGGCTTTCCTGCTGTATCTTTTCCCCCATGTTGGGATCTCCCCGATGTAATGCTACATCAGCGGGTTTACAAGAGATTTTTTAAAATGTAAACGAGGCACAGAGAATCTGTTCAGGGTGCACAGATAAGTAGTTTCCGAGGGAGATGGACTTGCCCAGGCAGTGCCAGGGAGCAATGCCAGGGGGCTCCACTGGGGGGAGGGGGGCAGTAGAAGTTTCCTCCAAGATGATGTTGCCAGCTCTTTAATGCCCTGCCTGCCAGCATAACTGCATGGGCCAAGTCTCCAGGATTTTTTTCTTGAGTGCTGGATAATACGGCAAGAAAAGCTGGCTGTGCAGCTGGCAAATTGCACACTGCTTTTCTCACCTGAGCCAGCACTTAGAAGAGAAAACAGAAAATTCCACCCTCTGTATTCACTGGAATTATGTTACTAATCTGCATGTCTGAGCTCCAGATTTGTGATAGAGGACTTGCATTGACATAGTGCTTTTCATGAGCACAGCATGTCCCAAATCACTTTACAGGAAGTACATTTTGAAGCATAGTCACCATTGTAATGATGAAGCACCAGCCAAGTTGTAGACAGCAACCTCTTATAAACAGAAATGTGATAATGACCAGCTAAGATGATTCTGCAATGTGTTTTGTGGGATAAATATTGCCTAGGATACTAAAGATTATTTGTCTATTTTTTCAAAATAGTGTCATGGGATTTTTATATTCACTTAAGAGGGCAGATGAGGCATCAATGTGTCATCTCATCTGAAAGATGGCACCTTCGTTAGTGCGGCACTCCCTAAGTACTGCATTATGTCAGTAGAGTCTTACTTTTTCATTTGAAGGAAGCTCTTGCCTACCTTGGGCAAGGGTCTCACACATTGCTAAAATGATGCAGAGACGTTAGTTGCCATGCCGCTGATAGTTTAATCCCTCCTATGTTTCATTCTCATCAGACACTGGGAGTAAAAACATAGGCTTTAGTTATGAATCTGCATATTATTGAATTGGGTATCAAGAGCTTACGTTGTTATATCCCTTTTCAGAATGAAACCTGAAAGCTGCAAAAACCTATGAACCGTATCAGTACTCACCTTCATTGCACGATGAATGACAAAGTGTCCAGTGGCTATAAGATGTTACAATGCAGTTTTTTCTACATGGTAGGAGACATGGTCTCACTGTGTCTGGTCGTACAGTTTCAGGACACCTGGAGAAATGAGCAATTCTTTTGTTACATATTCTTTAGAGTCAACATATCAATATTTTAAAATTGAATCAGTCAGTCATATATTGTCATATATATTTTTGCATGTTCTGAATTCAAAAAATAAAACTAAATACATACAATGATTACTTTCCAAGTTATTTTTTGAACAAAAAGAAATTCACAACTTACATTCATATGATATAAATGTACTGTAAGTAGAAATCTTTACTTTCCTACCACTTATTACTTCTAACCGTGAAAGTTCCTGCCGTGAGAAAAGTACCACAGCAAGGCTTTTTCTGCTTCAGAAAATTCATACAAGGACAAAGAACATTGTACTACAAATATCGTAGTAAAGTAGATCTTTTGTTCTTACAGATTACACCAGCAATGGGCAACCTAGCCTAATGACTGAGATGCATGTGTGGCACTCCATCAGGCTTGTTCACTAATGATTACCTCATGAATAAGATTAAATACATTTAACACACACCAAATATTTTATAACAAATTATCGAAAATGCTCACTTATTTTTCTATTAATGGAACAATCATCAACTTCAAATGGTATGAACAAAATAAATATTTACACTTTGGTCCCAGAGGGAGCGCACAGCTCTCACAATGAATGTCATGCAATAAGCATGCACTTCACTTCACTTACTCTTGTTTTATGCGCATCTCACTTCAGTCATACCAGTAGAAAAAACTACATGGAAATTAGTGGAATGTGGCAAGCCTGTGTGTGGGTAATGGTCAACAAAATGTTTTGTGGGCCGCATTTAGAACCCAGATGGACTGCATGTGGCCTCTGGACCACCGGTTGCCATGATGTGGATATGCCGGCGTTGGACTGGGGTAAACACAGTAAAAAGTCTGACAACACCAGGTTTAAGCCCAACTGATTTATTTGATAGTAAACTCAACTAGCTTTCGAGACGAAGGGGATAACCTCGAAAGCTAGTGAGTTTACTATCAAATAAATCGGTTGGACTTAAACCCGGTGTTGTCAGGCTTTTTACCGGTTGCCTACCACTGGATTAGAATGTTTTGATTAATCTTTATTAATAACCTGTTATTTACTTTGAGCTGTTGCTGCAATTGGCCTCCATGTCAGTGAACAATGTGACAAAAAGTGATGTAACTACATGCAGCTATTTTCCAAATAGATCTTTTGGCCAAGAAAGATTGAATGTGAGATAACACAGTTCCGTCAAAAACTAAAATCAATCATATAAATTCTTTGGATTCTACTAAGAGTTCATGAAAGCAGGGTGGAGATATATTTCAAATGTGGTGCCTTGATAATGTCACAATCCTATTGTAATCCTGTCAGCTAGAGAGAATGGGCTTTGACCTGCCAAAGAATTGTTGTTTATTGAGTTAGGCATTCATAAGCCCTCTCTCAATGAGAACTCTGTACATGGTAAAATGAAATGTATCATGAAGATTCCCACTAGTCAAGAACTAACTCGGCAGCTTACTAGATATTTCTCTATCTGGAGTGTTTAACATTGGCTACTGAAAGGTAAAAACAATGATAGAAAGCCTGCAAAAACTAGTCAGACTAAAACACTTTTGCCAGCAAAGCCATTAATCTGATTCAATTATAAACACCGCCCATAATTATTGTTTTCACCACACAATCATGTTTATTTTGGAGATAATTTTGTATTACTTTTCATTCAATAAGTTTAGATCTAAAATTCAATAAGTAAATTAATCATGAAAGGTATAATGATTGCACAAATAATATTTGTCCTTGTTTCTGCAATTGCAATTTAGGTTTTGAGCTCACTTTTATAATTAGAAATAAATGCATCTTTAATAGTTAAAATGCCCATTGCCAACATTTACAGGTAGTGAGTTCAGATAACATTCCTCTGTTGTGTGGATGGAGGGGGCTAATGCTCAAAATCAATTGAGTCAGCTCTCAAAATGCATTGAGGTGTTTTCTATGTGAGGGAAATTATTACGGTTTAAAATATTTACATAAAGTTGCATTGGTATTTGTTTTAAACAGGTTAATGATGGTGTTAGGGGACCACACAGGAGAATCACATGTGCATTTTAACCAAAATAGATTCATTCCTGTTTACAATAAAAAAAACTATGCCTGCTCGGAACACAAACATCAGTATTGCATTTGTCTTCCACTTAATTGTATCTCCCATTGGAAATTTCTAGATCCTCCCACTGGTGAGATCTTCCTGTCCCACCAAAGTCAATTGACGCTTGAATGTGTGGCTAAACAGGCCATCTAAAATAGCGATTTGTAAAGCACTCTGGGACAATTGGGCAAGAATTAAAATGACAAGCTGTAGCCTAAAAGACAGAGATAAACAGATGGCTGAACACACTGGATATGGCTCATCTCCAGGACAAAAGAGACTTTCTGGTCAAACTGGATTGTTTACCAGACATAAGGACACTGTAACCCCTTATTTGGGAGGGAGGTATGAACCCTACAT
The DNA here is from genome assembly GCF_965287045.1 of Carcharhinus amblyrhynchos. Taxonomy (NCBI): domain Eukaryota; kingdom Metazoa; phylum Chordata; class Chondrichthyes; order Carcharhiniformes; family Carcharhinidae; genus Carcharhinus; species Carcharhinus amblyrhynchos. The sequence continues at coordinate 74,739,085 of NC_137325.1, read as the reverse complement.
GCCCCCAGCACCTGCAGACACACCTAGAGATTGGTATGGCAGCACCCGATTGGACTTTATCGATCAGGGTGACCAAGTCCTGATTGATTAATTGGCAATGGCCAAAAGGAGGGTGAAAGCCAATGGGGTATAAACGGTGCTGCTCAACCAAGAATCTCTCTCCCTCTCTCTCTCTTACCCCATGCACGAGCTACAACACCAGTGACAATTGCCAGCGATGACCAGCACGAGGAGAACCATCACATCCAAGAAGGAAGGAAGATCTGAGCCAGAGTGCCAGACCAGACCAAAGGACCAAACTATGCAGAGGACAACCGAGACCAGTGCACAGATAAAGGCCAATATCTGCTTGGGTACTTGCCAGTCAAGTTAAGTCAAGGTCTTGCATTGGACTTGAACTCTAGTATGTTTTGTAAAGATAACTTATTGTTGGATGGGTGGGTGATTATTGATTGTGTGTCTTAAATAAATATCAGTTGTGCCAACAAGATGTCTACTCGCAGTTATTTGTTCACCATATAAGGATTAAAACAGACTGTACGGCAGGACCAACAAATGTCCCGCCACATCATCTGTTGTGGTGAACCAGCCATGGCGGGATCGGTAAATTCTTTCGACCGCAAAGCATTCGAAAGGGTAATTTCTATGATGTGAGTTGAAACTGTATTTTAAAATCCTTAACTTCTACTGAGGCTCTCCCAGTCACCAATTTGAGCTTCAGCAGAGCAACACAGAAAAATAGTGCTAAGGCTAGTTGTATCCATTGATGCTGTTTCCCTGGGGATTCTGTCAATCATCCAGTGAAGTTAAGACCGGAGATTGGAAGATACCACCAGCAGTCAATAGAATGTCAAGGCGACTACCTTTATCTTCAAAACATGAAATACATTTACATCCATAGTGGTGCTCACCAGCACTTTTTATGAAAACAATTGGATCACAATAGCTTTTCTATTTCAATTTGATGGAGAAATGAAAGCTGGAGCTCATCTGAAGTTTTGAATTGAACTATTAATTTCTTCCGCAATGCGCTGGAGGTAAGGTTAGAAGCAAATTATATAAAGTGAGCTGCATGAAACTAAATAAATCCTTTAGTGCTTTCTTATTGATTTGATTATACAATGATAATCCCTATTTATCAGGAGAGTACAAGAAGGTTCATACTTTGTCTTTGCAGCTTTCGTGAGAAGTGTCTCTGTTTAAAAAAAGAAACAAGCTTGGGTAACAAGAAGGATCATGATACAGTTGTAGTTCTTCTTCTTGAATAATCTGACCCTTCAGTGTTCCTTAGACAATTTGATCTGTGTGAGCCTTATGAAAGATTAAAGGCCATTACATCTTTATGAAAACCGGAGCAGCATGTGTGTCAAATTTGTCTAGTGTCATTTCAAACTAATCTGGCATGAAGAGAAGTCGTCACGAGTGACAGATGAACAGTTTGTTTTTCCATGACATTATGATAAGCCCATTAACTATCACGAGAACATTCATGTGAGATTTGAAAGAGAGCAGCATTCATCTTTCACAAGTGCAGATGTTTTTATCTAACAGATTTTAATTTTTAAAGGGAAAGCAGAAAATAAACAAAAGAAAATTAATCATATTTTATTGTGAGTGTGCTTTGTATGTGTGGAAGTTGGCATTGTAACATTTTCATTGATTTATAGCTGCTGTTGAAGACTATTTCTGTATGGAATTATTATTCATTTTTCTATTGGAATAATACTGATCAAACTTTAAGAGAATTACATTGAAGTAAAACATTTAAAATATATATTCTTGATAAGAACCATTTGCTAAGTGTAAAGAGTTAATTTTCATTGCAATTCCAGTTCTCTTTTGGAGCTAAGGCTCTTTCAATAATCAGTTTCCAGAAGTGAATCTTGACTCTTATGATCTGGAAACTGTGAGTAGGTTTTATCCTTTCATGAAAGGGAGCACAACAGAGGTTAACACCCGTGGTAATTTGAGTTTCACTTACATTATGCTACCAAATTCTTGGTGAAATGGCAGATATTGCCACTGGAAGCAAGAATTTGCAAGCTAACACAACGAATACTTTTATTTATAAATATATATTAACTTAAAGCACTAAAATCAGCATAAACAATGAAAATTGAAATATTCTATTGGCTTGGCTGTTTTACAAACATTATATGAAGAACAGCTAAAAGGCAAATTTCAAGAGCTGAGCCAAAACTCTGCTCCTAAATCTCACTTGCACATTACCATCTCGTGTTAATGTGCCATCGTTACGCCAGAAATTTTAAATGATCATCCTTCTGTTTAAATCCTTGCATATCTCTATAATCTCATCCAGGGAGATAAAACTTAAACCCTCTATTCCTCTATTTGTTCTTTCCTTTTGCCCCACCAGTAATGTTTTCTTGCCCAGCAGGCCATACACTGTTAAAAAAATGAAAACCACTCTTATGATGAACACACACCTACACGATCCCATCAAGCTGAGCAGATGCAAAGGAGAATTGAAAATAACCAACAAAGCTGAATAGAATGTGGGACTAAATGGAACCAATCAGATAATATTAATGCAATACAGAGTGGGAACTGCAGCCAATTTTGGGCGATCAGACCTTCACATCGCACAATTAACAACTTGCAAACACAGATCGGAACGTAAGTTGAACCCAAAAACACATTTATTCACAAGTTATCATTGACTACCATCCAATTGTAATTGAACACATTATTTTAAGCTAACTTTGCATGAAGGAAGGATTAGCTGGAACTAATAACAAAGCACTTCATATTCCAACACATAAACTGTATGGATACTTTTATTTATGATTATTGTAAACCATTTTACTAATGATAAGTTAAAGGATAAAAAATTAAATTGAATTATAGCATTGCCAGAAAAGCAATAGTCATAACATATGTAATTAGAACCAGAAATTATGATTATGATTGAAATGGTTTTCTCTTGGTGAGAAGTAGAGGAGAATATTGTTGAAATCACAGAACAATCTCAATGACTTCTTACATAATTTTTAAGACTACCCATGTTTTTGAGATTAATGGTACTGTTCTCTCGGGAACAGCTCCCAGAATCTCAGACTCCTAACTGTCTTCTTCACAAAAACAGATTTAATAATCTAGAGCCTGTCATCGTAATTTCCCTCGTCATGATTTTCAATAACCTATTTAATGAGGTATAAATCTGTTTAGAAAGCCAAATGTACCAGGCTCACAGTAGTTATTCCATGTGGATATAATTAACATAAACCACATACAGTGATATGTTTTATTCCAGCTAGCTAGTTCTCTGATGTATTCTTAAGCTAAGCTCTGTTTTCAGAAGTTGAAAAGGAAGTAATGCAAACTTCCAAATTATTGCTTTTCACAAACGACATGAATCTTTTCTACCTTTGGAACGACTAGATCCAGTCAATGCTGCTTTAAACTAAGTTCCACAATTTTACAGAAATAGGAATCAGAAAATGCAACAGGAGTTAACCATTTCCAATTCGGGATTGCAGGATATTAGAAGATAGTTGTTGGTGGTGGGGGGCTCGATATTATGGGGCATGGAGGCCTTAGAACATAAGAACATAAGAAATAGGAGCAGGAGTAGGCCATCTAGCCCTTCGAGCCTGCCCCGCCATTCAATAAGATCATGGCTGATCTGTCGTGGCTCAGTTCCACATTCCCGCCCTCTCCCCATAACCCTTAATCCCCTCTCTTATCAAAAACCCATCAACCCGCGTCTTAAAAATATTTAGCGAGGTAGCCTCCACCACTTCAACGGGCAGAGAATTCCAGAGATTCACCACCCTTTGAGTGAAGAAGTTCTTCCTCAACTCCGTTCTAAACCGCCCCCCCTTTATCTTGAGGCTGTGCCCCCTAGTCCTATTATCCTTTCTGAGCGGGAAGAGTCTCTCCACCTCTATCCTATCCATCCCATTCATCATCTTATACGTCTCAATGAGATCTCCCCTCATTCTTCTAAACTCTAACGAGTACAAGCCTAGTTTATTCAGCCTCTCCTCGTAGCTCAACCCCCTCAACTCCGGCATCAGCCTAGTAAACCTCCTCTGCACTCCCTCCAAAGCCAAAATATCCTTGCGTAAGTACGGCGCCCAAAACTGCACTGGCTGGAATACATCAAGCACAGACTTAGTTAGCTCTCCAGGGATCTTGGAATAGAGGATGGTTTTACAGAAAAAAAGGTTATTTTCTCCACTTTCAACTATCTTATAGAATCATTGAATTCCTACAACACCCATCGAGCCTACACTGACAACAATCCCACCCAGGCCTGATACTTGCAAACTCATATGTTTACCCTGCTAATACACAGATACTAATGGACAATTTATGATGGCCAATCCATCTTCTTGAACTGTGGGAGGGAACCGGAGCACCCAGAGGAAATTTACACAGACAGTGATCCAAGCTGGTAATTCAGCTAGAGACCCTGGCACTGTGAGACAGCAGTGCTAACCACTGTGCCGCCATGCCGCAAACTTTTTCATCTCCAATCTCATTTCCAACAAAAGCAAAAAGTTCTAAGATTTTTTATGACTGTGCATCTCTCTCTCTAGCTCCTGACTAATCTTTCTCCATGTTTTCTCTGAGCTCACCCATCCAGGAGACCCACCTCCAGATCATTTGATCTCATTTTCATTAAACCACTCAATGTTGTTTATTGGGCTCCCTCCTCCCCCACATTGTAATGCTTCCCTGTGCCACAGGTACAATTTCTGCCCCTTTGGCCTAGCATTGTATAACTTCCATCACTGAGGTTCACATTTTCCATAAACTCACCTCCCTAAATCTTTTTCCATTTTTTCATTTCTTCTCTCTTTCTGTAAGTCCCAACTGTAAAAACCCCCTATTTGTCTAAGTTATTAGTAAACATTTATAGTATCTCTACCTTTGGTTCAGCATTCATTTTTTAATTACACCTGGTGGGTAGTGACTCACTGGGGCCCCTGGCCCCTGACGGGAATTGCAGTGGCCCATTGAATGCGATAAGAGGGTCAAATGGTGCTTTTCACCGAGCATCAAACCCATTGCGAGTCTCCTGGTCCATTGCACCTAGCCTGATCAGGTTCTTACTTCGAACAGGTGAGAGCCTGATCACAGCTGATTTACATGCATTTGAATGTACTTACCAGGTTTCAGGCCAGGTGCTCCAGCCTCTTGGAATGCTGTCACCCCTCCAGCTCAAAGTCCTGCAGACACCAATCTCTTCTGGTCCTGATAAGCAGGGACCAAGCGTTGTGGACTTCAAGGAGATGACAAGGAGGCAGATATTGCTTCCAACTATGCCCAAGGCCTCCTCTGCCACTGCCAGGCTGCAGGAGGAGGATGCCTCAATGGTTCTGGGGATTAGGGGGCTCAGGCTGGGGGTGGGGGGGGGGGGGGGTGGTGCTCTCCGCCGTGATGGGGATCTCGTAGCTAAACTTAATCAAATCCATACAGTACAGAAAGACCTATTCAGCCCATCGAGTCTGCGCTGATCACAATCCCATCCAGGCCCTATTCCCATAACATTTAGCCCACCAATTCCCCTTGAACTAGGATCAATTCAGCATGGCCAATCCACCAAACCTGCACATCTTTAGACTGTGGGAGGAAACCGAGCAGACATGGGGAGAATGTGCAAACCCCACACTAACTTGAGGCTGAGCAGGGCTAATCATTGAGCCACCATGCCACCCTTCTCCTTCTTGCCCTGGAAAAAATGGAGTTGATTCCATGGATAGTGAATTCAGGCACATTCTTCTGGTAAAATTCTTGTTCTGTAAAATCTTTGAAGTGGCCTGGTCTCATTAAAATCCAGGCCCCCTGATCAATTGTAAGCCTTGAAAATAACAGTAGCTTTCCATTCTACAATAGGGATTTGCCCTTGTTTGATTTCAGAAGTCCTAAGTGTTACCAGGCCTATTTGATTGGCAGGAGTGTTCATTTTCACTAGGGAGATCCCCTTGATTTCATTCATAATCCCCAGCTACTCTGAAAATTCTTTGAAGTGTTCTGATTGATAGGAGCATTTATTTCACTGGGGAGATTGCATTATTCTCACTCTCAATCTCCAGCTACTCGGAAACCTCTTAGAAATGCTTTACTTGACAGCTCCAGAGCAGATCAAAGAGGGGGTTAGTTTTGTTTACACAAAGAACTAAAGGTCCATTAGCTGCTTAAAGCTTTTTTTGACTGACAGCTTCAGAGCAGATCAAAGAGTTCATTGCTGATACAATCAGTTGAGGCTCCATTAAGCACAAAATGTTTCCTCTTTTCACCACATCTGCCCTGTCTGGCCCCATTTTTATTAACACTGCAGTTTTTTTCCCAAGTCTCCGACCCTCCCTAGAAAGGAGATTTGCTTTCTAATGCCATTTTTTTACCTTTAGCTTTTTTTTCCTCACTTGCAAAGCTTCTAATTGAACCCATAAGCTTCATATTGCTGCTTTTTTCCCATACTCTTGTTTTTAACTCTGCCAAGCTTCAAGATTGGATAGGCTTGGGTTTTGATCATTGAGAGAGAAGAGGCTGTGGGAAGATTATTTAAAGTACATAAAATAATGAAAGGGCCTTGACAGAGTGGATATGGAAGGACTTATTTCTAAAAACAGATGGGTTACCAGGAGATATGAGTTAAAAATGATAGGCAGAAGGGTTAAAGGGGAGTTCAGGGGAAATTATTTTAACCAGAAAATGGGGATAGGGGTGGGGGTAGGTTCAGAAAGCTCCTGAAACATGCAGCACATAGTTATTCATTAGAAGTACCATCATCTTCAGGGCTATGGCCAAGAGCTGAAAAAGAATTTCTTTTCAGCTGGCAGACATTTGATAGGCTGAATGGCTGCCTCCTCTGCTATTATTCCCTGTAAATGTGTAGCCAATCTCCTCACTCCAATGAGATACTCAGAAGGACCTCTTATATTAGTTAAAAAATCTCAAAATAATTTTGGAATTGACAGTGAGATGAGGATACAGAACCTTGTCCATTTGAACATTGGCTCTTCCAAGTTCCACAAGTCTGACTTTTTTTGTGGCTACCTTGCACTTGAATTGACCTTAGAGTTATGATAGTACCACACTTAAAACATGGGCGGCATGGTAGCATAGTGGTTAGCGCTGCTGCTTCACAGCTCCAGGGACCCGGGTTCAATTTGCGGCTTGAGTCACTGTCTGTGTGGAGTTTGCGAACTCCACTTGTGTCTGTGTGAGTTTCCTCTGGACGCACCGGTTTCCTCTCACAATCCAAAGATGTGCAGGTTAGGTTGATTGGCCATGCTAAAATTGCCACTTAGTGTTTTGAGATCTGTAGATTAGAGGAATTTAGTGGATAAATATATAGGGATATGGGATAGGGCCTGGGTGAGATTGTGGTCTGCTGACCAGTGGGCCAAATGGCCTCTTTCTGCACTGTAGAGTTTCTATGATTTTATGATGTCAGATCCTACATGTGTAAACTGTTAATTAAAGCACAAGGAAATTTGGCACGTCAGCTACAAGTCTCACCAATCTTCATAGATGCACCATAGAAAGCATTTTTTCTGGTTGTATCATAACTTAATATGACTCCTGCTCTGCCCAAGACCGCAAGAAACTACAAAAGGTGGTGAAGGTAGCCCAATCCATCAAGCAAACCAGCCTCCCATCCATTGACTCTGTCTACACTTCCCACTGCCTTGGCAAAGCAGCCAGCATTATCAAGGACCCCATGCACCCCTAATATACTCTCTTGCACCTTCTTCCATTAGGAAAAAAATATAAAGGTCTGAGGTCACATATCAACCGACTCAAAAACAGCTTCCTCCCTGCTGCCATCAGACCTTCAAATGGACCTATCTCACATTAAGTTGGTCTTTCTCTACACCTTAGCTATTACTGTAACACTACATTCTGCAGTCTCCCATTTCCTCCTCTATGAATGGTATGTTTTGTCTATATAGTGTGCAAGAAACAATGCTTTTCATTGTATACATGGGACAATAATAAATCAAATCTAAAGGAAAGATAAAGTATGAAGCTAAACTAGTTCTAAATATAAAGAATGACAGTAAAAGTTTTTACAAATATATAAAGAAGAAGAGACTAGCTAGAGTGAATGTTGGACCCTTGGAGGACGAGAGGGGGGATTTAGCGGGGGCTGACGTGGAAATGGCTGATGCTTTAAATAGGTTTTTTGTGTCGGTCTTCACGGAGGAGAACACAAATAGCTTGCTGAATATTAAAGATAGAAGGATGGTAGGAGATGAGATCTTTAATGAAATTACTGTCACTAGAGAGGTAGTGCTTGATAGACTAATGGGACTGAAGGTAGACAAGTCCCCAGGACTGGATGGAATGCATCCCAGGGTTCTGAAAGAAATGGCAGAGGTGATAGTGGATGCCTTAGTAATTATTTATCAAAATTCGCTGGACTCCGGGGAAGTGCCGGAAGATTGGAAAACGGCTAATGTTACGCCGCTGTTTAAAAAAGGTAGCAGACAAAAGGCAGGGAATTATAGGCCAGTTAGTTTAACGTCTGTCGTTGGAAAAATGCTAGAATCCGTCATCAAAGAAGAAATAGCGAGGCACCTAGAAATGAACGGTTTGATCAAGCAGATGCAGCACGGATTCGTGAAGGGGAAGTCGTGTTTAACAAATTTATTGGGTTTCTATGAGGATGTGACTAGTGCGGTAGACAGAGGGGAACCGGTGGATGTGGTGTTTTTAAATTTCCAGAAGGCGTTTGATAAGGTGCCTCACACAAGGTTGCTGTAAAAGGTTAGGGTGCACGGAGTTGGGGGTAAGGTGTTAGCGTGGATAGAGGATTGGCTGTCTAACAGGAAGCAGAGAGTTGGAATCAATGGGTACTGTTCTGGTTGGCAGTTGGTGACTAGTGGAGTGCCGCAGGGATCGGTGCTGGGGCCTCAACTGTTTACCATTTACGTAGACAATCTGGAGGAGGGGGCTAAGTGTAGGGTAACGAAATTTGCTGATGACACGAAGATGAGTGGAAAAGCAAATTGCATGGAGGGTGTGGAAAGTCTGCAGAGAGATCTGGATAGGCTGAGTGAGTGGGCAAGGACCTGGCAGCTGGAGTATAACGTTAGCAAATGTGAGGTTATCCACTTTGGTAGAGATAATAGTAGGAGGGATTATTATTTAAAGGGCGAAAAGCTGAAGCATGCTACAGTGCAGAGGGACCTGGGGGTCCTTGTGCACGAATCGCAAAAACCCAGTCTGCAGGTGCAACAGGTGATCAAGAAGGCGAATGGAATGTTGGCCTTTATAGCGAGGGGGATAGAATATAAAAGTAGGGAGGTCTTGCTGCAACTGTACAGGGCACTGGTGAGGCCGCAGCTGGAGTACTGTGAGCAGTTTTGGTCGCCGCATTTGCGAAAGGATATATTGGCCTTGGAGGGAGTACAGAGAAGGTTCACTAGGCTGATACCAGAGATGAGGGGGCAAGCCTATCAGGAGAGATCGAATAGACTGGGTCTGTACTCGTTGGAGTTTAGAAGGCTGAGGGGGGATCTTATAGAAACATATAAGATAATGAAGGGGCTAGATAGGGTAGAGGTAGAGAGATTCTTCCCACTTAGAAAGGATAGCAGAGCTAGAGGGCACAGCCTCAAAATAAGGGGGAGGCAGTTTAGATCGGAGTTGAGGAGAAAATTCTTCACTGAAAGGATAGTGCATCTCTGGAATTTTCTGCCCATTGAAGTGGTAGAGGCTACCTCACTGAATATATTTAAGTCATGGGTAGATAGGTTTCTGATAGACAAGGGAATTAAGGGTTATGGGGAGAAAGCGGGAAAGTGGAACTGATCCACTTCAGATCATCCATGATCTTAGTGAATGGCGGGGCAGGCTCGAAGGGCTAGATGGCCTACTCCTGCTCCTATTTCTTATGTTCTTATGTTCAAATCAGACTCTTTCTATGTGATTTTGCTTTCTTCTCATCAATGTTCGCCTTCTTAGGAACTGTTAATAAAATTTCAGTGCAATTTTACTGGCATGCTGGGGCATCATGAGGATATGACAAGGTGCAATGAAAAATTCAAGTCTTTTTATGATGTTTTTCTCATCATTTTCAGCATCTATGACTGAGATGGTGGGCAGCTGGTTACGGAGCTGGTATTGGGGTAACTCTCTCTCTCTGTGGATAGTATTTGCCTTCCAATGTTTCGATGAGATTGGAACTTGTGAGACAACAAATGTGCTCATCTATTCTTGCTCTTTTAGTGTATACAAGCTCAAAACGCTAGTGTACTGTGTTACCCTGATGCTTCTACACTAGGTTTAATTTCAGAATTAATTCTATCATCACAGGTATGTTTGTAAGATAATACTACTGAGATACAGTTGTCATGGGAAAAATGACAAGTTTGATCCAGTTATATCACATATTTTAAATGGACGTTGCCTCAAATATCTAATTAATCTTGCAATTACCTAAATTTCTGGGGAGCAATTTAGTTACAGGCTTCAATGATTTTTTGTCTGGCTCCTAGATGCAGTAGAAACTGTCAGAAGTAAATCCGCAGTTATAACTCCAAAAGATTGCTTTCATAAAAGATCCATCATGAAACGCTTCCTGCATTGATATGACACTGGGTTATTCTTTCTTGAGTTATTCTGAAAGAAGGGAAAGCAGGAAATATTTTTGAATGTCAGCTAAACAGTTGATCGCCGATTCAGAAGCCTCCACATGCCTGGCACGTCTGGTGTGGCGTGATTCACTTTGGGACTTTTTTTGGGTTTAAAAGCTGTTGAATGTCACTGCAGCAGTGCTGCTAATGCCAGCAGGATATGCACAGGTTTTTCTTCTGACTGCAACACCGGTGGCTTTTTAAATCTTTTTTTCTGATGTTAAAGGTGCGGTATAAATGCAAGTTGTTGTTGCTGAAGTTCACACTGGAATGTCAAGTATCAAATGCCCAAGTTGTATATTTTATAAAGTCAATCGCGTTTTCCTGATAAGTAAATGATGTTTATTGGAATTTATTAGAGTGGCTTATAAGAATAAATGCTGAATTTTATTAATAATAATTGCAAAGCAACGTGGGTTTCGAGGAATTACAAAAAATGGAATGAGGGGGTAAAACTGGTCTTTGGCAGTGGATTGAAACATGCTCATAGAGAATAGACAGTTTATTTGTACACCGAAAAGGAAATTGGGTGTGGCGTAACAATTATTCATTAGAAGCATGTTCTGTACTACTTGTGAAGAACAATTTCAGCTGTAAGTCTCTTTCCCTATAGCGTATTTCAGTTTGGCTGTGTGAAGCACAATGTATCTCTGTGCGGACACTCGGTTGCTTGATTATGTTTAAAACCTAACTCTTTGATGAAGCTTTTACTCAGCCATCCAAGTAACTCCTTTTTGGACCCATTGTCCATTTCTGTCAGATTACACTTTGCTAAATTACTTTGAGGTACGTTTGACAATTTTTAAATGAATACATTTTCTTATTTTAACCAACAAAGTTAAAATATGTCACGGTCAAGCTTTGCTTCCAACAGACCCAAGGGTGATCAAATCAATGTATAAAAAAGCATGCACCAAACATATTAATATTCGTATATGAGGGTCAAAAAACATTTATGCTGCCTGCCAAGTCATTACAACAATCAGTGATTGGCATTACTGCAACATGGGCGAAAGAAAGAAAGACTTGCATTTATCTAGAACCTTTCATGACCTCCAGTAGGTCATTGTTACATATTGAGTCATGATAGGTCACAGTACTGAATGCAATCTATTATCTGACCTTTACACAATGAATCTCTGTGCTTCAACACAGCAAATATTTTATGGTCTGGATTCCTCCCTAGAAATGGGATAAGACATTTCAGCCACAGCATTTGAAACATCTGAATTGCATTCTTCTGAAATCAGGTTGGATCGTACCATGGAATTACTTTAACATTATTATATAATGTGAACACTTCAGTCAATAATAACAGATATTATTTTAGCTTTCTTTAACCCAAAGCAAATATTATCACAGGTTTATTGAGCAATTACTATGCCTTTACTTTTTTGGTCCCACTTGTCCCACGTTGACTCTCACACACATAACCTTTCTAGTTTGCATTCCCACAGCACAGGTTGCCTCACCGCTCCAGCTGGTGCTTGAATTAAAAGTAGCTACAGATGAGTCTTCAATGCAGGGACCCCAGTGACCAGCCTGCCAGTGATATACAGTACAAGGATGCTCATTACAGCTGCGTACTTCCTGTAAGGCACTGCTGTTTGGACACTGTGCTGCTCCTGTTCAAAAACAAACAATATAAAGATAAAATGTCTTTTAAAAATTCTTAAATAATATGCCCTGATTTTAAAAGAAATCAACAGCATCTATCCAGCATGAAACTAAACAAATTGCCATTCATTCACATCAGGGTATTACATTCATTCGTGCTTTTATATGGTACTGCTGTTCTCATTAATATCAAGGATTATTTTGTGACCTCAGCTCTTTATAACCTATGAATCAGACAAAGAGATAGAGAGCTGTGTATCTGTGTTTGCCAACAATACAGAGCTAAGTGGGAATGAAAGCTATGAGGGGAACACAACAAGATTGCAAAGAGCTTTTACAGGTCAAGTGACTGGACAACGAAGTGGCAGGTGGAGTATATTATGGAGAACCGTGAAGTTATTCACTTTGGTCATAGGAATAGAAAAGCAGATTTTTTAATAAAGGCTTGAAACTTGTAAATTTTACTGGTCAAAGAGACTTGTGACATATTCATACAAGGAACACAAACAATGAGCAGGCAGATACAGCGAGCAATTAGGCAAGCAGCTGGCATGTTGGCCTTTATTTCGGGGGATTCAAGTGAAAGAATAAAGAGGTCTTGCTGTAATTATACAGGGTTTTAATGAGATCATATCTGGAACTGTATGTGCAGTTTTGCTCTTCATATTTAAGGAAGACACACTTGCATTAGAGAAGATGACTTGAATGACCGCTGTGATGAGAGGTTTGTCCTTAGATGAAGGCTAAGTAAATTGGCTCTATATTCTCTTAAGTTTAGAAGAATGAGAGGTAACTCCATTCAAGATTATGAACGGACTTGACAGGGTAGATTTCAAGTGACTGTTTCCCTTGGCGGGGAAAATTAAAACAAGGGAGCACAGTTTCAGAGTCAGGCGCAGATCATTTAGAACTGAACTGAGAAGAAACTCCTTCACCCAAAGGGTTGTGAATCCTTTGGATTTCTTCACACCAGAGGGTTGTGGATTTTCCATCACTGAATGGATTTAAGGTTGGAATAGACAAATTTCCTACAGCTGGTAGGAAAGTGAAGATGAAGCCATGATCGTGATCAGATGTTGGAGCTAGATGACCTGTACGGTCTTCTCCTGCTCCTATTTCTTGTGCTCTTATGTAATATATTAATTTTAAAAGTCATTTTAGCTATTTTTGTGAAAAGCTGTTTCTGATTCCAATGCAAAAAATCACTTGTAAAAAAAAAAGCAGTTTAATTCTGCTACCAGAGATCACCAGGCTTTTATTTATAAAATTGTTGTATTTAATGATCTACAATTGACTGGTATTTCAGGATTTCAATGCTGTAAATAAAAGAACGGAAACAGATTGACTGCACAGAGAGAGAAAATCATATACTTGCACTCATAAATTATCCACAAAATGAACGGGATTTTCCCATGGAGATGGGATTGAATGCAGAGAAAATAGGGGTCGCTGTGGCTGGATGGCTCCCCATCACATTCCTCCCTCCAGGTAATTTTCCCAAGGTCGGCCTGATTGGCTGTGCACTCAAATTAGTTGGACAGCCAATTAGGGCGTAGTGATTTTGCTGTATTACTAGAATTTTTCCAATCGTAGAATGGTTCCTCCCCATGAGGAGAAAGCTAGTTCATTAGGAGAAGTCTCCATATGGCAAGCCAGGAGCTGTCAATAATGGCTCTAAGCCCCAATGGCAAGGCAGTATGTATAAAAGTCTGCAATTGTGTTCAATCAGGCAGCATGATGGCACAGTGGTTACACTGCTGCCTCACAGCGCCAGGGACCCAGTTCCGGCCTCAGGTCACTGTCTGTGTGGAGTCTGCACGTTTTCCCTGTGTCTGCGTGGGTTTCCTCTGGGCAGTCCAGTTTCCTCCCACAGTCTGAAGATGTGTGGGTAGGTGGATTGAACATGCTACATTGCCACTTAGTGTCAGGGGGATTAGCAGAGTAAATGGGTGATGTTGCAGGGATAGAGCTCGGGTGGGATTGTTTCAGTGCAGACTCAATGGGGCAAATGGCCTCCTTCTGCACTGTAGGGATTCTATGATTCTGAGAATCCTGCTAAAGGATTTCCCCTCCACCCTCATGTCCCTATTAGCTTCAGGAGTCTTCAGTGTAGATCTTTTGCATTTGTGAGCACCGCATGGTTGCCAACCTGCCTCAGCAACGTCCACTCTCTCAGTTGGGCTACCAAGGCTTCAGAGTGGCCAGTCCTTTGACTGAACCTCCAGTCATGGGGAACTACCTGACATCATTAATATGAAGATCAATCAGCCACCTTCTGCAAGATTTCACTACCAATTGTCCCATCTGGCCCAATATTCGGAATTCTAAAGCCAATGAGAAAATCCATTCCAATGAGTCCCCTACACCTAAATAAGGAAACACAATCCCATGTCATTCAAATATTTAACGGTGAGTAGTTCTGAAGTATAATAGGCACAGGTCCAGACAAGACATCAATTTACGTTTTCAATTAAGTATGATGTATGTACATCAAGGAACTATCTGGAGGGAAAATTCAGAAGAGTGATAATAACAGTGTGGATAGGAGAATCAAAGTATTGCACTGTGTCATCTTTGTGATAGGTTTGCTTATTCACCATAAAGGAATGATGTTTATTTTATTTGTAAAATATTTATTTACTATGCATAAACAATATAGCTTATAAAGTTCATAGTCATCTGTATAGCAACAGTTCCTAGCCTGGAATTAAATTGTTTGTGCCAAATATTCAGTGGCAGATGAAGCATTGCATACAGCTGGGGTCAATGACATTTAGCCTATTAAAGCAGGACATGCCCTGCTGGTTTTGGACAGTGAATGTAATTGAACAAATTTGCCATAAGTAGTATATAAGCATCTGCTATTCAGCATGTGCTTATAACTGATAACACAATAGAAAAATATTTACTATTGCTTTGACAATCATTATTTGCTGTGTGTCAATACATTTACAGACAAATCAGGTGACTTGACAAGTATAACTTGATGGATTCCCAGGATAAAACTGAACATTAAAGTAAACAATTAGAATACTAACTATAACTATATATTTATTCATCGCATGAATCCCTGGTGAGCTATTCCTAATTATAGTCAGTGATGTACTTCAATCAACCCACTTTATTCTCTAAATCTGTAAAAAAAATTAAATTACCAACCGATTGGAATATGCATAGATCACATTAGTTATTTTAATTACACAAAAGCCACTAATTCTTTGTTGTTTACAATTTTAGAAAAGTACAAGGGAATCTGTACGGTTTCACTGATTGGTGGTCTTACCTTCTGCTGCATACGCTAGGATTGAGCGTGCACGCATTTGTTTGCCCTCGGCGGTCTTCCCAGAGCAAGTATACGAGCATGATGACCATTCTGACCATTTGCTAAGAACACAATCTTTTGGGCATGGTACTTCACACAATGCCGGGACTGGATAGATAGCTTCTCTGCACAAATTTCTGTCGACAACATCTCCTATGAACAGAAGCAATACAAGAATAACTAATTAGTTTAGAGTGAATGTTCAATCTCTCTACACCCTCATCCCCCATTTACTTCTTCCTTGATTATAGGCTCAACTCTCCGTATTCACCACCACCTTCCTGTGCCTGGGTGAACATGTTCTAACTCTAAACAACTTTTCCTTCAATTCTACTCACTCTCTTCAAACTTAAGGTGTTTCCCAAAATAGTTTATTTCCCAGTTCATATAATGTTAGGGACTTGAATTCACTACAAGATAGCTAGGGATATGAGCAAGTACACAGTTAACATCTAATTGAGCCCTGAGCGCACACAATCTGTGCATAGTAAGTCTGAAAATCTATATGCAATAGCAAATCAAATCAGAACAATTTGAAAGCCAGAATGTACTTAAACTAGATCTTTTCAGGTTATAAGTACAACAATCTGCAGTTTAACATAATAAATCTCATTGTGGTTTAGCTTCCAGTGTGCATTATATTTATTTCATTGATTAACGCACGACTATCTGTGGTCTTTTATCACAATTAATAACTTCTTTAACAGCTTAATGATTGCATTAAAAGAAGGCAAACAAATTTAGTGCAATCATGTCCATTGAATACAAATTATTTGATGCAACTTTGCAATTTGAATTTGAAGTATGACATTTATATTTAATTAGATTTAGTTTATGTACTTTTATACTATAAAGTGGAGGCAATTAGGACCAGGAATTTGGAGCCTTCTAAAGTGCCAGAGGTCTTCAGAAGAGTCATGGCCATATGTAGGAAGATACTGGACAAAGAGAAGTCTTTCCTGTCTATTATATCACAAACTTTCCTTTGTCCTTGTCCCACCCCTTGTTCAAAGTCTATCTTAATCAGTAATTTTTCCCAATTCTGATGAAAGGTCATTGATTTTCCCCACATTGCACCAAGTGTGGGAGCACGGATGAAAAACAGCCTTTTTCCCATTGGCTGAAATGGTGAGTCTTTGCATCCTATCAAACTCTCTCTGCCTCATTAATTATGTTCACACATGAAACATCCAGGCTGCTGGTGGGTGGGCTCTGCTTTGCAATCAGTTTTACTGCTTTCCCACTCCAAGCGCCATATTCAAACAGCCTCCACGAACAGCCTTGTTAAATATATGCAACCCAAAACTGCTCCATAGAAAACATGACTCCCAAAGAGAAGAAGCACACTCACTGGAACATCTGTTAGATGCAATTCAGGCTTACTGCGCTGTCTTCTACCTCTATTCCAGCCATAGGAGTAAGATCACAAATTCAGCTTGGGAAATGATGGCAGCGGTGGTTAGTGCCAATTGTGTATAGAAAAGGTCAGCCACTCGGTGCAGGAAGAGGATGAATGATCTGATCTGTTTTGGTAGGATCACATACTTACCAACACATTGATTGACAACTCATTCTCTGCCAACTCAAGGAACATCACCATTCACTCTCACACACATCCTTATATATCCATCTGGGCTCGCCTCTGCAGCTCATGTCCTCATTCTGTCCATGGCTTCACTCACACGTGCATCCTTATCATCTGCCATGGTTCACACTCCATCTGTCTTTTTGCAGGACAGGCTCATGCACAATAAAAGGGAGAGGTCCCTCGCTAAGGGGATGGAGTGTCCAACATCTAGGTCCTCAAGCTGGCCAAAGAGGATGTTGACTGTGTCTGTGTCAATGGTGAGGTGGGTAGCAAATATCCAAGTGAGAATCCTGCACCCATTCATCCATTAGATAAACATATAGTGAGTGCTTTGCCTGGTTTTAGAATTGCCTGCAATGCCCTATTGATCTCTTCTTTCTTTCTGAGGCCTCTTGAGGCATCCATAAAGCAGTTCCTCAAATCCAGCCCTAACAACACCTCAGGTGAGAGACCACAGGACTCCACAGAAGATGACACATTGCAGCATTCACCCACATCCTCCATCAGCACAGAGACACACCTTGGTGAGATTTAGATCAAGATCAGACTCAGGTCATAGTCTGGTGAGCACAATGCACAATCAGGCAGAAGAAGGGACATCCAAGGTTGCCAGTTGGAGGCCTTGATTTTGCTAAGTCTGGGTCAGATGATGAGCATCCAGACTCAGTGTTAAATCACTTACCGGAGCTGCAATGACCATCACAGAAACATCAGGATTTTTTAGACTGGAACAGACAATGGAGGAGTCTATATGCATTCAATCTGAGGTGACAGTGCCGGCATGTCAAGGTCAACACTGGCAGCTTGGCGACCACCATGGAGATCTTGGTCCAGAACAATTGGTCCTGCACTGCTGCAGGAGCAGCACTCCACACTGTAGCCCTAGGTGGCTACATGAGGAGGGCACCTAGATCTCACTCCAGCTGACCCTTCGCCTTCAGGAGTCAGCCAAGGGCCCTCAAGTACCCAAAGGGAAGAGGATCAACACCTCGACACACAAGGCCCATTCACCCACATGATTCCAGGACTCTCTGGCCAATCCAGATCACTCCTTTCTGTATCGTATCACTTCTAGATCCAGGAGACTCAAAGCAGGCCAGGTACCCTCCACATCATGGCCCTGCAGAGGGAACCTGCCAAAATCATCACAGACAACAAGGCGTATCAGTCATCAGGTTGCCTCCACCTCTGCTGTGAATTTTAGGGAAACACAAAGACGTAGCTGCAGGGTTAGTAAAGTTAAAAAGATTTAGAAGCACAACAGCGACATGGGTGTTGAGAACATGTATATAATGTAGACAGATATAAGTGGAATCACGCCCATTTCACGCCTCCTCTTGTGTATACCACCTTCCTGTAATCTGTGTTGCTGTCTATCATGTGTGATACTTTGTTTCCTCCCCCCACTTATCACATATTATTATCGTGCGTCTCTTATCTGTGTAGTGTGCTCCCATATCACCACAGTGTGTGGGCCTTTTCCAGATAATTCCCTATGTCAGTGATGCCTCCCCTTTAAAGGTAACTGTATTTGTGGAAGGAATCTCATTTAAATGCTTTGGAAGTTCATGTCATGTTTATTCTTGACTGTGTAAGGTTAAGCAGAAATGTTCGCCTGTCTCATCTCCATTCTTGACAGGTGAAAGTGCAGTGGGTAAGGAGAGATATGTTGACACATGGACAAGGGCCATATATCGTGCAGCTCCATGTGCTCTCTGCCTCTCAGTATGGTTTTCAAGCCCTGAGCCCGTACTCAAAGAGTTTGCGTGCACTGTTATTAACCAACCACATTATTTAGTTCATCTGCGAAGCTCGCCAATAAATGGGGGAACATTACCATCTAAAGGTGACAAAGTTTGGCCCCTCTCAGCCACATTATTATCCTCAAATGTCTTCCTTGAGCATCTCACACCCTGTAGCTGTGCCAATTTCTTGGAAAGGCTCTCGTCGCAAATTAGGGATGCAGTGCTGTGCATCCCTTTACCTGAGCACTCACAGAGGTCACTGATGCTAATTCCAAATGGTGATTTCTGGCAGCCAATAGAAGCTTTGACACACCCTGGAAGAACACATCACTGCTTTAGACAATGTGGAGGGGAGCAATGGGATAGCAATGAGGATATACTGAAGCTGAAGTGTGCTCTTTATTAGTAATGATGTGTGCCGCACCTAACTCTACAGCTACTTCTCCTAGCTGAGGCTACTTGCACCCTTCTGCAGCACAGGCTTAGCCCTGTAGCTAAAGAAAGGCCAACCCTGCCTTATCACTGATGCGGTAGATAGAAACTTGTCTCTGATAACCCCCTAAAAATGATGTTGTGCTGCCTGCATAGCCTGGTGCTGATTCCTGCAAGCACTGCATGCTGAAATGTAGGTGAACTAACCACGAAGTGACAAATTAAGTGTGCACATTGTTTATGAATTATAGTAAAACGCGCTCTAATTGCACATCAACATGCTTGGGTGATCAACATGGGGAAATGGTACCAGTGAGGAATCTTTACAATGAGATAAAGATATGTTGAAATGATGTTCCTGATGTGCCAGGGTGGGGAACACAGCTTGACATTGATGACTGGATGGCACAATTATGACCTGGTTTTACAACACCGTAAAACTGACTTTTGGCCTTGCAATATTTTCTGCTTCCTCCCACTATTGCAAATGGGAGTGGAAAATCCCAGCCATTAACTCTGCGTTTCTCTCTCTAAGACAGCTACTACCTAACCTGCTGAGATCTTTTCCAGCTTTTTCTGTTTTTATTTCAGATTTCTAGCATCTTTTCAATTTGACTATCATGTTTCCTTGAAAGCAGTTTGTAAAATGGTAATACAAATGAAATGCAAACATTAACCTGAAATATTGCCAGAAAAAGCTTCAGAAAGACCTTGTTAACAAGGCCAAGGGATCCTTTTCCCTGATGATGCAAAGGGTGGCCCTTGCTCTCATTTTTTAAAAATATCTACTGAGACTTCTGCATTGCAGAGGCACAGTCTTGCCACTCTCCCAACACTACATGATCAGAAAATACCCCTCAATATATGCCCATTCTTAGCACCACCGTATGTTCATACTGTTGACACACATAGAAAATATACCAGTGAAGAGAAAGTTGTGGCGATTGCATCAAATTCTTCACAATGGCACAGTGGAGAGCTGTCACCGTCACTGCTCCTTTTGATGGTGAATCCTCCTTGCTACAGAACCAGAAATTAAAGATGCCAACCGAAGGCACTGGGTACAGCAAAGGCTATAGTCCTGAACATATTCTGGTGATGGCACTGAAGACTTGTAGTCCAGAACTAGCTGTACTCTTAGCAAAGATGCTCCAGTGAAGTTGCAACACTGGCACCGAACAGACAATGTGGAAATTACTAAGGTCTATCCTGTCCACAAAAAGCAGGACAAATCTAATGCAGCCAATCATTATCCCATCAATCTATGCTTGATGAGGAAAATGATGGAAGATGTCACTGGTGTGCAATCAAACAGCACTTACTCCACAACTCATTGTCGGGACCAGTAAGTATTGCTGAGACACCCAGAGAGATTGTTTAGGGATCTTTTGCTTCTAAGATGGGACTGCAGAATCTTTTTTTTCCTAAATTCAACTGTTCTAGTCTGCTTACCAATGCTCAAAATGGATTCTACCAGGGGCATTCAGCTCCTAACCTGATCACAGCCTTGGTCCAAACATGGACAAAAGAGCTGAATTCCAGGGGTTTGATGAATGTGACTGCGATTGATGTAGAGGGATACAGACCAAACATGGGAATAGGGACTAGCTTAGGGGTTTAAAAAAAGGGCAGCATGGACAAGTTGGGACAAAGGGCCTTTTCCATGATGTAAACCTTTATGACTCTATGACATAAGGGCAGCATTTCACAGAATGTGATATCAAGAAACTCTAGCAAATTGAATTCAATGGGGACCATGGGCTTCCACTGGTTGGAGTTACATCTAGCATAAAAGATGATTGTCGTGGTTGTTGGAAGCCAATTATCTCATCATTGCCAGAGTTCCTCAGCATTGTATCCTATGCCTAACCACTCACCTGCTTCATCAATGTCCTTCTCTCTAATACAAGACCAGCGATTGAGGGTGTTTGCTGATGATTGCTCAATGCTTAGCACCATTCATGGATACTTGGATAATGAAGCAGTTTGTGTCCATAACCAACAATAACCCTCAACATTCAGTCTTGGGTTGATAGGTGGCAAGTAACATTTGTGCCAAGAGTGCTTCTGTCAGGAACGATCTCTGGCCTTTTGCATGAACACTTCTGTTGTACCAAAAGCTTGTGAACTTGGTGGATGTGGTTTCAGTCCAAGGCCCTTCTCTGCTATTAAGAAATTTCTTACTGAACCAGAAGTGATAGATGCAGAAGGCAACTGTGCCTCCTAATAGTCATTACCCTATATTTCTTAACTTTCCATTATGGGCACTACACATTGCTGCATAACAATGTATCTGTGATAAAGGCTACTAATATACATAATGTTTTTCCCTGATCAGACAGCCACCTAAGCATTATTCCATTGCAAACCCTTTTTGTTCTCTGTAGGCCACGAGGTTGATAGAAGAAACTGGGATGTCAATGTGCTCATCTGCCTTCAAGTGAAAGTGCTGTCCTGTTAATCTGATACTTGCTTTCCTTGTCAAGCAAAATATTATGTCACTTGCTTGATTTTTGTACACTGCAGATTGCCTGCTGTGGCAGATGTCTCTGGGGTCACGTGCAAGAACGCAGTGACATGGAAACTTTCTTCTATGGGAGGAGCCCCCTCAGCTTCCGTCTGCAGTGGATGTTAAAATTCTGTTAGTCTATTCTATCAAGCAAAGGAGGTGAAGACACGTCTCCGCTGATATGTTTAGCTTCACATGGAAGGATTCACAAATACAGGCTAGTGGAAAATAGAGACAAAGTATGCCATTACATTCATTTTTGCTGGTCCTTCATGATTTTTTCTTCTTCAGGTCCATTCATAACTACTGAAGGAAAACTCATCCACCCCAGTTGCAGTATGCAATTCAAATGTTTGGAGTCTCCAGGATAATGAAGGAAAGTGTTATTGCGGCAAGCAAAAATAATATGCGGAATGACAGATTACACCACAAAGTCAAATAATACATGGGGAGAAAAGGCAAATTAATCTATCAGAAAATGTAGTGGAAACTGCTCTCCCTTGAACAGGTCCTTCTTCCTCCCATGTGTCAATTTAATCTGTGCAATATTCATGTTGCTGACAGAGTTCTGTGTCAAGCTGCAAAGTGACATGAGATTTGGTTTTAACTAATTATGCTATTGAAGTGAAATTTGCACATGCCTGTAATGCAACCTTATTCTCTCCACTATACTATATGTGAGGAATTAGATATGCCTATGAATATTAATCTGCACACAAACATTATGTAAGACAAACAAACAAATGTACTTATTTATTGGCAAGCAATACCTACATGGACCACAGCAGTTCAAGACGCAGCTCACCACTACATTCACAAGGGCAATTAGTGATGGGCAATAAATCTGATCTAGCCAATACCCACATCCCATGAATGAATAAGAGAAAGTTACATTCATTTTCTAAAATGAATGCTCTATCACATATTATCTGTAAACATTGTTGTTTCATCTGAATAGAAAACATTTTAAGTAGACCATGCTAGGAACAGAGAGAGACTTTTTTATTTGAGGCAATGTCCTTGTTGAGAATAAACAACTTTTTATTATTCCACACTTTGATTTTTTTTATGAAGGTGTCCCTGGATAAGCTTTTCCATTTATGAACATTTCTGACCAGCTTTCTTGGCATCACTTTCCTCTCTGACTGTTGCTTGTTTCCATTGAGAAACATCACAGTTTGCGCTCAATGTAGACGGGAAAGCGAGTCAAGCAGGATGTGCTATGTACATTCACTAAAAATAACTGTTAACATTGGAATTCCCAACATTTGATTCCCAAAATTGAACCATTCTACTGCACAGTATTCAATGCATCATTGCAAAATGTTAGCTATAATGCAATTGTTGGGAAAAAAATCCCATCTTTCTGAATTATTTTCTAAAAGTGGTAAAAAGGAGTGAGGCTATAAGTAAACACCACATTATAAAGACAGCAATTTGATTAAAGAGACTGATAACCTTTAGCACCTTTGGATTTCGCCTGACACAAAAGCTTTACTGAGAGACAACGCACATTGATCAGCAGTGAAGAGATGTCTGCTTTAAAAAAAAGTCAGTTTAATCAAGTATCATCTTAGCACAAACAAAGTACATTTGATGACAAGCAGAAACTCCCACGAGGAGAAAAATCAATTTTCATTCTATGATCATAAAAGATCGACCAATGTGAACTCAAACTGTGTAGAGGGACAGAAGGGTCATTGAATTGGTTAAAGTGTTGGAAATATTGACAAGCTTCTACACCTTTTAGATTTTATCAAATAACAACCTCACTACACAAATTACACTTTAAAGAAAAGCTCAATAAAGCAACATAAACCACTAAATCATATCAAATTGGTATTAAGCAACATCTGTAGAACTATATCCACGTAAAAATAGATCCTTCACTTTCACTGCATTATACCGATAACTAAAATTAATACAGCCAGCAATAATATTTAAATTAATATCAAAAAGTTTGTTCTTGATTTGCTGTTTACTGTGTTTACCTCCATAAGAGTGACTACAATTCACAAAGTATTTCAATGGCTGTGAAGTGTTTGAAATGTCCTGCAGATATGAAAAGTACTATATAATTGTGAGTCTTTATTACATGCATATTTTTGTGACTTTGCACATCTGGTAGTGCAATTTCAATGAGGTATTGCAGAAGCATTGCACTGTTACAAGTACCGTCTTTCCAATGAGATATAAAATAACCTATTCTGAAGCAGAGTTGGGAATTTTTCTCAACTTCCTAGTCAATATTTATCCCCTAACTAACACACTAAAAGATACTGGCCATCATCTTATTGCTGTACGTGAGCTTGTGTAGGAATTGGCTGCCATGTTTCCTACTTACAAAAGTGACTGCACTTTAAGCATTTCACTGACTGTAAGTTGTATTCTAAACTAGGAAAACAAACTTCATAATCGCAAGTTCTTTCTTCTCAATAACAAGATGTTCATCCTCGTATCACATGAAAACGTGCAAGTTATTCTTTAAATGAAGACAGCTTTACTCTCAAATGCAACACCCACAACCAAATAAAGACATCCCTTCATATCTCAGAATTGAAGGTTTTAATTATATCTTTTGATCATAATGTCATTCTCACATTGAGAATACTGTGACTGCACAAAAAGACATTGTCTGGAACTAACAGTGGTAACAATGTCTTAATGTCAGCTGGCAGGTAATTATTATCCCGAGGCGTTAAAATCAGACAGCAAAACTAACAACATAAAATTCATCAACCGGGAAATTGTATAAAGATCAAACATGGGCACTGGGATCATAAGGCTGCTTGTTAATTTAAGTGATTGCAGCTAGTTGAGTGGCTTACACACTTGAGCAGGAGGATCAAAATTGTAAGGGGTTCATACAAATTCAAATTGGCCTTTGTTGTTTAAAATCAGCCTTGAAGTGGAGGTGGACTGGAACTGTTGCTGGAACCAATTCCAACCTGGAAAGGCAGAAGAATGGCAAAACAGGGAGAATGTGCGCTCCAAGATTTTATGATGCTGCACTGGAGGTCTTGTAGCAGAGGGTGGAGACGAGAAAAGATATCATCTATCAACAGACTTCAGGACTTCGCAAAGGCAGATTCTCATGGCAGTCAATGCAAAGGAGGCTAGCCCTGAGGACCTGGCCAGTGCCATGACAAATTAACATTGCAGAAAAGCACATTTGTTCTTTTTCACATCATGATAACTGAGCCTTCTTAGCACTTCATTCAACACTTGAAAATTTTCATCCTATAAATTTTGAATCCTGGCACATTTCTCTCATTCTTGTACAACAAGCTAATGCATAACTTGCAGCAACACCTAAATGTTGAACTTTCTGCTCTCTTATTAAAACAATATCTCTACACTCACCTTGCTCTTTTTAAAATAACAGATAATTGCTAATAATGTATTATTAAGGAGGCTTTAGCAAGGCAGTTGGAAGATCTCAATGTAATCAGGCAGAGTCAATATAGCTTTGTGAAAGAGTTTAACTAATTTATTAGAATTATTTGAGAAAGTAACAACATAAGAACATAAGAACATAAGAAATAAGAGCAGGAGTAGGCCATCTAGCCCTTCGAGCCTGCCCCGCCATTCAATAAGATCATGGCTGATCTGTCGTGGCTCAGTTCCACATTCCCGCCCTCTCCCCATAACCCTTAATCCCCTCTCTCATCAAAAACCCATCAACCCGCGTCTTAAAAATATTTAGCGAGGCAGCCTCCACCACTTCAACGGGCAGAGAATTCCAGAGATTCACCACCCTTTGAGTGAAGAAGTTCCTCCTCAACTCTGTTCTAAACCGCCCCCCCTTTATCTTGAGGCTGTGCCCCCTAGTCCTACTGTCCTTTCTGAGCGGGAAGAGTCTCTCCACCTCTATCCTATCCATCCCATTCATCATCTTATACGTCTCAATGAGATCTCCCCTCATTCTTCTAAACTCTAACGAGTACAAGCCTAGTTTATTCAGCCTCTCCTCATAGCTCAACCCCCTCAACTCCGGCATCAGCCTAGTAAACCTCCTCTGCACTCCCTCCAAGGCCAAAATATCCTTGCGTAAGTACGGCGCCCAAAACTGCACACAGTACTCCAGCTGCGGCCTCACCAATGCCCTATATAGCTGCAGCAAGACCTCCCTGCTTTTATATTCAATCCCCCTCGCTTTGAAGGCCAGCATCCCATTTGCCTTCCTGACCACCTGCTGCACCTGCAAGCTGGGCTTTTGCGACTCATGCACAAGGACCCCAAGGTCCCTCTGCACCGTTGCCTGCTGCAGTTTTTCGCCAAGATACATGAATAAAGAGAACCTGTAAACGTGCAGTGCTTAGATTTTCAGATGGTCTTTGACAAGGTTACTGTGCAAAATAAGAGCTCATGGTCGAGAGGGTAATATATTAGCTCAGATAAATAATTGGTTAACCAACAGGAAACAGAGGGTAGGCATAAATGGGTCATTTCCGAGCTAACATGTTGTGATTAATGGAGTGGCACAGGGATAATTGTTGCTTGCTAAATTGCTGATGGTAGAAAGATAAGTTGGAAAGTAATTTGTGACAAGGACATAAGGAGTTAGTAAAGGGACATGGGTAAAGGAAGTGAGTGGGAAAAACATTGGCAAATGGAGTATAATATGGAATAATGTGAGCTTGTCAACTTTGGCAGGGAGAATAGAATAACAGCGTATTATTTAAAGAGAGCGAGATTGCAGACCTGCAGATCTCTGAGATATAGAGGGATCTGGGTGTCCTGGTACATAAATCACAAAAGCTTACTATGCAAGTACAGTAAGTGATAAGTAAGGCAAATGGAATGTTGTTGTTTATTGCAAGGAGAATGGAATAAGAAAGTAGGGACGTTTTGCTACAGGTGTATACGTTATTGGAGTATCAAGTACAGTTTTGGTCTCCTTACCTAAGAAAGGATATAAATGTGTTCCTAAAAGGTTCATTCACCTGATCCCTGGAACGGGGATAATCTTACGAGGAAAGGTTGGACAGGCTGGTCCTGTGTCCATTGAACTTTAGAAGAATGAAGAGCGATCTTATTGAAACATACAAGATGCTGAGTGAACTGACAAGGTGGATTCTTGAATATATTTTCTCTTGTCTGAAGCTAGAACTAGGGGATACTGTTTAAAAATAAGTCAAAGATGAGGATTTTATTTTCTTTTATCGTATCATGAGACTTTGGAACCCTCTTCCCTGGAGAATGGTAGAGGCAAGATCATTGAATATTTTTAAGGCAAAGCTATATATATTCTTGACTAACAAGGGAGTTCAAGATCACTGGGGGTAAGCAGAATATGGAGTTAAGGCCACAGTCAGATTAGCAATGATCTTATTGAACGGCAAAGCAGATTCAAACGGCCAACTCCTGCTCCTAATTTTATGTTTGATAGACATGGCTGCAAGACCTCATTCCTATGGAGAAGGCAGTGGCAACCATGATTTGAGTGGCCATGACTAAGACTGTGGCCAGGATGGGGGTTGAAACCATCAAAAATGATGATGCACTTATAGTTAATCTTCCTTCTTATATCCTGCATTCCCCTCAACTCCCAATCAATTCAGATTTATGAGTTGCAGAATGGTGTTCAAATGCACCTTTTATTTCTCCTCCTCTCCTCATCACAACCCAAATGTTTGTGTCTTTCTTCTTTTAGATACTCAAGCTGCAAGCTGACAGGAAGAGAAGGTTGAATAGCAGGAAGGCATTGATGCAGAAAAAGCACCATCACTTGCTCTCTCACTCGCAACTGCCACCTCAGAAACTGACATTGATTGTAATTCAGTAGATGTCATTTTGGAAGTGGGACATGTATTCAGTGAGACACCAGGCTTGAGTGGCCAGCAATTAGGGTGGGAGCATGAGTCACAGAGGCGCCAGCTCATCACTTGAGTTCTGCTGCAGAGAACTCACATGAGCACTTCAATGGGGTAATGTACAGAAGTAAACAGATGGACTTGTACAATAAAATACTTCATGTCTAAATACTTTTGTCATGGTCACAGATTATAGAAAAGTCCCCCATCAACTTGGCACAAAGATTAATGCAGTGCTTGGAATCCATCATTTTTAGTACGTAAGTGGTGGTCAACTCCATTTGATGTTTCAGGTTTCATTACAAGCAAAACCCATGCAGTATCTGGGCAATGGAGTGGAAGATTGGACTGCAGTCATGCAAGATCACCTTGCTGCCACAAGCTCAAACTATTGCCACCATTGCTGCAGATTACAGTACTCAAAGTGGCCTACAGGGTGTCATAACAATCCAGCAATCTGTCCTCCTACAGATTACAAGCTGCCTGAGGCACCACCACTAGTGGCTTCACGGTCCATGACCCCTCTGTCTTCACCTAGGAAGATAGCATTCACCCCACCACCACTATTACTCTATTAGTATCCTTGCAGTTGCCTGCCAGCCAACCAACCCAGACTGCTACTGCTCATGCTGAGGTGATGCAGACCATAACCGGGCCTCGTAGGGTCTGAGCTGCTCAAGGTCAACCTGCAAAGCCATCTGCAATCTCCCATACTGTAAAATCATCAATTATATTTGATTAATTTACATATAAATTCTATTACTCGTGCATATTCTAATACATATCCTACTCTGGCAAAAATCAGGTAAAACATCCAGATAATGCTGCAAGGAAAAGTCATTGCTGTTTTGAAATAGATACATGAAAATAATGACAACAGTGAATTGCAATAAGTTGTGTATTAGAAGACTGGATTAGGTTTCCTTGTGGGTGAATATAAAACTGGAGAATTTAGTGTGAGTCACTCTTCCTGTCCGGATGCCATGGCAGGGGCTGATAATTAGGATTGAGCTTTAGCAAGCTTCCTTTCCACAGATTTGCTAATAACCTATCCAAGGCATGAATGCTTGAATATTAGAAACATATTGAGCTAGGAGTCCTGCAGATTATCCTTACTGAGACACAATATTACTTGACAGCAGTAGGAATCATAAGATATCTAAAGCTTCTTGCTTTAGAATTATGCTGGCAAAGAAAAAGAAAATTAGTTTTGTTTTGTTGACTTAATAAGATAAGGACTGGAATTCTCTGCCCTCACCCACGACTGGGATAATCCAGTCCCACTGCTATGAACGGAGATTTGGCTGAGCACCAAATTCTCCGTTCTAGCTGGCAGCAGTAGCAGGACGTGCAAGATCAGAAAATTTTGGTCCAATATAGCATAAATCTGACAGTCAGAATATGAATCAATTACCCATCTTGAACAGTTTTAGAGGTTAGTTAGAAGTCCTGCAAGGATATCTATAGTTTGGTGATAGCTTCTGAATAATTAGGTTACAGATCTCAATGCCTGACTGACTAATGCTCTAATATTTAATTGTTTTTCTGAATG
Organism: Carcharhinus amblyrhynchos; assembly: GCF_965287045.1. Classification (NCBI taxonomy): domain Eukaryota; kingdom Metazoa; phylum Chordata; class Chondrichthyes; order Carcharhiniformes; family Carcharhinidae; genus Carcharhinus; species Carcharhinus amblyrhynchos. Next base: position 74,709,888 of record NC_137325.1, on the reverse strand, counting down.
CATTGCTGAGGATGCACTGGGAGAGCACAGAGTTTCTGGCAGGTAGACTTTTAAGACCAGCCGCTATCTTGCTTTATGTAGCATCAGGGTGAGTCACAAGGCAAAGGTGAGAAAAAGCAGGTGGTGGTGACAGATTGGAATTCAGTTGTTTCCAGATCTCAATATACCTGAATCACATCAATAAAAGCAATCATGCTGTTTGGAAAATCTACCCTGAAATTCTGTTGATAAGGAGATAATCATCCAGCTCTTTTCAAAGCAGTTAGCTGATGCAACATTAATTTCTCATGGGAATCAATTCCATACATCTAGTATTTTGTGGACAAAACCTTTGAAGTTTATCTTAAACAACATGTAGATCATTCATGTCTTTTATTATTTTAAAGGATCTGGGACAAGTCTTCTCTCCGTTTTTTCTCCTAAATGAGTCTGGTCATAACATTTATCCACATTAGAATCTGTCATCCAAAGTTTAGTTATTTCATTTGTTCGGATTCTTCGTAATGTAACCTTTTTACATTGGTCACAATCATGAAGCCCCAGATAGTCAGCAAAGAAGTTTGTTTAAGAACTGTGCAAAAAAAAAGATCCAGATGGATTCCAGATAGCTCCACTCATCTTTGTCACAAGACAAAGATTGATCCATTTATCATCACTCTCTGCTTTCATGTTGTCAAGCCAATTTTCAATTTAGCCTGTTAAATGTGTCATTAATTATGAGCACTTTTAAGAGATCTTCTTGTGTAGGATTTTCTGAAATACCTTTGAAAAATGTAAGTAAAATAAATTCACCAGATGACATACATCTATTGATCCAATTAACGCTTCAAAGAAACCCTGTAGATTGATGAGGTATGGTACCTTGTTTTTAAAGTCCCTTCTGACTACAATTTGTGACCTCAATGCTCTTTAGATGAATATTGATAGCATTTTGTAAAGTGAATGGACCCAGTAGACTTCAGTCAGTAAATGAACAGACATTTAACCTTACTAACATTCAGGATTATATTCTATAGGCGATTTCAATGAGTCACTTACCTGGTGTACAGCCTCACCTGGCTGGAATGTACAGCAGGAATTTGACTGGATACTTTTTTTTCTGTCTTGTGACAAGAGGTGGCCACTGACAGAGGCACTAACTACACTTCTATAAAAATTCAGATTTCAGGTCCAAAGATTTGCCTGTTGGGAGCACATAGGGATTCAGGCATGGAGATCTGTGAGACCCGAAATATTTTTTGCCCATTATGGGTGGATAAACTTACAGGGCTGACTGACCTTCGTGCCAAAATCAGTCTTTGCTTCTGCGGTCAAGAACATTTGTCATCTGTACTGACACATGATAAATGATCATTTGGACAAGGTACTGGAGAACTATGACTACTGCAGCATTAAAGCAACAATGACTTGTCTTTAGAGATTATGGAGTGTAGAGAGGGGTGAAAATAATGTAAAAAATTGAAAAAGCTAATTTTCTCTCATTCTAGATATGAAATATGAAAACAGCAGTCAGAAAAATAATTTTTTTTTTAAATTTTAGGCAATATATGAGATTCTGGTGGAATTTAATCATGCTGAGGGAAAAAAGAATAAGCAACAAAGCCATTTAAATAAACCCAGCATGTTAATTTGCCAGAATAAACTTGCAAATTGTGTTGTCAAATAAGAAAAACTCCTTGCTCTGTGGTGCATGGAATCGCATGGTGTAGAAGTGATAGTATTAGCATAATTAGTTCAAATAAAATATCCCCTGTTGAAACCTTATTTTAAATTTTCTTTTCAGCTTAGAGGAGATGCTAACTCAGGTGAAGCAATACTCACAGCTGGTAAGAAATGGAAGATACTCACCTGACACCAACAAAACAATGATGGGGTTGACTGGCTGATAATTTACAGATCATCTTTTACTTGTGTGCTTAGTCAACTGCGATTTTAACTAATTAGTGATTGTATGGTTAAATAGTGAATGAGACCCACAAGTGTTGGTTCACAAAATATATTTAATAACTTGCAGGCATTTCCAGACTAAATCCTCAAATGAGTAAATCATCACCATTTTGTTTATTTCTGGCATTGACTTAAGTAAGTAAACTTTTAAGGGATAGGTTCATCAGTTTACATTTCTAAACTGGAGCCTTGCCCACTAAGTATGCGTTTGAGATATTCAGATCCATATTCCATAGAATTTTCCATCCATTAAAATCTGTAATTGGAAAGTTGAGCACGTGTCCCACTCAATTTTATAATCTGTGCCCCGATGGGCAAACTTCTTGGCCTGAAACCTGAACGGATAGGATTACTCCAGTACTGTATGATCGTCACTGCTGGCTAATGAAATGACATTAAATATATTAGCATTTCAACTGTGGCTTAACTCAATAAATCCTTTCTCTAATGAACAAATGGGTGGATCTTGGAATTTATCGGACTGTAAAAAATGGGTGATAGTAGTCTGTTCTATAATTTTCATTGAAATCAAACATTTTAAAAATCAGCAGTTACGCAAAACAGGTTATTGACTTGCTATAACCAATTGCTCAAAAATCAAGATCAAACCCATCTACTGGCATAATCTCACCAGAGTTTGCGCTGTCAGGTCATTAAAAAAAGTCATGGCACTTTTTGCACAGATCATTTAGTGTGAGATTTGCAGGGATTAGTGGGTGGGATACTTGATGACAGCCACACATAAAGCCTCTCCAGTAATCTTCCTACAATTTTGTTGATTTGAATTTATCAATGTAGAAATCAGGGGGAAGAGGAACACTGTTCCTTTTCTCTTCAGGGCACAAGGCATTCTTGGAGGAGGTAGCAGAACACGTGAATATATTTCCACTTGTGCATACACTGGGCTGGATTTAATGTGGGCCCATCTACTGGCTGGAGAACTGTGGTATCATGTTGTGGTCACTTTCAGGAGTCTTGATGTGATTTAACTCAAATCAGATCGTATGCAGCCTGCTGTTGGGTGCACCGAGAGCTTTCAAAACAAAAACGTCTGCTTCTGAGAGCTGCTGATCTATCAAAGGCTGTGAGGTCTTCAGACCTGGCAGCACCACAGGCAGCATTGGCACTAAAAGTAATGCAGAGGGCATAGAAGAATGAACAGCTATGGACACCCAGGAGCCTAAGAAAGTACAGGGGCTTTTCCGGAAGGCCCTTGATGCTAATAAAGATCTCCATTGACTGCACCCCAGCTGCAGGCCTGCCAGAGTATACCTTGAGCCTTGCCCATGTGGTCTGCTGTCCTACCCTCTCCACTGCTGGTAGGGTACATGCTGTGGTGGGATGAGACCCTTAAGTAAATTGGCCAGCTAAGGTCCTAAGATCAAGAAGGCCAATCTCAACTACCTGACTTAATCAGTGGGGTGGGGGGAGGGGAAACCCAAAGCTTTCCACTCAAAACATTCCTGACTCTGAGTCCACCCAAGGGAGGTGATTAAATTCAACCCATTATGTTAACAACTGAGAAACAAATTTTCAAGACTCAGGGCATGCAGTGTAGCTGACACAGCAGTATACTTCAAATGAAACTTAAATCTTGCAGTACAGTATTATAGTATTGGCCAGGATGTGTTTCCTGCCAACACCTGCTGTCATCCTGAAAATTCTGGCCACATGAAAATGGGTATGTGCCAGAAGGGGAGCTAACACAATCATAGAATCCCTACAGCACAGCTACAGTGCAAAAGGAGATCATTCAGCTCATCGAATCTGTAGTAAGTCTTAACCAGGCTTACCCCATAATCCCATGTATTTACCCCACTGATTCCCCTAACTTATATAACTTGAGACACCAAGAGGCAATTTATCATGGCCCTTCAACCTAACCTGCATATCTTTGGAAAGTGGGCGGAAACCAGAACACCCACAGGAAATCCATGCAGACACAGGGAGAATGTGCAAACTCCAAACAGACAGTCAGCCAAGGCCAGAATTGAACCCAGGTCCCTGGCACTGTGAGCCAGCTATTATGTCACCATGTTGCCCACATCCTATCCATTAATTTGCTATGATAGAAAGGACGCACAAAAGAAGAAGAAAGGCCAGAGTTTTGATTATGGAAGCTCCTTTCAAGCTCTGCTGGTACCATCTTTTGCCTTTTTTTGCAATCTTTCACATTCTTATCAACTGACTCCTTCCCTAATATATACTGTACCATAGCAGCAAAATGCAACATTCTGTCATAGAGTTCATGTGAAATGTTTATCTGGCAATATGTATGTGGGGTAGGCTAAGGGTTAGCCTACTGAAAGCATTATCTGAATCTAATGTCTGTTCTTTTTTAGCACTTTACAGCAGCTTGCTTTACTCACTCCCATCACTAGCAAATACTGGCGCAAATGGAGAGGTTCAGTTAGTGAGATAGAGAATGGAACCCTTAATGAATCACAGAGCACAATGAAAAGAAGAGAATGAAAAGGAAGAAATGCAAGTGTCAATGGAGTTCAAAAACCTTCACTTAAACAAAAGGATATCTGTGCATCAATGTTGTTTTCATGGAAACATTTGAGAATGTGGTAAGAAATCTTCAAAGCTTGGGACAAGGAGATAATGAAATAATTTTAAACCATAATAGTGAGTGAAAGCTATTACTTCATATCGTACCTTAACGCATCCTACAAAGAGTACAATAATTTTGATTTCAAATAATATTCTGCTGAAACAACTAAAATTTTGAGGATGTATGTAAAGATTTGTTAACTAATTATGAAAAACTGCAAACATGGGATGAGGTGGCTTAGTGTAGAAGCATATGCCCTTTCAATTTAGTATCCAGCACTGTCAACATCATTCCTGATGGACACACCCCAACTGCACAAATAGCTCGTACTTCAGGAAAAATGAACAGACTCAAATCAGAAACAAAAATATTGGTGGCATGGTGGCACAGTTGTTAGCACTGCTGCCTCACAGCACCAGAGACTTGGGTTTGGTTCCTGACTTGGGTCACTGTCTGTGTGGAGTTTGCACGTTCTCCTCATATCTGCGTGGTTTTCTCCAGTTTCCTCCCACAGTCCAAATATGTGCAGGTTAGGTTGACTGGACAAGCTAAATTGCTACTTAGTGACAGGGGGCTAGTAGGGTAAATACGTGGGATTGCAGGGATAGGGGCTGGGTGGGATTGTGGTCGGTGCAGACTCAATGGGCTGAACGGCCTCCTTCTGCACTATAACAATTCTATGATTCTAAGAAAGATGTCTGTGGAATAAATACATCAAATATCTTTTCAATGTATTTAAAGAAGATAACAGGCTGAGTAAAGGTAGATTTATTCTTCATTTGGCCATTCGATATCTGATTTGGGAGCACCATCACATTAGAATGATATCAACGCATTTAACTACACAAAGTGCCTATGTGTACTTGTGTCACACTAAGATGTAAAACTTAGGCATGATGTTGCTGGAATAAACTGAAAAGAAGTCTAAATTTCTCCAATGTTAACACATTGATCACTTGTAAATTATTTGTTACAATCATTTTCCTGAAATGCTTCATAAATTTGTGTGCATCTAACTGGCATTCCAAGCACAATGCTCAAATGCTTTGAATGTTTACTTTTTCCAAATTCTGGATCATTTTAACATATAAATTGGATAGTTTATTAACACACTTAAATTGAGATTAGTCAAGGGCTGGTTTCTACTTATTAATTAATTTGGGTGTAACTTAACCACTGAAATAGAGGGAAGGAACTAGATTACATCAGTTATCTGTTTTAACTGAGAGTTAAACTGTTATTGTGTTTGCCATTTTGCTGAAGCAAATTTAATATCAACAAATAAAACAACTATAGGGGATATAATCTCAAGCATAATACTGGATCTTAATTATTGAACAAATGAAGCATGACACATTATCGTTCAACACAATGTAACCCAGCCCGTTAAACCTAATAACTTTGCTCTATGAGATGCAGGGGAAACACCACTGACATGAAATTTAATTTCTTCTGCATGTTATAGTCCCATTAAATAAATCAAAGCACTCAGGTGCATTTTTAGTCACATTTGCCTCATACATTGTTTTAAAGCCTGTTAATGGCCACTTCCTTAAAATTTAAAAACCCATTGTCCATGGGATTAATCCACTTCCAAGAAGTGATCAAGACAAATAGCAAAAATATCATCCAACAAAAACAAAAAGCTTTTGCAGGCAATCTGCAACTTGCTGTTTGGGAAGTTTTGTTGAAGGTCTGGGTACAGCTGTTCTTTTACCTCATGGGTTGGAGCACCGTTAATCAATTTTCTAATGGACACAATTTGGGCCTGCAGCATTATCACTACAGGGGGAGGGGACATGGCTTTTTGTGATAGTGTAAAACGGGTGGCATCCTGATGATGATCCACTATCACCCATTTAACACTTCAGCACAAAGTCAAGATTTAACCACTGCATTTTTGGTGGTTTAACCTCCAGAGGGATTATGCTGTCAGGTTGGAATCTTGAGTCTTTTACAATGTTGCCTCTATTCACCAGAAACCACCACACACACACACACACACACACACACACACACACACACACACACACACACACACACACACACACAACCAACCCTCTTCACAGCACCCTCTCCCCTCACTGTGTCCCTTCACCATGCACTCTTTCCATCTTAAAAATACTCTCTTCACTCTGGCCAAGACTTTTATCACCCACAGCTATTCTCTCCCTCCATATTGACACCTCTCCTCCTCTTTAACATTGTGAGGTTTCTTAAAATTTCTTTACATTTAATGTATTTTATAAATGCAGGCTGTTTTTATTGCTTTGGAACACGTAATAGGTGCAGACCTGCAGATTCAGTACATCAACACCACAGCATGAGACGCTTATACTCAGGGTTATGCTGGAACTGAAAATATACCAGGTTCATGTGGGCAGGGACCTACTATTTAAACAGGACCACTTGCAATTGCACATCGACCATCCTTGGAGTTCAACACACCAGATCCATGTTGATCATGGCTAACACCAAAGCCCGCCTTAGGAGGCGAGTGGATAGCGGGTGGCCCCTAAATGAGCTGTCCAGCCCACTAGTTATATGTCAATGAGGCTTTTTACATTATTATTGGGTTCCCACCTGATCAGGGCCACTAGGGTGGGCCAGGTGAATTCAAAATACCCTCATGCCCAATTCAGCATGCAATCTGGATTCCCACAGATGGCCAGTGAATCCTCCCCAATAGTAATAGAAACTTGCATTAATACAGCATCTTTAACACCCCAACATACTCCCAAGAAGGATATCCATCTAAATCTGACACAGAGTGACAAGAGGAGAAATTACAACAGCTGACTAAAATCTTGGTCAAAAGGGTGGTTTTTAAGGAGCATCTTAGGAGGAGAATAGGGAGGTGGAGAGATTGGGGTAGACATTTCAGAGTTCAGCGCCTAACCAACTGAAGGCACAACAATGGAGGGACAAAATAAATTGTGTACGCACAACAGATGGGAATTGGTTAAACACAAAGTCCTTAGAGATTACATGGGGCAGAATTAAATATCCACTTGGTGGTAAATTTGGATATGGTGGCATTTAACTGGATGGGATGGTGTTGAGTGTAAAGCCCACTGCCTTATGGCCCAACTAAGCCCAGGGCGGGAAGACTTGTGGATGGCCTTCATGTCCAGATGCTAATTGAGGCCCTTAAATGGTCAACCATTGCCTACTTAATATTCATCCAGTGGTTAGAAGAAGGTGGGGAAGTGGTAGTCATCACATGGGAAGCATTTGTGAGCTTGAGGTTTTCTTGGGGTACCTTGGGGTGAGGGGATCCTGCATTTAAAGGCATTTGGTTAGGGAATCAGGAAAAGGGATGTTCTGTTGAGAATCACATTCCCTACCCTTGCCTCCCATTCATCTTCTGCCCAGCACTCAATCGCCATTTCTCAACCCCATCCTTTCCTCACTCACCTTTGGTCTTGAATCCCTCATTGATCCTGGGCCCCTGATGGATGTGTGGTTGCAACTGCCACTGCTGCCACTTTAATCAAGGGAAAGCCCTACAATGGCCACTTGAGTACCTGATGGGCACTTAAAACAGTGAACCTTTCCTAACAGAGGCAATGTGGAGCTTTTAATAGCTCATTAGGCAGTGGACAAGACCCTGGCGTTTGGTATAAATTACACCCATAGGGATTAAAAAAGGCCATGGAAGGACTTGAAGGCAAAGAAACAAATTTTAAATCTGAAGCATTATTTAGCAGTATTGTTTGCTGGTTCTGACACCTTCAATGTCAAGTATACAAATGATGCCAATTTGTATTATTCCCTAGGAAGCTACTTGGCTGACTTCAGTTGAGTGATTCTCTGCTGGATATGGAAATGTGGACTTCATGGGAAATGCAAATACTACTCAATTTTATGCATTTACCACAGGGAAGGGCTTGTTAAAATAAAACCAATTTAACTTATAATTATCTGGAATATGGTTTCATCTTTGGCAATTTCCATCTACAATTTTTTCATAGTTATAAATTTTAGTAGCCAGTTAATAAATAAGCCAATGTATGTTACTGCCTGACAAAATTTACTTGCTTAAATATTAAAGCTGTGCAACTAATCAACATGACACTTTGCATTAATAGTTCCAATGCGAAGCAGCTGAATCGAGCACACATTCTTCAATTTCATCTCCACAGTCATTCATTTTAGTAAAACAACTTCAGGCTGTTTTCAATTCAACTTAAATCTTTGCAACTTGCATTCAAACAATTATATCAACCAGTTGCTGCATATTGGAGTTTTAAAACCATGCAGCAAAATTGTGATGAACTTAATCTTTGTATTTACCTTGCTTTCACTGGAGTTTCACTGATGAATAGCTCCTTTTGCTACTAAGTTAGCAGGTTTTAAAGGGGGTTCCTTGCCCAACACCAACACAGATTTATAAGGAAAGACCATTTGGTGTTGATCCTATAAGAAGTTTCTAGGCAACCCTTATGGCTAATCATAAGTTTGTGTGTGCTTTTCCAGCTTCAACTGTAAAACTGCCTGCAGTTATTTTTATCCTCCAAGTTTATGTGCAATTTGTAATTACTGCTGGCTTGAATAATAAGCAACATTAGCTGGAATTAATTAAATGCAGTCTGTCTGGGTGGAAATCATGGCGGGCTGGCCCACTTAATGACAGGAGAGGCCTCATATCAGTCTCACAGTGGTAGGAAAACCTCTATTGATTAAGAGAGAGAATAGAAGGAACAGACACAGAATTCCTAGCAGCTCATTAATAAGCCACTTGACTTCCAGTACATAGGAACATAGGAATTAGGAGCAGCAGTAGGTAAATTCAGACTTACGAGCCTGCTCTGCCATTCAATCAGATCATGGCTGATCTCTCCCTGCTCTCAGATCTACTTCCCCACCTGTTCCCCATTTCCCTTTAATCCTTTTATTATCAAAAATGTATCTATCTCATTCTTTTACCCATTTAATGATTCAGACTCCATCACACTATGGTGCCGTGAGTTCCACACATTCACCATGCTCTGCGAGAAGTAGTTCCTCCTCATCTCAGTTTTAAATCTACCCCCTCTCTATCTATATCTGTGACCTCTTGTTCAAGATTGCCCCCCAAGGAGAAACATTTGGTCTACATTTGCTTTATCAATCCTTTTAGTATTTTATAAACCTTGATCAGATCTCCTCTCATCCTTCTAAACTCCAGCTATAATCACAAACTATTCAATCTCTCATCATACATCAACCCTTTCATCCCCAGAATCAATTTAGTGAACTGCCTCTAATGCCACCAGATCCTCTCTCAAATTAGGAACCAAAATTGGACACAATACTCCAGATGTGGTCTCACCAACACCCTGCATAATTGCAACAATACTTTTCTACTTTTATACTCCAGTCCCTTTACAATAAGTGCTATCATTCCATTTGCTTTTTTTATTACAGGACCAGCCTCAGACAGAGGCATGGCTATTGAGAGCTACCCACTTGCCATTACTACTAACTCCCCTCACTATTCTCTCCAGCCACTCCCACTTTTGGCCTCCCACTCCCACATTTGGTCTTGGGTCCCTCCGCGATCCTGGGCTTCAGGTGAGTGCAATGCCACAGACTACCAGCCCTCCTACTAATGGCATGAGAGGCTGCCAGCCTCTAATTAGTAAGCATCGGGGATCTCATGGTGGGGAAGGTGTGCTGGTAGCCAATTAATTGCCTCAACAACATACGATTCTATTGGGCCACCTCCACTGATGACTGTTCTCCCTGGTTTTCCGATAGGCCCAGCCTTCATATTTGAATGATTCACTACATCGTACAGAACAGAACAGCGTATTCTAAAATGCATTAGGTAAAAAAAAAATACAAAATAAGAGATCACAGTGTTGGGAATAGCATGGACAATAGATTGCTTAGCTAACATGAAAAAATCAGGATAAGTGGGTCCTTTTCGGGTTGGCAAACTGTAATTGGAAGGGTGCTGCAGGGCCCCAACCACTTACGATCAATGAGTGGAATTCTCCTAACCCACCCACGGCAAGTTTGGTGGCAGATGGACATGGAGAATCCAGTGAGAGCCAAAAAGGTGGAAACCTGCCAGCATAAAATTAAGATATAGTTCCAAGTCAGGATGATGTGTGGTTTGTAGGGAAGCCCCAAAAGATGGTGTTCCCATCCATCTGTTATCCTTGTCCTTCTGTTTGGTAGAATCTGAGTGTTTGGAAGGTGATGTTGAAGATGTCTTGGTAAGTTGCTGTTATGCAATTTGTAGATGGTACCCACTGCTACTAATTTGTATTGGTGGTCAAGGGAGTCAATGTTTAAGATATCAGATGGGACGCCAATCAGATGGGCTGCTTTGTCCTGGATAGTGTCAAGCTTCCTGAGAAGTTTTGGAGCTGTATGCATCCAAATAGGTACAGAGTATTCCATCACATTCCTGACTTATGCACCATAGATGGCTTTGTGGAGTCAGGAGATTAGTTACTTGCCACAGAATTCCCAGCCTCTGACCTGCTCTTGTAGTCACAGTATTTGTATAGTTGTTTCAGTTCAGTTTCTGGACAATGGTAACCCCCAGGATGTTGATAGAAGGGGATTCAGTGATGGTAATGCCATTGAATGTCAAGGGGAGATAATCATTGCCTGGAATTTGTGTGGTGCAAATATTACTGCCATTTATTGATCAAGCATAAATATTGTTCAGCTCTTGCTGCATATGGACATGGACTGCTTCAATATCTGAGGAATCACAAATGATGAACGTCGTGCAATCATCAGTGAACATTTCTACTTTTGACCTCATATTATAGGGAACGTCATCCATGAAACAGCTGAAGATGGCTTCACCGAGAACGTTACCCTGAGGAACTCCTGCAGCGATATCTTGGGACTAAGATGATTGACCTCCAACAAACACAACCATGTTTCTTTGAGTCAAACATGACTCCAATGAACAGAGTCTTCACCTGATTCTCATTGAATAATGTGATACCAAACTGAATAAATGTGACCTTAATGTCAAGGGCAGTCACTCTCTCCTCACCTTTTGAGTTCAGCTCTTTTTTCCAATGTCAGGACCAAGACTGTAATGAGATCCAAAACCATATGACAGAAAGGACTTGAGCCTCTACCATCACTATCCACACTATTCATATTTCCAGACTACAACAGGTGTAAAATGTTCATGGGCTTCCTGATGAACCGTAACAAGTACATTTCATACTGCTAGGCCAGTTATTACATGGTTGGACCCCAGCCCCAATCTCAAAGCAGTACCTCCATTCTACTGTGTGATATACTTCATTTTTTACACACAGTGGGTGGAAATTTCCATTCTGGGTCTAATTCTAGTAGCTAATTTAGTGGTGGCTAATTTGGAAAGAGTACTTAATTCTAACAAGATTGTCTATTAATGAGCATAAATGACATGCAAATGCACGCAAAAGGACTGATCAACATTGCTTGTAGAGAAGCTTACTCTAACTTCATTTCAAAAATTAATCCCACCATCAGGAAGTAGCTTTTTTGCCTCACGCCAAATTAAGTTTCCTCACCCTTGCCAACCTTCCTTTCGCTGGCAGGACTGGAAGATTCCACCCTGCGTCCAGTCTGCATGCGCCCATCAGCTAACAGCCTCTGGTACAGAAAAATGAATTGCTTTATTCAGAGAGCTCATGTCCACTAGGATTTGATTTGCAGCTACCCACACTTCATTCCCATAGCACACATAAAGATAGAAGACTGGAGATACTCTTCTCATTAGCTTAGGCTGTATTTGAAACCAAGTAGGCAAAATGATTCTGAGTCTAACCCACAATTAGACATGGTTTCTATCAAAAAATCCAGGGTGAATGATCTGCAAATGCAGATGGTAGAATCAGGTGTTAAATGAATGACATCAGTAACAAAGATTCCATCGTGCAGGTGCTCATGCAAATAGCAATCTGAACAGAATTATTTAATTAAAACATAGACTGAAACTAAGGAACTGACTTAAAACATCCTGAAAGATTTCTCTTATACCATTGAAGTTGATAATAAATCAAGTCATCATGTCTTATTCTCAGTGTGTGAAAAAAATGTATTTCTACATACAAGTTCCTCAGATATCCATTTATAATAAACTTACTATTGCTGTTGATACATTGAACTTCTGGTGTCTGGATGCCTGGCCCACACTCACTGTCATTGTCAGGTGTACATTCTCCCAGTCTCACAACCTGCCAACTGTAACAGGATGGGTCGTCACAAGGGATAGCTTCAATCAAGTGCGGACAATTTCCTGTCCCGCCAGTAGGTTCATTGGCAATGTGTCGTTTCCGAAGTTTAAATCCTAAAGGAAGGAATAATTTTACTTTTTTCATTTTCCTGTTTACAAAACAGAGTCAATAATAGAAAGCAGCAAATTCAATCTACACTGTCCCTTGCCTTATTCTTATCTAACTTTTAATACACATGTGAAGTCTTTAACAGAATCTGGAATTACATTGGCTCATGAAGGTGAATCTTTCAAATTAAGAATTATATAAACAGGGCTGATTATCAATTGACATTCAAATTCTGCACTGATTGAAACAAAGGTTGCCTGGAGCCTTTGCATCTTCTATATTATTTAATTGTCACACTTGTTTTACATTTTATTGAAAATATTATCGCAATCTTTTGAAAAAAATCTGCACAAATTGTTTTTTTTTTATTTGGAATCTACAGTTTTCCATCATAAATTAAATATATATTTGCCATGCAGTTTGCGAAATAGATGGAGGTTCCTCTGTGTAATAGCTGTTGTGAGATCGCAGACTCGTCAAGTGTTTTGATATACTTATTGCACAGGGGAGTTTGAAAACATTAATCAATAGAAAAAGTGCAGAAAACCATCCAAATATATGTTTTAAAGCTACTCTTTAAAGTTTAGTTTCCTTGGTTTTCCAGAATGTTCTGTTTTGTAGTGTCTCAAAAGCAGCTGTCAAAAACCCAGAGTTGTCCACCAAAGAAACGGATATTTTTGGAAAGTGTCATGCAAAAATTCTAATTCAGTAAAATAAATAATTCATCAAGAGAATTCAACTTGGTGTTGCATTGGCACAATATGGAACCTGAGTAGGCACCCCCTTCACTGCTTGCACGCCAGTTTATTCCCGTGCTCTGAGCAACCCTTGACCTGGCTTGACCCCAACAGTCTATGTTCTAAACAGCCTGACTCAAAATCTGACAAGATCTGAAATCTGAACAACTTTGTTCCCAAGTTGTTGGTTTTGAGACACTGCATTTATATTCCCAAAATATATGCACTCCAATATTTAAAGTACATACTACAAATAATATCTGATATTTGTTGCAATCCTGTGGATGATAGATTTTGCATACCTTTCTTTCCTTGGGGACTGTCACAGCTTTCATACGTACATGGTCCCCAAGCAGTCCAGGATGACACTTCACATTCAATGGGACAGGCAATTTGACACAACTGTGTAGTGTTTGGTGTGGGCCCAGTACACAACTTGTTGGCAACAGGTTTTTCAGCTAACAATTAAAGGAAAAATATACATGTTGCTTTAGCCATGACAACAAATAAAACCCCTCATTCAACTTATGCTTTTTTTAATAACATGAGAAAGTGAAAAAATCACCACATCAAGGAGAATGCGTACTCTGAAAGGTGAATAGTAATCTCTTGCATTGGGCTGGATTTTTGATTGGGGGTTTAATTCTTGAGGCACAGGGGCAGGCTATTCATATCCCTAGAAGTTTGTATTTACATTTACATATAGACCATCAGGAATATCAACTTTATAATAACTATATCTTGCCATGGAAATATATACGGTCCTATAATCATGTAACTTTTTGCACTAATTTTCCTTAATTTTAGTCAGAGTGTAGCAGATGTGCCACAAATTAGGTTGAGCCAACACATATTTGGTCCAAATTAACATTCGGGATTCCAGGTAAACCTGTTGGCTATGGACCCTATGCCCACCCAAATTATGGCATTGTGCAATAATGAATAAGGATTCATAAGGGATAAGCATTATTGCACAGCTTACCCATGACAAGTCAAGGGATGGCTAGAACTGACAAGTCTAAGCTTGCTCAGTTTAATACAAGAAATGCATTTCTATCACAAAAAAAACAGAAAATGCTGAACAATCTCAGCAGGTCTGACAGCATCTGTGGCGATAATAGAGCCAATGTTTTCAGTCAGGGTGACCCTTCGTCACAGTAGAAGACAAGGAAAATCGGACAAGATTTATACTGTGAAGGTTGGGGGGGGTGGGGAAAATAATTGATAGTAATGGCATCGGCAGAAAGACAAAAGGAATATAAATGGTGCTGATAAAGGTGGAAAATGGTGCTAAGAGCGTCCATTAAGAGATTGAAATGAGTAAATGGCAGAACATTAGTGGCATTATAAACTATCCCAGCAAAGAATAATAATTATGTAGAGGATGAAGAGTTTCTTTCTGAGATTAAAAACCAAATGGGGGTGAATTATCAGGTCCAGTTCTGGGCCCCATTCACCTCTGTTCCTGATCTTAGAGGTCTTGATAATTCACCACAATTTGGCCAATATGTCACTTTCTCAACAATACTTTTAGCATCAGATATTTTTACTGAGGTAAGTTTGGGGGCATCATGTAAACATTATCAATTAGGTTAACAGCCAACAGATTTTCCAGTAGGCCTCTAGTTTCTAGGTGTTTATACTGAGTTTTTTAAAGGGGTAACCAAGAAGGTAGAAGAGGGCAATGCAGTTGATGTTATCTACATGGACTTTAGCAAGGCCTTTGACAAGGTACTGCGTGGTAGGTTGTTGCATAAAGTTAAATCTCACAGGATCCAGGTGAGGTATCTAATTGCATACAAAATTGGCTTCTTGACAGAAGCCAGAGGATGGTTGTAGAGGGTTGTTTTTCAAATTGGAGGCCTGTGACCAGCGGTGTGCCTCAGGGATCGGTGCTGGGTCCACTGTTATTTGTCATTTATATTAATGATTTGGATGAGAATATAGGGGACATGGTTAGTAAGTTTGCAGATGACACCAAGATTGGTGGCATAGTGGACAGCGATGAAAGTTATCTCCAATTGCAACGGATCTTGATCAATTGGGCCACTGAGTTAACGAAAGGCAGATGGAGTTTAGTTTTGACAAATGCA
Source organism: Carcharhinus amblyrhynchos (assembly GCF_965287045.1). Taxonomy (NCBI): domain Eukaryota; kingdom Metazoa; phylum Chordata; class Chondrichthyes; order Carcharhiniformes; family Carcharhinidae; genus Carcharhinus; species Carcharhinus amblyrhynchos. The sequence continues at coordinate 74,694,263 of NC_137325.1, read as the reverse complement.
AGATGACGCATTTTGGTAGATTGAACCAGGGCAAGACTTAGTCAGTTAATGGTAGGGTTTTGGGGAGAGTTGCAGAACAAAGAGATCTAGGGGTACATGTTCAGAGCTCCTTGAAACTGGAGTCACAGGTGGACAGAGTGGTGAAGAAAGCATTTGGTATGCTTGGTTTCATCATTCAGAACATTGAATACAGGAGTTGGGATGTCTTATTGAAGTTGTACAAGACATTGGTAAGGCCACACTTGGAATACTGTGTGCAATTCTGGTCATCCTATTATAGAAAGAACATTATTAAATTAGAAAGAATGCAGGAAGATTTAGTAAGATGCTACCGGGACTTGGTGGATTGAGTTATAATGAGAGGCTGAATAGACTGGGGCTTTTCTCTCTGAAGCATAGGAGGCTGAGGGGGAGGTCTACAAAATAATGAGGAGCATAGACAAGGTAGATAGTCAATGTCTTTTCCCAAGGCTAGGGGAGTCTAAAACCAGAGGGCATAGGTTTAAGGTGAGAGGGGAGAGATACAAAAGTGTCCAGTGGGGCAATGTTTTCACACAGAGGGTGGTGAGTGTCTGGAACAAGCTGCCAGAGGTAGTAGTAGAGGCGGGTACAATGTTATCTTTTAAAAAGCATTTAGGTAGTTACATGGGTATGAGGGGTATGGAGGGATATGGGCCAAATGCAGGCAATTGGGATTAGTTTAGGGGTTTTAAAAAAAAGGCAGCATGGACAAGTTGGGCCACAGGGCCTGTTTCCATGCAGTAAACCTCTCTATGACTCTAAGTGATGGGCAATGGGGGTAGCTGAACTGCATGGAGATGACTTGTTTGGGTATAACATTCCTGGCAAATCTACATGTCTTCCTTACCTGTCTACCTGCTGTTGGTGGAGTCAAAGGCTGCCCTCTATAGGTATTCCAACCCAAGTCCCCTACAGTTTTGGACAGACTGCTTTTTTACCTCTGCCACTGGAGGTAGTTGGAGGTAACCTTTTTGTCCCTGATTGCTAGTCTATTTGTCTACGAGCAATATCTCTCAAAAATGAATGAGCAGATTTCAATGAAACTTGGTTCACAGATAAAGTACAGTGCAAAGAAGAACTGATTAGTTTTTGGCAAAGATGTGAATCCTGATTCAGATCTTTGAACATTTTTCGAGGACCTGTTAACATTTTGACAGTGAAATTACTCTTTTTAAGCATGTTGAATATTTTAGAATGTTGTGGATTGTTTCAGCTGCAGTTTGTCACCACTATCAAAGTGTGAGCAGAATTTTCAGAGCAGCTTGTTGGATACGGATTGGACTGAAACCTTCTCAGTGAGATGGAAACACTTAACAAAATAATTTATTTTTTCAACTTTGTAGTTAGAGTATTAATCACATATGGAAAAGCCTGTAATAACATTGAGATTACACAGTGTGGGGGAGGTTTGCAAACTATCAAGTGCCCTTCTTCACTGGTAGTTTTTGTATTTAAGCTTTTCAAATTTTGATGAGAAGGCACCTCTATAATATTGCATCTTTTCAATCATCTACCCTTGATTGCATGTTGCTCCTTATCTCAAACTGGAATGCCTCTGATTGACCTTCTAGCTTTCAAAGCCCACCCATAACTAAATTCCAAACAAGTCACTGTTTCCCCCCCAGGAGTGGGTTGAGTACAGGATCCTGCTTTCTGCCCCTGAACTGAAAATTCAGATCATATAATAACACAACCCAACAAAATGGAGAAAGTACAAAAACAAGAATTTTTCTCATCAGTATTGTTAAAATGTTCACTGACAATAAATGGAGTGTGGGTGTCACTGGCTAGGTGAGCATTTAATACCTATCTGTAATTACACTTGATGAGGTGGTGGTGGGTTGCCTTCTTGAACCGCTACAGTCCATGTGGCATATGTATATCACAGTGCTATTAGGGAGGGTGTTCTAGGATTTTGAGTCAGCGACAGATAAGGAATGGTGATGCTATATTTCCAAGTCAGGATAGTCGGTGGTTTGGAGGGAAACTTCCAGATGGTGATGTCCCCATGTGTTTGACGTCTTTATCCTTCTAGCCGGTAGCAGTCATGGGTTTTGAAGATCTTGTAGATGGTACACACTGCTGCTACAGTGCATTGGTGGAGGGAGTGAAGGTTTGTGGATGGGGTTCCAATCAAGCGGATTGAATGGTGTCAAGTTTCTCCAGTGTTGTTGGAGCTGCACTCACCCAGGCAAGCAGAGTACTTCAGCACACTCCTGACATATGCTTTGTATATTTGGACAGCTTTGAGGAGTCCAGAACTGAGTTACATGCTACAGGACTCCTGGTCTCTGACCTGTTCTTGTAACTACAGGATGTAAATGTTGTCTAAATCCTAATGGTCCATCAAGTGCCACACATATCAACTATCTGTAATTTTCATAGTTAGTATTTCAGATTTAGAGCTGGAGCTCAAAGTGGGGTGATACACTTTGGAAGGAAAGGAAGTATACTATGAAAGGTCTGACACTAGGAAATTACAAAGATCAAAGAGGCCTTGGTGTGTTTGTCCATAGATCTCTGATGGCAGAAAGGCAGGTTAATAGCGTGGGTAAATAGGCATATGACACACTGTCCTTTATCAATCAGGGTATAGATTACAAAAACAGAGAGGTCCTGATGGAGTTGCAAAGAACTTTGGTGAGGCCAACAGCTGGAGTACTGTGTGCAGTTCTGTTCGCTACATTATAGGAAGGACATGAAGGCACTGGAAGGGGCACAGAGGAGATTTACCAGGATGTTGCCTGTGATGAAACATTTAAGTTATAAAGAGAGGTTGGATAGGCTTGGGCTGTTTTCTCTGGAGCAGAGAAGACTGAGGGAGGAGGTGTTCAAGATTATGAGGTACATGGACAGGGCAGATAGGGTGTTCCCCTTGGTTGAAGGGTCAGTTACGATAAGACACAAGCTAAAAGTGAGGGGTGGAAGATTTAGGGGGGATTTGAGGAAAACTTTTTTATTCAGAGGGTGGTGATGGTCTGGAATGCACTGCCCAGGAGGGCGGTGGAGGTGGATTGCCTCATATCATTTAAAAAGTACCTGGATAAGTACTTGGCACGCCACAACATTCAAGGTTGTGGGCCAAGTACTGGTAAGTGGGATTACGTGGGCAGGTCAGGGCCTTTCATTCGTCAGTGCAGACTCGATGGGCCGAGGGGCCTCTTCTGCACTGTAATATTCTGTGATTCCTTTACTGTCCTGCCAAAGTCCCCAGAAGTGGAAAAAAGATGACAAAAAAAAAGTTAATCTAATTTGCCTTTACCACCCAGACTAAATAATGATAATGAAGTTGTTTACCAGTCACAGCAATAAGTCCCTATCAATTAATCTACAAAGACCTAAACATAGCACGATTAAAACCCCAGAAGTGGAAGCTTTGGTAAATGAAGCCACCTTTTTTCTTCTAAGCATGTTTATGGTCGTACAATCAGTAAGGGAATCAAGAATTATGGGGAAAAGACAGAAAAGTGGAGTTGAGGATTATCATATTAGATCCATCATGATCTCATTGAATGGTGGAGCAGATTCGATGGGCTGAATGACCTGCTTCTGCTCTGATGTCTTATGGTCTGGTCATATTACACTTCCTGCAAGTCTCAAATTGCTTAGATACTGTGTCTCAAAATATTTTTTTTCTGGGGGAAATCCATTTAAGATAGCAAAGAATCAAAATAGAGTACCTCTGTGAACTAAGGGATGGAGTAGAATTAAAGAAGGATAGTTGATGAACATTGGAGTGGTACAGGGGAAAGAACTGACAGATTTCCTTGGTGCAGTGAAGAGGTAAGAACAGAGAAATAAAGAATGCTTATTTGAACTGATTGAATGGTTGTTGTGGGGTTAATCTGAGAAAAATAACTGAACTTGAAATGTGAAGAATCAGAGAATCTTTGTGAGGGAGAACTAGTGGGGAAGAAGCATGCAAGAATAACTAGCGAGGGAGGGGGAGTGAAGAGTGCATATGTGAACTGGAAAAACTGAGAGAACATTGCCTCTGTGTCACTTTAGCAATCAATTAATAGTCTAAGATTATTTAACAAATCAGATTTAAAACAAGATTTTGACTTTGTGTAATGAATGATGGCCAATGACCTGACTTCAAGATAAATAAAATCAGCAGGGATATAAGATGGCTGCTGATTCACCATCACTCATTTTATACTATCACGCTTAGTCAAGATCTACCACATTTTAAGAAGTTACCCCGTAAATGCCACATAAGCATACAACTGTAGCTGCACCAGAATCATGCAACCATAATTAGTTATGGTTCGTTTTAAGCAGCCTACTCTTAATATTTGTGAGGGACAATCATTCACAAATAAGAGTACATAGAAACATTGAAACATAGACAATAGAAGGGGGAATAGACCATTTGGCCCTTTGAGTTTGCTCTGTCATTCAATATGATCACAGCTGATCCTCTATCTCATCATCATACTCTTGCTCTCTTCCCATATCCTCTGACACTTTTGAATCTCAAAATCTATCGATTTTCTTACTTGAAAAATGAAAAGCAATGGCCCTGAATTTATAGTATATGAAGATCTGAGACAAATGTGTACTCAACTCCGTTGTCACTATTTTAATAGAGCCATTAACTCATTTATTTAAACAAGCTAGTACTTATAATAAAATATCATTATATTCTGATACAAATGCTTTGCATAGTTCACTTTGCAAAGTGTAATTGCATTCACAGAGTGCATTGTTTGTAGTCTTGACAATGCCTGTCATTGGTAGGATATGATGTGGCACTTCTAAGCAGATAACAAAAGAAATTAAATATCTTTTCATAAAACAAAATCCCTATAGATTCTTTTATTTTCAAATAAATATATACACATGAATGGCTTAAACCATCCAGACAGAACATCTTACTTATGGACAAGTTACAGTTGATGGACAAAGCTTGAATAAACTTTCTCCAGATTACAGATCAGCTGATACTGGCTGATGAATATTGGTACTGGGTGAAGATGTAGGCTATTGTGGTCAGACTCAACAATATTCTTTCAGTTTTGTTTTTATATAGTTTTATTTCCACCATTTGTTTAGTTGATGTTCTAGCATTCATTTTAATTAGTTTATTTTTAAAATATCCATCCTTGCAATTGATTGTGAATGGTTTGAATTTTGATTATTCAGGAAGCCTATGCCTTTGTGAGGGTATGAAGAAAAAGACATTTTATTCCTTCTCTTCTATATATAAAAGTGTTACATGGAACAGTCAGGGAGAATCAATTGTATGCATCACCTTTTGCTACAATAAAGCCTTTCTTGGCCATACAGTTGTATCAGATTTGGATCTGATTATTATTCATTCATAAAACTTAGGAGAAATTTAATGCTGTGAATGAAATTGATATTAATTAATGTAATTCATGAAAATGAAATATTCCATATAGAAAGGCTTACTTGAAGTGGTATATTGCGGAAAATCAAACTGACATTTAAATCTAGCCTGCAGGGGATAAACACAGTGGGTCACATTACAGATCAAACATGGTCCAGTACCTTCCTTTTCCTTAAGTGTGTTCAGATAAGATAAGAGGTCTTCATTAACTTGCACACAGTAATATTCCCGGGTTTGAATTCCCCCACCACAGAGGGCAGTTTGATTTCCACGTCGTCTGTCTTGCTGGCTGAGCAGTGAGTCAACTCGACATTCACTCCATTCTGTTGTCCTCCACGAATATCTGCAACATGCATTTTATGAACCAGTGAACAAATTATTTAATTTCAAAATCAATCACTTCAAAATTCCACATGGACTGCAATGGCTCATGAAGATGACTCATCCGCACGTTCTTAAGGGCACCAGGGACAGGCAATAAATAAATTACATACAAACATATAATTAGTCAGACACTCAGCCTTTTGAGCTAGCTCTGCCATTCAACAAGATCATGGCTGATCTGATTGTCACCTCAACCCCAAATTCCTGCCTACCCTGATAAGTTTTCATCTCTTTGTTAATCACAAGTCTATCTAGCTCTGCCTTAAAACTATTCAAAGACTTCGCTTCCGCTGCCTTTTGAGGAAGAGAGTTCCAAAGACTTTTGGCCATCTGAGAAAGAAAAATTCTCCTCATCTCCATCTTATATATGAGTGACCCCTCACTTTTAAATAGTGACGCCTAGTTCTAGATTCTCCCACAGGAGGAAACATCATCAAAACTGCCAATACCCCCCAGGATCTTAAAGGTTTCAATCAAGTCACACCTTCCTCTTTTAAACATTAATGAATACAAGCCTAACCTGCCCATTCTGTCCTCATAAAACTACCCATCCACCTCTGGTATTAGTCTAGTAAATGTTCTGTGAACTGCTTCCAATGCATTTACATCTTTCTTTCAATAAGACACAATACTTCAGATGTGGTCTCACTGGTGCCCTGTAGAACTGAAGCATAACCACTCTACTTTTGTAATTAATTCCCCTTGTAATAAACAATAACATTCTTCAAGCTTTTCTAATCATTTGCTATGCCTGCATACTGCATTTTACACCACTATTTTACATACATCTTTAGATGGCTCTTCTTCCTCCCTGTGGCTAGTATCAACAACCAATAAATATAGGCTGGCAAACGTTACGACATCCAAATCCCGAGCATGATTTATTTTAAAAAACAGAATTTTAAAAAAAGTTCTTTAGAAGGAGTAATGCTGATAAGACCATCTAGTTCTCAATTTCTCTGAGAAGGTGACAATGAAGGTGACTTTAACCCGCTGCAGTTTCATCCTTATTGAAGGCCTTTTGTTTTTACAATGGAATAGTTTGCTAGACCACGTCAGAGGAAATACATTTTATTTGTGCAATGGATTGGGACTATTGGTTAAAACTAAAGCATTACAGGTTGGTTTTCTGTTGAGTTGCATCATTACGCTCAATGCCAGAACTGATTTACAATGCCTCCTGTGACAGTCGACATGCTGTAATGCAGCCTGCATCCAAATTACCAATGAGTATTTTTGTGCACATTAAATAGAATCGGAAACAGTTTACAGTCATTGTTTATCATTTTAAAATGCATTGCTCATGGTCACCTCATAAAATTTTTTCCTGGATTGGATATAGAATTTCTGACAGCGACATCTTCAGAAAAATGGATCTGAAATATGGCTCAGTTGCTTCATTAATTTTTAAAGCAAAGAACATCTAACATCCTACTGTTTCAATCCATTGGTAAGCCCTAGTACCTGACATCCATATCACACTCTTAAATATTCTACTGGTAGAATTCTACCAATTGAACATCAGAGGCAAGGAATACCATCAGCAGAATGGCTAAAGATGGACTTGCGAGACCAGTGTCAAGCTGGATGAAAAGGAAAATGTATTTTAGTTTCCCTTCCCAGTCAAATGCTACACAAGTGCATAGCTGTATGCCTGCTCTTTAAAAAATACTCGACACGTAAGAGAGCAGATTGAACAAAAGAAATATTCAGGCCCTGAAACACAGTAGTGCAATGTATGTTCCAATTTTATATTGAAAAAGAAATCAAACAGTGGGAGCAATTCATTCAACCTGCTCCCTTTCCCATTCCCTTCATTCCAGCAGCGAGCAATTACAGCCAACAGAATGGTACTAGTTAGCAAAAACATCGTGCCGACTCACAGATATAAAAACTTTGCTAAACTTTCTGGCAAGCTTTCAACTAAACGAAACAGACAACTTGAAATCTCTTTGAAGTTTCCTGCATCAAAATTTGGAAAAATGTAACAGCACTCCAAGCACTTCATTTAGGCAAAGAACACTGAGATTGTTGCTCAGAGCTGCACATCCTTTTTGAAATACTTCAGCAAAAAAATATAAAGGAACATTTTGATTTATTTTTAAAGATTCTATGTATCCTAAAAACTTCAAAGGATATTCTATACTCCTGGAGTTAATGCATATAAAAGGACAGAGAGCTTTTTAAGTAGGATGTCAGATGCTCCTTGCTTAAAAAATTAATGAAGCAACCAGGCCACATTTCAGATCTATATTTTTGAAGACATCGCTGTCAGAAATTCTATATCCAATTGAAGGAAGTAGTTTATGAGGCAACCATGAGAATACATTTCAAAATGATAAAAAAGTGATCATTGCTCGTTTCAGCTGCTATTTAATATTCACAAAAATATTCATTGGTGATTTGGATGAAGGTTACTCTCCATTTAATGATGGGGATTGAAGGCTTGTTTCTCAGCTGGCTTAGGGATTTTTAAAACTGATGTTTAAAATAGAATCCCTACAGTGCAGAATAAGGCAATTCGGCCCATCAAGTCTGCACCAACCACAATCCCATACAAATCACGGCCCTATTCCTGTAATCCCTCATATTTACCCTGCTAATCCCCCTGACACTAGAGTTAATTTAGCACGGCCAATCAACTGAACCTTCACAACTTTGGGCTGTCGGAGGAAACCAGAGCACCCAGAGGAAACCCATACAGATACAGAGAGAATGTGCAAACACACAGTGACCCAAAGGCCAGAATTGAACCTGGAATTTGACATCTGAGCTAGTAGAGACAAATTAGCCAGAGATCTGACTCCTAATTATTGTTTTGGAACCTGTGGAGAAAAGGGTGCGGCTGTGAACAGTGGCCAAGTGAAGCTTTGCTCTGTTACCTTAAGGGATGAATAGCCCATCGGCACTTATTGGTTAGACTGGGTCATGAAAAATAGCTGTTTGGGTTCAGGCAAGGAATGTGCCTGGACAACTCAATGTACATACATATACCAGCAAAAGTTAATGCATTCACAAGAGGATTTTTGGGGATAAGGGAAGGAAATTAGAGGGGAACAAATAAAGCTACCACCTTGACAAATGTGAACTAATGTAAGTATGAGCATTGATTTTCTGAGAGGATGAATCTACTAATATCACAACTGATCTCAAAACAACTAACTAACTGTTTATACATGCATTCACTCTGTTGTGAATTGACTTGTGATCAGAGAACACTTGTCCATAATGGGAAAGATGCTCTATCTGAATAAAGTTAAACCTGGTGTGGTGGAGAAATAGTTGAACCATTGGACGCTTACACTCCATGTCTCAGGTGCTCTGAGGAAGTGTCTCAGCACAATGAAAATGAGTTGTAATGGCCTTCTGTCCTGTTTCAACAAGCTAGAACTTTTTTAAGAATGCCAACTGTAGTAGTTGCAGCACAAATTAAGTTAAAAAAAAATGATGTAGCTGTTCCTGGGCAATCTGAATTTTAAGATAATTTATGGAAAATCATTTGACTTACTGTAATCTTTGGTACTGAATTCTCCTGGTAACTATTAAATCATAGGTGATTTCTACTATGTGAAAGTCATAGAACTGGTATTATTCTTAATATTTTCTCCAATTTTTAAGACACTTTATTTCACATAACGCTTTACATCCTACCTGCGGCAAGTCCCAACCACTGAAGAGTATAAGATAGCAAAGCGGTTATTATTAGCTTCCTCTTTCATTCACCACTGCTTTGAGCATATCTGAATCTTCAAAAGAATCTCTCGAAATAAACTCGACCAATTTGCGCCATTCTGGCTCCTGCTGACATTTCACTGAATAGGACTGGACAATGACATATTAACTTGGTTCAGTTATAATAGTACTCCTGTATACTCTCTCACACAGTTGGGGAATCACATCTCAGAAAAAATTTGAAAAGACAGACATAGGGTGCAATTCACCCGACTGTACACTTAAGTGCTCCCGCCAGTGGGAAACCCAGAGTATTTCCCACTGGCATTAGCAGCATCTGTTAGGTGGGATTCAACCATCTAATTAATGCAAATTTATGTATTGTGGGAAACGCAACAGCTATCCTGGATTTTCAGAGATCAGGATTCCTTTTGAACCAGTGTGGTTATGAAGAAAAGAAGCTAAAAGCAGTTAGCTGTTTTGACGTTGTCTGCAGTTGTCAAGCAAAACTAGGCTGTTTATAAATACTGCAAATAAGAACAATGTTGGCGGGCGGGGGGGGTTACTTCAGCTGCATTCAACAATGAAAGGAAAAATAAATAAACAAACCTTGAGCATGCTGCGTAAAAACCATTAAATTGTCATTAAAAGGCCAGTTAAATGTTTTGGACTTTGAAACTGAATGAAAACAAAGGTTTTCAAAGGATTTCAAGGGACTTCAAAGGTTTTGAGTTTTCTAGGAAGGAACGCAGTGTTAAAAGAATGTGGTTGAGTGAGCAACAAGGGTGAAGGAAATCCCCTGTCTGGTGAAACTGACTTCTTCTGTGAGTCAGAGGACTGCAAAAGGGGTGTTCTGATACCTGCAAATTCTTACAGAGAGAATGGGGAATCCCTTCTGCAGGATGGAGTGCTGTTGTAATTTGGAAGTCTTCCAGGTGTCCAGGGGGCATGGAAATTAAATTGACCAGGCCATTTAAGAACATAAGAACATAAGAAATAGGAGCAGGAGTAGGCCATCTGGCCCTTCGAGCCTGCCCCGCCATTCAATAAGATCATGGCTGATCTGTCGTGGCTCAGTTCCACTTCAAAGTTTTCACAGTACACAGTCAAGAGTTAAGGTTTTGATCAAAGCGCTGCCTGATATCACCATGCCAAGATTGATCTTCAGGTTTTCCAGGCTACAACCTGAGCAGTGCCAGTGAGGCAAACTGGGTAGATCATGATGGGTTAGCTGCTTGGAGGGAATCCTAATTTAGCCTCAACCTTGATTCAGCAGCCATTGGGCTCCCCGCCAGTGGTAAGTTGTGCTGGTGAATCCCAACTGTAATTTTCTGCCTCAAATTCTCCAGGCAGAATGTTACAGAGAAACAGGATGTTGTCACTTCCAATGGGAACTTTAAAATATAGTTGCAAGCCCGGATGTTGTGTGTTTAGGAGGGGAACTTGAAGGTGACGGTGATCTCAATGCATCTATGCCTCAAGGACTACTAGGTAATAGAGGTCATAGGTTTATAAGGTGCTGCTGAAGGAGGTTTGATTAGTTGTTGCAGTGCATCTTGTGGATGATACACACTGCTGCCATTGAGCACAATTGATGGAGAGACTCCTATGTTTAAAATGGTGCAAAGGGTACCAATAAAGCTAGCCGCTTTGTCCTGGATGGTGTTAAACTCCTGGAATTGTTGGAGCTGCAGTCATCAAGGCAAAATGGAGAGTATCCATCACACTCCTGGTTTATGCCTTGTAGACCGAGGCTTGGGTGGAATCAGGTGGTGAGTTACCTGCCACAGATTCCCCTTCCTCTTGATGTACACTTGCAGCTAATCAAGTTTCTGGTGAATGATAAGCTTCAGGATGTTGATGGCCGGAGATTTAGTAATGATTATGCCATTGGACATCAAGAAAAATGGTTTGATGCTGTATTTAATATTGAATATTATGTATAAAAATACATAATTCCAAAATCTCATCTGGAGAGAAACAACCATTACCATCCTCACATAAAGGATAATACACTCTCTGGAACAGTCAATTGTTGCATAAGAAGATATATCCGGATACATTGAGTTCTGGGTATTCAAAATTTGAATTTGTTACTAATTGCTGAATGAGTTTTGGCTAAATACCCAGTGAAAGTTGAACCAGATCCATAAATTTAAAAAAAATTCTCCATTTGACATAAAAATCAAGTTAATGCAGGTGGCCAGCTATAAACTTCTAGTTACTGGAGAAAATAGTCATATTTTGATCAAAGAAGTATGTCCTTCATTTTGATATTTTGAGATTATCACCATGGTATTTTTAGGCATCACTGCTTGACAAACATCATATTACAAGCATCATGTTCTTGGAGGGATGTTGCTGGGGCTCGAAGTACCAACAATTTAAAGGCAGTGGCACCACCAGAAAACTAGGACAACTGGTTTGTCATTGCTTTGACCCCTGCTCCCTGCCACATCAAAAACAAGTACCTTCAATCCATTCTCTACTCCAACAGCCATAAGGTTCTAGCCTGTCAGATATCTCTCCTTAAATTGGCTGTTCTCAGTATTGTCTAAAAATGGTAGCCAAGCCATCAAAGTGACTGTGTCCTTTATGTAATGATATTGGCTCAAATCTTCTGCTCTCTCGATTGTCAGTTGAGAGATGCATGACAGGATTCTTGTGGATATCATGATGCACAGACATACAAGGAAATTGCCTGGGAACTTGAAACTTCCAATGGGCTGATTCAATGATGGCCAGGACCCTCCATGAAGTTTCTAACCCTGATCTCAGTGGAAACGCAGATCAGCTGCATACTTACCCCAGAAAAGTTAGACAGTTTGATACTTCATCTAATTCAGCAGTTAGCCAGGGTAACTCCAGTGAGCACCACAACTGATACCCATCTGCCTCCTGCCATTGATCTTTAAATAGTAGAAGTTGCAGGTTTGGAAGGTGCTGGAGAAGGATATTTCCTCTTGTGGAGAGACTAAAACTCAGGGACAGTTTAAAACAGAGATGAGGATCTGAGGGTCATCAATCTGTGAAATTCTCTTCCCCACGAGAGCGAAGGAGGCTGGGTCATTGAACTTATTCAAGATTGAGTTAGGACAGATTTTTGACAACGAGGGAGTCAACAGGGGGACAAACAGGAAGGTGCAGTTGAGACCACAATCAGCTCAGCCATGAACTTAACAAATGGCAGAGCAGCTTGAAGTGGCAAATGGCCTACTCTTGTTCCCAAGTCGTATGTTCTGAGTAAAAAAGGGGTGTGACCGCTTTGCCTCCTGACTCACTGGGCTTGATCCCTACACTACCCATTTCTGCTTTTTCCACAGTCAGGAGATACGACTGAAATGGGTAGTAATATCAGGCTGGAGAAAAGTCTGCAAGCAGCGGCAATGTGCCCAGCCTTGTTACTAACCAGAAGGCCTAGGACAGTATACATATTTTTTCTTTTCTTTTCCTTTTGCCTTCTAAGTTGCTGCATCATACCTTGTGGAAATAATTTGGGATCTCACTTCAATATTTTACTGAGTTAAATAAAGTCCATGCAACCAGATCTTGTAGCTGATGTGTTTGTCCTCCGCTGTATACTATGAAATGTGTCATATGGTGAATCAGAAATGCATCATTGCATGAGATTTATGCAGCTGGTACAACTTCACACAACCAGCCTTAAACTTTCCAAGTGTAAACCACACAACCCACAAAGTTAACAGGTTTGAATCCCTGCTGAGTGAACAAAAACAGAATCAGACTCATTCAAGTCAGTGAAACTGTTCTGTCGCGACCAACTGCCAAGTCTAACACAAATTGGCTGTTATAGGGTATAAGTTACGAAGGAAGATTGGACAAATTTGGTTTGTTTTCATTTGAACGTCAGAGGCTGAGGGACTATTTGATAGAAATTTACAAAACTATGAGAGGCATGGATAGTGGGAGTCTTTTAAGGGGGAAAGTTCAAAGGAAATGTGAAAAGGTTGAGTGCCTGGGATGCACTACCAAAGGAGGTGATAGGAATAAATACAATAGCAAATGTATGAGAGGCATCTTAACAGATACATGAATAGGCAGAGAACTGTGTAGAGGCAAAAAATGTTTAGTTCAGAAAGGCATTGTGTGTCAGTCAGTGCAAGTGGGCCAAAGGACCTAGACCTGTGTTGTACTGACCTATATTCTGTTTCATTATCACATGGTTATATCAGAAGGTAAATAACACCAGAAACACTGTGGATGGAATTCTCCCAAAACATTTCTAAATGTTGTCCCTAGCAGGAAAACTGGTCAGTTTCCTCTTGGGAGGGTCAAAGAACAAAGAACAAAGAAAATTACAGCACAGGAACCTCCAAGCTTGCATGACCAACGATGCAATTCAGTTCGTAATTCAACCACATTTAGAAATCTTTTTGAAACTTGGAAAAATTCTCATTGATTTCTCCCACACAATTATTTGGATTGGGACCTAACAACAAGGAAAACACTGACTCCTCATTCAGGTGCCATTTTTAAAGAACCCTGATCTCCAGTCAACCCTACACACACCAAGCCCCCAGACTCAAGCCAAACCCCCCCAACTACCACCCCAACCCCCCTGCATTCGCTGGTACTAGCACACCCTCACTGCCAGTTGAGTGACTTACTGGCTCTTCAAAAGTCCCCCTCCTTCAGGAGACATCTCATGAACTCTCCCTTCAGGAGACCCCCTCCATGCAATCCCCTTCCTTCAGGAGCTGCCCCCGGCCCACCTCCTCTTTTCAGGAGCCCTCCCTTCCAGAACCCAGTCCCCCGATGGATTACTTTGTCTCTTCAGTAGCTCCGTCAATGGCGACCCCCCAACTCCTTTCTGAGGCGTCCCCATGGACGCCCCCTTCAGGAGACCACCACCACCCCCCTCCCCAACATTGTTCCTTGCCAAACCTGACACCCTGGCAATGTTAACCTGGCACCCTGGCACTGCACCCAGCAACTTGCAGTGCCAATCTGATTTCTATTTGTGGAGATCAGTAGTGATTGACGCAGGGTTCCTGCTGCCCCCGAAAGTTGAAGACTGTTGGGAGCAGGGAGAAAATCGGCTTGAAATTGACAAAGCGTATTTAAGGAGATTTAAATATATTAATCCAATTCCTGCCCTTGGAGGGTGAGAACTGGATTATGTCCAGGTGGCAAAAAGTCCAAAGGGGGTTCTTGCTGACATTAAATGCACTGGGCTTCTCCCCCTTGATTAGGCTGGGGCCAGAGAATCCAGCCCTGTATCGCGTTAAGAGAGTCAATGGCCTTCAGGAAATGTGGAGAATTTAGAGATTTTTACTGTAAAAATCACCACACTGAACAAAATAATAAGTGACACAACAGAAAGGGACAAACTGCATTATAATTTCACGATTCCTGCATTGCTGAAGATCACAGCTGACACTTTTACTCCTTGAACCAATATCAAAAAATTTCTGTAATCATAAGAGGATTTTTCTTCAGAAGCACAAGGGTTTTGTACATGAAAGCTCAAAAATGATTCAACTAGAGAAAAAACAATTTAATGAAGGATTTTATTTCTAAAGAGATGGTCTTCATACTAGATGATACTCAGCAGGATTGAGCACACTCTTTGAAGTTAATTTTTTCATGCAGTTTGGTTTTGCAAGTAATGGGAACAGAATACAATATGTAGAAGTTCAAAAATATATTTTTAACAGAATAAGAGGGATAATTAGCTCTTTAATCCTGATAACATGGTTACCACTATAGAAACAAGCAATAAACTGTAAAGGAAAACAAATAGAATCTGCATTTTAACAATAGGATTTCAAAAGGAATAAGATAATAATAAATAGGAGCAGCAGTAGGTCATTTGGCTCAGCAAGCTTGCTCTGCCACTCAATAAGATCATGACTGATTTGTTTGTGGCCTGAGCTCTAGTTTCCTTTCTGCCCATCATAATCCTTTAATTCCCTCGCAGGTCAAAAATCTGTCTAACTCAGTTTTGAATATAATCAATGACTCAGGCTCACTGCTTTCCGAGTTAGAGGATTCCAAAAAGGGCAGTCCCCTCCTTATTTCCATCTCAAAATGGGAGAACCCTTATTTTCAAACCCCACTAGGGGTAACACCCTCTTGGCATCCGCTCTGTCAACCTCCCTCAGATTCCCGTACAACTAAGTCCCATCTTCACAAAATGAGTCGGGGCCAAGTTCATTACGTAAAAAGAATTTTTCTTAAATCTGGTATTGTGTAGTTCTCCCTTAGAATTATAGTAAAATACATAATGTTATACACAGTTTAACATTAGAGTGCACAGGAAATAAATATGTTGATCAATGAACAGGAAGATGTGTGTTCAAGTGATTTTCATGTGTTTGAGGAGAGCAGCCAGTCTACAGCATGCAGAACTGTCAGTTTATAACCCAATCACTTTCATTCTATAAAATCACCATTTCCAGTAAAATGGTACTATATAAAAATGAGGTTTACCTGTATTATCTCTCATTCTTCTATACTTCAATGATTATACGCCCAAGCTACTTAACACTTCCTCACAGGTCAACACCTTCATTCCAAGAATCAGCCGAGTGAACCTTTTCTGAACTGCTTCCAATTCAAGTAAATGCCTCCATAATAAGGAGACAAAAACTGCATGGGGTACTCTGGATGTTGTTTCACCAATGCACTGTACAGTTTTAGCAAAATTTCTCACTTGCAATAAAGGCCAATATTCCAGTTGCCTTCTTAATGTTTTGCTATACCTGCATGCTAAGCTTTTTTTTTGTGATTCATGTATGGGTCACCCAGATCACTCTATACAGGAGCGTTTTGCAGTCTCTCTCCATTTAAATAATATTCTGCTTTTCTATTTTCCTTCCCCTACCAAAGGAAAAATCTCTCATTTTCCTACATTTTAACTTTTTGCCATTCACGTTACCTATGTCTCTTTGCAGACACTCCGGGGAGAATTTTACACCTCTTCCCCCCACCTCCGCTGGACAAGTTTCAGGCAGGGACATATACACATGGCGATAGGTTGGTTATCCCATTGCCTTCCTGCCCACCCCCTTCTCCCACAAACTGCTCCTCATGATACAGTGGGTGGGAAAGCCAGCCCACCTTTAGGCCTATTGAGGCCCTTAATTGGCCAACTAATGGCCACTAGAGTCTATTTCCATGCCTGTCGCACAATTATTGTGAGCAGCGGAAGGTGGAGAAATGTGACTCGCCTGCTTTTCACCATTTGAGATGAAAAGGCAACAAGGAAAAGGGTTACCTCCTTTGAAGGATGATCTGTGCACTTCAGTGGTAGCTTCACCCAAGATGCTGCCTTCCTTTTGTGCTTCTTCCCCTGGCCTCCAAAGTCCAACACCATCTCACAGCCCCCCCCAGCTGAAGTCCAGATCCACTCCCCCCCACAGTTGAAGTCCAGATCCCTTGCCACCCAAAGACTTAGCTGAGCCCAGCTTCCATCTGTTCTTCCTTTCAGAGTCGGAGTGCAGACTCAACATCACCCACTACTGAGTTCTGGTACTACTTGCCAGCCAATCAGCTCTCAAAGGCAGGACACTTTCTCCCTGAAGGACAGAAGTCCCATTTTTATGTCATTAAGGCTTCAGACAGCATTTTTAAAAATTGGTCAGCACACAATCAAATTTTCTATTGGGAGATGTGATACATCATAGTTGTGTGTCTATGCTCTACTCAAAGCAAAAGTGAAACTAATCTGGATCACATGATCCCTTGTAGTAATATCATGCTGATATTCCTAAAGGCATATTACAACATTCCTCTTTCTTTTTAAAGATACATTTCCCCCTTTCAAAGAAGTATGGCTATTTACAACGTGTGTTCATATTTAGTTACCATTACAAAAATGCATTGAATTGATGAATCTATAGCTGGAATTTTCTGTCCCATCAATGGCAGAAATTGTTGCAGGCCAACAGAAAATTTGATGGACCAGCCAAATGTCCATTGACTTCGGCTAGGAATTTCCTGTCATACAGTGAGTGGGTGAGACCAAAAAATCCCAGCCTATAAGTCCCTAAACTGTAAAGATAATCCGCTAGCATGCCCAGACCTTGTGATGACAGACTTGCTTGGAGGTTATTTTAATTGCTCACAGTGACCTATGGGACTGCCATTCTGTTTCTAGTTGCATTGGGATCTAGTCATAGAACTTAACAATAGCTGAGGAGCTTTTCATTTAATTTATTGTTCAGCAACTCCCAAAAGCCACCTAATGACAAGCTTCTCTGGCCTGATCATTATTACTTTTCTTCTGGCTTGACTCTCCCTTGTCCACTCCCTGGTCACTCGCTTATCCCAATGAAACTAACCCGGTGCCGGTCATCTCAACATGCTGTCACACTCACAGAACTGCCAGGCTATGCACTGCAACTTCACTACAAGGGATCCATTTGCCTATCAACTCTTTGTTTGAGCACTAGATTAATGCTGCGTCTCCAAAGCTTTTCTTCGCTATAATCATGCTACATTTTCAACACTCCCTAATGCTGCAATTTTGTTAAGGTCTGTCCAAAACATTCATGGTCTCTTCATGCCATGTGGCATGATATAAGTTTGCTCACATTTTGCTGCTACTTGTTTTACAACTGCTGATCACAATGTTGTGATATAATATCTTGATCTCATTTACTGTACAAGGCACAAGGCACCAATTGCTCATTAGGGATTGGTTAAACAAGTTGTGTGTACATTTATTAAGACTAGGCACATGAAACAGTTATACATCAGTACAAAACTTGAAAGCAGTAGAGTTATACTTGCACTCTGCTCAAAGCAAAAGTGATCACATGACACACAGCTCTTCTAGTGAAATCCTACAGATATCCATTAAAAGCATATTACAACAGATCCCTGTGGCACTCTGCTAATTATAGTTGGATAACTTGAAAATTATCCATTTGTTCTGACTGTTTTCTATTAGCCAATCCTCTTTGCATTCCATAAGCACAATACCATAAATTTGTATCTTATGCAGTGACACTGTGTTGAGAAATCTACAGGAGGGCCATGACTTGTGACAAGGAGTTCATATTTAAGGGATGAACTGTTTTTAATTCTGTCTTAATTCAAATGCTTGTTTGGTGGATTGCCAATGATATAATTGGATCTGACATTTGATCTCTGCATGGGAGGAATATTATTTAATGATTACATTTTAATTGAGGAGGCATTTACCCAACTATTTATATTAGAGACATGTCATGCATTATAAATTTTTGCTTTAGTGAGAAATGGTCATGTGATCTTTGACCATAAGCATACCTTGGCAATAGTAGCCTAAAAGTCTGTTTGTCTCAGCTCGTAGTTCTCATCTTAGTGAGACTCAATCACACTCCAGAACTTTATCACATAATCTAGTCTGACACCTCAATGCAGTATTTAGGAAATGCCTGTTTCTGATAAATTGTTAAACCAAGGATCCATCTACCTATTTAGCTGGATGTTAAAGATCCTACGGTCCTATTAGAGGAAGAGCAGGGCATTGTCTTGGTGACTTGCCTGGTGATCTACTATGAACCAATATAACAAAAACAGATTACATCAGATGATCAGAGGGAGATGATCTCCCTCCCCAACTGGATCCTAGACTTCCTAATCCACAGACTGTCATCAGTAAGAATAGGCAACGGCACCTCCTTCACAATTATCCTCAACATCGGTGCCCCACAAGGCTGTGTTCTCAGCCCCCTACTGTACTCATAATACACCTATGACAGTGTGGCCATCATTGTGGTGGGCCAGATCTCAAACAATAATGAATGGGAGTACAGGAATGAGATAACAGAATCTGGTGCACTGGTGCGGCTACAATCTTTCCCTCATTGTCAAGAAATCGAAGGAGATTGTCATCACTTTCAGGAAGCATAGAGGAGAACATGCCCCTGGCTACGTCAATGGGACGAAGTAGAAATAGCCATAAGCTTCAAACGTCTATGTGTCCTGATCACCAACAACCTGCCCTGGGTCCCTCCATGTGGACGCTATAGTTAGGGAACGCCTCTACTTTTCAGGAGGCTAAGGAAATTTGGCATGTCCGCTACAAATCTCACCAAGCATCCTTTCTGGTTGTATCACAGCTTGGTATGGCTCTTGCTCTGTCCAAGACAGCAAGAAACTACAAAGGATTGTGAGGTAAACCCTATCCATCATGCAAACCAGCCTTCTATCCATTGATTCTGTCTACAGTTTCTGCTGCCTCGGAAAAGCAATCAGCATAATCAAGGACTCCACGCACTCCAGATATACCCTCTTCCACCTTCCTCTAAAGTCTGAGGTCACATATCAACAGACTCAAGAACAGTTTCTTTCTTGTTGCCATCAGACTTTTGAATGGACCTACCTTATGTCAAGTTGATCTTTCTCTACACCCTAGCTATGACTACATTTTTCACCCTCTCTTTTCCTTCTCTATGAATGGTATGCTTTGTTTGTATAGAGCACAAAAAACAATACCTTTCACTGTATATTAATGCATGACAATAATAAATCAAATCATTTATTAATTAATGTCTGGATCTTGTTGTGAATAAACTGGCCACTCTATTTGCAAACATAAGTAATTGTACTTCAAAAACAATTTATTGGATTTGGTGAATACAACTAATTCACTGGGACATCCTGAGAGTATGGCAGGATGCTGCATGAATGCAAGTGTTTCCTTTCTGTTGAAACCAGGTAAGCTTTTTGATTTGACAATCTATCTTTAGAAACATCTTTTTATAATAAATGAGGCTCAACTTTTACTGTGTATTTGAATCATCCCCATCCAGTAATTAACGGATTAAAATGCAAATGATATCAGGGCATTTTGGAAAGTTAGATCTGCATACCTTCCTCTGCAACAATCAACAGTTCTAAACAGCAGATGGATATGTAGATGGATGATAATGATTGCAGCCTAATCTTCTCTCCAAATGACATTTGTGAATTGGGTGATATTGAAGAGTATGAAGTCATCTTTCTGACAGTAATGGCTCAGAATTTGCTATCACCTGTGGGGGAACGGCATTTTCCATTCACCTCACTGACTGCTGCCCAGAGAGTTTTCACTGGCTTCTCAGCACACATTTCCGCCAATCTGATGTCTGATGAAGCACAGCAGTTTCTATCAGGAAATCTGTGGCATCTATGAGCAGCAGCTCACACTGTGAGGCCCTCTAATTAATCAGATTGAAGAGTTCACACTAAGATGCACAGGGCTGAATTTTAAAGTTCTGACCCATTCACAATGGGGGAGGCCAGTGGTGCATTGGGAACCCAGATGTTTTAGCGGTGTGCCCAATATCTGTATTTGACTTCCAGGTTTCCTGACCAATTAGAGTCAGTGGGAGTAATAATGACTTGCTACAGTCTGGTTTCAGTTAAAAGGACCCTACAATGGCCCATGTGAAACTGGACAAATCAAAAGTCAATGTGCAAAAGCTGCAGTACAATGGTTTTCAGATGCAGCCCTAGATATCATGCTGCAAGCTGCAAAGGCCCACAGCCTGCAGATGGGCGGGGGGGGAGAAGGTAGCCATGTACAAATGCAAGAAAGACTGGAGGGCATCACAAAATTGATACAGTGCAGGAGGCCATTCAGTCTACTGCATCTATTCTGGTTCTCTAAATGAGCATTTCACCTTGTGCCATGTTCCTGCCTTCTCCTCGTAACCCTTTCTTCTCAAACAATCTTTTAATTTCCTCTTGAATGCCTCAGTTGAACTTGCCTCCACCTTACTCTCAGGTAATACATTTCAGACCTTAACCACTCACTGCGTGAAAATGATTTTTCTCATATTACTATTTGCTTTTCTTTTACAAATTACGTTAAATCTGTGCCCTCTACTTCTCCATCCTTTTGCCAACGGGAACAGTTTCTCTCTATCCACTCTGTCTAGGGCCCCCATTATTTGGACTGCTTCAATCAAATCTCCTGTCAGCCTTCATTTCTCCAAGGAAAAAGATTCCCCAGCTCTCCAATTTATCTTCATATCTGAAATTATTTATCCCTAGAATCATTCTCATAAACTGCACTCTCTTTAATGCATCACATCCTTCCTAAAATATGGTGCCCAGTTTCCTCCCACAGTCTGAAGATGTCTTGTCACTCAGCCAATTCTGCATCCATATCGCTACTGTCCCCTTTATTTCACGAGCTACAACTTTCCTCACAAATCTGTCATGTGGCACTGTATCAAATGCCTTTTAGAAGCCACGTACATCATATCAACAGCATTACTCTCATCAACCCTCTTTGGGGTGGCATGGTAGCAATGTGGTTAGCACTGCTGCCTCACAGTGCCAGGGACCCAGGTTCAATTGCAGCCTTGAGTCACTGTCTGTGTGGAGTTTGCACTTTCACCCTGTGCCTGCGTGGGTTTCCTCCGGGTGTTCCAGTTTCCTCCACAGTCCAAAGATGTGTGGGTTAGGTAGATTAGGCATGCTAAATTAACCCTAGTTTCAGGTGGATTAGCAGGGTAAATGTGTGGGGTTAAGGGAATAGGGTCTGGGTGGGATGTGATCAGTACAGACTCAATAGGTCAAATGGCCTCCTTCTCTACTGTAGGGATTCTATAGAACTGTACACAATACTCCATCAGAGATCTAACTGGTGCTCCAACAAGCTTAACATAATTTCCTTGCTCTTGTATTCTATGCCCTTATTAATAAAGCCTCGGATACTGTACACATTATTATCTGCTCGCTCCACCTGTCCTACCACCTTTAATGATTTATGAAAATAGACACTCGGGTCCATTTGTTTCTGCACACCCTTCATAGTAATATATTTTATTTTATATTCTCTCTCCACGTTCTTCCTACCAAAATGAACCACCTTACTTTCTCCACATTGAATTTCATGTGTCACCTATCTGTTCACTCCATCAGCTTGTCTATGTCCCTTTAAAGTTCTACACTGTCCTCTTCAGAATTTATAATATTTCCAAGTTTTGTATCATCAGAAAACTTTACAATTGTTCCTTCTACACCGAGATAGATCTGGAGGTGGGGCGGGCTGTTAACGCGCAAATAGGTGCGGCGTGCAGGAATGGGACGGCCGTAATTATGGGGGATTTCAATCTGCATATTGATTGGTCGACCCATGTTGGACGCGGTGGGCTTGAGGAGGAGTTCTTGGAATGCTGCCGGGATAGTTTCCTTGAACAGTGTGTGTTGGAGCCAACGAGGGAGCGAGCTATCTTGCATCTGGTATTATGTAATGAGGCAGGTAGAATTAGGGACCTTGCGGTGAAGGATCCTCTTGGGGAGAGTGATCATTGTATGGTGGAGTTTCTGGTGCAGATGGAGGAGGAGAAAGTGGGTTCCCAGACACGCGTCCTTTGTTTGAATAGAGGGGAGTATGGTAGGATGAGAGAAGAATTGGCGAATGTTGACTGGGGGAGCGCGTTGGAAGGTAGGTCTGCTGGGGAGCAGTGGAGGATCTTTAAGGAGATCTTTCTTGGTGCTCAGCAGAAATTTATTCCGATGGTCAAAAAGGACTGTAGGGGGAGAGGTAATAAGCCATGGATAACGAAGGAGGTGAAGGAAAGTGTTAAATTAAAAGCGGAGCCGTTTAGAGTAGCTAAGAGTAGTGGGCGAGAAGAGGATTGGGAGAGGTTTAAATGTCAACAAAGATTGACAAAGAAGTTGATAAAGAAGGATAGGAGAAACTATGAAGCTGGGCTAGCGCTTAATATAAAAAAAGCAAGAGTTTTTATAAATATATAAAAAGGAAGAGGCAGGCTAGGGTGAACGTTGGACCCTTAGAGGATGAGAAGGGGGACTTAGTGGTAGGGGATGGGGATATGGCTGAGGTCTTGAATAACTTTTTTGTTTCGGTCTTCATGGAGGAGGACGTGAATAATTTGCCGGGTGTTAGAGATGGAAAGGTGGTAGGACTGGAGGGTCTCAATGACATTACTGTTACTAGAGAGGCGGTGCTCGACAGACTGGAGGGACTGATTGTGGACAAGTCCCCAGGACCGGATGGAATGCATCCGAGGGTTCTGAAAGAAATGGCGGAGGTGACAGTGGATGCCTTGGTGGTTATTTTCCAGATGTCGCTGGATTCCGGGGAAGTGCCGGAAGATTGGAAAATGGCTAACGTTACGCCGTTGTTTAAGAAGGGTGCCAGGCAAAAGGCAGGGAATTATAGGCCGGTTAGTTTAACGTCTGTTGTAAGTAAAATGTTAGAATCTGTCATCAAGGAGGAAATAGCGAGGCATCTTGAGGGGAATTGTTTGATAGAGCAGACGCAGCACGGTTTCGTTAAAGGGAAGTCGTGTCTGACAAATTTACTGGAGTTCTATGAGGATGTGTCTAGGGCGGTGGATAAAGGAGAGCCGGTGGATGTGGTCTTTCTTGATTTTCAGAAGGCGTTTGACAAGGTACCTCACAAGAGGTTATTGCAGAAGGTCAGGGGACATGGAGTTGGGGGTAGGGTGTTAGCGTGGATAGAGGATTGGTTGTCAAAAAGGAGGCAGAGAGTGGGGGTCAATGGGTGCTATTTGGATTGGCGGTTGGTGACTAGTGGAGTGCCCCAGGGGTCGGTGCTGGGGCCTCAGCTATTTACCATTTATATAGATGATCTGGAGGAGGGAACCGAGTGTATGGTGTCGAAATTTGCTGATGACGCCAAGATTGGTGGAACGGCAAATTGTGCGGAGGGTGTGGAGAGTCTGCAGAAGGATCTAGATAGGCTGGGTGAATGGGCCAGGAACTGGCAAATGGAATTTAATGTTGGCAAGTGTGTGGTGGTCCACTTTGGTAGGAATAATGGTAGGAGGGATTATTACTTACATGGCGAAAAACTGCAGCAGGCGACGGTGCAGAGGGACCTCGGGGTCCTTGTGCATGAGTCGCAAAAACCCAGCTTGCAAGTGCAGCAGGTGGTCAGGAAGGCGAATGGGATGCTGGCCTTCATAGCGAGGGGGATTGAATATAAGAGTAGGGAGGTCTTGCTGTGGCTGTATAGGGCATTGGTGAGGCCGCAGCTGGAGTACTGTGTGCAGTTTTGGGCGCTGTACTTACGCAAGGATATTTTGGCCTTGGAGGGAGTGCAGAGGAGGTTTATTAGGCTGATGCCGGAGTTGAAGGGGTTGAGCTATGAGGAGAGGCTGAATAAACTAGGCTTGTACTCGTTAGAGTTTAGAAGAATGAGGGGAGATCTCATTGAGACGTATAAGATGATGAATGGGATGGATAGGATAGAGGTGGAGAGACTCTTCCCACTCAGAAAGGACAGTAGGACTAGGGGGCACAGCCTCAAGATAAAGGGGGGGCAGTTTAGAACGGAGTTGAGGAAGAACTTCTTCACTCAAAGGGTGGTGAATCTCTGGAATTCTCTGCCCGTTGAAGTGGTGGAGGTTACCTCGCTAAATATTTTTAAGACACGGGTTGATGGGTTTTTAATAAGAGAGGGAATTAAAGGTTATGGGGAGAGGGCAGGAATGTGGAACTGAGCCACGACAGATCAGCCATAATCTTATTGAATGGCGGGGCAGGCTCGAAGGGCTAGATGGCCTACTCCTGCTCCTATTTCTTATGTTCTTATGTGATCTAGGTCATTAATATATAGGGAGAGGCATAGCTTGAGCTTGGGTTTGGACGTAGCTCAGCACAACATCAAGGGCCGAAGCGTCTGTACTGTGCTGTACTGTTCTATGTTTCTACATATCAGGAAAAGCAAGGGTCCCAATACTGACCTGTGGGAAATTCCAGCCTGAAAATATCTATTAACCATTAATCTGTTTCCTGTCACTCAGCCAATTCTGCATCCATATTGCTACTGTCCCCTTTATTCCATGATCTATAACTTTTCTCACAGATCTGTCATGCGGCACTACATCGAATGCCTTTTAAAAGTCCGTGTACATCACATCTACAGCGTTACCCTCATCAACCCTGATTGTTATCTCTTTGAAAAACTCCAGAAAATTAGTTAAGCATGATTTTCCTTTAAGAAATCTATGCTGGCTCTCCTTAGTTAACCTGCATTTGTCTATATGATTATTAATGCTGTCCTGAATTATAGTTTCTAGAAACCTCCCAACCACTGAAGTTAAAATGATTGGTCTGCAATTGTTGGTTTTATCCCTACCTCTTCTGTTTGAATAAGGGTGCAATCTTTACAATTTTCCTGTCCTCTGGCTTCATCCTGGTGGCATGGTGGCACTGTGATTAGCACTGATGCTCATAGCACCAGGGACCCAGGTTCGATTCCGATTTGGGTCACTGTGTGGAGTTTGCATGTTCTCCCCTTGTCAGCATGGGTTCCTCCAGATGATCCGGCTTCCTCCCACAGTCTGAAAGATATGTTGGCTGGGTGCATTGGCCATGCCAAATTCTCTCTCAATGTACCCAGACAGGTGCTGGAGTGTGGCAACTAGGGGATTTTCACAGTAACTGCATTGCAGTGTTAATATAAGCCTGCTTGTGACTAATAAATAAACTTTAACTTTAATTAAAGCCAGTGGGAGTGAAAAATTACGACCAGTGCCTCTGCAATTTCCATTCTCATCTTCCTCAGTATCCTCGGACGCAAATCATCTGGTCCCACTAGCTTGCCTACTTTAAGTACAGCAGTCTATCCAATACCACCGCCTTTTCACTTCTAAACCCTTCTAGTAACTGAATTTTCTCTTTTTTCACCGAGACCTGGGTACCATCTTCTTCCACAGTAAAGATAGATGCAATGTATTCATTTAATACCTTAGACAAACTCCCTGCCTCCACATGCAAAGCTCTTTTTGGTTCCTAATTGTCCTTATTCCTCCTTTCACCACCATTTTACTATTTATACACCAAAAGATTTGGAATTCCCCTTTATCTGAGCAGACAGTCTTTTCCCATGGCCTGAATTTTCAGGATGATGAATGCTTAGTGCCCACCATCTCCACCAACTCTCACAGGCCGGCTACTATTTTATGCTTAATTGCACATTGATTGGCAGACAGCTTTCCAGCTCCTCCAGTGCGTGGGTGGACTGTCACTGGGACGATAGAACAAGGACACGTGGAAGTGAAGGCTCCGTTCAAGTGTTCCACTCCTGACCCCTTGAACTAAACACCAACCTGCCTCCTCACCCCGCATATTACTGGCCATAATACTCAGTTACAGTTCATAAAATTCTAGCTTTTTGTTTTTATACTCTGTTCTTCTATTTCTAAAGTTAAAATAACCATATGTTTATTGTAACCCCCTTATAAACTTGCCACATTTAAGGATGATGAATATGGACACCAAGGCCTCTGAACTCATCTGCATTACAAAATGTCACCTTCATGACCACCTAACACAGCATTGATCAAACCTGGGGTTTTATGGTTGACATGGTTTGGGATTGCACACGGCACTGCACTTAGCACCCGAGCTATCAAAGGAAGCTTGACTCTTCTGGAGATCTAAATTTTAATACAATTTAAATAGTTTTAGATTTGAACTTCATTCTGCATTCTATCCCAATGCTATAATGTATCTATGAATTATCCTTTCAGCTAACAAATAAAAGTTTAATTCTTCTATAGAATTTACAAGCTGCACATAATGGGATATTTCAACTTGGATTTTTATGCGAGTTGAACAGAGCTAAAATAGCCTTTGCAATAAATTAATACCTAGATATAAATATTCTAGCTTATACATCCTACTGAATATGCAAATAAAATCAAGTAATTGGAAAGTTAGTATGCTAAGGCATGTTGAATTCATGAATAATGCAGCACATTCATGAGGAGGCATAATAGTCATTTTCTAAAACAGGAAATCATCTACTTCAAAGTGCGCTTGATGTTTAAATAACTACATTAGGATCCGCTTGATTAGTGATTCATATTGATCTTCCTCTACTTAAAATCAACCAAATTTCACTCCACTCTTAAAAGTTGACAACTTTAATACACCCTGGACCTAGCCTTGCTGAGAAGATTTTAACCAGCAAACTAATTGCAGTGCTTATAAAAATGTTCTACTATTACTGAAGAAAATTGTCTCCCTTTCACAGTTAATTACAATTAATTTTGTTCATTGATGCTCCATTGGTCAATAGTGAAAGATAATAAAGTATAGCAAGTCTTTTTTTTGTTAGAACAGGAGGAAACTCCAATACACAAACCCCTCACAAGTACCTTTTCATATTCCACAATTACTTTTATATTTATAATATGCTACATTATTAATACTACAGATATGTATCTGCTTTACTTATATATCAGAAATAAACTTTGATATAGTCTACAAATACATTTTGTCTCTATTCTGATTTGCTATATCAATTTTCCTCACTCAACAATCATAGTGCTTGATCAAGAGACATCAGAAAGGAGAGGAACCACTAAAAGCCACTAGCTTGCCCTCACTGCTGACCTAACCTCGACCACCTTCCATGCAGCCCAGCCCAAACCGACCCGCGTACCACCATGTAACTTACCAGTGGTCTATGTCACTCCACTATCATTGGATTTTGATGCCTGTCCTTCTGGCAATGATGTGGAGATGCCGGTGTTGGACTGGGGTAAACACAGTAAAAAGTCTGACAACACCAGGTTTAAGTCCAACCGATTTATTTGATAGTAAACTCACTAGCTTTCGGGGTTTGTCCCTTCGTCAGGTGAATGGAGAGTTCTGGCCTCAGACAGAGCATATAAAGCACAGACAGTTTACAGATTACTGATTAGAATGCGAATCTTTCCACCTAACCTGCTGTATAACAATGGCCCCTCCTTTGTCTGCAATTTAGGACTTGAACAGCAGGTTATGTAAAGATTCGCATTCTAATCAGTAATCTCTAAACTGTCTGTGCTTTATATGCTCTGTCTGAGGCCAGAACTCTCCATTCACCTGACAAAGGGACAAACCCCGAAAGCTTGGGAGTTTACTATCAAATAAATTAGTTGGACTAAAACCTGGTGTTGTCATACTTCTGGCAATAGACATAGTCACCCCAATGGCTTTGCTGAACACAGATACTGCCGCCCTCTGCTTGGTCGGCAGCTATCTATCAATGAGATTTTTGTCCCTGGGTGTCTTGATTCCAGTTGAAGGCCTCGCCACTGCCTGATTAACATGGTTCAGCAGGCCTTCCTGAAAAGATGCTGCATGGGCGACTCCAGGGCTCTCCAGGTGGCAGACGAAGCCCCTGATGCCTCAACAAGATTCCATTGAATCTTTCAGCACTCACTTTGACATGCTCTAATTCCACAATGTATATGTTTGAACGGTCTACTAATATTGCAGTTCATTTAGAGAGAAAGAAGAGATAGATTGTGTTTCTATTTTCAAATTTCATGATATATTGTGCAAAATTACTACTAGTTTTTCAGAAACTCATAGAAAGTATATTCCAGAGGATTCTAGCTTATCTCATTCCTGGCTTTTTTATGGTGAGTTTTTATACATTCCATGAAAAATATTTTTTAAATTTAAATGAGCTTACCCTCTTATCTTCTTCTGTATTACATTAATTTTGCATCTCATTAAGATTCATTTTCCCAATTATGTCTTCCATATCTCTACGGGTACAATTTAAAGTCTCACCCAGAAGTGAAAGCTGTGGGAGTGATCCCGGTCATTTCTTGCCTCCCTTTAATTATTTCTGAGGTATTAATGGTATGTTATTTAGAAGTAAGGTAAAAAGTAAAGTTTATTTATTCATCACAAGTAAGGCTTACATTAACACTCCAATGAAGTTACTGTGAAATTTCCCTAGTTGCCACAGTCCAGTGCCTATTCAGGTCAATGCACCTAACCAGCATGTCTTTCAGAATGTGGGAGGAAACCGGAGCACCTGGAGGAAACCCTCGCAGACACAGGGAGAACATGTAAACTCTACACAGACAGTGACCCAAGCCAGGACTCAAATCCAGGTCCCTGGCACAGTGAGGCAGCAATGCTAACCATCGTGCCACTGCACCACTGTGTTGTGCCTTGTTATATTGTTAAGGTACACAAGTAAAGGACATTGCTTAATCAAGTATCTACAACTACTATAAAGAGAGATGGCTGGGATACTGGTGTACTAGATGGAAGGCAGGTATATGTAATGCTGAATTCCATAAATAAATTTACTATCAAGAAAAAGATTTGCATCCAGTTTCATAAGCAGGAGAAGAATATATCTCGTCATCTGGCTCGGGATCCAATTAACATGGGAGGGGAAGGTTCAGGGACAACGTTCCTGCCTGGAAGCCAATTAAATGCTCCAAGAGGCCATTTAAGACTGACCTCCTTGAATGGTCTCAGTGAACCTGGCTCCATTCAACTGTTCCTGGATTTCTAGAATCAATGATAGACATAGGCCACACTAGAGTACTGACAGCAGCGACTGCTCCCATTGGTGCTACTGGTACTGGACAGCTGGTGGCCTTTGATTGGCTGGCAGCTCTCGGAGGCAGCAGGTCTGCACTCCTCAGGGATTTTGGGAGGAAATTTCTCTTCACAGGTACAAGTCCAACAGTAAGCAGGTAGGTGCCCAACTGGCCCTTAATTCCACTGGATGTCCCAAAAAAATGGTGGAGAGGGTAGTAGGGTGGAGTGGGGGCTGGTCAAGGGAGACAGACTTACAGTTAATGGTGAGGAAAGCACCTGGGGAAATGGAGGAAGAATGTCTGGGGAAGGGGGCATCATTCTCAGGGGGTGACAGGAGAAAATGTCTGGGATAAAAGAGTGAGAATTTCTGGGGAAAAGTGAGGAGTGGGTTATGACTGTGTGCAGTGATGACAATTACTAGGTCCTAGAGGGAGTAAGACATCTCACAACACCAGATTAAAGCCCAACAGGTTTATTTGGTAGCAAAAGCCATTAGCTTTTCAAGCGCTGCTGCTTCCTTAAAGATCCTTTCCACTTGGAGCCGGCAATTTGCAGTGTCGATGGTAGTCATGATGTGGAGGTGCCGGCGTTGGACTGGGGTAAACACAGATGTCTCAACACTGTGGGGCATCTCACTGTGTTTACCCCAGTCCAATGCCAGCATCTCCACATCTTAGAGAGTACTGGTGATTGGAGGAAACAGTAACCAGAGGGGAAAGTGGGATGGGGTAGAGTGACATGTCCAGGGTGAGAGTCTAGTAGGTAAGGGTCTCATCGTGTGGGTCATGAAGGGGCACAAGTCGTTGGATAACAGACTGGGGCAAAGTCAAGGTGGGCATGGAAACGATAATGGGTGTCAGCTCTGACAGAATGAAAGGCCTATGAAGGTGGATCATGAGGAGTACTGGGTAAGGAAGTGAGGTTCAAGGCTAACAGAGGAATAATGGTGATATTGGGTCAAGAGTGATGGAGCTGGCGGTTGATGGATATCAGGGCGAAGAGAAGTGGTGGAGCAAGTCTGAAATGTGATGTGCACCATTTTCCCAAAGTGACTTTGACCACGTAGTTAGTCAGTGAGATCCTTCAAGGTGGGAGGAGGGTCTTTTTAGGTGGGTGGAGATCAAGGTCAGCACAAGTGGCCAATTAAAGGAACACACCAACAATCATGAGGCATCTGGATTTCAAAGATGTTTGTGTTCTCCTCTCAATTGCAAAGCCCACACTGCAGCAGGTTTATTCATGGCTAATGGGTCTCATGACATTGAGCTGTGTTCATTCTATGCCATCTGCCAGTGTCCGCAGTCAGAGGCAGGGATGAAGGGAAGGGAGGAGGTGGATATCTCCAGGGGGTGAGGCCAATGACTTGTGCCCCTTCATGACCCACAAGATGAGACCCTTACCTACTAGACTCTCACCCTGGACATGTCACTCTACCCCATCCCACTTTCCCCTCTGGTTACTGTTTCCTCCAATCACCAGTACCCTCTAAGATGTGGAGATGCTGGCATTGGACTGGGGTAAACACAGTGAGATGCCCCACAGTGTTGAGACATCTGTGTTTACCCCAGTCCAACGCCGGCACCTCCACATCATGACTACCATCGACACTGCAAATTGCCGGCTCCAAGTGGAAAGGATCTTTAAGGAAGCAGCAGCGCTTGAAAAGCTAATGACTTTTGCTACCAAATAAACCTGTTGGGCTTTAACCTGGTGTTGAGAGATGTCTTACTCCCTCTAGGACCTAGTAATTGTCATCACTGACCACACACTGCACACATTCATAACCCACTCCTCACTTTTCCCCAGAAATTCTCACTCTTTTATCCCAGGCATTTTCTCCTGTCATCCCCTGAGAATTATGCCCCCTTCCCCAGACGTTCTTCCTCCATTTCCCCAGGTGCTTTCCTCAGCATTAACTGTAAGTCTGTCTCCCTTGTCCAGCCCCAACTCACGATCTTAAACCTCCACCCTCCCCAGTGAACGGTAATGGGTGACAAGAAATTATGAATTTATATGTTGCTAGCCAGAAATTACAGAACATCTTACCGAGATCACGTTCTGCAGAGGACAGACCGGGTTTCTAGTTTTATGGCAATGGTGTCACTATAGATACTTGGGAGTAGTGGTGGCAGGGTAAGGGTCTATGTGACGTTTCTTGCACATGGCTCGCATTACACCGGTCAAAGTTATTTCTACCAAAGGAATGGAAGGAACACTCATATCTGGTCCTTCAGGGTAACAAGGGGAAGGCAGCTTGGTGGGAGTAGTTTATAAGCCCCCCCAACAATAGCTATATTGTAGGATGGAGAATAAATCAGGAGATAATAAGGGGATGTAAAAAAGGCAATAATTTAATTATGGGTGACTTTATTCTTCATATAGGTTCAATAAATCAAAGTGTCAGAGGCAGCTACTGAGAAGAATTCATTGTGTATTCAGGACAGTTTCCTTCAGCAATATGTTATGAATCCAACCAGAGATCTGCTGATTTGGATCTGGTAATGTGTAATGAGGCAGATTTATCAAACCATCTCGGAGCAAAAAATCCCAGAGGATTGAAAAACTACCAGTGTAACACCCATATTCAAAAGGGAGTGAGTAAAAAAAACTATAGGCCAATTAGCTTAACTTTTGTCATTGCAAAAATGTTAAGAGTCCATTATAAAGGATGTAATAGCAGAGCATTTAGAAATACATAAAAGTGTAATCAAGCACAATCAGCATGGCGTCATGAAGGGGAAATCATGCCTCACAAAGTTATTAGAATTCTTTGGAGTGGTAATGAGCAGGATGGATAAAGGGGAGCCAGTAAATGTAATATACTTGTATTTCCAAAAAGTATTTGATTGGGTACCGCAAAGAAGACTATTTCATAATAATATATCCCAATGGTGTTGGGGTTGTATATTAGCATGAATAGAGAATTGGCTAACTAGTAGAAGACACAGTTGGGATTAGAGGGGCATTTTCAGGATGGCAACCTATAGCTAGTGGAGTGCTACAGAGATCAATGCTGGGGCCACAATTACTTGCAATATACATGTTAATGATTTAGACAAAGGAAGTGAATGTACTATCACCAAGTTTGAAAATGACACAAAAATAGATGGGACGGCAAGTGGTGAGGATGACACAAAGTCCATAGAGGGACACAGACAGGTTAGGTGAATGGGCAAACTCTTGGCAGATAGAATACAATGTAGGAAAATATGAAGTTATGCATTCTGGTAGGAAGGATAAAGAAATTGAATATTATTTAAATTGAGAAATACTGCTGAAAACTGCAGCGCAGAGGGATTTGTATGCTAGTTTTTTTGTGATTTATGTACGAGAATCCCAAATCCCTCTGTGCTGCAGTTTTCAGCAGTATTGCTCAATTTAAATAATATTCAGTTTCTTTATCCTTCCTACCAGGGTGAAAACTTCATATTGTCTTCCCAATGACCTTAACTTGTATGCTAGTTTTTTGTGATTTATGCACAAGGATCCCAAGTTAAGGTCACTGGGAAGACAATTGATATGTGGCCTTTATTTCAAAGGGAATGGAGCATAGAAATAGGGAAGTCTTGCTAAAACAACACAAGGCACATCTGTAACACCGTGTGCAGTTTTTCTCCCCTTATCCAAGGAAAGATATACTAGCATTGGAGGCAATTCAAAGAAGTTCACTAAGGTGATCCCAGGTATGGACAGATATTCTTATGAGGAGAGGTTAACTAGGTTGGGCCTATACTCATTGGAGTTCAGAAGAATGCGAGGTGACCTTTTTGAGACATTTAGGATTCTCTGGGGGCTTGACAAGGGTGCATGCGGAGAGGTTGTTTTTCGTTTTGGGAAAGTCTAGGACCAGAGGGCATAATCTGAGTAAGGGATCACTCATTTATGACAGAGATGAGGAGGAATTGATTTTCCGAGGGTAGTAAATCTGTGGAATTCATTACCACAGAAAGCAGTAGAGTCTGGAACATTAAGTATGTTCAAGTCTGAGATAGACAGATTTTTAATCAGGAAAGGAATCTAGGCTTATGCGCATAAGGTGGGAAAGTTGAATTGAGTATTATCAGATCAGTCATGATTTCAATGAATGGCAAATTCGATGAGCCGAATGGCTTTCTTCTGCCCCTACATCTTACAGTCATAGACTGTCCTTTATGTGGAATGGGTAGGGTGGGAATGTCATGTCTAGTTGGAGGCCAGCTGAGGGGCTTAAGACTTGCTTGCTGACTTTGAGATGGAGGGAAACCTGTAAAGACAATCTTCACTAAATTTATCACTTCAATTTGTTTACACATTCACTGAAGCATCAATGATGTAAGTTACAGGCAACCCCTGACTTGGTAATGGCTCCCATCAAGTGTGGAGAAAGAGGGCCCATTACAGATTGGCAAAGGGCCAGGAGAAGCAAAGGCATGAGCAGCAAGAGTGAACGGGGTCTCTATAAGATCAAAAGGCTGGTGAACATGGACTACTGCAATGGTGAGCATTGACCCACCATGCGGGCATCGCTAGGGATGTTCTTATTTAGAGATGAGTGGAAGGCAATGCTGGAAGTCCTCATATGTCTCGGGATCTGTCACATCTGTCAGCAGCCACACAGAGCTGCTGGCCTGCAACAAGTGAACGTATGTTTGAGTGTTATTTAAACCCATGAGGAAATGTTGACTTCCCATCTGCCCTGCCATGCAATTTGCCAAGCTCTTTGTCAATACATAATCAATGAACAGAAAAGCACAAGCTTGTGCATGTTCTCACACCCTGCTGTCCAGTGAGAATCATGCCAACTTCCCCCCCCCATCAGCAGACTTATTCTCCTGAATGGAAGATTCCCCCTATTGTTTTCTTTTCCTGGTGTTAGGTATAGTCTTCTCCCTGCAGCCATTCTCCTCACCTTTGGTAGGATCTTCACGTTTCATTATTTATTCCAAAATTCAAATCATTAATGTAAATTATGAATAATACTGACCCCAGCACAGATTCTTAAGGAGCTTTCCTACTTTGTTTTTATTATTTATTCTTAGCCAATTTTCTGTCCATTCAGCTATTTGTCCCCTGAATCCACATGCCCTAACCATTGTCATGAGCCTGCCATGTGGCTCTTTGCTAAAAGTGTTTTGAAAATTCAAGCACATGAAATTTACTATGTTATTATTATTGCCTACTTCTTCCATTACCTCTTCAATGAATATTATCAAATTATCAAGCATGATTTAGTCCTTCGCACTCAATGTTTACTTTTTTAAAATTATATTTTTAGTTCCTAGATACTCTTCCATCATGTCTTTTATGGGTTCACGACTTAACAAATCACACTGAATACTTAAGTGAATATTTATAATTTTAAATAAAAGTGTCCACTCTGTTATCTCCTTTCATATAAATAAATTGAAATTGTTATTCAATAAGTCTGTCATTTCTTGCTCATCTTTTCTTAGCCCTTTCCTTACTTTAACTTTCCTTTTCTTAATTGTGTCTATAGGACACTTCAACAGATCTTTTTATATTCCTTGATAATCACTGAATGTAAAAATATAACTTATAATGGTATTAAAGGCCTTGATAGTAATGCATTGGAACACAAGTTTTAATAATGCTGTTAAATTAAGTGGTTCACTGTTAAAATATATTTGCCATTCATTAGATACCTCATTCCAATTTATACCTATATTTATTTCATTAACTTTCACAATATGTATTAACAAACTAATCTCGCTAAGTAACATGCTCATAAAAATAAAGACAAGTAATTTGCCAGGTGGGAGTATCAAGTACATGCCAATCCAAAAGTAAATATGTTTAGATTCTTGTATCATTGCTACAAATCAAATAACTCAGCAAATATTCGATCAATCATTTGCCGTGCTATTTCTCACCTTTCTCCTGTGTGATTTCATGTTGATACAGTTTGAATTAAATGGTTTAATGCTTTTTCAGAAGTAAGAAACAAATAACTTTTACGTAAAGTTGCTGACGTATCCTTATTACTAAGGCATAACAAGCTGCTTGTCTCAAGGTTAGGAATCCAAATGCAATGTGGAGGAAATAACAGCCACACTAAAATGAGGCAAATCCAGTAACCAGATTGCATTAAGCAAAACATTTTTCTTGGAGAGCAGGATTCTACATCTCATTAGAAAATAACAAATAACTTAAATATTCAACATGATTTTGTTAAATAGTGAATTAATATTTCATTTTCATAAAAACTAACTGTAGATTATTATTTACACAACCATTAAGATAATAGCCTATAAGTATAATTTAAGGGAACCATTAGGCAGCATTCTATCGCCCTCTGGTTAAAAGCATATTAATTTGAACTAAACGTGGAACAATATGAGCCACGTGGAGAAAACAGATAATGGATTTCTGTTGAATGAAGGACTGGGAATTGTCAGGGCATCTGTGATACTAAATGTTTTCATACTTTTGCAATGGTATACAAAATCAAACCTGTAGGTTACAGAAGTATCATGTGACATCAACAGTTGAAAATGTCAAACTAAGTGAGAGCTCATATATGAACTGTTCAAGAAATCGAAACGTGGTTAGCCTGTCCAGATAAGG
Source organism: Carcharhinus amblyrhynchos (assembly GCF_965287045.1). NCBI lineage: Eukaryota > Metazoa > Chordata > Chondrichthyes > Carcharhiniformes > Carcharhinidae > Carcharhinus > Carcharhinus amblyrhynchos. The sequence continues at coordinate 74,657,983 of NC_137325.1, read as the reverse complement.
AAATGTAAGCTTAGCAACTAGAATCAGTGCCATTGACAGTGAGATGTAAATAGATTTTCTTACATGTTTCTGATGTTTGAAATTTAAATCTTGAATTTGATCAACATAATGCTCGAATTTGGATATATAGCATTTGGCTGGACAGTTTCTTACTAAAGTGCAAATCTTAGGCTGTACTGAGTAGGCTTGTTTAAATAGCTGATGATTAAAGGGGAAGGGAAACTCTACAGGACCTATAGTATTAGAAATATGATAATCAGACAAGCAGCATACTGAAGTACTAATCCACAATTGCACCAAGTAATCAGATGAGGATTCATGATCATGATCCCCAGGCACTCTAGAGTCTGATCTCAGCTTTATCAATATGAGAATCAGTGAAAGGTCATTTACTCCCCTGAAGAGAGAGGGGAAAAAAATCAAAGTCGCCCACAGACAATTTCATTTTGGTTCCTTTTGGAAAGAAACTGTAACAGAAGCTTAGAAGGAAGTTATACACTAATGCATGGTCTTGGAAGAACAGAGAATGAGGGGAAAAGGAACAATCCAGGCTTGAGAAGTGCTATGAACTTATACCCAGTTCTGAATTCAGTTTTGAAGCTAATAGAATGAAACTCTCCCATTTTTCTGACTGTAAAAGATCTCACATGAGATGAGTTTGGCTAATCTCATTCTAGCCTTCATAGCACAACAGTGCGCATAATTTGGCAATCCCAGGTGAATGGTTGATTCAAGAACTGAAAATGTCACCCTGCTGCACTGGACAATTTTCTGAGATTAGGGTGCTTGCAGGGGTGGAGCAGCAAGTGTTTAACCCTGCAATTAACCTGTGCTAGCTGATTTAGAATTGCTTGATGCTGACACTGAAATAAGAGAAAGTTTCTTTTCCCACTTTTAAATCAGATCTGTCACTTATTCAGCTTATTGATTCTCAGTCGGACAGTTATATGAACACGAAAACTTACAGAACTTTAAGACTTACGTAGCACAGGGTGGTACGCCTTCTCCTTGGGGAGCACAAGGTTCTTTTTCCTCTAGGGATGGACATTTTTTCCCACCGCCGACAGGAAATTGCTCAATACTGGATGTCCTGGTACGAAATCCTTTAGTCGAGGTGGCGCTATAACAAGTCTTTGAACATGGGCTCCACTCAGACCACTCTGAGGTTTGACAGTCCTTTGGGATGACACAGGACTGGAAAGTGATTGGCAGCTTCTCTTGTGTGCAGAAGCTGACAAAGAGACAAAGAATTAAATCAGTTCAAACCCATGACAGTACATTTTTAAAAATAGTTATTAAACAAGATGTTTTCAATCTAGCCATGTAATAATATAGTTTTAAAGCATTTTTGGAAAGAAGTTAAAATGAATTTTGCAAAACTATCAGTACACCCACATTAATTCAGAAATTATATACCAGGCTCCACCCTTCCTATACAAACCTTCCCATACACTTGAACGATTATGGCCATGTTCAAAGCAGAAATGAACAGGAATCAGTTTCTTTCATACTTTGGATCTAGAACTGATCATAATTTTCTTTATTATAGTAATCTGATAATTGTTCATAAATTTGCACCAAAGACTCTAACTGACTCTCAATGGTTGAAATTCAATGGGTATCTGCTGAAAAAATGGTATAGATTAAGTTGAGTACTTATTGGGAAGAGTTGCTTACATTTCCATTTACCCTTAGCTAGCATTGAAGGACACTGCTGTATTACATTGGAGCTTTACGTAGGTGGCTGCCATACGATCAATCACCTAATGACCTCTTTTCGAGTGTGAGCCTGCTCTGTTAAGTGCATAAGAAACATATAAATTGAAGAGAAATGCTCTTTAGTTCACATCTTCAATCTCATTATTGCAATACAGGTAAAGATACATTGTGACAATTTGGCAAATTTTAGTGCAGACACTGTTTCTCAAATGGCCTGATTGAGTCAGAAGTCGCAAGCTGGTTGTCACAAGTGCTTGTACTGCAGCAAAAACTATAGTTACGAGAGAATGATTAATCTCTAAGGGAACTGTGTGAGCTAGCCTAACTTAAGTCATTAGCTTTAAGCAATATTTCAAATAAACCATAACCACTTTTAAAAGGCAATTTGAACAAACTGTAAAATAGAAATATTGAATACTGAGGCTTTGAAAAACTATTTGATTCAATAGACCCACACCATTTGGTAGATCTTCATTTCACCTTCCTATGATTTCAACATGCCCTTCAATTACGTTTCTCCTCAGAAACACGGACTGAATTCATTTTTACTACTTGGTTCCCCGGCAATTTTTTCCACCTTGATTTGTGGGAAAGTCAATCTATGTCCAAACTGAAGCTTTTAGCTTGTAATTCTTTACTATTGCCACAACCTAGTTCTGCAGCGTGGTGAAGAGCTTTCAGATGATGTCCTTAAGAGGCGGCACATGTCCTCAAATGAGAAGGATATGCAAGAGGGCACTGAGGAAGAACCTTATGAGGAGGCTAAGAATGGAGGCCAGGTGAGGGTGCATATGGGCAGGAGGGCTAGAGAGGTCCTCATCACCTCCCAGTTCACGGAAGATGACTAGTTTAGTGACAACTGGTTCAGTGGACAACTCCCCCTTCCCTGCCTCCATCACTAACTGATCAGGAAACTGGAGATGGGCAGTCCTCGAGTACCTGCTGCTCAGTCAATGCGGGAGCGTGATGATGACTCGCATTGAGGAAAGATCTGTAATTCTCCTCAGAGATACTGTTAACATCTGATTTCTGCCTGTCTGATGCCAGCACATTGACTCCCCAGCCTATGTCTGAACAAGGTAAGGTGCTATGGTCTTCTGTTCTTATGCTCAAGAGAGGGATTAGAGGTGAGGATTTAGGATTTCCTGTATCATGACTGAGTCCCATCACTGCAGATGAATCAGTTGCAATGAGAAGCCCTCATCGTTTGAAGGGCATGGAGCCCATTGAGATCAACTATGTCCCAATGGTGAGACACGCCATGCATTAGGAAGGAATATTAGCTTCTGGGCTGTTTAAATGGAAAGCACAGTAAGAAGTCTGACAACACCAGGTTTAAGTCCAAAAATCAGTTGGACTTAAACCTGGTGTTGTCAAATTTCTTATTGTGTTTACCCCAGTCCAACGCCGGCATCTCCACATCATAAATGGAGAGCAGCAATAATATTTAATACAATGACATCTCAAAGTTGCACTATTTGTTCCCGAACGACTAGTGCCTAACTTCACCCATGCCCACACTGTGTACCTACAATTCCTTAACCTTTCATATCCTCCCACTACATCTCGGTGTGTCTTCAGGATGCACATCAGCGGCCTGCTGTCTTTCAGACCCTGATGTTGGAAATGCCCTTGGTGAGCATCCTCTGGAGGACCAAGACCAGGAGGGCCCTGGCTTACTTTCAGATGGCACTGGTGTTGTAAACATTCCCAGAGCCTCCTGAGCAGAAGGCTGTGGGCTGTTCACCAGCAGATCCTCCAATCCATGTGGTCGTAGGCCCCTGGGTCACTCTAGAGGGCACTGCAGTGAGATCCAGAAGTGCTGCCGTCCTCTGGTGCAGGCATTTTTGCATGCCCACCAGTGTCTGCAGCTTGCAGTTGAAACCCTCAACCATGGTGCTCAGGGACTGAGCCACACTTCGGACTCCTCCCGCCATGGACCTGACTTTGAGCCTCAGGCTTTCCACTGTGGCCACCACCCTTATAGTGTTGGCTTGGTTGTCTCGCATTGCTGATACAACTTCCTGCAAGAGAAGACTCTGGGACTCCTCCAGCTGGCCATGCAGTCCCAGGAGTGTTGCACTCACTTGCTGCTGGTATTCCTGGCATCTCAATTCATCGTTGCTCATGCACAGTTCTCATGCATACCATGAAGCATGAACAAATCCAGAGGTATGGCACTAGCTGGGGTACTAGCTGAGTCCTCAGATCCGGGAGACCTCCAACTCCAACTGTCCAAAACCTGGGGCATTCCTGCCTCCACCTGATGTGCAGCAGCACCAGTGCGGTATCACCAGGCAGTGACCCAGAAGCCTGTCTGCTATGATTGCCCACCAAAGTGTGTGTCTCTACATTGGTGGAAGGTGTGGGTGACAGCCATGATGTATCTTCTCCCTGACATCTCCTCAGAGCTTGTGTCAAGGGTTGGCTAGTGGATGGGCCAGGCTGCTTGGGTGATTTTCCTGCAAGGGAAGGGACATGGTATTAGTACATGGCCAAAGCATAAGTTTGGGACTCTCACAGGCCCATCTTGCTCTATGCATAGGCCCACTCCTGCGAGCCCAGGACTTGCTCCTCAAAAGGAATTAGGATCCTCAGTTCTGCTATTCCATCATCTGACTTTGCTCGCTCGCAGCAGTTGTGATTGCACTTATCTTGCAGAGACAATTGGGGATGATCTTAGCTGACCACCAGCTGAGTGAGATGGCAATGATACCTGGCATGTGTGGGCACTGCACATGAGCAGGGACGAATTGTGAAGTAGAAAGTTACAGAGAGTATGAGAAAGCTTGTGGGAGATCTAACCTGCCCGGGAACAGACTATTTTAAATTTGGCTTTGTGTGATGAAGAAGGATTAATAAGCGATTCTGTGGTTAAGGATCCCATCGGGGGCCATCACAACAATATGATAGAATTCCAGACACATAGAAATTTAGAAGACAGGAGCAGGAGGAGGCCATTAGGCTCTTTGAGCCTACTCCACCATTCATTAAGATCATGGTTAATCATCCAGCTCAATAGTCTAATGCTACTTTTTCCTCATAACCTTTGATCTCATTTGCCCCAAGTGTTATATCCAGCTGCCTCTTGAAAGCATTCAATGTTCTGGCATCAACTACTTCCTGTGGTAATGGTTTGAGGGTGAACACCATAGGTCCGTAACAAGCATCTTCAATTAAATAAAGGCAATTATAATGGTATGTGGGAGGAGTTGTCTAAGGTGAACTGGGTAAACAAGCTAAGATGAGCTGTAGCCAATATTCAAACAGCTGATCAAAAATGTTCAGCAGGAGTTTAGCCAATCAAAAAGAGGAATTCCACAAAAGGCAAAATTCATGGTCAACAAAGGAGGTCAAGGATGATGTTAAATTGAAAAGTAGGACATACAATGTGACAAGGGATAGTGGTAGAGCAGAGGACTAGGAAGTTTTTGGTTAGGTGCATTGACCCAAACTGGTGTCGAAGTGTGGCGACTAGGGGAATTTCACAATAACTTCACTGCAGTGTTAATGTAAATCTTACTTGTGGCTAATAAATAAAATTTAATTTTGAACTTTAAGATCCAGCAGCAAAAGACTAAAAAGGTCATAAGAAGGGAAAAAATGAATTTTGAGAGAAAACTTGCATGCAAATAAAAGTTCCTATGTATATATAAATAGGAAGCGGGTGGTTAAGATAAACGTGTGACCTCTACTGAAAAAGACTGGTCAATTGATAACAGCATACAAAGATGGGGCATATATGCTAAATAAGTATTTTGTATCAATCTCCATCCTGGAAGACATTGCAAATATTTCAAAGGTACCAGATGGGCTGATTTCAAATAACTTGATAGAATTTTAAAAACTCAATCAAAGTGATAGCATATTAGAAAAACACAAAGGCTAAAGGCAGACAAATCGCCAAGACTCAGTGGACTGCACACTAAAAAGTGGCTGCAGAGATAAAGGACCACTGGTTGAAGTATTTTTTAATTTGCTAAATTCGGGGAGGATATCAGAAGCTTGGAAAACAGCCAATGTGACACCCTTGTTCAAAAAGGGAGAAAGGCAGGGAACTACAGGCCAGTTAGTTTAACATCTATCATTGGCAAGATGCTGGAGTCAAAAATCAAAGAGAAAATACTAATCATTTCAGGAAGCTGAATATAATCAAACCTAGCCAACATGGTTTTGTGAAAGGTAAATCACGTTTGACAAATTTGCTTGAATTGAAGAGGTAACATGGAGAGTAGATAAAGGGGAAACTGTAGAGGTAGTGTATTTAGATTTCCAAAAGGCTTTTGATAATGTGCCACATAAGCGGCTGGTGTGTAAAGTAAAGACCCATGGAATTGAAGGAAGGATGTCAGAATGGATTGAAAACTAGCTGTCTTATAGAAAACAGAGTTAGAATAAATGGGTCCTTTTCAGAGTGGAAAGATGTAACTAGCAGAGTACTGCAGGGGTCAGTTCTTGGCCTGCAACTGTTCACTATTTTCATTAATGACCTGGAGGAAGGAATAGAATGTAAGGTTTCCAAATTTGCCAATGGTACAAAGATAGGTGGAAGGGCATGTTGTGATAAGGATATTTTGATTCTGCAATGGGATATAGATAGATTGGGTGTGGCCAAAAACCTGGTAAATGGAGTTTAAAGCAGAAGAAGTATAAGGTCATGCACTTTGGTAGGAGGAGTCAAAAGGAAGATTATCTAACTTGAGAGAGACTGCTGGTGAGTGAAGTATAGATGTATCTAGGTATTCTAGTGCATGAATCACAAAAAGCTAGCAGACAGGTCCAACAAACAGTTAAGGCAGCATATGACATTTTGACTTTTACTGCAAAGGCACTGGAGTTTAAAAACAGAGAGGTTTTGTTGCTATTTTACAGGGTGTTAGTGAGGCCTCACCTGGAATGTGGTGTTGGTCCCCTTACCCAAAAAAGGATATAGTAACATTGAAGGCAGTCCAAAAGAGATTCACCAGGCTAATTCCTGGAATGAGAGAGCTGACCTATCAATAGAGATCAAATAGTCTGCATCTGTATTCCCTGGAGTTTAGAGCAGTATTGTAAACATTTCTACAGGTACGTGAAGAGAAAAAAATTGACAAAAACAAATGTACGTCCCTGACAGTCAAACAGGAGAATTTATAATGGAGAATGAGGAAATGGCTGCGGACTTAAATTTGTATTTTGTTTCAGGCTTCACAAAGGAAGACATGAATAATGCACCAGAAGTCCTGATAGAGGTTTATAAAATGTTGAAAGGAATAGATAGGGTGGATTCTCAGAGGCTATTTCCCAGGGCTGAAATGGTCGCTACGAGAGGACACAGGTTTAAGGTGCTGGGAAGCAAGTACAGAGGAGATGTTGGGGGAAGTTTTTCACTCAGAGGGTGATGAGTGAGTGGAATCGGCTGCCGTTGGTGGTGGTAGAGGCAAACTCACTGGGGTCTTTTAAAAGACTTCTGGATGAGTATATGGGATCTAATGGCATTGGAAGTTACAGATAGTTCTATGGCTTGGTAGGTATAGATGTGATCGGCACAACTTGTGGGCCGAAGGGCCTGTTTGTGCTGTAGTGTTCTATGTTCTAGAAACAAGTTTTTGGGAGGAGTGGAAGGAAATCAGCATTAGTATTGAAATGGTTCTGGGGAAATTGATGGGATTGAAGGTGGATAAATCTCCAGGTTCTGATAATCTTCACTCCAAAGTATTTAAAATGGTCGAAAATAGTAGATCCGTAGGTGGTTATTTTCCAAAATTCTTTGGACTCTGGAGTGGTTCTACAGATTGGAGGGTAGCTAGTGCAAGCTCGCTGTTTAAAAAGGGAGGTAGAGAGATAACAGGGGACTATAGACCAGTGAGCCCAACGTTGGTACTGGGGAAGTTGCTCATATCCATTTTCAAGGATTGCGTAACTCAGCACTAGGAAGGCAGTGGTATAAATCAGACAAAGTCAGCATGTGTTTACAAAGGGGAAATCATACCTGACCAATCTATTGGAATTCTTTGAGGATGTAGCTAGTTGACTTAGGAGAACCAGTGAATGTGGTTTATTTGGACTTTCAAAAGGCTTTCGACAAGTCTCACATCACAGACTACTATGTAAAGTTAAAGTGGGATTGCAGGTAATGTCTTGAGATGGTTAGAAAGCTGGTTAGCAGATAGGAAGCAAAGAGTTAGCAGACCCATTTTCTGATTGGCAGTCAGTGACTAGTAGGGTTCCGCAGAGGTCTGTGCAAGAACTACAGCTGTTCACATTATATTTTAATGAATTGGAAGAGGGAACAAAATGTATTATCACCAAATCTGCAGATGATACAACATTGGGTGGGAGGATGAGCTGTGACAAAGATGCAGAGATGCTTCAGCATGATTTGGACAGGCTGAGTGAGTGGGCATATGCATGGCAAATGTAGCATAATGTGAATAAATGTGTAAAATAGGAAGACAGATTATTACTTGAACGGGTGTAAATTGAAAGAGGTGGATACTCAGGGAGACCTTGGTCTCCTTGTGCATCGGTCGCTGAAAGTCAACATGCAGGTACAGCAGGCAGTAAGGAAGGCAAATGGTATGTTGGCCTTCATAGCAAGGGGATTTGAGTCCAGGGATAGGGATGTTTTACTGCAATTGTATAGGATGTTAGGCGAGCCACACCTGGAGTATTGTGCAGTTTTGGTGTCCTTATCTGAGGAAGGATATCCTTGCTATAGAGGGAGTACAGTGAAGGTTTACCAGGCTGATTCCTGGGATGGCAGGTCTGTCATATGAGGAAAGACTAGGTCGCTTAGAATTATAATCACTAGGGTTTAGAAAAGTGAGAGGGGATCTCATAGAAACTTACAAAATTCCAACAGGGTTAGAAAGAGTAGATTCAGAAAGAATGTTCTCGATGAGTCCAGAACTAGGGGTCATAGTTTGAGCGTAAGGGGTAAACATTTTAGAAATGAGGTGAGGACATATTTCTTCATCCAGAGGGTGATGAATATGTGGAATTTGCTACCACAGAAAGTAGTTGAGTCTAAACATTGCCAATTTCAAGAAGAAATTAAACATAGCTCTTGGGGCTAAATGGATCAAAGGATATGGGAGCGAAGGGGAGGATTCAGGATATTGAATTCTATAATCAGCCATGATTAAAATGAAGGTCTGAATGACCTACTCCTGCTTCTCATTTCCATGTTTTACGTTTCTATGAGTAAGAGCTGACCTTATTCAAACATATGAGATCCTGAAGGGGATGACAGAGTAGATGGTGAGATGTTTTCATGAGCGAGACAGTCTTGAACAAGGGGACAAGATAAAGAACCGGTCATTTAAAACTGTGCACTCCAGAGGGGAGTGAATCTCTGGAATTCTCCACCCCAAAAGGTGATGGAGCCTGGACCATTGCAAGTATTCCAAGTAGAAGTAGATAAATTTTTGATAGATTGGGGAATAGAGAGTTTTGGGGAAATGACATAGGAAAGGAGTTGAGGTAGGCACAAATCAACCATGATCATATTGAATGGTGGGGTAGGCCAGAAGGGACTGGTAGCCCATTCCTGCTTCTATTGCTTGTGTTTGGGTGATGGAGCTCTGCCAGATGGCAGCATGTGGAGTCCAGGTTAAATGAGGAGGGGTGACTGAAAGGGGGAGTGGTGAGAGGGATCAAAAAGCACTTGCCCTGGCAGAATCAGTAGGTCATTCATTTTTTTCTGGCAATACACACTTATAAGAACATAAGAAATAGGAGCAGGAGTAGGCCAACTAGCCCTTCGAGCCTGCCCCGCCATTCAATAAGATCATGGCTGATCTGTTGTGGCTCAGTTCCACATTCCCACCCTCTCCCCATAACCCTTAATCCCCTCTCTCATCAAAAACCCATCAACCCGCGTCTTAAAAATATTTAGCGAGGTAGCCTCCACCACTTCAACGGGCAGAGAATTCCAGAGATTCACCACCCTTTGAGTGAAGAAGTTCCTCCTCAACTCTGTTCTAAACCGCCCCCCCTTTATCTTGAGGCTGTGCCCCCTAGTCCTGCTATCCTTTCTGAGCAGGAAGAGTCTCTCCACCTCTATCCTATCCATCCCATTCATCATCTTATACGTCTCAATGAGATCTCCCCTCATTCTTCTAAACTCTAACGAGTACAAGCCTAGTTTATTCAGCCTCTCCTCATAGCTCAACCCCCTCAACTCCAGCATCTGCCTAGTAAACTTCCTCTGCACTCCCTCCAAGGCCAAAATATCCTTGCGTAAGTACGGCGCCCAAAACTGCACACAGTACTCCAGCTGCGGCCTCACCAATGCCCTATACAGCCGCAGCAAGACCTCCCTACTTTTATATTCAATCCCCCTCGCTATGAAGGCCAGCATCTCATTCGCCTTCCTGATCACCTGCTGCACCTGCAAGCTGGGTTTTTACGACTCATGCACAAGGACTCAGAGGTCCCTCTGCACCGTCGCCTGCTGCAGTTTTTCTCCACGTAAGTGATAATCCTTCCTACCATTATTCCTACCAAAGTGGACCACCTCGCACTTGCCAACATTAAATTCCATTTGCCATTTCCTGGCCCATTCGCCCAGCCTATCTAGATCCTTCTATAGACTCTCCCCACCCTCCACACAATTTGCCTTTCCCCCAATCTTGGTGTCATCAGCAAATTTCGACACCATACACTCGGTTCCCTCCTCCAAATCATCTATATAAATGGTAAATAGCTGAGGCCCCAGCACCGACCCCTGGGGCATTCCACTAGTCACCATCCGCCAATCCGAATAGCACCCATTGACCCCCACTCTCTGCCTCCTATTTGACAACCAGTCCTCTATCCACGCTAACACCCTACCCCCAACTCCATGCCCCCTGACCTTCTGCAATAACCTCTTGTGAGGTACCTTGTCAAACGCCTTCTGAAAATCAAGAAAGACCACATCCACCGGCTCTCCTCTATCCACCGCCCTAGACACATCCTCATAGAACTCCAGTAAATTTGTCAGACACGACTTCCCTTTAACGAAACCGTGCTGCGTCTGCTCTATCAAGCAGTTCCCCTCAAGACGCCTTGCTATTTCCTCCTTGATGATAGATTCTAACATTTTACCTACATTTTAACATTTTATCCTCTTGTGGAGGGTGCTGGCATTCACTAGTGTGGCCAGTGTCCACCAAGTGGGGTTCATGAGCTTGCTGGAGGGTCTCCTGGCAGCCTGAGGGTAGATTGTTGCCCTTCACTTGCCTGCAGAAGGCAGAGAGTGGTTGTGGATGGGGCTTTTTCTGAATGGAGGTCAGTCACCAGCGGAGTGCCTCAAGGATCTGTTCTGGGACCCTTGTTGTTTGTCATTTTCATAAATGACCTGGATGAGGAAGTGGAGGGATGGGTAAGTAAGTTCGCTGATGACACTAAGGTCGGTGGTGTTGTGGATGGTCTGGAAGGATGGCAAAAGTTGCAGCAGGACATAGATAGGATGCAGGACTGGGCGGAGAAGTGGCAGATGGACTTCAACGCGGATAAATGTGTAGTCGTCCATTTTGGCAGAACCAACGGGATGAACGAGTACACTATCAAGGGCAGAAGTCTGAGTAGTGTTGAAGAGCAGAAGGATCTAGGGGTCCGGGTCCACAGGACTCTTAAATCGGCCTCGCAGGTGGAGGAGGTGGTCAAGAAGGCGTATGGTGTACTGGCCTTCATTAATCGAGGGTTTGAGTTTAGGAGTCGGGAGGTAATGCTGCAACTTTATAAGACCCTTGTCAGGCCTCATTTAGAGTATTGTGCGCAGTTCTGGTCGCCTCACTATAGGAAAGATGTAGAAGCTATTGAGAGGGTACAGAGGAGATTTACAAGGATGTTGCCTGGACTGGGAGGCATGCCTTATGAAGTTAGGCTGAGGGAGCTGGGACTCTTTTCCCTGGAGAGATGAAGGTTGAGAGGCGACCTGATAGAAGTTTACAAAATGTTGAGAGGAATAGATAGGGTGGACTCTCAGAGGCTATTTCCCCGGGTTGAAATGGTTGCTACGAGAGGACACAGATTTAAGGTGCAAGGAGGGAAGTTCAGAAGTGATGTTAGGGGTAAGTTTTTCACTCAGAGGGTGGTGAGTGAATGGAATCGGCTGCCGTCAGTGGTGGTGGAGGCGAACTCGCTGGGGTCTTTTAAAAGACTTCTGGATGAGTATATGGGGTTTAATGAGATTGAGGGTTATAGATAGGTCTGTAGGTTGGTAGGTGTTGATGTGATCGGCGCAACTCGTGGGCCGAAGGGCCTGTTTGTGCTGTAGTGTTCTATGTTCTATGTTCACTCCACCATGGCATCCAACATTCTTGAGGCCCCCTCACCCTCCCACTCAGTGAATTGTGCAGCTGGCTTCTTGGCTGCCATTCTCCTGACTTATTGGCTGCCATTCTCCTGACTTATTGGTGAGCAATTGTTGTGGAGCTATTTAAATGCAGTGCCGCCTTGGCTGAAGTGTTCAGATGACCCCTAGGGTGGGCAAATCAGACAGGTTGCATAATTGGCACGGTGTTTTTCACGTGGGTAATATTTTCCTTTCCTCTGTTGTATCTAAAAATTGTGGTCTGGATTGTGTTGATAGGGCTAGCGGGATTTGCATTGGTTTTTACACTGAGGTACTGCTGGGAAAATTCAGCCATTCCTTTTTAATTTGATCTAGTAATGATTGTTTATTTAGCATCAATAGCAGACTCACACATGGAGGCAGGGGTATGGGTGAGATACAAAACGAGTAATTTGTGTCAGTCTTTACTAAGGAAGAAGATGCCTCAAAAGACAGTGAAAGAGAAAGTGGTTGAGATAAAACTTGATAAAGGAGAGGTACTAGAAAGGCTGGCTGATAATTAAGCAGGACTGGTAGAGCACAAGGTGGACATTCTTTCCCACCACTGACAGGAAATTGCTTAAATTGTCAAAAATTACCTTAATCCCAATTTGGGTGCCTGGTCCTTTAAGGAACAATTTTTAAGACCCACCATGCAGCTTCACAGCCGATCTTTGAAAAGTATTAAACAAACATGTGCATAGGCTCGTTATGGACCAAATTTGGGATCCTGGAGCCACAGCGGCTGATTGGCTTCACGAAATAGCATTAATTCAAAATATTTCAGCAAATGTAAGTGTTCCACCACAGTGTATGGTGATTCTGGAAAGTGATAGTATGCCTTTGAAATGCTGCTCAAAGCGGTGCTGTGCAATTGAATTTCTAGCCTCGATGTACGATACTAACATTGGATATCACTGACTCGTGTTCAGCTGTCAGTGCTTGTGATGTAGCATGAGAGTGATCAAATTATTGTTACTTGCTATTTCAAAAGCTTGACTATTTATTAGCTCACTGGTCCATCACTTCTTCAACCATGCCTGAGGCTCTGACACTGGTTGTGCCATTTAATTTTTCCAATTTAGGCTACAGCTGTTTACTGTTTCTTCACTTTGCTTTGCATTGTCACTTCCACTTATTGTAGAATAAATAACTTTAGGCTAGTTTTCAAGCCCACAACATCAGATATGCATCAACTTCCAACGGGCAGGAAATCTGGCCAGGGATCGATACTATGGCCTCTGTGGCCTGTCTGTGCATCATGTGCATTTCTCTGGGGGAACTGCACAGGGAGAGAAGCTCTTAATTGAAAAAAGATCAATGAATGAGAGATTTGCATTTATATGGAGCCTTTCACTGGACATCTCAAAATGTTACATAACCAATGAAGTCGTTCTGAAGAATAATCACTGTTGTAATGTAGGGAATGTGGCAACCAATTTGCACACATCAAACTCGACCTGAAACACAGTAATGTGTTAAAAAACAAATAGTTTGTTTTTATGGTGTTGATTTGGGGATAAATATGACCAGGAGAGCAGGGAATAACTCTCCTTTTCTTCTTTGAAAAAATGTCATGGGATCTTTTACATCCACCCAACGGGAGAATTGGGCCTTAGTTCAACATCTTATCTGAAAGACAGGGCCCCTGACAGTGCAATATTCTCTCTGTAAGGCACTGGAGTACCAGCCATGATTTTTGCACTCAAGCTTTGGACTTTGAACCTTGTAATGTAGAGGGAATACAGCTACCAACTGAGCCATGCCTAATCGCCATTAATTGTGCTGGAAATAACATCGTTGCAACTTCTGTATCTTTTCACAGAGATAGATTTGGGCTGATGCTTGCCTTGAGAAAAACAAATATGGAAACTCAGGATTAGGCCTTGGCAGAGCTGGAAAGTATCTGAAAAGAAGCAACCATCAAAGTTCACTAGCCAAGTTTTCTGCTGGGGTGGGAATGACTGTGCTGCTGTCAGAAATGCAGCCAAGAGACCAAAATGTACAATTCCAACTTTACAATGTTGTACTTCCTAAAATATCCTAAAGTAGCCAAATTATGCCTTTTAACTGTCTGAGCTATAAGGTTACCAACCCTCCCAGAATGGCCAGATTCCAGAAATTGTCTCCAATCTCCCAGCTGCTATTAAAAGCGGTTCAGGAGATTTGAAAACTTTAGGATGCCCCATTTATTGATTGACTCCTGTCCTGGCAGTCACCAAGTCCACCTCACGGCATTTTGCAGGCTGGAAAGGAGTCACTCCTGCATAGATGCAAGATATAGCACATACATATAGCTGCACCCGTGTACTGAGCTCACTACTCACTGCCCTGTCTATTTTTCCCCACCAGCACCAATGTCAGTGTGGCTCGAGATCGTAGCGGAATTGTGGCTCTGTGGGAAACTGGCACAGGCATTGAGGTCATGTCCTGGGGGTACAGCACCTAAGTCTTCTAATGTAACGACCTGGAGGGAGTAGGCCAAGCTCAAGGCCACTGCCAGTCACTGAGCAGAACCTAAGCAGTTGTTTGTCAGAACCTGGTGTGTTGTGCTTAAGGAAAATCACTCTCAGAGGGTTCCAGCAGGCACCTATGCAGTTCCTAAACCAACAAATTCTAAACAGGAATACAAAGTATTTCTGTTTGTGTGTGCCAAAGAAACCCAACCCCTCCCATAAGTGTCCAGGGCTTTCAACTTTGCCCCACTCCAGATGGGCCCACCCACTCACGCTACAACAGTGGGATTCTGTGACCTCCCTTCCACAGATGTCTCCTGGAATAGGCCCAGCTGGAGTTGGCTATCCTTCCAGGCCAGTTACTTTTTAATCCAATTTACTGCAATTTTTATTGCTTCTTGTAGTAGAATGAAAAAAAAGGGCCAACATTTGTTATGTTAGATGTGCACTAGTTACCAGTGCGTTGTGCACATGAAATAGGAAAAGAGATTGTAGGGCCTCTGGCTTTTCTGTGCATAACCTTTGAGGGTCATGCATTTCCTGAGGACAAATCTAATCCGCTGTTTGGCATGCAAGTAAGGGTGTCTAAAGGATTTCCCTCTCAAAAGGACATCAGTGAGCCAGATGGGCTTTTAGAACAATCAACGATGGTTTCACAGTCACCATTACTGAGACTAGCTTTTAATTTATTATTTAGTTGAATTTAAATACCACCAGATGTGGTGGGATTTCAACCCATATCCCTAAAGCATTAGCATAGGCTAATTGTAATTAGAAGTAAACTAGATTTTGTATATTTTATTCATAGCCAATGTGGCTTTGCAGTGTGGACAATCAGGATTGTCTGTTCACATATTGCTTGTTGTCTTAATGTGGGTGCACAATAAACCAGTAAAATCTGGAAATGGCTGGTGCTAGTCTGAACTGGTCTTGCGTACATTGAACTCCCTATTCAGATCAGTACCAGTCATCTCCAAGTTTTACTGGTTTTTCTTCTGGGTGTGAGCAGATTCAAATTAAAGTCCTTCACCTATACTAACTGTGTGATTGACCAGCAGTCATGTGGTTACACAGTGTTATTATCTAAGTTGTTTCTGTTTCTGAAGTAGAAATCATTCGGGGTTTGCTTCAGAAGCTAGAGCCTGACAACGTGAACAAAATGAACTCAAAGATACAGCTGAGCCCAAAGCATCTCTGGGTTAATAACTTTGTTGTTACTAAGGTTAACTCAAAGCATTGTCACGCTTTTGTCTCAGTAATTCCTTAAAGCAGATGTCTCAAACAATGTTAGCTGTGTGCAGGTAGTAAAAGATGCTCAGAAACATGAATACAAATACTGAAAGATATCAGTTATTTACAGTGTCCACTTATTTGTTTTTAAAGGCAATGGAAGTGAGACTTACAAGGGCAGATTTTTTCCAATTTGTCTCCCAACAGCTTTTATCTCCCAATTAATGGATTGGTAAATCATGTGATGCCCACTGATGCTTTGGATGCAGTATCTTGCAGTTCTTACTGACCGTCCAAATCAACTATCTGACATCGCGATTCCCACCGGGAGCCAGATTCACAAAACAGAACTGATTCTTTAAAATTATCCAAACAACTAACAGCAAAACCAACGCTAGTCAAACAACACTGCTATTTAGACTAGAAACATGCAAATATAGAAAATTTACTTTATGGAGATCATTCTCTATCAAGCATTTTGTTTCATGAATGGCCCTTGCTCATTATTCTAAAATTAAAGTTAACAAGCCTGAGAATATTGTGATTAAAGATGATGAACAACAATGTGTAGATATTGCTATTACAAACTCTGTGGGGATTTCCATTTACAGTGTGTGGAGTGGTTACTGTGGACATTACAATTGCAGGCTAATATTATCTACTGAGTGTAGTATTTGTTTCCCGTGTGTTTAATTTAGTGTTATCAAGTTAGTTGCACGTCATTTTAATGTTCTACCAATCTAATCACTCATGATATTGATGTTCCACCTTCCACATTTGCTGCCTGAGAGGTTCTTGGGAAGAAAGTATGATTCAGTAAGATGCTTTCGCAATCAGGATTGTTCAACTGTTAAATTTTTTACTCAGTGAGCACATAATCAGCAGGACCAGAAGTGGGTGTAGCTTGGAGCACAATTACACACTGGCTGGTCAATTAATAGCCAGTGTAAAACACATACTGTGAAAGGCTGAATGCTGCTGGGTAGGGTGGTAAGAGGGCAGGAGCCAAGAAAAGGGAGGGTGCTGGCTGGCACTTTCCTCAGGGACACAGCCACTATGGAGTTGTCTCAGGGAGCTGCTGACCTATGAAAAATAAGTATCGATGATGAAGCTCTGCCACAAGTGTCTGGATAGTACAATCATACACAGACCCCAAGCCCCAGACACATTTCTTAATTTTATTTAAGCCCTGAACTTTCATCCCACCCTGGATCAAGGTTGCACCTTAAAGGTAAAGACCACCTGGCCAATTGGCCCTTCTGCTAACCATAAAGACAGATCAGAAACTTAAAAATCCCAGTGAATTGCTGTTACTTCATTTAAATTGGCTACTTGATTGTCAGCAGGTGCACTGCTGACATGTGCATGCCCACTGGCCAAAATATCATGCGAGGGCACAATGATGTCAGGCCTGGGTTGATGTCATGAAGTCTTCTCGTGTGATTTTACACGCCTCCAGCTTGGAAATGCACTCGAACTTCATACATAAAATTCTAACCACAGAAGTATTCTCCCTCCAGACTCCTTCTGCTGGCATATATGTGCTTAAGTGAACAAAACGCACGATGCAATTTTCTGTACCCTATGTCGTCCACCAAATTTGATTGATTTAGTTACATGTTATACCATTCTTTTTTGCTTCACACACATTGTTTACTGAACTGTGAAAATCAGTGAGGATGAATAACCACCATAACTGCTAGGAGACAGCTGTCAAAAACTTGCAGTGAGCGTTTACCTAAGCATGGAAAGTTGGAAGAGGTTACATTATCAATGCTGAGTCCCTACACCACCAACAGCACATCCTGGTTATGAATAAGAGCAGCGAATCGTGTATGGACTGCTGGTACTGATAGGGAAGTGAGTGCTGAGCCTTCCCTTGAAACATTCTGGAATCATCCATTGCTCCCTTTGTAAGAGTCCAAAAATAATTCAAGGACCTTTAGGACTTGAGGCCATATCCAGGCCTGATTCCCATTAGACCCACAGATTGTAAAATTTCAGCTCTTGTTGCTAATTTTCTGTTGGCTCATTCATACCATTGAATGCAGCTTTACATCTAAGAATATAAAATTAGGACTTCAATAAAGGAGTCCAATTAGATGCAGACTGCACATTTAGCAGTCAATACCCTGTATCTTTTCAGTTTGACGATGATCACAGTGTGTCATGCACCATACTGACCCGGGATTGAAAGATGCTGTAACTCTATGCTAAAATTTGATTTAATATTACTCAATGCTGTTATCTCTCACTTGAATGCTCCTTTCTGTAAAACTGAATTTTTTGCAACATATTTATAAAGTGAAAGATTCATAAGATAACTGTGCACATTTCGGAATTCTGCTTAAAGGGTGTGGCATATAGAATAATAGCTCCATAAGAAACAAATCATATCAAAAATATTAACGAGTAATTTGCCAGATATTAAAGATAGAAGGATGGTAGGAGATGAGGGCCTAAATGCGATTACTATCACTAGAGAGGTAGTGCTTGATAGACTAATGGGACTGAAGGCGGACAAGGCCCCGGGACCGGATGGAATGCATCCCAGGGTTCTGAAAGAAACGGCAGAGGTGATAGTGGATGCCTTAGTAATTATTTATCAAAATTCACTGGACTCCGGGGAAGTGCTGAAAGATTGGAAAATGGCTAATGTTACGCCGTTGTTTAAAAAAGGTAGCAGACAAAAGGCAGGAAATTATAGGCCGGTTAGTTTAACGTCTATAGTTGGAAAAATGCTAGAATCCGTCATCAAAGAAGAAATAGCGAGGCACGTAGAAAAGAATGGTTTGATCGAGCAGACACAGCACGGATTCGTAAATGGGAAGTCATGTTTGACGAATTTATTGGATTTCTATGAGGATCTGACTAGTGCGGTCGACAGAGGGGAACCGGTGGATGTGGTGTTTTTAGATTTCCGAAAGGTGTTTGATAAGGTGCCTCACAAAAAGTTGCTGCATAAGGTTAGGGTGCACGGAGTTGGGGGTAAGATGTTAGCGTGGATAGAGGATTGGCTGTCTAATAGGAAGCAAAGAGTTGGTATCAATGGGTGCTATTCTGGTTGGCGGTTGGTGACTAGTGGAGTGCTGCAGGGATCGGTGCTGGGGCCTCAACTGTTTACCATTTATATAGATGATCTGGAGGAGGGGGCTGAGTGTAGGGTGATGAAATTTGCTGATGACACGAAGATGAGTGGAAAAGCAAATTGCGTGGAGGGTGTGGAAAGTCTGCAGAGAGATCTGGATAGGCTGAGTGAGTGGGCGAGGGCCTGGCAGATGGAGTATAATGTTAACAAGTGTGAAGTTATCCACTTTGGCAGAAATAATAGTAGGAGGGATTATTACTTAAAAGGCGAAAAGCTGCAGCATGCTACGGTGCAGAGGGACCTGGGGGTCCTTGTGCACGAATCGCAAAAACCCAGTCTGCAGGTGCAGCAGGTGATCAAGAAGGCGAATGGAATGTTGGCCTTTATAGCGAGGGGAATAGAATATAAAAGCAGGGAGGTCTTGCTGCAACTGTACAGGGTACTGATGAGGCCGCGGCTGGAGTACTGTTTTGGTCGCCGCACTTGCGGAAGGATATATTGACCTTGGAGGGAGTGCAGTGGAGGTTCAGAAGGCTGATATTGGAAATGAGGGGGTTGGCCTATGAAGAGAGACTAAATAGACTGGGTCTGTATTCGTTGGAGTTTAGAAGGATGAGGGGGGATCTTATAGAGACATAAGATAATGAAGGAGATGGATAGGATAGAGGTAGAGAGATTCTCCCGCTTAGAAAGGATAGCAGGACTAGAGGACACAGCCTCAAGATAAGGCAGGGGAGGCAGTTTAGATCAGAGTTGAGGAGGAACTTCTTCACTCAAAGGGTGGTGAATCTCTGGAATTCTCTGCCCGTTGAGGTGGTGGAGGCTACCTCGCTGAATATATTTAAGTCACGGGTAGATAGGTTTCTGATAGGCAGGGGAATTAAGGATTATGGGGAGAAAGCGGGAAAGTGGAACTGATCCACTTCAGATCATCCATGATCTTACTGAATGGCAGGGCAGGCTCGAAGGGCTAGATGGCCTACTCCTGCTCCTATTTCTTATGTTCTTATATTGCCAAAAGCCAACATATTCATTGGCTCTGGTTGTCGACACAATATGTAGCTACTAGCAACAGGAGACAGGTTGAGGTATTCCTTTAAGGAGCCTGAAGAAATATGTTGTCAATGTTCTGTTATTAGATGTCTCTGATTCATGTCAGAATTACTATATTGCACAATGTTTAATAAATGCAGCAGCGGGAGCTGGTTGCAGAAAGCTGGTCCTGCATCGATTTATTTTGTATTTTATCACAGTGGGATCTGTTTACAAGTGGGTGGCCTGAAGTGCTGTTATAGTAGCTAATTACAATGATCTGAACTGCCCTCTGAAAATCTGGGGACTGACTCCATCTCAAAGCCATCATCATCTAGCTTGGCAATTGAACAACCCAGACTATCATAATTAAGTTGAAGTGTTGCCAAACAGTCATTTGCAAACAAATATTAACACAATTGGCCTAAGGGGCAAAGTATCATCTGAAACATCAATACAAGGAACAGCAAGGTCAAGCAAGCTGCTAACAAGCTGCCTGTTGTAACTTGTATTAATTGATGGCATTGCATGTTGTGAGTTTTCTGATTTGCTCTATTTGGCTGTGTGTGTGTGTGTGTGTGTGTGTGTGTGTGTGTGTGTGTGTGTGTGTGTGTGTGTGTGTGTGTGTGTGTGTGTGTGTGTGTGTGTGTGTGTGTGTGTGTGTGTGTGTAAAGCCAGCTGAGTTAAGGAATGATTACACCATTCTACCGACACACTATTGGATTTCTTGCTATGTTAGCAAAATTCTGATAACAATAACATTCAGGATCTCAACATAAATGAAGATCTAAGCCCAGAAATCACTACTGGTGATGTTAGAGGCAAATGTCCATAATTGTAATAATAGCCTGAATGTCTTTATTTTATGTGGGCTTACATTTCTACTAAAGTAATAGGAAATATGCAAAGCAAAAATACCAAGCAACTGATCACCAATGTTAAGTTGTAGGGCTGGATTCTCCGACCTCACCCATAGCTGGGACTCTCTGGTCCCGCTGCAGTGAATGAAGTTTTGGCCAAGTACCAAATTCTCCATTCTCACTGTCAGCAGTGGCAGGACATACAAGACCAGAGAATTTTAGCCATTGGGTCTCTTAGTTTTCCATTGTCAGTACCAGATATTTTCTGTGTGTTACACTTTGCCCTTTATTTTTCCTGGATTCTTTGCCATTTTATTTTTCACATGCATCCTAGCTGTACTCATCCAGGAGTTTGTTTTTAGTGTATCTTCAAATTGACACTTTTTTTGCCTTTGGGGAATAGTGGAGAAGTGGTGGAAAGATTCCCAAGCTTATCTGTGTTGAACAACATAATGAACATTCTTTCTGTGGCCAACAAGTTCTTGAGTTGGACCCAAAACAGAGCTCCTAGCTCAAAGGTAGCGACACTACCATTGTGCCACAAAACCTCATTGTGCAGGAGTGAAAGCATGGCAAAAAAGTAAAAGGAACATTGGCCTTGCTTTTATACTTTTCTTAGTGAGTTTTCACTTCATGCATACAGGAAAGATAAGTCTTGCAACATTTTCTACTTGTCCTTTTCTCTTTTTTTTGCTGCAGTTCGATACCGCTTGCTGTAGCTATTTTTTCAGTTTGTTGATCGCAATTAAAGGCTTTTTGTGCTATATGCTAATTCTATGCATTCACAGATATGAAAGAGCTCAGGAAAACAACTAAAACATCTCAGAAGATTGTAGGCAAATCAAAATGGAGAACATTCTAATCTTTCAAACAGATTTTGTTGTCCTTGCACATGTTAGGTATTTTCTATCTTAAATATTGGTGTGTTCTACTTGATTTTGTCTCTATTAATCATGTTATCAATTATTTTAATTTGTACAAATGCTGTTCACTCATTTGAAGAAGGGCGGGTTAACCGCAGCATGCTGCTTCACAGAAAAATTAAGTCAAATTAATGCCTTGTGCAAATAAGAAAACTCAGGTACTTCTGGAAACTTGATTGTAAAATACTCCTATGGGAGACCTGCATGAGTGAAAATGATATGTGTTTTCATCACTGTTGGAGCTTTTGATGAGAATGTGGAGGAGTGGAGCTCTTATACTGAGCATTTTGACTATTTTGCTCTGGCGAAAATAATAGATAAAGACATAATGGTGCCCACTTTACTGAGAGTGCTGGAGGGAAATTATTAATCTCCTCCATGTTCTTGTGTAACCTGATAAGCCAGGCACTGAAACAAATTGTGGAAATCTTGCAGGCACATTTTTCACCTAAACCCCTGCCGATTGTAGTGCATAAAATTCCATAAAAGAAACAAAAAGGAGGGGTTTGTCAATCACACAATTTGTTGCAGTGCTTAGAAGACTTGCAGAATATTGTGAATTTGGAGATGTGCTTAATGACACCATTCTTGACAGACCTGTTTGTGGTCTATCTAACAAAGCAATATATAAATGATAACCGAGTGATTTTACTCTGCAGAAAGCTATTGAAATCACTATTTTGATAGTGCTGGCTACAAAGGAAGTCCATCAATTAAGTTCATTTGCTCAGCTGCACAAAACGTCCGCTGAATTGACACCTAAAGCTGCCGGGACCTAGAAATGTTACCGGTACGAAGCCAGGGCATTCTGCTGTTGAAGGCTGGCTTAAAGACATGGGGTGGAACTCTCCCAAAAAAATTCTAAGTGCTGAATTCGTGTAAAAACTGGAGTAAATCCCACTGCTTCCTTCAGCGGGATTTTCAAAATGAATCTCCAAAGCTCCATGCATCAGAGTGCCCTAGCGTGAATCATGTTAAAAATTAGTGGGTGGGGCCTATCCCTGCTGAAGAAGCTAGCAGCGTAATGCTTCGCGGGCCACTGCACGTGCACCTATCTGTCAGCACCAAGACTGGCACATGCACAGCAGCCCCACACTGTTGGCCTCCTGCTTACTGGCCAGCCCTCTGACCCAGCATCACTGGCCTCCCAGACATGTCCAGGCTAGTCCCAACACCCACAATCCCCAGTCTGCCTCAATCTCCTCCCTCTCACCCCAAACCCACAGCCCCCTGCAGTCCCAACCCAATCTCCCCAACTGCCCACCTTGCACCCCCCACCCCAATGGCCAGCCTCTCTCCTTCTGTCACCAATCCCGAGTGCAGAGTGGCAGTGGCTCCTCCCACCCTCAGCGACCACCCCTAGAGGCCCCATCCCCTTGCTCAATGCCTGGTGGACAGTGCCAAGGTGCCCCCTGGACATTGCCACTTTGCCCCTTGGGCAGTGCAGGACAGGCAGGCTCGCAATGCCCATGAGGCAACGCCGCTTAAGCCCGACTTCCTAGGGAGCCTCTGTAGCCCCCTTCACTCCAGTGGGGTCAGGCCACCAGCTCCCTATTAGTAGGGAGCTGTTTTAAACCCCATTGGAGTCATACACTCCTGATGGGAGTGGTGACACCGAAAATCTGGCAGCTGGAGATGCATAGAGGCCGTGGTGCCCAGTGGGAAGCCCGCTACACAGCCTCTGCTTATGTCTTCCGGCTGAGAGAATCCTACCCCCCCCACCCCCCACGCCACCTTCCCCCCAACCCCGAATGTCAAAGCTGTGGGAAAAAAAGGCAAAGCGTGCTTGCAGGAACAGAAAGCGAAGTATAAATAAAAATTAAAAGCAGGAACAAACCAAGACAAAATTTAAACAAAATAAAAGTAGAAATATCTATGCTGCACAACAGGGAAGAAAATAGTGAAGTGACACACAGTCAGAGAAGGAACTATCACTACCTGTGCTTGCTATTGCTAGCACTACACACGAATACTAGAACACTCCACAAATGGAAGAACAGCCACTATGGATGGAAGTTAACACTGGGGCAGTAGTCTCACTGGTACCAGAGACTATCTACAATGAGAAACTCCAACACACATTCCCTGAAAATCCATAGGAGTAAGGGCTGCATTGAAGTGGCTGTGCAATTCAATGGACAAATGGCAGATTTGCCTCTACACATAGTGAAGGGAAACTATCCAACATCGATGGGTTGTGCATGGCTGGCAAAGGTTAACTACTGAAATTTTTTTTAATTGTCAAATATTGTTTCAATGGAGAATTAGAGCATGAAGGATATCACTAAAAACAGAAGACAGAAGTTGAGCAAAATATTTGATGACTCAGCCTGTGCCATATGCTATTAGGCCAAAGGTGGAGGCTGACCTGGAATGGCTTGTGAAGACTGCATTTTTGGATCCAGTTAGAGTAAGTAAATGGGCAAGGCCTATTCTTCCAGTTACCAAGAACGATCACTCCTTGAGGATTTGTGAGGAATTGAAAGTTGTCTTAAATCCAATGTTATGTACTGAACAGTACTCATTACTAAGCATTAAGGATCTGTTTATGGGATTGGCAGGAGGCCAAAATTTCAACAAAATTGACCTGAGCCAAGACTACTTGCAGACACTTTGTCTGTGGCCAATGAAGGTTTCATACCAAACAAACCATCCCCACAACATCCTGGAGTAAAACTCAACACTTAATGCCACAAGTGCTGGCCTATTTCTCAATGTTCTGCCACAATTCTGGCAGATGTGTGCTGGAAAGGCCAGTGTCTCTGAACTAGATAGAGATGACCTTCCTGAAGTTGCTAATCTGTAAAGTTTCTGTAAATGAATTAAGTGCTGACTAAAAAGCTGCAGGATTACTGTCTATACACCCACTGGTTATTTTATTAAGTTAGCCCCACTCAGTGGAGCATTATGCTGCCAAAAGTGTTTTATTGTTTTTTATTAAAGCTAAATATAGATAGCAAACCTGTAAGACTTTGAATATCTTTGCTTCTATAAATTTTATACTTCTGTTCAGCAGATGTTAAGCTTTTTCACTGCAGTATGAATAAAATTATCGCGTTCTTAACTAAAATTTATTTTAAAAAATAATTGAATCATGGAGCTGGATTTTATTCTCTTCAATGGTGGTTCTGAAGTTGGGGGAGCATATAAAATCTTGCAGGGAGACTACCAACCATCCTCTCCATCCTCGCCATTTTTATTTTACCTGCAGAGTGAGGCCCATGCTATATGGGAAGCCCAGTTGCCTGGGCTCTTTGGCAGCATCCCCAAAGAGTGTTTCCCCACCCTAACTTTAATCTGCCCCTGAGTATCATGCACTCCCATTGCCTCACCGCCACAACAGATGTTTTCCCCACCGTGACATCTCAATCCTGGAATTGCCTACAATCCTCGACGGCCAACGGAGGTTTCCGTGGCTCAATCCCCAGTTTGAGTCACTGTCTGTGCGGAATCTGCACGTTCTCCCAGTGTCTGCGTGGGTTTCTTCCGGGTATTCCACTTTCCTCCCACAGTCCAAAGATGTGTGAGTTAGGTGGATTGGCGATGCTAAATTAGCTCTCAGTGTCAGGGGGACTAGTTAGGGTAAATGCACGGGGTTACGGGAACAGGGCCTGAGTAGGGTTGTGGTCGGTGCAGAATTGATGGGCCAAATGGCCTTCATTGGCACTGTAAGATTTCTATGGATAAGTAATACGGTGACCATGATCTTCATTTACTATTGTTCAAATAGACACAAGGCCAGTGAAACAGTCTTGGGATCATTTCATAGTCTAGCACAGATCGTTCTGATATCTGTTCAAAATTCTTTTTTAACTTGCTTGATCCTTTGTCTAAGATTTATTTATTAGGTTTTGGAATGAAAAAAAAAGGTCAAAACAGTATTTATTGTCAATTCCTTGTTGCCCCGAGGGCACTGTGTCAACCACATCTTGTGGGATGCGAGACATATATGGGTCAGATTCAGTAGAGGTGAAGGAAGTCAATGAACAAGTTGCGCTTCTGTGACAACCCAGCAACGATAACAAATTCCCAGATTTATTGAATTCAATTTCAGTTTGCTATGGTTGATTTTGAACTCATGACCTCTGTTCACACCACAAGGTGTGGTTGACTCCATGTCCTCAGGATGCTAGGGATAGACAATCAATGCAGTTTTGCCAGTTTTTGCCCCCATCCCAAGAAGGTATTAATAAAAGTCCTATTGACTTTATTGATTAAAGCTCTATTAGTTGGATACATTTATACACCATTTAGGTCTCTTTCAGTTTCATCCTTACCTATTTTATTCATTGAGTAAGTATGTCATTTTTTTCTTTTTATCCACAGCACTTTAATCTGTGATTTAAAGGGGCAGATTACCATAAACTACAACTTTATTTTGGTATTTTGAAATTAACACAAAAATATCTGGCTGAAAATACTTGAATTTTTAATATCTTTCCTTCATCAATCCTCATGGACTCTCTATTCCAGGATTGCACAATGAAACTGGGGCCTTTTCTGCTGACATGATGGCCTGAGTTTTATGCTGAGGTCAGGTGCACAGTTCACCTTAATGCACCTGGAACTGCACGAAATGGCATTGGACAGGCATCCCAGCTTCAATGCACACATATGCAATATGGAGATCAGTGGGTTTGCACAGAAATTGGAGCCACGCCTGACAACAATTAAATTTAAAGCCATGGAAAAATTTAAAGCCATGGAAAGCCATGGAAAAGCCTAATAACCATGATTTTATATCGACGAGTGAAAAATCGAACAGGCACATGGGCAGACGGGCAGCACGTTCTTAGCAAATTGTCATCCAAGGGTGGGATAAAAGGTCCCTGGAGCACAAGTTTGTGTAAGATGGCAATTTGCCCATGGATGGATGGCCTTCCCAGCTCTCTGTCAATTGGATGCTGTTCAGAGTGTTTAACCTCTGCCTACTGCTCTGATCAGGTATTGTTACAGTAAACAAAGAGGGCTAACATCCTGAAAGTGGATGACCCTCCATTACCTGCTCTGACCAGGGCCATCCAGACTCAAAAGGTTGGTTCTATTCTCTCTCCACAGTTGCTGTTAGACTTGCTGAGATTTTACAGCATTTTCTGTTTTTGTTTCCGATTCCAGCATCCGCAGCAATTTGCTTTTATATTCCTATAGTAAATTTTGGTAACAATGGAAGTCTTTCAGCACATACTGACCTCCAAATGAACTATTGAACTGTTTAATATTCACTTACCTCAAGGAACACTTTCATACATTTAATCAATTAGGTTTACGAGATTTGAAAATAGATTATTTTTCCTTTAGGTAATTGTTCTTCATTCACCAGTGGAGAGTGAAGGAAGTAATTTACTACCAAACCAGGGATTTTTCTACAGGAGAATTCCTCGACAGAAATACAATCAGGTATAACCCAGTAACAAAACCCAGCAAAATGCTGGGCAATTCTTTAAACTTCCTCCAAAGATGTCATAATATTTTGAAATCAAATCTAGTCTGATAGTTAGCACATTTTGATCAGCGATTGTTGTGTGAATGAAGTCTGATGAACACTTACTGGATTTTTGTGGAGGAGATGGAAAGAAGGAATCGGGAAAATTCTATACTCCACAATCTCGTCCCCATTAAGGAGATCCCCACCCACATTCTGGGTGATGGGGCATGCTGGAAGTATGGCTGAGACAACCAAATGGTGAGGGCTGCAGGACAGATTCCTCACCTTTGTTTAGTGGGACATTGGTCCGGTTGTAATCATGAACGTCTGGCTCTCAAGACTTCAAATCCCTCACCCATTCCCATCTTCCCAAAATCCTTCAAACCTTCATATCTCCCATGCTCCCTGCATGTCTTCCATACCCCCATGCTTTGTCCATGCTCACTCATATCTATAATGCCTCCGGTCCCCCATATCTCCTATGCCCCCTTCAGGTCCCCTCATATTCCTCTTTCCCCCTTCCTGCTTGTCATGCATCTTCCATACACACTTTTTCAGCATTGACTGTCAGAACCAATGAACCACTGGCTAGTGTGGAAAGTTCTTTGAAATTTTCACAGGCACTAGAAGCAAAGGCACTTTGGAAATATATTGTGAAAAAAACTGATCATCTCATAACTTCAAAACAATGTCAATCACAATGATTCTTAATTTAAATGATAAAAACTTTTATCCACTTCATATCTCAACCTTGTGTAGACAAAGAGGCATTGAAATTTCTTTCAATAAAGAGGTGACTTATTACAAGGTACTAAAGATGACATGGAAACAAAGTTTGCATTGCCCCCTGCAGCTGTGCTAACATTGCGGACTGAAAGCTGAATGTACTAGTGATTGTTGAAGCTCAGTCAAGCACTTATAAGGCCACATGGGCAGACACTTTTTTTTCCAGATGGCCTCATTATGAATATTTCACTGAGCTTGTAATTAGTTATTCTTTGTTTGAGTAGTTCTTTTCTCATGTGTTTATTTATACAAAATTGAATTGGATAAAAGCTTTTTTTCATTGATTGATTGACTATTTTATGAGATGGCAATAGGGGAATATAGCTCAATGGCTATAAAATTGCTGTTGTCCCACACTCAGGACTTCGGTTCCCCATGTTTCATGATTTCTCTGAGAGGCCTTAAAGCACATCTCCTGAAAGAATGGGCACAACTCCCTCAAAATTGCAGGAGGCTTTGAAATGCCCATCCCCACAACTGAACTGACAAGTATAGGAAAGCTGTGTGCAGGCTGGCTACCTGCACCTTTATCCTGTGCTAATGATAATTGCTGGAAATGGAAACAGAGGCAGAAATCTCTAACTCAGCCTGTCTCCATGAAAATTCAAGCCTCGTATCAGATGAAGCTTACTTTTTGGAACTCTTGCCTTTGAGTCAGCAGGTTGTAGGTTGAAACCATATTCCAAAGACTCAAAAACAAAATGTAGGCTGATTCTTGTGCAAAGAAATGTTGACAAATATAGTCTTTCATCACATCTGCTGAATGATGTTACACTTCATTAATTGCTGTTAATTATGATGAACATATTTTGATTCAGTGTACTAAGTGAGCGTTATCAGGTGGATTTGGATCCAGTGGAGAGTAAAAGCATAAATAATCTCAAAACTGACCCCGAGTCATTTCAAACCTGGTCACTAACAATTTGAATCCTGGCAGGGCAGTGAACAGCCAAGAATCTACTCCCAGAAGACAGGTCACTGATTTAAATGTTTTAATGAGAAAATGAGCTGTTAAACTTTTCTTTGTTCCAAGTTTAACACTGGGTGTTAATTACAGTTATTTTGTTTGGTTTGCCAAAAACGATTGGTTTAACACTGGGCAGCCTCGCTTCCCGGGCCTCAGGAAATCTGACAGTTCAAGGGAAGTAAAGGCTGTTGCATGGAACATTTCCAACTTGTGAGATCGGAGGCACAGGATCTTCTCCACCCCATGCCCAGTTGTAGAGAAAAAAATGGATTTGAGAAATGATAATCAGGTCCAGCCATTAAATTTGACAGGTTCTGTGGGAAATTCTGTGGGAAACACATTATTCTGTGTTTTCTGACTGCAAAACTGACCCACCCCACTCACTCCTCAGAAATAAGACAATAACACATAGGAGCAGAGGTGGATTACTTTTCCACCATTCTCTGAGATCGTGACTATATATGATAATCCTCAACTCTACTTTCCTATCTCAATCACAATCTGTCTATCTCAGCCTTGAACATGCATAATAACCCAGCTGCTACAGCCCTCTGTAGTAAAGAATTTCACAGACTCACCACTCTCAGAAGAAATTTCTTCTCATCTCCTTCTTAATTGGGCAACTTCTTTCTCTGTGATTATGCCCTCTGGTCCTAGACTCTCCCACAAGAGGAAACAACCTCTCAGCATCTACTTGTTGAGCAACCCCCCAGAATCCTAAACTCTCAATAGGATTGCCTCTTGTCCTTATAAATCTTAAATGAGTACTCAACCCACTTAACCGTACCTCACAAGAAAATCCCTCCATACCTAGGATCAAATATTGTGGCCCATGTTTTTATTTGAACCTGTTTGCAAAATTCCTATTTAAAAATATCCCTTTTTGATTCAGTTTTATTTGGTCTGGGAAATTCATATCTAAACAATTCCTATAGGAAAAATAAATCCTGCCTAATTCACTGTGAAGTAGGATTGTTATTTATCACTAATTTTGATGGAATTGTTTCCATGCTAATGTCTTAGATGTGGAAATTCGTAAATATAGCATTTGGCCCCAGACCTATGCCTGTCCATTATTTTAGTGATTGTATCCAAAACATTTTACAGACTTTAGTCCCAATTGAGCACCATTAACTTAAAACTTTATGATTAATCCCACTGGGCATGCTTATATTGTATGTACTTAATTTACGGTGCTATATTCAGTTGTGACCTACAATCTGTAAAAGCAATTACCATTTTATACATGGTCATCAATAGCATCAGGGAGTCCATGATTCCAGAGGAAAGTGCTTTCAGAAACTAATTAGATATTGCAGGATTCTGCTTTTATGATGACCATTATTTTATAGTTAATTCTAGTAGCATAGCTGGTCATTGGAGAAATCTTTGTGCAGGTCAATGGACAGATTTCACATACATAATTAAACATAAAAACATAAGAAATAAGAGCAGCAATAAGTTAAGCCGGATCTACTATTCAATAAGATCATGACAGATCTGATTCTGGCCTCAACATTGCTTTCCTGCCTGCCCATTATAACTCACAGCTGCCTTGCAGGACACAAATCCATTTAATTCAGCCGTGCCTCTATTCAATGACCCCGCCTCTACTGCTATCTGGAATAGAATATTTCAAAAATTAACAAATCTCTGAGAAAAGAAATTCCTCCTGATCATTGTCTTAAATGAAAGGCCTCTTATTTCAAAATGCTGCTTCCTAATTCTATATCCACGCCTACATCCCCCCCAACAAAGAAAAACATTCTTTACGTATTATAATAAGTACTTTGGATGCTGGAATCTGAATCAAAAACAGAAAATGCTGGAAAATCTCAGCAGGTCTGACAATGTCTCTGGAGAGAGAATAGAGCCAACCTTTTGAGTCTGAATGATTCTATATCAGAGCTAAAAGCAAAGAGAATCAGAAGTGATTTATACAATGATGGTGGAGGTAAGGGGCTTTAATAGGGCAAAAGGAACATAAATGACGCTGAAGGCAACTGAGAAAGGTGCTAAAAGTGTCCATTAAGTGATCACAATGTGTGAATGGCAGAACAGAGGTAGAGACTGTTAAGGGACTCCCTGAGGAATGTGGCAGGTGCCCTGAAAGGGGCATATTCTCTATGCATTCCTTGCAAGCTTACTAGATGACTGGTAAAAGATTCTGCCCGAGAGGCCTACACCCTCTAGGGTAATCACACACTCTCAGATTCCATTGATTCCTCAATTCAGGTGACTCTATTCTGCAATTCTGTGTTAAAGAGACAAACACTATATACACAAATACCAAGTGACAATTTAGAATCGTAGAACCCGACAGTGCAGAAAGGCCCTTTGGCCCATCAAGTCTGCACTGAACACAATCCAACCCAGGCCCTACCCCCACATCCCTACATATTATACCCACTAATCTCTCTAAGCTACACATTCCTGGACACTAAGGGGCAATTTCTTAGCACGGCCAATCAACCTAACCCGCACACCTTTGGACTTTGGGAGGAAACCGGAGTACCCAGAGGAAACCTGCACAGACACGAGGAGAATGTGCAAACTCCAGACAGACAGTGACCCAAGCCAGGAATCAAACCCAGGACCCTGGAGCTGTGAAGCAGCAGTGCTAACCACTGTGCTACCACGCCACCCATGATATCCAAATGCAATTTAGAGTCCACAAATCCAGTCCATTTTAATGAATGACTGAATATGATTTTTTCAAATTTCTTTGAAGAGGCTTTTAATAAATATTCCATATGATATACGAATAAATAAAGCAGATTATTTTGTCAGAAATGACAAAAAAATCCAAAAAAAACCTTAATCAGGGTATACTTGAATCAGTATTGCTAGAGAGTCCTTGTCCAAATTTTGCCATAATCAATTCAGTCTTATAACCGCAAATGGGTTGGAGTGTAGGATTGGGAATTCTGCTTAATGAGAATGAATAGCAGGTGATTTGGCGCACTGGAGTTCTGTGGTTGGACAGAATAATTATGCACCAGGGCTAAACTATGTATGTGGAGGGGATTGCAGAATTCCATGCTGCTTAATTTTACTAATGACTTCAATCAGTTTTGAATGAAGAACGGGGACACTGAGTGTAGCTCCCCACGATACAGTGTAAATGTCAGGCTTGAGCCTGCCTTTGGTTGACTGCCTTGCTCTGCTTTAATTTTAAGTATGAACAGCTCTTTCAGCCATGGCAAGACTTCCACCCCAGGGGCAAGTGCTGTCTCAAAGAGCTGACAACCAATTGGAGCGAGGCTGTTCTGCAGTATCAGCAGTGCTACCAGAAGCAATAGCCAGCGCTGGTAACATAAAAATCATGTGAGGAAGAGCAACCAAGAATGCTCCAGAACTCAGGTAAGTCTGAGAACTTTTCAGGATGGCAGGCCTTTGCAAATCGGGTCACCCGAGGGGTACTATTCTATTTGGTGGAGGCCTCTGATTGGCACCAGCAAGGAGGCACCCCCGGCCTGTGCTTGGCCGAAATTCAGCCCAATGACAGTACAACTGAACGTAATGCATCTCACTTTGAGTAATAATCTGCGACAACAAACAGTTGTGTGAACCAAATAATGGACAGGCTTCTGAGCTGTTTTTGCCTGGATAAAAGCAAAATACTGTGGATGCTAGAAACTGCCTGGATTGGGAATTCTACTGAATGAGAATTAATAGCAGAGGATTTGGAACATTGGAATCCTGTGTTGGATAGAGTAATTATGCATCGGTACTGAACTATGTATTTTGAAAAGATTGCAGAACTCTGCACTTCTTAATTTTACCAATAACGTCAATCGGTTTTGAATGAGAGACCAGGGGGCACTTCAAATTACTACGTAGAACCACTTTTCCTGTGGATGTTTTTGATTTTCTGCTTATCAAGGTGAAGGATGTTAGTGATTGGGCATCTAATGCTAGTTCAGGCACAGCAGAATTAGATACAGAATAAACCTCCTCCTACAGTTTCATATTATTCCTCAACAAAAATCTCGGGAAGAAAGCTACAGTTGGAATCTTTCCTAGTCTATGTGACTCAACGTGTGATAGTTTTATGGCCACTGGATTGACATTGTTCCAGCTCATTTCATATTTGACCTTTACAGTCACTAAACTGAAAAGATGCCTTTATAAGACTCAACCAGTTAAACCTGGAATTAAGTGGCAAAAATGAGCAGCCTAACATTGTGTTTCATCCAATATACAAAGGTTAATAAAACTCAAGTTTGCGATTACTTATTCACCCTTGATTTACCTAATTTTATTCTATGTCTTTTAACCGCTTGTCTGAGCCATTCA
The DNA here is from genome assembly GCF_965287045.1 of Carcharhinus amblyrhynchos. Classification (NCBI taxonomy): domain Eukaryota; kingdom Metazoa; phylum Chordata; class Chondrichthyes; order Carcharhiniformes; family Carcharhinidae; genus Carcharhinus; species Carcharhinus amblyrhynchos. The sequence goes on along the minus strand of NC_137325.1, from coordinate 74,624,895 downwards.
TTCAGATTACTTAATAAAAGCAGAGACAGGATGTATTTAATTAATCATGAACTTCTTACCTCAGAGCAGCAGTTTTTCCATTTTTATGAGTACATGTAACCTCTCTTGTTTGATAACCAATCAGAACAACAAAATATTTATTTTCCTGACGGATTTCACGGTTTCTGTTCCTCTTTTCCTTCATAAGCTCCCGGGCTTCTGGGTCCCTCATCCTTTTTCCTACTTGCCGAGTTTGTCGAGAGTGTGGGAGAGAACATGTATTCCAGGGGCCAACTCTCAAACTGTAAATACTTTCTTCCGCATCACAGGAATTGAACGTGCAGGTCCGAAACTCAGTCAGGTTGGGGCAAGGTTCACCACCATAGAGTGGGGGAACCAATATTTGACGAATTCGATGTTGTAACCCAACCCCACAGGATTTAGTGCATTCTGACCAGGGTGTAAACTCCGTTACAACACAGTTTTGTGGGCAGGGGATGAGACAAGCTTGTTCAACGTGGGGCTTCGTCTCAAAATAGTCACAGATAACATCCTCCGCTGTAGCTCCATTCCTTTTCTCGAGGCAAGTTACAAGTCTGCTCTGGATTCCTTCTTCACCTCTCAGACACTCAGAGGTTTGCCTTGGAGAAGGGTTCCTGGAAGCGACTGGCATGCATTTGCTCCATTTGCCCACCTGCCACTTATACAGGTCCTTATGCCAATCACAGACTTTGAAACAATTCTGCTGATTCGCAGGTCTTTCCGCTGGTTTACAGTTTGTGGGTAAAGTAGTCCATCCCTCCACATGGGCGCACCATACTGACCTAGTTTGGACACCTCCTGGGCCACACTCCTCTCCCATACATCTCCCCCAAGTCCCTACAAGATAAAGAATTTATTTAGTGGTTAGATGTTTTAATCTATTAAAATGCAAAACCTGATACCAATTTACATGACTACATTTTCCATTACAATATTAAAATATCGAGTTTGTGTACAGATTATATACATATGTGCAACAAATATATGGCATTTATATATACACAAGCCAAGAAGATCATTTGGTGAATCCCAGGGAAAATTCTGCCAGGTTTAATCCAAGATGCCTATTTGTTTCTATTGAAGAAAGCATATTTGTGGACACTGGGGTCAATTTTAACTTTTAAGTGGCAATCAGTGGAGTGTACCTATAACTGCTAAACTGCTAAAATGAAGCCTCGCTTCATTTCAATGGAACTGTGATCTGCAGGTATTAAAGGGGCACCCAATGCAGGTTGTTAAATTTGGAATGGCTCCAAATTGAGCAACACAAAAGCTGTCCAGATGGCAAAAAGGTAAACCTCCTTCAAAGTACCTTATTGGGGTCTTTTATTGGAAAACAAACAGGCGAGTCCTGAAATAGTAATCAAGGTCCTGTGTACATTGATTAAAAGGGCTTTTCACTTAAAAGTTTGGCAGGTCAATGTCAATGCAGCATTGGGCAAATCATCAGCATTAATGGCCAATAAGTTCATGCATCCAATTTTGAAGCAAATGTCGTCCCATTGAAGCCAATTTTGGTATGCTAATATCAGATTGATTATGTGACAATGGCATGATCTCAAATTTAACTGCAAACCTGCCCAGCTAATTTTCACTTGACTCACACAAAGAATAGTCATTTTGTCAGAGTACTGGAAAACCACCGATATTCATAGAATATGCAGAAGTATGCGTCAACAGTTAGAAGAGGAGAACAATTGCATTTAATTTTGCTTGGTAATGAAAGATGATATTCTGCAGTACTTTAGATGACGCACATGTTCAGATTATACTACAGGATGTTGATGATGGCAATTAAACAAAATCCAGTATACACTATGTATCATCTAGAGTCAATAACAAACCCAGTCTGACAGATGAGATTGGGTATTTCCCACGAACTTGGAGTCCTGAAGCTTTGTTGATCAATTCTGTCAATATCTATGCATTGAATAAAATGATTTAGCTACATATTACATGAATGAAAATATATCAACATTAATATTAATTCCCTTTGTTCACTTCCTATCAAAGAGATGATGACCTAAATAAAAAGATAACTATTGGGCTGAAGTTAAAGCCAGTCAAACTAGCTATGATTGAGCAAGGATACAAAGCAGACTTTAGCAACCATGACTTGAAATTTATCTTTCATAAGAAGCAGCTCGTCATGCTGCAAATAAATGTCACAGTGGATGAAAATCATGATGTTTTCAACAATGTTATTGGGAATAGCTCCAGATTTTCAGTGAGTAATATCTTGTTTGTTTAACGATCTGGAATTTTTCTTCATGTGACCTGGTCTTAAAATGTGAAAAATACTGCTTTATTCTTCCCCAAAAAAATGTACATCTGGCGACATCACTTGACCAATCACAAGTTGCTGTTGACTTAGTTTGATAAAGGTTTGATTACAAACATATATTAGGCAAAATACAGTACAAGATTGTTCTACAATGCATCATCAACAGAGCAGAACAAGTCATTTCTTACAGGCACATTACATGCTCCTGGACTAACATTCAGTCTCATTGTAATACCTTATGGCATTTTATGACTCATTGGTTTCAACCAATTTGGATTTTTGCCTTTTCCAGAATATAAAATGAATTGAAAGAAGCAAAAAAACAGTCAAACAACTTATTGGATTCAGTTAGATATCACAAAATAACAAATTGAGCGTGGGAGTGTATTGTACGAGTCAACAATAGAACTGCCAATGCATTCACTTGACTTATTTCCTAATGTTTTAAATTACTTGTTGCATTGTGATAGTACAACTAGTGCTGACAGAGATGTGTGAGACTGATATTTTCCCATTGCAAATGAAGTAGCACAGTTCTGGTACATCACCAACAGCATACCCTTCATTATGAATGCATTGAGCCCAAATCATGAGTTAATGTTTCACTTGATTAAATAATCAGTCTTTTGAAATGCTTGTCCTAAATCCTCTCTGATCCTGATTGTGCAGGAGGGATTCAATTTGTTTTCTGAATTCTGCACTCATTGTATTACTGAATATACATGGAAACCATAATTAGTAGAATAATAGTGGAACTTTAAAGTGCTGCTCGACTTCAGTAGCCAGAACAAGGAAGTATAAGGACCTTTTTAAAGGTTATAAAAAGATGTACAATTTTGTAATAGGAATTGAGTCTAAGTGACTATCTGAAATTGGTTATGAAATCATTAATTTTTAAACCATTTTATACTATTTTACAATAACATTTATACATTGCAGAATCATTAGGATGAGAATAATGGGTTTAAATATGATTTATATTAACTAATGGAGGGGCCGAAGGCCCAGTCTACCTCAGACTATCCTGGAACAGTAAAGTATCTCAAACATTTGAGCAACAGGTGAAGCTAGCTATATCACACTGTTAACTATGCAAAAGCAACACAGGTAGTTTTCATCTTTAACAGGATGCTGCTGTCAAGCTAGAAAAGACGTCCTGCCTATTACACAAATGAGTATTGTAATATATGCATTTCTGTGCCAATGTAATGCTAATTTTGTAGGCTGTACCAACTAGCATGTCCCTTTCACTATTTGCAATGGGCAAAGTACAGACTGTACCCAAATAGCCTGTGCGATTGGACAATGCTTGCTAAATAACCCTCAGTGTGCTAAGAATTACACTTACAACCAATTTAAGACTGCCAGTCAGGCTTATAGTGTGGTGCTTGTATGTGTGCTGGAAGCTACAAATACACAGTTCTTTGCAGACAGAAAGAATATGTACATACATATTTGTTTTAACTAAACAAAATAGGTAACAATCATTTGTTGACTTATTCCTTAGGGCAGCACTTTTACCAATACCTGCCTGATTCAAATTTCAAACAATGCTTGGCAGTTAACTATCAGTCAATTGGTGCATTCTCCATGGCAATGTCAATGCTATCAGTCTATTTGCCAACCAATCAGTTCTTTCTTTTCATACAGTTTAAATTGTAAGAGTACTGAGATAAGGGAAAAATAATAAAGTACCCAAGAGAAAAAGCTTTGACACATCATTGTTTTCAGTAATACTCGAGTTCTGTACACAAAACAACTATTTGATTTATATTATTTGAGATTCTGGGATTTTTAAACCAGTGTTATGAGAAATGAACAATTTTGGCCATTTTGTTTCACAAAGATGTTATAATACTATATATGGTGCAAAATGTTCATTTATTTTTCCATTTTGGGCAGTGTAAAGTGATTTATCATACTCTTTTGAAAATGTAATTTCATCCCAGCTATTATTTTGAACTGACTGAGTTTCCACAGCCTTCCAGGGTAGAGAATTCCAAAGATTCACCATCCTCTGAGTAAAGAAATTCCTCTTCATCTCAGTCCTAAATGGGCTAGACTATCCTTTATTCGGTGACTGTGTCAACTGGTTCTAGATTCTCTCCCCACCCCCTGCCAATTGGGAGATATTCAGGAAGGGGACAAGAGAGGCAATCAGGGTCAGGTGGTATTTGGGGCTAGTCTGAGGTTGGGGACGATAGTCAAGAGGATTGCTAGGGGGATGATTGATGATTGTAGTAGCTCTCAATTTTTAAAAATTCATTCAGGGAATGTGGGCATCGCTGGCTAGGCCAGCATTTATTGCCCATCCTTAATTGCCCTTGGGAAGATCGTGGTGAGCCACCTTCCATATTGCAGTCTATGTGGCGTAGATAAATCCACAGTGTTGTTAGTGAGGGACTTCTGGGATTTTGATCCTGCTAAATCCATCACCTTTCTGATAAAATGCAATTCGAGTAATATTCTTCAACTATGGGATTCCACTCACAATGGTATGTGAATTAATTGGCCCCTACAGTTTACCCTAATCTCAGCTGTATTTCGCTAGCTAACATTTCCTCTTTTTACTGTGTATTTCAAAATTCCTGGCATACACCAGAAGTAGATACCATTCTTCCTATATCATTCTAGGTGACCTCTCTGGTACAGTTGATCTGGCTTTGAGCTTACACTTTTCCACATGGTCTTCATGTCTCCTCCAAAGGAGTTCCCTCTGCATCACTTTGGGTACATAATTCTGAAGCCAACCAGCAGTAAACCATATTTTTGTGAGATGTCATCATCATTAACCAATACTGCTGTATTCTTGGCTGTATTAGAGGTATAGTATCTTATCAGGTCATCTCTGGATCTCTTACTGAGAAATCATCTGTAACTCTTCATCTTTAGTGGTTTCATCTCTAATTTGCCACTACGCTACCTCGCATGGTTCCCAGAAGTTCAAAATAACCAGACTTTCAGCCTCAAATGTTGGAGCTTCATCAGGTGTATTTCTCAGATCACACCATGTCCTACAGACAGGTACGCTGCTGTTCAGTAACCTGACTGTAGTGCAGTAGTGAGTGATGTGCTGCTCTACAAATGCATGAAATTATATAGTTCCTACATCATACTGGAACAATATAACAGAGCATTTCTATAGCCTGTATATTACTAGAGCAATCAACTGAAATTGTCCTCAGTCTTCTAACAACACATTGAATCACACAATTCTCATTTTGACCTTCATCTACACCTCACATTTACACAAAGCCTAATTGGGACTGATAAGCACCTTCAAATTTTGCTGATACCTTCAGCACAATTGTGTATGAAAACTCTCATTTACTAAAGCTGTGACGTACTTTGCAAAATTTATAAAATAATAGCTGTGAAATATAGAAGAAGCAATGAACAAATGTTAACGTGTAATTATTGCAAATTGAGACATACCTAGGACGGCATGATGGTTAGCATTGCTGCCTCACAGTTCCAGGGATCCAGGTTCGATTTGGGTGACTACCTTGTGGGTTTCCTCCCACAGTTCAAAAAAGTACAAGTTAAGTTGATTGGCCATGGCAAATTGCTCCTAGTATCCCTGGATATGTAGATTGGGGAATTAGCGGGGTAAATATGTGGGGATAGGGCCTCTGTAGGATGTTCTGTTGGAGAGTCAGTGCGGACACGATGCTTTGAATGGCCTCCTATGAAGTATTAACATTTGTTCTACAAAGTACTGAAGAGTATTCAGCTTTGTAATCAGATGACAATGTAACAGATACAGTACAGTCCACACTGAGGCAGAAATGATGATTAAAGTATTACGACTTTCCCCTACATATTCAATAGAGGCCTTCATTGCTAATTTATTACTTGAATATGATCTTGTGGTGAGCTTATACTTTAAAAGATGTGATTTTTAGTCCAACAGTCAACTAGCACATTTCCAGCATACTAACTTAAGATGTTAAACTTTCCATCTTAAATACACATTAGCGTTCTACTTAAGTTTATACAATACCCTATGTGTGGTAAGAAATAAATATGTTTAGTTCAGAGCGATATAGATCTAACACAATGCTATAAATTCATTGAATTTGCCACAGTGCAAGTATTTGGCAGCATCTAATGACATATTAGTACTGAGGCTTCGTGCCTCATTCTGGACTCCAATGCTAAAATCCATGTGTTGTTATCTGCAAAGCACGTCAACAGGAAAATATTGTGCATGGCACTGCACTGCGTAGCTGAAATCAGATTGTGTGGCAAATGCGAATATTCCATTGCACAGTGCTAAATCAGCACTGTTTGAACTCTTGCAGCACATGGAAATATATATGGGCTGAAGCAGATCTTTGGCAGCCACTTAAGCTAACAAGTTTAAAATTTGACAATGGATGTTGTTATAATGTAATGGCTGGTTGTCAGTTGGAATGACTGTGGATATTTTGCAATTTCCACCTACCTATTTTTCACGTGGTAGGTTGGAAGCTCAAGGCCTACCCAATAAAGTTATCAGACAGACCTTTAAGTGGGCAAACAACACTCCCACCCAATTCTAGAAGGGGCAGTTTTAATATGCAATTTAAAGCCTTCTGTCATTGCCTTAACGTCTGCTATGATTTTGCAATAAAAATAGGCAGGCTTTGCACTGCACACATCATATCCCTTTGTCCCAGACAAGGAAACATCTAACAGGTGCACCTTAAAAGAACCCCTATCCTTATTCACTTTTTTTAAAAATGGGGCAGGAGAAGTACAAGAGCTGGTAATATCTTCGCTCAGAGCTATTTCTTCTAATCCTTTCTCCTTCACTTCCTCCTTATCATTTAATGTTTCTTCAAATGTCATCCTACTGATTGTATCAAAACATTTAGCAATCAGCTCCAATGGTGATAATGCATTTCATATCATAAAAAATGTCTTTCAACATAGCCCTTCTTGCTTTTAACTGTAATCTTAAAAGTATGCTCCTTTTATTACTGATTGACAAAAGCATGGAAACAATTTTTCATTTTCTAATCTTTTAAACAATTTCAAAACTGTCCTCTGCTTCCATTTTACAAGAATTGCAGCATGTGGTCAACCATCGCTTTTTCAAGTCAAATAGAGTTGGATACATACGAATAACTATGAATTAGTAACAGGAGTGGACCATTAGGTCCCTGTAATCTGCTCTGCCAATTAATAAGATTGTGGCTGATCTGTTTGTGGCCTCGACTTTCCTGTCTGCCCCCTATACCCACTGATTCCCTATTCAATAAAGAATCTATCTAATTCAACCTCAACTGCTCTCTGGGGAGAATTCCAGGGACTAATGACCGTCAGAGAAAAAAACAATTTCATCTGTGCCATAAATGGGATCCCCTATTATTAAACTGTGCTGCCTCGCTCTGGTCTCCTTCATCCAAACTGTCACGTCCTCTCAGGATTTTGTATCGTTCAGCAAGATCACCTCTCATTCTTCTAAACTCCAATGGATACAGGTCTAACCTGTCTGATCTTTCCTCCTAAGACAACCCCTTCATCCCCAAAATTAGGTGACAAAATCTTCTCTGTATTGCTTCTAATGCAGTTATATCCTTTTTCTTGTAGAAGATCACTAATATTGTACAATATTCCAGATGTGGTCTCACAAATGCCTTGTACAACTGTAGCAAATCACAGCAGATGTTAGAAATCTGAAATAAAAACAGAAAATGCTGCAAAAATTGTCAGCAATATTTATATAAAGCTGCAGAAGTAGAACACGCATTCTAATCAGTAATCTCTAAACTGTCTGTGCTTTATATGCTCTGTCTGAGGCCAGAACTCTCCATTCACCTGACGAAGAGGGAAACCTCGAAAGCTTGTGAGTCTATTATCAAATAAATTGGTTGGACTAAAACCTGGTGTTGTCAGACTTTTTACTGTGAAGTAGAACACTACAGAAAACTTTCTTAAAGTGGGCTGTGTCTTGTTTTTCTTTGCTCAATGTTAAAAATCTGTATTTCCTTTCAAAGCAGGTTCACAACCAAACATCCTAATGGGTCAAGCCCAAAAATGGATTGTGGCAGGATTCCAATATGTTGTATGTCTCGACCATGATCCCAATCTATTTTCCTACGTCCAAGATCATTAGTTTAGACCCCTAGCAGCACTTCCATCACAAAGGAACTCATCATTTTCAGTAAAACACTTGTCTCCACTGCAGCATCAATGTTAGAAAGAGGCTGCATTCAAAAGTTAATATCTTAAGGTTTTACTAAAAAAATGAACTTAAGGCTCTTCCTTTTCATATCAGGTTTGAGGGAAGAGCAAGAGGGATGACCATCTCCTGGAGTGGGGTTTATTTTTTAATATTTTTTCATGGGATGTGACTGGGCCAGACATTGCCCACTCTAATTACCTTTGAACTGAGTGGCTTATTCAGTCATTTTAAAGGGCACTTAAGAGTCAACCATATTACTGTTCACCTGGAGTCACATGTTGACCATACCTAGTAAGGACAGGAGATTTCCTTCCTTAAAAAGCATTAGTGAACCTGATAGTTCTTTTCAACAATCAACACTGGTCATTATTAGACTTTAAATTCTGTTTTTTTTAATTGAATTCAAATTTCACCATTTGCTATAGTAGGATTCAAACCCGGGTCCACAAAGCACCACTCTGAGTCTCTAGAATGCTAGTCCAGTGACAATACCACTGTGCCATCACCTCCTTCTAAGTTTTCTGGTCCCACCCAGCAGCAGGGTCTTCCAATCCCACCAAAGTCAATGGACATTTGGTTAGCTCGCTCATCAGCCACGGCAGGGCTGGAAATCTCAGCCCTGGTCTTTTCTCCTCATCAGTGGGCTTTCCACCACTATCCAAAAATGCTACCCTCCTTTATCAGTATAAGGATTAACAGTACTCAGTTGGAAGGCAGAGAAATTGGGGAGTTTACTTAGCCTCATGTTCCACTATCATGTAAATGTGGTGAAACAGTCAACATTCAGGTGACAGAGATATTGGGGGAGATTTCAAGCACCATTTTGTGGAATGTGGATTTTCCAAGAAACCTCCTTGTCTCATTTTCTATCTTCCTCTGCTGCTAAACTCTCTGATTTAATGCAGTTAGAAATGCAACCTAAAACTTAATGCTGAGCTGGCTATATAATCCAGAACACCCTACACATCTTTGAACACAAAGGGACAATTTAGCATGGCTTGTCCACCTAGCCTGAACATCTTTGGACAGTGGGAGGAAACCAGAGCACCCACAAGGAACCCACACAGACACGGGAGAATGTGCAAATTCCACACAGTCATCTGTGGCCGGAATCATACCCTGGTCTCTGACACTGTGAGGCAGCAGTGCTAATCACTGTGCCACCGAGCTAGTTTCTTAAGCATTCATGGAATTTGATTCACAACAACTTACATGTTTTTTTTTAAAAATCTGTACATCTTTCTAGTATACGTATGCAAATAAATTCAGAGTCCCTTTTTTCAGAGAATACTGGGCATCTGGAACAAACAGTCTGATTATTTTTGATTGCTGATTCACTGAGCTCTGTTAAGGAATTCCTGGCTGGAGCAGAAACTGTCTTTATACCAAAGATAGAAATAACCAGGCCAGCATGGTTTCCTGAACTCGTTTTGATATTTAGGTAGTCAGAGAATAATTTCCCAGACATTTGTCCCCCATTGACCTGTGCTTTTATCTGTCATTTCACCTCTCCCAGGAGATCATATGATTTGCCTGAGGTGCACGGTGCATATATAGTGATACATACATATGTGGGAGAAGTAAAGTAACATTTATTTATTAGTCAGAAGTAGGCTTCATTAACACTGCAATGGCGTTACTGTGAAAATCCCCTAGTCGCCACACTCCAGTGTCTGTTCGGGTGCACTGAGGGAGAATTTACCATGGCCAATACACTTAATCAATATGTCTTTTGGACTGCAGGAGGAAACAGGAACACCTGGAGGAAACCCAGGCAGACACAGGGAGAACATGCAGACTCCGCACAGGCAATGACCCAAGCCAGGAATCGAACCCAGGTCCCTGGCACTGAGGCAGCAGTGCTAACCACTGTGCCACCGTCCGCCCCTGTGCAAAGTTGGAGAATTCAGTGTGTCTTTTCCTGTCAATCATAGATTTCTGTTCACTTGTTCACAAATGGCCAATGTGCATTATAGGAAAAGGAGGAAAGTGATCTCAGGATGTAGATACAGAAATCATCAAACATACAACGAGGGATAATAAGACAAAGTAAAAAAAAAAGACAATGCAAACACTGGAGTTTATTTCTAAGTGGATAGAATGGAAATGTAGAATCAATGTTACACGTGAATAGCAACTTGGCTAAATCATATCCAAAACTTGAGTTTATAGGGTTCTATATGGCAATTTTACAGGAAATATATATTTCAACATGAATGGTTACATCATTCGCACATTAAATGGCATGGTACTGCAACATATTGCTTGGTTCTGCTTTTGCAACTCAAAGGTTGAGAGTTCAAATCCAACCCCAGCAACTCATGAAATTTAAATCAATAAATCTGATCATTTGTCACTTGTCACTGAAAGAGTCATAAAAGCTGCTAGATAATTATATTAATGCGACGTTGCCCTTCAGGCAAGGAAACCTACCAGTCCAAATCTGACCTACATGTGGCTCAAGCCCACACTCAGTTTCACAAACAGTTCTATGAAAAATGAGAAACGCCTTCTCGAAGCATCAAGCAGTACACAGAGTATGGAGCCTCACCACTGTGTCCCCCATACTGTGAACAAAATCATGTCCAACAGATGCATGCTATTTGTACAGAATATGAATCTTGTATACATGAATTACATCATTCATGGCTATTTTTGCTTTCAATTATAGCATTCACATAATTTAATAACCCTAACAATATTGTGATAATGTATGTTGCAAGTAGAAATATTAGCTCAAAATTCAACTACAGAGACAAATCAATTACACAGTGGATTTGAACACACTTTGGAGAAGAATCCTATTAAGTTAAACCTATATCCTCTTTTACCTGTGTAATTCTATAAGTTTTGGAGCACAACATGCTCACAAGCCAGTTAACATATTGGCTATATTATAAAACCATGCTGGGTGGGAAAATATATTAAACAATGCATTGTTCTTGCTTGTGCCCACAGCAACACTGTGCATTACGGTTACATTGCTTGGTGGCACAGTGGTTAGCACCAGAGAGCTAGATTCAATTTCAACCATGTGTTTATGAGGTGTTTGCATATTCTTCCCATATTTGCATGGGTTTCCTCCATGTGCCGTGGTTTCTCCCCACAGTCCAAAAGATATGCATGTTCAGCAGATTGGCCATGCTAAATTGCCCCTTAATGTCCTAAGATGCATAGGTCAGGTGGATTAGCCACAGTAAGTGCACAGGGTGGGGTAAGATGCTCTTTTGGAGAATTGGTGCAAACTCAATGGGCTGAATGGCCTCCTCCTGCACTATAGAGATTCTATGGTTCTATGATGCAAAAGGGAGGTCTGAGGTTCACTGAGTACTTAGCTTGAGCAGCCAAGGTAACCTGCCAGGAGTTAACAAAATAGTATTACATAATGTTGTATTATGTGATGATCACGATTCTATAAGAGGAATCTATCTTTTTGTGCAACAAATTCTGTACACCTGTCTCATAGCAGCTTCGTCAGTATGAAATAAATGTTCACAGCATGCATTTAAAGAAGTTAATACCAACTAATCACAGAAGTCTCCACAAATGTAAAATCCCTCCTCATCTTGCCATCTTATGCGGGAAGACCCTTATACTGAAACTGTGCCCCAACTGCTAGATTCCCTACGAGGAGAAACATCCTCTCAGCATCTTAGATGCTTCATAAGATTACTCTGATTCTTCTAAACTAGAATGAGTACAGACACAATCTGCAAAACCTTTTCACATAAGATAACACTTTCATCCTAAGAATCAACCCATTGAACCTTCTCTGAACTGCTTCCAGTGCAAGAATATCCCTCCTTAATAAGACAAAACTGAATGCAGCACTCTTGGTATGGTTTCTCCTATAGCAAGACTTCACAACTTTTATACTCCATCCCCATGACAAAGAAGGCCAACATTCTATTTGTCTTCCTAATTACTTGCTGCCCTGCATATTAAGTTTTTGAGATTTATGTAAGAGGACACCAGATTCCTCTGTACCACAGCATTCTGTAATCTCTTTTCATTTAAATATTTATTTTATTTTTATCAACGAAGTGGACAACCTCACATTTTCCTACATGATACTTCCATCTGCCAAATTTTTCCCATTCACTTAACCAACCTATTTCCCTCTGCTAACTTTTTACGTCGTCCTCACAAATTGCTTTCCCATTTACCTTTGTATCTTCAGCAATTTTAGCCACAGTATTTTTGGTCCCTTCATTCAAGTCATTATTGTAGGTCATAATTAGTTGGAATCCCTGCACTAGTCCCTGTGGCACCTGATTAATTACAGTTTGCCAACCTGAAAATGACTCATTCCTCTTGACTTTATGGGCACCATTTTACCATTTTCATTCTAGGTGCCGATTCTGGGTGTAGTACAGATCCGAATTAGAAATCCGCTTTCAGGTGCCCCCATACGCTCTCAGCCATCCCCAGTCCGATCCACGCTGTGGACAGGGCTTAGCACTGCTAGAATGATTGGAGCTCTGAAACGTGCACGCGCAGTTGGAAAAAACATCGAAAAAGCGCACCCGTCACATTATTGCCGGGCCAGATAATCCCGCACAAGGCCCCATTCCACTTACACTCCGATGGCTGTGAGAAACCCCCCCCCTCCCCCACTGTTGCTAATCATTGAAGCACTCATCCACCACCACAGCCCCCGTCTCTCCTCCCTCTCCCCAGCAGCACATCAGCAATTGCTCACTTGCCTTCCCCTCAATGCTAATAAGTAAACTGCATGACTGCCTGCAGCTGATCTGCCCTAATGAAGGGCAGCTCCATAAGAAACTCCAGAATGGACAGGCAGGCAATACTGGACAATGTACGCATGGCCAGCCCCCCTCCCTCTGATTTTCTGATGACGACTTGGGGAGGTTGCTGGATACAGCAGAGGTGAGGCAGGCCACTCTCTTCCTCCCAGGAGGACGCAGTCAGGGAGGCTGATGGCCATGTGGCCTGGGATGCAGTCGCCACTTTGGTCGGTGCCGGATTACTGGCCCCCCAAACTGTGATGCAATGCCGGAAACAACTCAATGACCTCATCCATGCAGCGAGGGTGAGTGCTGAACCCCACTCAGTATGCTCCCCTATATCTCCCCCAGATCCTTCTATTTCCAGCACCCTGCATACTTCCAAGATCCTGACCTCCAAACACCTCCTTCCTTTCCCCCCAGTGAGCCTCACTGTGTCTGCCCTCTAAGGGTCACCATCTGATTCTCTGCACAAGTCACGCCACCATTCATTTCATGGTTCCATCTGTCTCCACAGATGAAGACCGAGCACAACACTCGTGAGAGGTTGAAGACAAGGGGTGGTGAGCCAGACCTCCAGGTCCTCACCCCGTTTGAGGAGCGGGTGCTGGAGCTCCCCAGAGAAGGGGAGATGTGGGCTGTCAGCAACAGCATGGTTAGTCTGCCATCCAAACATGAGCACCTGCCATTCCTACATCACATGGAGGCAACTTCTTGGGGGCATGAGTTTCGGATGTAAGGGGCAAGGTGTAAAGGAGATGTATGAGGCATTTTATTGGCATTGAGAGGATAGCGGGTATCTAGAACTCACTGCCCGGGAAGATCGTGGAAGCAGAAACTATAGAGACATTTAAGGGGCATGTCTACAGCTATCTGAATGGGATAGGAACTGAGGCATATTGGGGCAAACAAATAAGATGGGCAGCTTAGTCGCTACAGGGTTGGATGTCCGAAGGGCCTGTCCATGTGATGTAATTGTCTGGGTTCAGTGTTCTATGTTCAAGGGAGCCATGTGATTCATGTGTTTGGCATCCCGGATTCCTCTCCCTCCCTTGCACTTAACTTGTGTCCTGTGTTTCAGGGGCAGATCATGACGCCCCTGGGCCTTCTAGACCGCAGGCCCCAGCTACAGCTCCCATCCATCATGAGAATGATAGCTCGGAGGATATGGATGAAGGGACCTCTGAGGGTGGCACCGTTCATCCGTCAGCTTTTACCTCACAACTCTATCGCAGAAACAGACACATCAGTGGGTTCAGTTAGTGTTGAGGCTTCTGGGTCACTCTCTGGTGAGCACGACACATTTGGTGGAGGAGGAAACTTCCGAGGCCTCTGGCATGCGGGGGCCTGCTGGAGGTGAGGTCTCAGCTAGCCCCAGGCTACATGCTGGGCCTCTGATGATTGTCTCCCTCTGGTCCTACAAGCAGTATGGCCCGGGCCTGCAGTTCTTCCTCCATGTCTTCAATCATTTGCTCCAGCAGCAACGAGAACAGCAAGATCAATTGGTTGCATTGTAAAAGCCATCTCGTCACTCTGAAAGGTGGGGGGCTGGGGGTTGGAATTGAGGAGTGGTGGAGATGAACAAATGTTGGAATCATGCAATGCTGCTTGCCCCTACCACACCAACAGTCACAACCCCCATGCCCCCCAATCCCCCCAGCCACATGCTCCACACAGTCACAGCCCCTGGTAACACTGAGAGGCTTCACCAGTGCTATTTGCCAGGGATTTATTCACATCCTTCAGCCTGAAGTGAACTGCGGTGCTAGGATCCAGCAGCATTGCAGGACCCAAAGTCAGTGTTGAAACCCAGCTCCGTGCTGCCAGACAAACATCAGAGATCATGCATAGCAACAGCCGCCCCTCCACCCCCCCAACACACTCGCAGAGCTGCCACCAACCCGAGACAGCAAAATGGCCGCAACAACAGGACACCTGTGAGTAGCGGAGAGCTTTTGGATGCCATGCACCTACCTCCTCATCAACCCTCACTGAGGAAGCGCCCGATTCAGAGTTTTATTCAGCAGGTCCCTAAAAGCACAGTTCTGGACTGGAAAATGCGGTGGTAAAGGGGGAAATGCTGATAGAGTTGGGTGGGCAGTTCATTAATTCCATGAGTCATTACACTCAATTTGGGCACAGAACGGATCCCCGCCATTTGTGGGTCTCGGTAAAGTGGCAAACTGCGCAGACACGGGTGCAGATCACGATAAAGGCCTCATACCTGACTTTACTACAATTTCGTACCTGAAAAAGGGGCAAAAATTGTTGGTAAAATCGTGCACTATATTTTGTTAGCCAATCCTCTATCCACGCTAATATATTGTCCCAACACTATGAGCTATTATCTTGTATCTTGCACCTTATCTAATACCATTTGGAAGTCCAAAGACATTATGTCTATTTGTTTCCCTTTATCCATCTGATCCTCAAAAAATTTGTCAAACATGATTTTCCTTTCATAAACTATACTGAGTCTGCTTGATCTAAATATCCTGTTACTATTCCTCAATAATTGACTTCAGCAGACATATATTTTCCTGCTTTTGACTCCCTCCTCTCTTATGTGGGGAGAGTTCTGAAAGTTCACAACCAACGTATCCAAAGTAAAGTTTATTTATTGGTCACAAGTAAAGCTTACATTAACACTGCAATGAAGTTACTGTGAAATTCCCCTTGTTACCACACTCCAGCGCCTGGTCAGGTCAATGTACCTAACCAGCACGTCTTTCAGACTGTGATAGGAAACCGGAGCACCCGGAGGAAACCCACATAACAGTGGGGAAAACATGCAAACTCTGCACAGTCAGTGACTGAAGCCTTGAATCAAACCCGGGTCCCTGGTGCTGTGAGGCAGCAGTGCTAACCACTGTGCCACCATTCCACCCCACTACTACCTTTGCAGCCATTTACTCTAAGAGAAGCTGTGAGCCATCAGGTCCAGGGGACTTGTGTTTTCCCAATGCTTTTTCATTGAGTAGTCGTGCTTGTTTCAGGTTCCTCCCTTTGGAGGTCATGGTGATGCTACATTTTAAGATGCTGATCTGTTCAAGTATGTTGTTTTTTATTCTTTCATGGAGTTGAACCGAGCAGTAAAAAGTCAACTATATTACTGTGGATCTGAAGTGTAGGCTAGACTGGATAAGGACTGCAGATTTCATTCCCTGAGGAGGTTAGCAAACTATATGGGTTTTTACAACAATCAACAATGGTTTCATGGTTAGCATTAGACTAGCTTATAGTTTCAGATTTATTAATTTAAATTCCACCAGCTGTCATAGTGAGATTGAAACTCATGTCCCCAGAGTATTAGCCTGGTACTTTGGACTACCAGTCTAGTGACATTACCACTATGTCACTTAAACACTACTTAAGAGTAAAATGGAACTACTCTAGAATGACTTTAATAGCTGCACAGACCTTGCTGTATCTGCACTTTGCTTTTTGTAGTTGTTTGATATCACTAATCAAGGCTAAAGAGGAAATCTTGTTTCCTAGGAGTCATTGTAGTAGACTATCTTTGCCCCTGAATAAGTATAACAAATAAATAAGCACTGCGATTAGTTGTTTGGGAACCTGGCATTATCCTGCAAGATCAGAAGTTTCTGATTACTAAACCACAGAACACTGTAGAAAAAACCTTTTTCAGTTCAACCATAGCATCATGTTTAGGGGTCGAGTTGGTTCCATTAATGACCTCTTAGACTTTGGAGAATCAAACAATGTGTTCACTTGACCACTCATCACATTGCTGTTGTTGTTCAATGGGAAAGGGGAAGAATGAGTTGAACAATTCTCCATTCACCAGTCAGATAAATCAGTTGACGGTTGCAAATTGGCTGATGGCATACCTGCTCATGGAGCTAATAAGGAAGGAGCCAGAGACAGACAGGTTGTATGGAAAGGTGACACTAATTGCCATTGACAATACTGTTCCTTTGGTGCAGATTGACTACTGCTGCTTTCACAGTAGATGGCACAACTCTGCAATTGCCTCCGCACAGATACAGATCTGGCAGAGACAGTTCCTTTCAGTAACTGCCAAGTAGGGGGTGCCAGGGTCTGCAAGTTTGGTTGGTGGCATCATGGTGATGCGGGCAGTATGGTTCTTGTGCCAAAATATCTCCACCGCATGATTTATTTTGTCCCTCCTGATTTTCAAGTTTTAAAACCTGTGCTTTGCTTTGAAAGCAAACTTGATTTAAAATTGTAAAGGAATAGCCATGTCCTTTTTTATGAGCATCTGTCTCTGCATGCAGAAAGAAAACTTACCCTTAATGATCATTTGCTTGGGTGGATTTAATGGAGGACAAGACTTCAATCCAGAACTTAACAAATGGAGAGCTGGATATCAATGGCTTCATTTATGTGCATTAAGAATACATGATGAGGTTCAAATATATTCTGTGTGAGAATAGCATCCGCTGCCAGGAAATGCAAATTGGAAAACAGCATAGTGCACATTCACAGCGGGGAAATTATGAGGTCATGATGGAACAATATTTCAGTCTCTGCTCGCAAAATTAATGTCAGTGAATCATTCCCACATATTGGCATTTATATTCTTAATGATTAGTTCCTTACAAAGCTTCATAATGTGAGTAGATCTATAAAAATAAAATATGATATACAGGCAATCTTTCAATCATATTTATGTACTGTTATTTGTTACTTTTAAAAGAAAATCAGAGCGCTTATCCACTGGTTTTATGAAAAGAAAGATAAGCCATTAGACTTCTTTCAATATAATTTTATAAATCTCATACAGGTCCAGAGTTTTGTCACAATAGAGAGGCTCTCAATGGCAAAAATTGTGGATTTGATCAAAACGTCTAATACCCTCCACTAAACAAGGCCTTTCCTATTATACAGTGGCAGGAATGGAGCAGGACCAAGATTCGAGCATGTGTGTTTTACAGAGAAGTTGCCCATTTAAATCATCAGCTCCCTCCACTAAAGTCTGACTTTAGCTCAGGAGTGTGAAACACTTCCATCTGCAGATTAAACCAGTTAAGAACTGCTATAAAATTGGTGGATTTGTTTGGATAGGCAACATACCCTTTGAGAGAGATAAGGCACTCTCTCCGTGGTAGGTAAGGTACCCTATAGGATAGAGAAGATACCTTTCAGAGAGGTAAGATACACTTTTAGATTGTTAAAAGTAAACACACATGTTTGTAAGAAGTGCATAAGCTCAGTAGAACTGCCAAAGGTGTCAAGGAGCTGTCAAGCTGTCAAAGAACTGTCAAACCTCATTACAACTATCAAAATGCATTATGACTGTTGAAACTCATTACAACTGTCAAAAGTTTTCAATGAATTTAACTCTACTCAGATTCAAAATTTTAAAGAAAAGGCCTGGAGTCCGAAATACCTCAATGTTTGATATTTAACTCTAGTTTGCTGACATAGGCCTGATGGTTATCTTTATAGGATTTGTGTTGCAATGACCATTTTAACAAACTAACAATACCACAGTGGGACACCAGTTAAGTGAACACTTTGACTGACAGGTCCAAGTGATTATAGAATAGAAATATTTGTGTTTGTAAGAGATTAATTGAAGGATTTTTTATGTAACAAATGTTTTTTTAATCAATGGCATTGAGTGTACTTCTTGTTTAAAATAGTGTCATCATCTATAGGCACATAGAAGCTGCTAACATGGCTTCTGAGGTTTACCCATGGTAGATGTTATGTGAATTGGCTTGGATCGGACAATGGCAAAGGGAGGGGGGGGGGCACATGGGTTGGCATGAGTTGGAACTAAGTTGCCATAAGGGCTATAGAGAGCCAAATGAATGGGCATGGAGGTATGAGATACCATGGGATGGGTAGCGGCTCATCGTTTGCGTAGGACATGTGAAGAGTCATAGGTTGGATAATGGGGTGTTTGCCATCATTGGGTGCATGAGGGGCTGTGGTTTTGGGTAGAGGGCAGAAGGTGGCATAGATTGGCATGGCTAGGTCATGCAGAGTGTATGTGGGGTAAGGTGTAAAGGCAGCTTTATGTTTTACATTTTTTTAAATTGAATTCAATGAAGTACCGAAACACAGAGGCAAGCCTTTGACCTAACCTATCTCTGCAACCAGCAGCTTCCACACTCATTGGCAGGAAGATGAGCACAACTTCTGATCCATCCCACCCCAGAACAAAAATTATATTTGCAGGCCACCATTTTTAAAGGCTTGGTTTGCAGATGCGCACCTGACCTGCAAACGAAAATCTGGGGCATATTGTTCAAATACCATGAGGGAAGAAACACGACATTCATTGTCAAACATAATCATGTCTTCAAGTCTATAATGCATGTTCAAGACTGTGATAGACAGGTATTTAATCAAAGGTTATGGGGATATGGCAGGAAAGAAAGTTGAGGATTATCATATCAGATCAGTCATGATCACAGTGAATGGCAGAACATACTCAATGAGCCGAATGGCCTACTTCTGCCTCTACATCTTATAGTCTTATAAAACTATGGTTAAATAGAAAAGCTATATCTACATTATTTGCTCTCTTTTTTGCAATCCGATCCAACATTGACTCTAAGGCTTTACAAAAATTTTAACAAGTGGAGCTGTCCACCTCCGCAAACATGGTTCCATTGCGAACTCCTCCCTCCACCAGCCCACCCCTCCTCTTCCAAAAGCAATTAAGGACTGCAGCAACTTTCCACAAACTATAACCTTTATGCCCTCTGTGGACTCAGTTAAGGAAAATCTGCTAAACTCTTTTCACTGATGTGACCATTGACTGTACATATTGTACATCCCCTATGAAAATTCCCTGGTGGAAGACTACGGAGGAAAACCTTACAAAGTACCAAGCACCAATTATGGCATTTGTGAATGTAAGAAAGAAAAAGGAGATCCTTGTCAAGCTGAAATCAAAGGTTATTTGTATTTTCTTTATGAAGATCTCCAATATCTGATATTAGGGATGACCTGAATGGCAAGTGTAAGAAGAAAACAAAAAAATATAATTATGCTCCATAATATTTAATTACTTGTTATATACTTAAAAGGGTTGCAGGTTGCTTTGAACTGATCACATGATTTGATGGTGATGTCATTATGGTGTTTGCACAGGTTGATGTTTTACTTTGTTTTGTTCTGTGTAGTGCAGTTAACAGCTCTTCATTAAAAACTGCTATGTGTTACTTTGAATCCAAATGTGCAGCATATTTTCTTCCTGTTAAAACACACAAACCAGTTAGGACATGCATATTCAAATAATGATGTTTCAGTAATGTACTGTGCAGAAGGCTCACTAATAACATGCTAGTGCACCATTTTTGACATGACCTCCTTACCATTTGAGTACTATCAGTTTTCCCTTTGGCTGAAGAGATACATTTTGGGAAGCTAGGTTGGTAGCATCTGCCCTGGTTTTTGATGTAGCTGTGAATACAGTGCCTCAAGCATTCATGAAGGAGGAATCTGATTGTTCGCTGGAGCGAGCAGAGCGAAGGTTGCACGGAGAAAAGGTAAGCGATCACCTTTGTAAAGATTTTCGCGGGCTTTGTAATGGTTTTTCTGCTTTAAAAATTAGACAGGAAGTGGGCCGTGGGGCTTTGTGGGAAGGGTTTTTTTTACATAAAAAGTACTCACCAGGTAAACCATCTCATTGTTCGCTGGAGCGAACGGAGTGAATGTTGCATGGAGAAAAGGTAAGCGATTACCTTTGTAAAGATTTTTGCAGGCTTTGTAATGGTTTTTCTGCTTTAAAAATTAGACAGGAAGTGGGCCGCGGGGCTTTGTGGGAAGGGTTTTTTTTACCGCGCAAAGTTTAAAAGGAGGATTGCTGTAGACAGCGGGCAGTGTCGGGAGCGGGCAGTGGAGTGAGAGGGAAGCAGAGTGAGCAGTAAGGTCTTTGGATAACAGGGCTTGGCAGAAAAGGGCAAGGTAAGTTTAAATTCTTCACTGTGTTTAGAAATCACTAAGAGACTGTGATGGAGGGGCAGGTGATGTGCTGTTTCTGTATGATGTGGGAGCTGGTGGACCCCAAGGTCCTTCCCAGTGACTATGCCTGCAGTAAATGCTGGTTGCTTGAAGAGCTCCAGCTCAAAGTAGATGAGTTGAACTCTGAGCCTCAGACACTGAGGCTCAGCAGGGAGAGAGAGTGTAACATGGATAATGGGTTGCAAGAGAGACTCACACCCCCTAGTCTGGCTAACTCTGAGGGTCAGGAACAAGAGGGTGCTGCTGAGGGGAGGAGGGGTGAGAGGAAGGAGGAGGGAGTGGGGAGGAAGGGTGAGAGGAAGGAGGGGGGAGTGGGGAGGAAGGAGGGGGGAGTGGGGAGGAAGGAGGAAGGAGGGGGGAGTGGGGAGGAAGGAGGGGGGGAGTGGGGAGGAAGGAGGGGGGAAGTGGGGAGGAAGGAGGGGGGGAGTGGGGAAGAAGGAGGGGGGGAGTGGGGAGGAAGGAGGGGGGGAGTGGGGAGGAAGGAGGGGGGGAGTGGGGAGGAAGGAGGGGGGGAGTGGGGAGGAAGGAGGGGGGGAGTGGGGAAGAAGGAGGGGGGGAGTGGGGAAGAAGGAGGGGGGGAGTGGGGAGGAAGGAGGGGGGGCACCCAAAGGTCTCAGCCTCTCAATCTGCACAACAGGTTTGAGGTTCTTGCTCTCAATGTGGACAAGAACGAGGGCTGTAAGGTTGATGAGCCAACTGCCCACGGTACAGTGATGCAGACAGAGGACAAGGGGAAGAAATAAAGAGGAATGTAGTGGTAATTCAGGATAATGTAGTTAGGGGTATAGACACTGTCTTTTGTCACAATGATAAAGAATACAGAAGGGTGTGTTGTCTGCCTGGTGCTCGGGTCCAGGATGTCTCATCTGGGCTGCAGAGGAACCTGAAGTGGGAGGGTGAGAATCCGGTCGTTGTGGTACATGTGGGTGCCAACGACATAGGCAAAATGGGAACTAAGGATCTGCAGAGGGAGTATGAAAAGCTGGGAATGAAATTAAAAAGCAGAACCGACAAGGTGGTTATCTCTGGGTTACTACCTGAACCGCGTGCAGATGGGTGTAGGGTAGATAGGATTAAAGAGATGAATGGGTGGCTCAGGGATTGGTGTGGGAGGAATGGGTTTGAATTTATGGGACATTGGCACCAGTATTGGGGCAGGTGGGATCTGTTCAGATGGGACGGTCTTCGTCTGAACCATGCTGGGACCAGAGTCCTGGCGAATCGTATAACTAGGACTGTAGATAGGGCTTTAAACTAATTAGGGGAGTGGGGGAGGGTGCAGGGGTGGGAGAAATTACAATATCTAAAGTAAAAGAGAGGGTACGGGCACGGGAAAATGTTGAGGATGTCAACATAAAGGGAGTAGGGGGCATGAGAAAGGTTGGTAGCGTTCCTTCAAATAGGGTACAGATAAAGGCTGGGATAAAGACACTTTACCTGAATGCACGTAGCATTTGGAACAAAGTGAATGAGCTGGTGGCGCAGATCAGCATGCGTCGCAAAAACCCAGTCTGCAGGTGCAGCAGGTGATCAAGAAGGCAAATGGGACGCTGGCCTTTATAGCGAGGGGGATAGAATATAAAAGTAGGGAAGGTCTTACTGCAACTGTATAGGGCACTGGTGAGGCCGCAGCTGGAGTACTGTGTGCAGTTTTGGTTGCCGCACTTGCGCAAGGATATTTCAGCCTTGGAGGGAGTGCAGAGGAGGTTTACTAGGCTGATACCGGAGATGAGGGGATTAAACTATGAAGAGAGACTGAGTAGACTGGGTCTGTACTCGTTGGAGTTTAGAAGATGAGGGGGGATCTTATAGAGACGTATAAGATAATGAAAGGGATGGATAGGGTAGAGGTAGAGAGATTCTTCCCGCTCAGAAAGGACAGCAGGACTAGAGGGCACAGCCTCAAGATAAGGGGGAGGGCAGTTTAGAACAGAGTTGAGGAGGAACTTCTTCACTCAAAGGGTGGTGAATCTCTGGAATTCTCTGCCCGTTGAAGTGGCGGAGGCTACCTCGCTAAATATATTTAAGTCACGGGTAGATAGGTTTTTGACAGACAAGAGAATTAAGGGTTATGGGGAGAAAGCGGGAAAGTGGAACTGATCCACTTCAGATCAGCCATGATCTTATTGAATGGCAGGGCAGGCTCGAAGGGCTAGATGGCCTACTCTTGCTCTTATTTCTTATGTTCTTATGTTCTTATATAATATCTTTGGTTGGGAGATAGCCTAAAATTAGACCTCATGCTTTATTTCAACATAATGCTCGCTTTATAGTATTTGGAGAATGAAGAAACTATTATTTTTCATTCTCCTGGCATGATACATTTGTGGACATAAGATTGTTTATGAACCATCTCTAGGACTCAACCAGTGGTCCTTGAAGCCACCTGTCAGGTGACTGTAAGGGCAAAAATCTTCTTTCCAATAACCCTTGCCCCCTAAGAGGTATTGCAGCCTCCACTTGGCCCCTTCCTGCTCAAAGTAATGAGTGATTTATAAACTCAGTCAAAGTGAAAGCCTTAAGATAAAAGCAAAATACTGCGAATGCTGGAATCTGAAACAAAAACAGAAAATGCTGATATCTGTGGGGAGAGAGAGATGAAAAAGGGTTATCTAAACTCAAAACAATGGCTCTATTCTCTCCCCACCGGTGCTGTTAGACTTGCAGAGATTTTCCAGCATTTTTTGTTTTTGTGTGTGAAAGTGAAAGCCTTATTGTGTTTGTATCTACTTTTCAATTTTCTCCAATTAAGCAGGCCTTCATTTGTTGGGCACATATTAGCATTTATTTCCTATGCATATATCTTTCAAGCATATACTTGTTAGAAAAATCTCTTCTGGACATTTATTTGTTAGATGTATGTCTATTTTACACATTAAATCAAGCAACAACAGCTTGTATACACGTCACATCTTTAACATTGAAAAAAAACACAAGGTGCTTTATAGAAACATAATTATACAAGATTGGATGCTGAGTGAAGGGAGAAGATATTGTCATGACCAGAAGCTTGGTCAAAGAGGCAACTTTTAAGAAGGGCCTTAAAAGGGAGAAAAGAAATAGACAGGTAGGGGTTCATGGAGCTAAATATATTGCACAGGAACTAGTCAACTGAAAGGCACGCTGGCCACTGTGTAACAAAATGAGGTGAGGGTTGCGGAAAGAGCCACAAGAGCATAGAAATGAGGTATGGGAAGTTTGGGAGGTGGGGAACGTACAGATATAAAGGAGCTTACAGAGGTAGGGAAAATAATTTCAATAATAGTTTAATGTTTTTCTAAGATAATTGAAATACAACAATTTACTTGACCTTTTACTTTACATTTTGCACCCAACAGGTTGATGAATGTCAGTGTGTCGATAAAGAGAGTTAGAATGCGTTCTGTCTTTATGAGCTAGTTTGCTTATCAGTTTCAGCCCACACCCCGATGAGCAACAATTTGAAAAATAGAACCAAGTATGTAAGTCTCCCCCTGTCACTACGCAGCGTCTCCACTAGCAAGTCCTCAGCCTTCTTGTGGTGACACACGGAAACTGGGTCCCTCAAAGATCTAGGTTAAAACTTCATTGGCACTCGGAGGAGGTTTGGCTCCCAGACCTGGAACGTGCAGACCTACTTGCATATGGACACACCCTACCAGTCATGAACCAAAATCCCAAATATGGGTGAATAGCTCCACTGCTTTGTGGATGCCTTGGAAGAGTTGAAGGCAAAAAAGTAAATCCTGACAAAAAATCTGGAGTGGAACCCAAAGGCAGACTGATGTCCAAACTGTCTTCTCCAAGCAACTCCTGCAAACAAGCCAGTGCCAAACATGGTGTTTTCATTCCTTAGGACTCAACTGTGAGATCGAGAGGGACTCTGATGTTTGCAGAGCCCAGGATCTCCATAAATGTTTATCAGGCTTGCACCCTGATGTCAACCTGTGACAAAGTGTTACCACAACATGGTAGTTAGAAGTCTCATCTCAATTAATGTAGAGTATATGGTGTTTTGGCCTATCTCTGACAGTGAGAGGGGCCATTGTGTCCCACTGGTCAAGTCCATCAACCTCAAGTCAGGCAGCCCCGACTATTAAGGTGCTCACCCACCATGGTCCACCTGCTTCAATGGGTGCTTGGGCTTTAACAAGTGGATGGATTCCATCACACCAGGTCAAAAAATGAACCGTCATTAGTCGTACAGAATTGAGTATTGCTGAAAAAGAGAGAAAGGTTTCAAAGTTTTTTGTCTTGTACTTTTCAGGACATTCACAAAAATATCAAATGTAAAGAGAACAGCGGTTTATACTTCATCCAAAGAGAGTGCTGCTTAGTTGGCAAATGAGCTCTGATTGGCAGAGACATTGCTATACAGAAGGCACCAGTTAACTGATAACAGCCAAGCTTTGTTTAAATTCAAATCAGGCAGGTTGACTCTGATTAGTCAAGGCATTGCCCCACAGAGTGAACAAGAGAATGGCTGCCATCTATGTCATATATCAGCTGAAACAGACGTAATGTTCTTTCTATCTGCAAAAAACAGGTCTCCGTGTATTAGTATATGTTATCTTCTAACACGCAATGGTGTGGTACACTGCGATCCTGACTGATAGCTTACATTAGTTGCCAGTATAATATATAGCACACTCAAGGTTGCTTAGCAAATACTGTCCAATTGCGGAATCACCTCTAATGTTGAAGACTGTTTTGAGTTTTGCAAACACGGGCTGGTTAGGTTTGGTCAGTACTTGGCTCTTGCAAAAAGCCAAGGGTTATGGTGTTTGATACGAGCTGCCAGTCTTTGGGACGTATGGCCTATATATCTAATATCATTAGCATTGAAATTTATATATCACATTACTCATTTGTATGATAGGCAGAACATCCTTTTAGCTTGATGGCAGAATTCTGCGGGTGGCGAGCACCACTGGCTCCATACCTTAGCTAGTGATTCCAACCCTCTCCCTAATGGCTTTGAGGCAGAAACATCCTGTTTTGCACCCTTGATGTTGTATTTGACTCTGACATAAGTTTCCAATCACCAACACTGCTTTCCATCTCCATTGCTTGGACTTTGCTACTGCTTCAGCTTATCTGCAGACGGAGAGCTAGTGGTGGAACCATATTCAGCTTGGCCTGTCCCCTCAAGGCTGCTGCTGTTCAAGTATACTTGTAATCTTAAATATTGAACCTGTAACTGCTTATAAATTCCTATGGTCAATTGTAGCTTGTATTATTGTAGTTCTAAACTAGGACAGCTCAACATGAATGGACTGCATATATCTTTTTATGTATCTGTCACAATGTATGACAGTTTGAAGTGCTTTGCTTGGGGTATATTTGGAATGTGACAGAAATATGATCCATAATGAGTTTTACACATGTCTGATAGATTATCTATCAGTAGATTTCACATCAATGTGTCACCATGTGGTCTGTTCGATGATGGAGTTATTGAAACTATCATATTCCTATCTGAATTCAATTGAATGATACAGCAGGCAGTATACCTATTGTATGAAATATCTCCAAATCTAAGAAGCATACTGCTGAACTGTCTGGGAAGGTTATCTTCAAAGTTATTACCTAATCCAAATGTATTTTGAAATTATATTTCCTGTATGACATTCCAAGCTGCACCCACTTCCACCTGGGAGCCCATCAGAGGAAAGGGCAGACTGGGATGGTTTTAAATTGGCAGTGCAAGACATTTAGCAGAAATTATTCATCTAGAAAGTCTTAATGCAGAGGCTGTCATCCTTCTCTGACAAGTTAACATCCTATTTTCAATTGGATAATGTTACTGTGAGCTATTTGCTTTATATTCTTGTAATACATTAAAACAAATTGTTTAATGCCCTCATTAAATAGCAGGCACATGAATGTAATGAGTATTCATATGCTAATATCACAAACAGTAATTTCTAAGCTACAGTCATGAAATGGGTTTAATAGCAACATTTATTCAGCCGATACAGTAAAATATAGTAATTGAATATGTATGCTGATCTGATTGTATGCATTCTTGGTCGAGTGAAAGGTTATTAAAATGATAAAGAACATACTCCAGAGGTCTCTGCATGAACAAGGGGAACACATTTTTCTCTCATTATGTAAAAGTTATCCCAACTAATCGATGATACTGCTTTGGATAGTATTGCCATATATGTTCTACTGTTGTTTCATGGCACAGTGCAATTAATCATACAATGAAACAAAATATCCAAAACATATGTTGGATCATATGTTAGCTGTTTATGGCTCATTCTCTCCCATGTGATTCTCTTACATAGATGATCAATTGACTATTGGACAATATGCTCAGAACAGATACAACAGCAGTACCTGAAATATTGCTGAAAAGAGATGTCAAAACTTTTCATCTTGTTTTCATCAAGGCATTGCACATGAATATCGATATAAGGGGAAAGAGGAGAAAGTGCTGATTGGTTGGCAAGTCGACTGAGTGGTAGCGGTGTTGCCATAGAGAATGCACCAGGTGACTGACAGGTAACTGCCATGTACTGTTTAATATTTCAACCCTGATTGGTCAAGGCACTGCCATGAGGAATGAGTCAGCAAATACTTATCATTTATTTTGTTTAGCTGAGAAAGGTGCAATATGTATACATTCTCTATCTACAAAGAAAAGAGCCTTGTATTTATAATATAAAATGATATTTGTAGCTTTCAGCTTACTCAAATATTCCACTGCAATCTTGACTACCATTCCTAAATTGGTTGTCAGTATAATTCTTAGCACACTGAGGATTATTTATCAAACATTGTTCAATTGCAGAATCACATCTAATGTTGGACACTGTTTTGACTTTTGTATGCACCGGCTGGTTGGGTACTATCTCTACCTTGTCCATTGCAAACGACAGCTAGGTTATGCTGTTTGATAACGTTTGCCAGTCTTTGGGACATAAGCCAACAAACCTAGTGTCACACTGGCACTGAAATTAATATATCACATTACTCTTTTGTGCGAAAGGCTTGAGGGCAACATCCTGTTACTGGTGAATACTACTTGTGTTCATATTACATAACACCAGCATGAAACAGCTAGCTACATCTATCACTCAAATGTTTGAGCTACCTTGCCGTTCCAGGGTAGTCTGAGGTAGATTGGGTAGTTATACAGGGTAAAATGATTTGGTCAGGGTAGCCATTATCCTGCAGGATGCCTTCAATGTGCCTTACTTCAGCATCAAGCTTGCAAGGTGAGCAAATGGCTTGTTCCCAATTTGCAAGGTTGCCCATTTCAATCTTCCAGTATCTGTAATATATTGCTTTTGTTCAACAAAGAAATGTCTGTTTTTTTTATTAGCAGACCCACCAGAAAGTCTGAAGTCACTGTTAATGTGCGTAGAGGTGTCCAGAGTCAGCTCAGCATCAACCTTCGACGGTGGAAGCTCAAACCAAAGTCATGCAAGCTAGGCTTGTTGCCATGCAAACTCAGACTGACAGAGCAAAATGGTGTGCTGAATGGCCTTCTTCTGTGCCATAACAATTCTGTGATTCTGCTACCATTATGGTAGCAGACATGAATGCTCAAAGGAATTTACAGGGTCTCAAAGCTGTCCAGTTATCTGAGCTCCATAAAATTGCTAGGATTCCCAGAGGAATGGCAGTAGCTCACTGGTGCACAAACCTGTATCTACTCGCAGGCTGACAACATTCATTCTCTCATTATTGCCCTTGCTGTTGTTCATCAGCCAGTCAACCCAGACTGCTGCCTCCCATGCTCAGGTGATGTAGTCCAAAGCTGGACCTTCAAGGCTGACAAATGTTCAAGGGAATGCTGCAAGGATATCTTTGTCACCTCCAATGAAAATTTGCAGGCTTTCAGCAACAAATTATTAGGTTGGCATTGAAAGGGCACTCAGCCAGGTAAAGTTGCTGACTGGTCACAAGTAATACACAAGAATGATTAGTTGACATTTGCACAAAATGCTGGATGGTTCATTTGATAGTTTCTTTGGAATATTTTGGTATCCTTAATTTCAGCATTGTGGTGAAGGGGATTGTTTGATTGTTGAAAACTAAATGCAGGTAAAGTATGAGACTGCTGTGGAATGAGGAATTGAGGTTGTATCCACTTGGACTGCAATGAATGTAGTATTCATGAACTGATCACAGAAATCACTATCTGAAAGTGGATGTGTTGGTTGCTTTATCCCTCCCATTTTTCTTCTACTTCTCATATTCCTCCTTCTCTTCCTTCTTCTCCATACACTGCATACCTGGTGGCAAAGACTGTACCTTCATGATGATGAGATTATGTAGAATGAAGCAGACTATGACAAATTGTACACATGTCCTGAGGAATACTGCAAGGCTCCTCCAGGGCAGTCTAGACAACAAACACATTGTTTATGCATTTCAGCAATCTGCTCAATGGCAATGCACCAAGGCTCCTTCAACAGCACTTTCCAAACCCACAGTCTCTACCACCTAGAAGAACAAGAACAGTAAATGCAAGGAAATACCACCATCTACAAGTCTCCTCCAAGCCACACATCATCATGACTTGGAACTATATCACTGTTCCTTCACTGTTGCTGGATCAAAACTCTGAAACTCCCTAACAGCACTGTGGGCTTATCTACACCACACAGACTGTTGTGGTTTCTCAAGGACAATTAGGAATGGGAAATAAATGCTGGCTTAGCTAGTGATGCCCACATCCCATGATAGAATAATTTTAAAAAATAAATTTAAAAAGTGAGGTTATCCACTTTAGCAGAAATAATAGTAGGAGGGATTACTATTTAAAGGGCAAAAAGCTGCAGCATGCTACGGTGCAAAGGGACCTGGGGGTCCTTGTGCATGAGTCGCAAAAACCCAGTCTGCAGGTGCAGCAGGTGATCAAGAAGGCAAATGGAATGCTGGCCTTTATCATGAGGAGGATAGAATATAAAAGTAGGGAGGTCTTGCTGCAACTGTACAGGGTACTGGTGAGGCCGCAGCTGGAGTATTGTGTGCAGTTTTGGTCACCGCACTTGCGCAAGGCTATTTCGGCCTCGGAGGGAGTGCAGAGGAGGTTCACTAGGCTGATACCGGAGATGAGGGGGTTGGACTATGAAGAGAGACTAAATAGACTGGGTCTGTACTCGTTGGAGTTTAGAAGGATGAGGGGGGGTCTTATAGAGACGTATAAGATAATGAAAGAGATGGAAAGGGTAGAGGTAGAGAGATTCTTCCTGCTTAGAAAGGATAGCAGGACTAGAGGGCACAGCCTCAAGATAAGGGGGGGAGCAGTTTAGATCAGAGTTGAGGAGGAACTTCTTCACTCAAAGGGTGGTGAATCTCTGGAATTCTCTGCCCGTTGAAGTGGTGGAGGCTACCTCGCTAAATATATTTAAGTCACGGGTAGATAGGTTTTTGACAGACAAGGGAATCAAGAGTTATGGGGAGAAAGCAGGAAAGTGGAACTGATCCACTTCAGGTCAGCCATGATCTTACTGAATGGCGGAGCAGGCTCGAAGGGCTAAATTACCTACTCCTGCTCCTATTTCTTATGTTCTTATGTTCTTAAATTCCCGTGGCAGTATGGTTCTTGTTATATGCATGCTGGCTAAGTATGCATGGGTTTTGCACTGCAGTCATGAGATTGGAGTCATAAGCCGGGTAGTCATTAGATAACCCTTATTGCTCAGCAGTTACATTTAGATTTTTCGTAGAAGCTCTAATGCTAATAAGTACAGAAGATCGGTGCAGAATAAAGGCATTATGACAGCTGCCGAGCTCCTGGACATTGACCTGCATGATGCTCTGAGTGTGCTTGTATATATACCACCTGCCCTGTGGAATCCTTTCTCAGTTGCCAACCATTTCTGAATTTAAATGCGACATCTGCGAAGCAAGGTGCATACAGTAAATGGTACACTGGATTATGGGAAAGCCTTTAATTCTGGTCCTCACATATATAACTCTCTACATACAATATGAACACGGCTTGCTTTATGCAACAGTAGATGGTGAACTGCAAAATTTGAAGATGTCGCCAATTTCAATTGGCTCAATGAGAATACAGGAGGAAAGAATGTCTCACAGTGTAGTTAAAGCTTAGGAGGAATAACTAGAAGAGCAGTGACCTATAGCATATTGACAAAATCAAAAGAGACAAGAAAGGTTATGAAAGCTGAGGGGTTGCAGGCAAGAGGCAAGAGAAAAATCACTCATCACAAATGAGCTTTTTTGTAAATCTCCCTCACAAGTACACGCTAAAAATGAGTCTCCCTAGATATGAATGCTTATGTACTGATTTGGATATTCTAAAATATTTAAATTAGTTTATGGTAAAATAAATGTTTGGCACAAAAGGGGAAACAGCTTTTTGGAGGCAGCTGCAGCTTTGGAGGAGTCCTGTTTGGGTTCATTGGAAGTAATAAGGCTAGGCAGACTGTGGATTGACAAATAAAGGAATATACCCAAAAAAGTAAAGAATGTAATGAATGTTAGTCTTGTGACAGATATCAAGGGTTGAATTTTCCCTGTCCCAAAGAGATGTGGCTGAAAACTAGAGCGAGGGGGAAAATGGTGGGGAGTTGCGTTCGGAGGACTGCTAACAATTTCCGGGAGGTTTACCCTACAGGAGCAGTCAGGGAAGAAAATCAGCAGCCTGTTTCGTAGAGGCGTATATAGCCAATTACACCACCGAGGGCCCAACAACGGATAATTTTTTAATGGAGACGGGATCTTCCTGCTCTCAAAGTGACACATCGCTACATGGAGATCGCACCACATGGGTAGCCATCAGAGCCACAGGCTTCATGGCTAACAACGATATTGCCAAGACAAAAGGCTGCCACTATGGCTAAAACTACGCTGTGTGGGCTTCTTCAATCTAACATTTGGAGAATGCATCCATGCCAATGCCTTTTTTCGCTGGTCTACTTTCTTCAGTATCAACCATAGTGCCCAGTGGAACTGACAAATGGACAGTCCTGAGGAGTCTGGATCACCCTCTTCCCTGGTCTGCCCACCATCCTTAATTGGATGAGGCTCCTGAAGCTGGCTTCTTAATTGGCTGCCTCTAGAACCCTAGAATGGAGACTGATGTTGGGATCACAAAACAATGCCAAAATCCAGCCCAAAAGAACTGACAGTAATAAGGTTGTGAAAACTAGAAAGTCACAAGATTTTTATTTTTTCATTGAGGGCTTGAAGGAGATCAAGACTTAATGATCGTGCTGCAGATCATAAAAAATATGTGCATAGAAAACCTATGCTCCAAAAGAAGTTGAATATATAGAATGCAATCGGCAGTATGAAATGAACAGAGAGGGCATGTAAATACAATGACGATCTATCTATGGTGTAGTATGCTATTCACCTTGGTTGATAGGAACAGATAAGAAATGTCACCCGTGGGATAACCTCTAAGTATGTGACACATAGTGAAGCACTTTAATTACACCTGAGTTGTGCATCTGTCACATAACACTCTGAAGCTATCCCATCTGTCTTCCTAATAAACAGTCTGCTCTTTATACGATAACCATCAGCAAGCTGATGTCACTCTGCTTCTCATTCTAAATGCCAGAAAAAAATTGGAGTGCACGGGAACGCTAATGAATCTGCACAAAAAGCCCAGGTTTAATCTTTACCTTCTGTTCTTACAACAGGAGCACACAAAATTAAAAAGTGGAATGGCCTACTGAAAAATGCTTCACTCATTTCTGTACCAACACCCAGCACCCTATTCTTGGTAACAGTCCAAACAAAATGAAATTATGTACCCAGTAATTCATAATCGTCTTTAGAGAAGACCATTACCAAATTAAACCCGAGATGAAACTAGCATTCATTTACCAAAATTCAAGAGAGCCAATGCTACGTGCACAAGTAATCTTTCAATTCAATTTAACCAAGTGATTATTTTACAGCTAGCAGTATCATCTATTTCATTTCAACAGATGATATGCTGTGACCCAGATAGCCACACTGCTATGCAAATAGGCTTGTTTATTTGATGTTCCTACCCTTATTTTAATTTTCTATATTTCAGATGTATCTAGGAATGACAGTTATCTTCTGAAAGTATGTTATTTACTATCTACTTTTCAAAGGAAGCATGTTTCACTGTTCCATATTCATTTTTAACCTAAATAATAAAATACTGAAACATCCATTATTAATGATATATTTATCATATAAATATTGTTCCAATTAATTGTGCATTTGAAACAAAGATTTTTATTGATAATTAAATTGTCAAAAGTAATGATATTTTGGAACAGATTACCCATTGTAAAAATGGAAACTATTGTCTGTGAAAGAATAAACAACTTTTGGAATCAGTAAAAGCCATTTTAATAACAGAACACTGACTCTCTTTTCGACACAATATAGATTACAAGGCTATAAAAAGATTATCCATGGTTCCCAAGAGTTTGATGCTACTAATAATGTCAAAGCCTGAAGAATTCTCAACACTGTCATACTTCTTTGATGTTCGAGGAGTTGATATAATCAGTCAGCAATGCAATCTAAGCATTTCACAAGTCAAATTCTTCTGGGGTTTCAGAGTCATTACTGAAACCTGAATGGCCCTTTCAACTATTTTCGGTACATTTCAATTGGGTGCATACACCCTGGGGCTTTGTATAGATGTACAAAAACAAAAGTGTGGTGCAATCACTCTAAAATCAGTCAAGAATTTTGTAAATGTATAGTTCTTTCACCAACTGAGCACAATAAATTTATGCAACATTGGTTGGAAGAGGGCTGTGTCCATGCAGAAATAATAGTTGCATGCATTGTGCAGTGTTTGGGACTTCAGATTTATGCCATTTACATAAAATATTCAAAAAACCCTGTAAACGTCAATAATTATGTTCTGACACATTTTAAAGCTTGCAAAAAATGTTATGCATGTTTAAAAAATGCATAAAATATACATAACCTGGCTCAGCACTAGAACTTCATCTTAGAAGTCACTTGTGCACTATTGATTTCTGCTTTCTGGATTCACCTCTATTTTCCAGAATGTATTTATAATGATTGCCTCACTTATATAATTTAATTTGATTCATAACCCTGCTTACTGGTATATATTAAGGCAAAAAGGAAAACAAGTTACTATTTGCCATTGCTAAAGAAGGCAATTTGCTGAACATAAAGGGAGTCCGGTCAGATAACAGCTATTCCCACAAAATTGTAGTTTCATATGTTTCCAACATTAGACTTAAACCGAGCACAAGCTGCTGAAATCATAAACACTCTCCAACTCTATTTACTGAAAAAATGAGAAAGGTTTCCATTCATTATACCTTTATTCTGCTTTATAACCTTTTTGTCAATGCATATGGCAATGCTTTCTATAACATGAGTTAGCTTGCGTCTTACATGTTCCACACTTATTTTTAACCTACTCCTTTATAAATGTTATATTTCAATTTTATTTTTTCTTGATTTAGTGACCCTTGACATTAAGATAATTTAATTCAATATTTTCCATAATTTTCATTATTGATCTGTTTTTGCTCAATTTATTGCAGTTTAGCCAGTCACTGATAATGATCCATCTTAATTTCAGCTGACTCATTTGCAATTCTATTACTCATCTGATTTAGTTGAATGTGGAGATGAATAATTTCTCTCTTCCCTCCTTTAAAAATTTGTATAAATGCAATGACCAGAGTTAGGAGATGTCTGATCCAAATTCGCATGATAAAAAAAATCCCCTGTACGATGTCCATCTCCATGTGTCTTAATTCCAACACTGAAACATAATGAAATTGCTCATTGATTTAAGCTTCAATATGGCTTGAATTTGATTATAGTTGATATGAATAAGTTAATTAAATTAAATGTAGTTATTTAGTCTTGCTGTCTATCAATGAATAAAACTCAGTAATTATAACTTTCTGCTCATTACTCTGCTGAAAATAAAACTTGTTTCTTCATTTTAATTTGCTTGGGAGTTTGCATTTGAAATCTCAGGAGTATCTCAAAATGTGGAACCAGCTTTGATTGAAAGATGTTGTCAGAGTAGGAGCTTCAGACTGGGGTAAGTTTTGGGACATATAAGGAGGTTAGGTTGCATTTCAAGAAGGCTGCATCGATATCTTGCAGGGAGCTAACTAGAGCTGTGTTGGCAGGATAAACTAACATTGTAGGCGGAGGGGTTCCAGAATGAAAAGTTACAGGGACAAAACAGAGAAGAGATAAAGAGAATTTTGTTACGTTTTAATCAATTTACTTCCCTCACTGCTGGGGATTGATGGACTTTAATCATATGCAGAGCTTGTGACTGACTACTGGTTTGCAGTCTTTCTGCTTCAGTTACTGTCTGTTTCTGGTCAGAGGCTCACTTATCTGAGCGAAAGCACAAACCTCCATTGCCATATTTCTGGCTTGCAGCCAATTCTTCTCCTGCATCTTCATTTCCAAGAAAGTTCTTCCATATTTTACCCTCAAGTAGGTTCTGGCCTGCACTCACTACATCTGCGTCCAAATATGGACAACAGTCTGATGATGTTCCTTGCTAACTCCACTCTTGTCATGTTACGTACTTAATATGGGTACTTCATATTGCTGTGGTGGTGGCTCACTGATGAAATCTTGAGACTTGTGTGCTTAAATATGAACACCTTCACTCGTAGGCTTTAAGTATTTACATATCCCCTAGTTATGGTTTTGAATGGTGTAACTTCCATCTTGCAGGTTAGCTGCTTACAGGGTGGGGTTCTAGATTGTTCTCTAACCATGTGACTACATACATCACAGTGGATGGTGACACCCTCTAATCACAAGTTAACTCTTGGTATGCTGAGCACCTTACATTATAATGCACGCATGAAGGCACACATCATCCTATTCACATAATCATTATCTCATTAAAGAATCACTGACTTTAACTCTGTACTTCCTGCTATTGAATCCTATCTTTCTATTCCCTGCCTGCAATCAAATTTTTATATATCCTAATAATTGCTGTGTGACTAGCCTAGGCAATTTGGTTTTTCCAGTAACCAGAGCATGCGCATCTTGACTGTTTTTTCCAAATGAACTGAAGGCCTTCACTTCTATTTCCACTTTATTCTCTTTCTATTTTCTATTAAATTGATTTTTCTTGAATCCTCCTAACCTATACTCTCTGATCATGTTTCATTCTTTAGTTTTTCCCCTCTCAGATACTCTGCACTCCCAAATCTGTACCCCAACACTTGGGAATGCCTTCACCACCTTCTTCTCCTGCTGCCATCCCAAGTTTGATTCTCTACATCTTCCCGCTGTGCCTCTTGGTATTCTTCCACAGCAACTGCAACTGCCCACCCAGTTGCTGTGAGTTAGTCATGACAATCTCCTTCCCATCCTACTCACCCTTCCCACTACTAACTGTGCTCTCTGCTACACTTGTCCGCATCTCCCTCCAGAATGTCCTTTCATTTGTCAAAGCCCTTTCCATCCATGAGATTATTGTGAATGTTTGAATCAACATCTTGGCTAGAAGAGTCACCTGACTGGAGGGGAAATGAATCTTCCCCCGAATGAAGTCTCTCCACCCAGCTATATTTTCACCATGTGCTCTGCTAAGACTGTCACAGAACATTTTGGATCTTATTGCCAAATCATACCTTGGCTCGTCTCCCATTCTACTGACACTTTGTTCTTCTATGAGCATCTTACCATGTTTTATTATTCTCACCTCTCATTTAAAATCTTAATTGTATACTATACACTCAAATAGCATCTATATTTTCCCACCAAAGTATCTTTGCTACTTTCCTCTCTTAGCCTCTGCATAGAATAACTTCTCATCTTTGGCAATCTCCATCTCCATTGCAAATCACCATGTTCTTTTTTCTGAGCTTGTTTCCCTCTTATTCTCTTTTAATCTTTCACTCCATGTTAACTTCTCAACCTATAATCATGGCCATGGCCTTAACTTTGCCACCTCACATGATCTCATGATTCCCATCAAATCAATCACAATGTTTCATTATATCACTCTTCCCATACATCCCCTTTCTAATTCCCAATTCGACTTCCTCCTTTGTCTGCCCCTGGAAAAGAAATGCCTGAATTAACTTACAACTGGAATTTCAAAAACACAAATCTTCAGCCTTTGGCCCTTCAGACACCAAAACATTTCTGCAGCTACTGACTTGCTAACTGCACCTTTACCTCCATCTTTGATGCCACCCAATTTCCCTTCCTGGTCCCAGTGAGAACTGATATTGTCAATAAAATGAAAGTCAGTAACTTTCCACCAGTCATGCTGTAGCCACTGGGGTGGCAGTGCTTAAGAACACTCAGCCAGGGTAGGACACTCACAGAACAGGCACTAATAGAAAGCATAGTTAGTTCTATATGGACTATTGAATATTCTTCAGAAGGCATGGTGTGGAAGAGTTGTTTTCAGGTGGCTTTAATTTTGAGAATGTAGTCAAGAAATTGTGATGGTCCACAACAACAGGATAGTGGGGGGTGGGGGGAGAAGTGGTTGTTGCTGTTGGACAATGTGGATCTTGATTCTGAGGATTCGCATTTCAGAGGAACTGAACTTGACTCAGGGATTCACAGAAAGCTCACCCAGAACATGAATGTGCCAGCTGTCACCTCCCGAGGTGGCCATCAACTCTATGGTGGCAAGAGCTATGCCCTCATGATGGCCAGGTTGTGGAATGTACACAGACCACCATATATCAGGACACCTGCTTCAGCGAGTACTGGAGGACACATGCAGAGTGGTTAATACAGCAAAACCTGTGCTTTAGCACCCCAATCATCTACTTGATGTTCTATGTGGTGATGTGGCTTTCATATTTGTATGGTTGGGTTGAAAAGGGGATTTGTGGTCTGTTGTACAGCGGACATCCTGTCACCCAGGAGCCACCTTCTTTTGACATAGTGACTGAAAGATTGTTGAACGATGGACAAGTGCAGAATAAATGCATTGTGACTGCTACCAAGTTGGTGGATATTCACAAGCGTGATGTGTTGGGGATGGCCACAAGTAGTGCAAACAATAACCTGTACAGCAGGGCTGTCTCTCAATGCTTAAACAGCCTGCCCGGACAGCCGTTGGTGGCTCACCGCAGCAAGGGGAAGTGATATCTTGACAAAGCCATGACCACACTCTGCCTGCGTCTCTTTGTTCAAAGAAGTCCATTCTCCAGGCATAAAGAACCTCTTTCACTTCAGTTGTGGACCATAAACTGAGAGATGTTAGGTATATCTACTGTTGCAACCAGGAAGGATCTTGAAACATGGACTTTCAGGGTCTCAGTTATTCTTCACCACCACTGGCAGCACTGGTGTAGTACATATCTGAGGCTGTAGGTCTGATTCCAAGAGGTTTGAGAGCTGGGTGATTACTGTGGAAGTTAAAAAGCTCAGATTGAAGTTTCATAGTTTGGAAGTTAAATTGTGTGGAAGTTAAAGTGTTCAAGTTAAAATAATTCACGCTTTCTCTGTACAGTAGTGGAAAATGTTTACCAGCTAACTGACCTTCAAAAGGAGTCAGGGTCTGCTATTTTTTCACAGGACCCCACAACATTTTCCTTTTTCAGTCTTCACCAGAAGGTGAACAAGACCAGATTTTTTCCATAACAAACACCAAAGGCAAGATATGAGGATTACACTAAGCAAATAAAAGATTAACAAAAGTCATTTTTTTATTGAATGAAAAAGCACGAAAGGCCAATGTTTAATTGGCAAATATGTATGTCAATGAAAAATGTGAAAAATCTCTTGTTCCTGATTTGCTGTAATTGAAAATAACTGCTGAGTTGTTTCTCTAACTTTAGAATTGCTGTGGTCAATCTGTGTTGGCCGTGGGGAGCTCTCCTAATGCACAAGTAATTAAATACCTTGCATTGGATGCAAGGTGTCCAGTGTAATTGTGTAAGGAGTCAACTTAATGCCTCTAGATTGCTGTTACTCAAGAGAACTCTAATATTGCCTCCTTCATGAATCTCAGCACTGCTCTTGGTTTAGTTGAAGTTTGGGAAAGTGTTCCCAGAAGAACCTAGGTAGATAAGACTTCCGACCGTGATTCCTTTCCACTTATTTTCTTCTCTGCACCAACTTCCTCACATACTGACGCTCAAGAGGAAATGCTATTGTAGGAACTGTAACTGAGAGCAAGTCTGCCTGGAGCTCTGAGACGATTTGCTGCTACCGGCAAACTTCATCAACTGTAAGCAGCATCCATAGCAGCAAAACTATCAGCATTACAAAGCTGAATTTTGTGCTTAACATCTCATTAAAATTCCACAGGAACATCCTCATATTATTATAGTTTGATGATGTGACGACCAAGTCATTGTTCTTTTGACCATGGTTGATTGACAGAACCATCTTCAAAAGGGGAAAAAGAGTGGAAAATAATGACTTATTTTTCAGTAGTCAGCAATTCTGGCATAACTGCTTCAAAATCTATTGTCATTTAGTGGCTCATGCATTTTGCATGTAGCATCCTGTAGCAAAAGATGCACTTCTGAATCAAATAATGTTTAATCTGGACAGTACAACTTGCCTGATTCATCCAAAAAGGCTTCTTCCATGTAATTTCAAAATAGGCTGAAAGTACAATTCTGCAAAGGACAGGTTAATTCCTTGTTGAAAGCTGCCAAGTCCCCAGTAATGGTTTTAGGCTACTATTTGTTTTATTTTTGCTCCTACAATTGTTCCAGAGTTCAGGGGGATTGCAATGCCACATTCTTATTCAAAAGAGGGAAAAGAGATAAACCTGGCAACACAGTGGTTCAGTGTTTAGCGCTGCTGCCTCACAGCACCAGGGACCTGGGTTCGAATCCGGCTTCGGGTCACTGTCTATGTGGAGTTTGTGCATTCTCCTCGTATCTGCATGCGTTTCCTCCAGATGCTCCGATTTCCTCCCACAAGCCAAAGATGTGCGGGTTAGGTTGATTGGCCATGCTAAATTGCCCCTCAGTGTCAGGGGAACTAGCAGTGTAAAAATGTGGGGTTTTGGGGATAGGGCCTGGGTGGAATTGTGGTCAGTGCAGACTCAACAGGCCAAATAGCCTCCTTCTGCATTGTAGGGATTCTGTAGATTCTAAATGAAGCTAATGCTGGTAGGAAACTTGAGCCAGGATTTTCCAGACCCATTAGTGACTGGGTTGAGCAGTGAAAAGGCTGGCAAAATGACATATGAAAGTATCGGGGGTGCCAATGTTTTCATGTGCCATGTCATTTTGCCAGCACTGGGAAAGGTTGCAAAGTGACCAATGAAAGGGACTCTTCCCACCTTAACTGCCATTTTATCAGCACCAAGGGTTTTGTGGACCAACAAGGCAGATAAATCCTGGTGGCCGCCCTGCGGGTTCCAGGTGTTGAGGTAGGGCATTTTTTTTTGCCCACTGAGAGGCCCCACTGGCAACAGCTGCATCAATGGTTATCCTCAGAGACACATCTATTCCCCTCAACTTCCTGCCTGGCAGGTGCATTACCTTCAGACTCTGCTTACTGGAATTTGAGAGCAAATGGCTTTGAATGAATTCACACCTCAACAAAGTTGAGTTTGATGAGTTGAGGGAGTTCAGTGAGGTACTTCTTGACTTTTCCTAACTTAGGTTAGGTAAATTTGCCATGCTAATTTGTTCCTTAGTGTTCCAGGGTGCATCAGTTAGAGAAATTAGCAGAGTAAATATGTAGGATTATACAGATAGGGCTTGGGTGGGATTGTTGTCAGTGCAGACCCGATGGGCCAAATGGCCTCCTTCTGCATTGTAGGATTTCTATGATTTTCACCTTGTAGGAAGTGGTTCTTACTCTACTACAGTAGAAGAAGTTGGCTGTTTGGTGAGTATCTGATGATTGGTTAAGGTCTATTCTATTCCTAAGATTTAAAAAGCTACAGGAGCTTCTGGCAAGATTAATAAAATGCATTAAAAAGTAAAGAATTCAATAAAGTAATTAAGGAATTAATTTAAACACAACTCCAGAATCAATCTAGTGAATCTCCTCTGCACTCTCTCCAGTGCCAGTATATCCTTTCTCAAGTGAGGAGACCAAAATTGTACTCAAGGTGTGGTCTCACCAGCACCTTATACAGCTGCAACATAACCTCACTATTTTTAAACTCCATCCCTCTAGCAATGAAGGACAAAATTCCATTGGCCTTCTTAATTACCTGCTGCACCTGCAAACCAACATTTTGTGATTTGTACACAAGGACAGCCAGGTCCCTCTGCACAATAATAGAGTGTACAGTATGCTTTGTCTGTATAGCGTACAAGAAACAATACTTTTCACTGTATACTAATACATGTGACAATAATAAATCAAACCAAATCAATTCCAAGTTGGCAAGCTGCCCAACATCTTCCCAGCTGCAGATAAAAATTGTGGCAGGGTGCAGGGAACATCTCCCATGGAATTGCATCCAATTTTGTGTTTCCCCGTTTGCCATAAACTGCTTGAAGTCACAAACAAGTCAGTGACAAAAGTCCACAGTTTTAAGGTAATTGGTAAAAGAATAACACACGATCTGAAGAAAACAGTTGTTTATATATGGCGAGTTGTGAGCTGCTCTGCAATGCCTGACAGGGTGGTGGATCTGATAGTAGCTTTCAAAAGGGATCTGTATTAGTACTTGAGGGAGAATGATTTACAGAGCCATGAAGAATAAGATTAATGGAATTAGTCTCTATCAAACAGCCAATGTAGGCACAATGACTGAATTATTTCCTTTTGTGCTGTATAATTCAAAGTATCTTTAAGAACAGGGGGCTAGATCTTCCTGTGAACTGGAGAAAATCTGACCTGTGCACTTTAGTGCCTTCTGAAATGCATAGCCTGTGACTTTTGTTTTTTGACATAGGAAGTGGATTGCAATACATCTTGAGAGCTGTGATAGAGAATGGGTGTAAAACCAGGCCTGTGAGAAGGTCTACCTTAGTTCTTCAACGCAGTATCCCAGCTCTTAACATTGCCCACCCTCCTTACTACCATCCAATTCTATGCCAATCCATGCTGCCCCATGCCCCCCCTTATCTCCTACCTACTCCCATGTCACCCTTTACTCCCTCAGATCCCTAATATCATCTCTATGTAAATAGCCACTCATCAACTATGCATTATGTTCAGTCCTCGGGAGCCAGACAATAGCAATGAGAATAATTTTAAATCATTGGCAAAAATTAAACTACAAACAATCTTTATTTCAAACCCGGTATCACTGATGGTGGAAAAGAGCTACTTCAAAAAAAAAGTGATCCTTCAAATGGCTATTAGGTTTGTAAACAAACAAGAAACCACACCAAAGGCATATTCTGTTATTGCAGCCACTTAAAAGGTTCATTCGTTCTTAGATAAATAGACAATGTGCTGAGGTGAAGCCATTAATGGATTTTGAAATCCAGCCAAGCATTCATAATTGCTCCAAATGTCATAAAAATACTTCTAGCCAAGTTGCTGAAGCTGACTGAACAGAATGCGTCCAATTTCCATTTCAAACCAGCGTGCCTAACAAATAAAGGAGAGTAGCAGGTACAAAGATGTTTTTCTATTTTCAAAAGCAAGACTTTTTTTAATAGCCAATGTTATCAGTTGATATAAATCTCAGCAGAAAACATGACAGCAGAGCTGGATGGGACTTGCTTATATTTTTAATGTATTATGACACTTCCTTCAATGAAAAATGTACTCTAATAGTTGACAACATTTACACAAAGATGGTCAAAGTAAGCAACAACTTATCTCTGCAGAAGTGATTCCAAAGATGAATCACTGTATTAAAACACATCTACATTGCAATATAGCATCTGATAGTGACACCTGAAGCTGTCAAAACATTTTACACTTAGCTTTCAAAATGTTGCCAACTCCTCAGCAGGCTTCCCCCAATTATCTTGAACTCTCCAAGGACATAGGTTTCCAAAACCCACACCACCACTCAAAAATTGTATACGGGAGGAAATACAATTTTCCTGTGGTCATCATAAAGGGACCCTTAACTTGGAAGATGTGCAAGTGTGTTATGCACTGAAGGCCTTCCTAATCCGCAACCAGATCACCTGATGGGCAAATGTTATGGGGCAGGAAGGCAGAGGAAAATTGTTCATCCAGCAAAATGAGTTCAGCATTTACAACTCGATTTGAGCCTTCATTGGGAGATGGAAATCACAATTTAAAGACAGAAATATAATCTAAGTAAAGAAGCAACTCTCTTCAGCTTCTTGGTTTGTAGATATCTACCATCAAATAATGTATCCACTGTAATTTAGTACTTTCCTTTTGCAAATGATCTTTTAAGATCTACAGTATTTGATTTGTAGAACTCCTGCTCTGCCCTATCCCATTCAGTGAATATTGAATTGTATGCAGCTCCAGTGAGCCATTGAATTGTATGCAGCTTCTGGTCCCATCTGGCTTTAGTTGCAAACTTATTTTATGGTCCTTCAGGGATTTAGCTAAATTACTTCTTAATAGCCTTGTTCTGGACTTTCAGGGTCTTTGACCACTTTCTATGACTTTCCTACAAATTCTAAAGGTAGGCCTCAGGGCCTTGGAGGCCTCAGGTTCACACAATGAAGGTCGCATATCAGTTTTATTTTTACAGACCTCTCAGATCCCCTTGGAGCTTCTGCTATTCTATGAAGGTGCCCTCTCCTAATTATGCCAATTAGATGTGCTATTTGTGCTATTTTTATTTTTAAGTTCAGTCTTAGCTACAATGGTGATTAAATACGTTTGTACTCTTGCAATAAATTTATATAAGACTTTACAAAGAAAAGCCCTGACATACAAATTTCTTG
The DNA here is from genome assembly GCF_965287045.1 of Carcharhinus amblyrhynchos. Classification (NCBI taxonomy): domain Eukaryota; kingdom Metazoa; phylum Chordata; class Chondrichthyes; order Carcharhiniformes; family Carcharhinidae; genus Carcharhinus; species Carcharhinus amblyrhynchos. The sequence goes on along the minus strand of NC_137325.1, from coordinate 74,580,981 downwards.
TATCCTACCTGCCTTTTAATTCTTGCATTGGCTCACTTCAATCTTCTTATTGTTCCACATATACAATTATACAACACCAACTCAGTGCCTTTAGCATAGGTGGGTCACAGGGGCATAATCAGACAGAAACGGATACTGAGCCAAAGGATAAGTGAGTAAAATGGGTAATGAAAAGTATAAGTCAAAGAGGTGTGTTCTAAGAAAGATCTTAAAGGCTATAAATTCGGAGATTTATGGAGGGAACTTCAGACCATGGAATCTAGGCAAATGAAGGCTAAATGGGGAAGCGATGGTGAAATGTACAAGTGTCAGAGGAACAGAGAGCTTATGTGGCAAGTTTCAGGGCTGAAAGATGTTGGAGATTAAGATGGGTAAGGTGTGATGTGGTTTAAATATAACAATGAGAATGTTAAAGGACTGGAAGCCAATGCCGGTGAACAAGGACAACTTATTAAAACTAATAGAATGATAACAAGAATGGCAGCAACCATACAACCTAATGACACTACAAGTTATGAAGATGAAAGTTGAATCCATTGTTCCTGCAGTTATTAAACACACTCACACCAGGATTAATTTCCAAAATCTATCAACTGCCTTTCTGCCATCAGAATTCATCTGCAAGCCATTCAAATTGACTGTTCAGAACTCATTCATCTCTTTCATAAAATGTTAACTCTGTTTCTCTTTACAGATGCTGCCTGGCCTGTTGCATTTTTCCTGCATTTTTTGTTTTTATTTCAGATTTCCAGCATCTGCAACAATTTTCTATTGTAATTCCAGTGAAAGGGCTGGCAGGCTGCTACCAGTGAATGGCCAAATATTCAGGCCGACTGCACTTCTGCCTGCAGAGTAAGTTTCCAGGAATCTTGGACCATCTGTGTAAAGCAGCTGTTAGTAATTAGAAGCTTTTAATTTGGTGTCAATATAACCTAAATGATGATTAATTACTTACTAGAGATTATTCAAGCCAGCTAATCAAAGCAGTGTACTATTCTTACAGTAATCTAATCAATAAGCAGGACAAATACAGACCAGCAAATTGCCTTCATTAATTGAGGGTTTGAGTTTAGGAATCAGGAGGTAATGCTGCAACTTTATAAGACCCTTGTCAGATGCCACTTGGAGTACTGTGAGTAGTTCTGGTTGCCTCACTACAAGAAGGATGTGGAAGCTATTGAGAGGGTGCAGAGGAGATTTACAAGGATGTTGCCTGGATTGGGAGGCATGCCTTATGAGGATAGGTTGAGGGAGCCAAGACTCTTCTTCCTGGAGAGATGAAGGTTGAAAGGCGACCTGATAGAGGTTTATAAGATGTTGAGGGGTATACTTAGGGTGGATTCTCGGAGGCTATTTCCCAGGGCTGAAATGGTTGCTACGAGAGGACACAGGTTTAAGGTGCTGGGGAGCAGGTACAGAGGAGATGTCAGGAGTAAGTTTTTCACTCAGAGGGTGGTGAGTGAGTGGAATCGGCTGTCATCGGTGGTGGTAGAGGTGAACTCGCTTGGGGTCTTTTAGGAGACTTCTGGATGAGTACATGGGATTGAGAGTTATAGATAGGCCTGGTAGGTATGGATATGATCATGTAACTTGTAGGCTGAAGGGCCTGTTTGTGCGGTAGTGTTCTATGTTCTATCATCATATCAGTTTACTTTCAATCATCAGCGAAGTGGTGGATGGAAGATTTTGTCAATAATCTTATCAACCGCACTTACTCACCAATAACTTGACCACTATTTAGGTTATGGTATTCTGCCAGAACCAGTCACCTCATGACCTGGTTTCTTGAGTTCAACCAGCAAAGAAAGATGGTTGTGATTGTCGGAAGTCAATCACCTCTGTTCTGGACATCACTGCAGAAGTTTATAGAATCCTTACAGTGCAGAAGAAGGCGATCAAGCTTGCACCGATGACAATCCCACCCAGGCCCCATCCTGTTTGTCCCCTGACAAAAGGCAATTTAGCATAGCCATTCAACCCAACCTGCACATCTTTGGACTGTGGGAGGAAACTGGAGCACCCAGAGGAAGCCCATGCAGACAGGGGGAGAATGTGCAAACTCCACACAGGCAGTGGCCCAAGGCTGGAATTGAACTCCAAAATTAATTTCCAAAATCTATCAACTACCTTTCTGCCATCAAAATTCATCTGCAAGCCATTCAAACTGACTGTTAAGAACGCGTTCACCTCTTTCATCAATTCTGATGAAAGATCACGATCTTTATAAAATGTTAATTTTTTCTCTCTGCTGGTCTGTTGAGATTTTCCTGCATTTTTTGTTTTTATTTCAGTGCTAAACACTGCCACCCAGTGTAGTGGCCTGGGCCCAACCATCTTCAGCTGCTTTGTCCATAACCTTCCCTCCATCATAAGGTCAGAAGTGGGGATATTTGCTGGTGATTGCATAACGTTCAACACTGACCTGGACAGCAGTTAGGCATGGAATAATAAGGGGCAAGTAACATTCCTGCCACACAAGTGCCAAGCAATGATCATCTCCAACAAAAGAAATTCCAATCATTCCCCCCCTTGGCATTCAATGGCATTACCCTTGCTGTGTCTCTGACCATCAATATCCTGAGTGTTGGCTTGGAATTCTATGGTGAGTGATTCACCTCCTGACTCTTTAAAGTCTGTCTGTCATCAACAAGGCATAAGTTAGGAGTGTAATGAAACGTTCTCCACTTGGGTGGATGAGTGCAGTTCAATGGAATTTAGTGCAACTTTCTCTACTTTATTAACAGAATGAATAATATTGCCTGTGGAATCCAATATTTAGACAATTCACAGTCCCAACACATCGGTTACGTGTTTCATAACTGACTTTACTCGGTTGTTTAAATATTGATGATGCTGATTATATTGTGGTATCATCTCTATTTCATGAGTGTTAGTGATATTTCTATTAATGTCTTATCATCTATTTGTTGTTAAATACAACTTTTTCCTTTGTGTGTCTGTTGCAGAAAAATTGTAAATTTGTTTTCAGAGTGCAAATTAAATGCAATTTCGCCAAAGAATTTCACATGCTGTTAAGGCTGTAACATTTTTGAATTCCAAGTGCTGCACATTTCTGTAAAAACTTCCAAGCTCCTCAGTACCATATTGGGAGGGAGTGAACTATTTATGGGCACTGCCAATCTGGTACTGCACAGTCATGCCCCGATCACCCAGGGGCTTCCAAGGCCTCCAATCCCCTCAATGTGGCCATCATGTATAGCACCCATTGCTGGGGACCATGAATGATTCTACATTGTATTGTTGCCAGGATTGTACTTGTAAAGCAACTTCTACAGAATCTATAATTTAGAAAGCTGGTTAGCTCAGTTATTTGTTTTTTAACCATCCTCTTTATAAATACGTCATCAATAACTAATTCCCCTCCATTGAAGGTGACTGACCACAGCTAAAATCAATGTAGACAGTGATAAATAACATCAATTTATTGTAAAATGTCCAGCATCAGTTAAAGCAATCAGCAGAACGCTTAAAACGTGCTAAACAATGCAAATGTCAGCTGTGGCTCAGTGGCAGCACTCAAGGTTCTGAAGCTTGGGAGATCAAACCTTATTTAAAATGCTTCAATTCATAATCTAGGCAGATACTCCAGTTCTGCCATTATCAGATGTACTCTATTTTGAATGAGATGTTACACAGAGACCCTTTCTGCCTTCATAGATGGATGCAAAAGATCCCATGGCATGATCTGGAAAAGAGTAGGCAAGTTCTCCTCCGTGGTCCTGGCCAATATTTTTCCCACAATTTATATCACTAAAACAGATTATACAGGCTTGTATTGGTGTAATTTGCTTGCCAAATTACCTGTTATAACACAACTTAAGTATTCCATTGATATTCCTTTCCTCTATATTTTTGCAAAAAATTTTCATGGGTGCTTTCCTGATTAGCCATTGTACTTTAGCAGAAACCCCAAATATAACTCTCTCCAAGGTTTTCACTGATCTCACTCTAACAAAAAGTTCTCAGAAAATACTTGTCTGTATAAAAATTATTATATGAATTACAAAACTAATTGGTTCACTAAATACCTCAGAACAATGCATACACAACTTTATGCGGTCAAGTACTAATCTGTTGTAGGCATCTCCCTCTTTGCGAGTTCTGTGTTAATTTATAAAAATTGATGGATTAGATAGCATAACTGAACATAGGCAAAATAACTGAGGGGAGGGCCATTTCAAATATTTTAAATTGGATGCAGGGAGAATTTATGCAAATACAAATAACTGAGTCGTACTCAAATGCATACTCCAACAGTCAAGCTTTATAAGTAAACTGTTAACTGACGGGAAGATGATGATGTGATGGTAATGTCACTGGACTAGTAATCCACATGGTCAGCTAATTCTCTCGGGATTTAGGTGTAAATCCCACTATTGCAGTTGACAGAATAAAATTCAATAAGTAAATCTGGAACATAAAGCTAGTCTCAGTAATGGTTACCATGACAACTATCACTGTTGTAAAAACTCAGGTGATACAAATGTTCCTTGGGGAAGGAAATCTGTCACTTTACCCTGCCTGGTCTACATGTGACTCCAGATCCACACCAAAATGGTTGACTCTTAACTGCCTTCAGAAATGACTTACCAAGCCATTAAGTCCAATTTGAGATGGGCATCAAATGTTGGTCTTGCTATACATTCGTGAAAGTGTACATAAAAAAAATCGAAGTGTCAAATAGTGCAGCAAAAAAGAGAAATATTTACTTGTACAATGCATTAGTTACACAAACTTCATTTAGGGATTTGGACTGGGTGCATTCATAGTACTTCTGTAGTTTTTTTTTGAAATGTGTTCCTTGTACCTGGCTCTCTTTGGGGAGATAAGCTCTTAAGCCAGAGTTCTAGATTTACTTTGTACCAAAAGTGCTGTTCTTCTGCCATAAAACATCTTTAGAAAGATTCAAACATCTTTTGTAAGGATTTGAGGTGCGAACAGATCTCCAATGCTATTTCTCATGGTAATTTGGATAATACACTATTTTCCCCACGGTATGGGGAAAATTTCAATTTAAGGTGGGAGGTTGCAGTCCGAGAAATCTGTTCACTGACCCAAATCTGCCTTCATCTATTTCCTGCTTTGCCTGAAGCTAGAAGATCAGTGGGTGACTAAATCATACCATGGAGGTGAGCTGGAACATTAAGAACGTGGCTGGCACTATAGTTTTAAAAGCAAAGCAGCATGGAATAATGGACTTGCTTCCAGAAAGTCAGCTGACTTTTGTTTACGATTTCTGGACAGAACTATAGATTTTAATGGTAATGGGCTACAACTTCCAAGCTCCTCAGTACCACATTGGGAGGGGGTGAACTAGTTATGATGCCTAGTGGGCACTGCCAATCTGGTACTGCACAGTCATGCCCTGACCACCCAGGGGCTTCCAAGGCCTCCAATCCCCTCGATGTGGTCATCATGTATAGTACCCATTGCTGGGGACCATGAATGATTCTTATTTAGAAGAATGAGGGGAGATCTCATTGAGACGTATAAGATGATGAATGGGATGGATAGGATAGAGGTGGAGAGACTCTTCCCACTCAGAAAGGATAGTAGGACTAGGGGGCACAGCCTCAAGATAAAGGGGGGGCGGTTTAGAACGGAGTTGAGGAGGAACTTCTTCACTCAAAGGGTGGTGAATCTCTGGAATTCTCTGCCCGTTGAAGTGGTGGAGGCTGCCTCGCTAAATATTTTTAAGACGCGGGTTGATGGGTTCTTGATAAGAGAGGGGATTAAGGGTTATGGGGAGAGGGCGGGAAAGTGGAACTGAGCAGCGACAGATCAGCCATGATCTTATTGAATGGCGGGGCAGGCTCGAAGGGCTAGATGGCCTACTCCTGCTCCTATTTCTTATGTTATCAACAAGATCTCTCGTCGACAAGGGGGAACATCCTGGAGGTTGGAAATGATCGTGCCAATGCACTAATGACAATATTTAAATTGGCTTAGTTCCCTTTTTTGGCAAAATTGGGTCAAGAAGATGGCTTTTGATGCGAGACTGGTTTGCCCTCAGTGCGAAAGCCTCATGCACTACCTTCTCGGTCCACTGCGCTGATTGACTAGTGCAGCGGGCCAGAAAGATCACGCCTAGTCTGTTGAAGGTTTTAGACAAACAGAATGGTTTATATGAAACGAAATGTTACCAGTGGCACTGATTTTTTGGCAATGGGTTTCACCCTGGAATGTGCAACAACTGGGAAGGAAGCCTGAGGTCGGCCATTTATTGGGATTAGGGCCACGCGATCTAACAGTAGTTTGAAAGGTCCCAAGATCTGAGAAGTGGGTTTCAAGGATACCAAGGCAGTGTCTGCAATCACTAGGAAAATTATCCCAGAAATATTGGAGATGGAGGTCTCAAGATCTTGGAACATTAGTTGCCCATCTTGGATCGGAGAGCACTGTAATCTGGGAGTGGAAAAAGCCTGAGGAGTGGGATCATCTGGCCTTTAAAACTGGGGAGAGAGTTACAGTACAAGTCATAATTTAGTTGCATTGGGAGTTTTTTGAATTTGGTTATTTTGGAATAGGGGAATGTAGAGTTGAACAGTCGAGAAATACAGGATGTCACAAAAAAAAATTGCCCTTGCAAACCAATATGCACCACAGCTCTCACCAATTAAACCTCTTTCTCCGGAAACATCTATATACCCTAAGGTATATCTCCCCTTCTCCCTACTTGTTTCCCATTTGACTCCCATTATCAACATGAGTTTCTACATTCCCAGCACAACTGGAGCACAAATTGGGAAAATGCAATTCCTTAATCCACAAGTATCCTTTGGAAGTACAGAGGTGGAAAAATTATCTAATTTCACGAGGTTGCCAAGAAAACAAAATGATCTCAAAGTTAGTTACAAAGTTCCCAATGTTTGGTCCTCAAAATGGTTTAGAAGGAATGAATAAGACACACACAATTGTTACCAGGGAAAAACATGGATTCACAAGGCAGTCAGAAAAAAAAAGCCTGCTAGCTTTAACAGGGCCTACCAAGTAGCCAGCAATAATATAATCAGTTTCTAAGGAGAAAATAATGATTAGTAGGATGAAAACTGACCACAATTTTGAAATTTGCTGTGGGACCTGATTTGCCACGTTAAGACATGCCCATTACATTGCCTTATTAAAATCATGATGTGGCTATGCCGATGTTGGACTGGGGTAAACACAGTAAGAAGTCTGACAACACCAGGTTTCAGTCCAACCGATTTATTTGATAGTAAATTCACTAGCTTTCCGGTTAGCCCCTTCGTCAGCCCCTTCATCTGATGAAAGGGCTAACCCGAAAGCTAGTGAATTTACTATCAAATAAATCAGTTGGACTGAAACCTGGTGTTGTCAGACTTTTTACTGTTATTAAAATCAGGCAGATGATCTCATGCATGCAACGTTAACGCCATTGATGCGGAGCTTCACAAAATTACAGCTTTAATGCAATTATGTAGATGAATTCTTAATTAAATACAAGACATTTCCCCTCTACATTTGTTTCAACAAGAACTTGACCATAATTTAGCTTGCAGTTCTTTCACAGTATTGTGTCAGATCCTAATAAAATATTACATTATGGAAATATGGAGGAACTTGATGAATATTCTGATCATACTTCTTGGCAGAGCATCTGACAGGGCTACAGACAAATCTACAGATTCACTAGCATCATCTAAGTGCCTCAAGCAGGCACAATTTGTTTTACAGCTGAATGAAATTTCAGCACAAGTGTAAGAGCACAGGATTGACCTGAGGTATGGAGATACAAGTACAGCATTTGTTATAGGGATATTGTTCCGTCACAGAAGACTGGGTTTTTTATGTTGCATGTAGCTCTAAATATAAAAGAAGATAGTAAAAGTTTTTACAAATATATAAAGAAGAAAATGGCTAGAGTGAATTCTGGACCCTTGGAGGACAAGAGGGGGGATTTAATAGTGGGAAACGAGGAAATGGCTGAGGCTTTAAATAAGTTTTTTTGTGTCGGTCTTCATGGAGGAGGACACAAATAGCTTACTGGATATTAAAGATAGAGGGTCGGTAGGAGATGAGGCCCTTAACACAATTACTGTTACTAGAGAGGTAGTGCTTGGTAGACTAACGGGATTGAAGGTAGACAAGTCCCCAGGACCGGATGGAATGTATCCCTGGGTTCCGAAAGAAATGGCAGAAGTAATAGCACATGCATTAGTAGTTATTTATCAAAATTCGCTGGGCTCTGGGGAAGAGCCGGCGGATTGGAAAACAGCTACTGCTAAGCTGCTATTTAAAAAAGGTAGCAAACAAAAGGCAGGTAACTACAGGCCGGTTAGCTTAATGTCTGTAGTTGGGAAAATGCTAGAATTCATCATTAAAGAAGAAATAGCAGGACACCTAGAAAACAACGGTTCTATCAAGCAGACGCAGCATGAATTCATGAAGGGAAAGTCGTGTTTGATGAATTTACTGGATTTTTATGAAGATGTGATGAGTGTGGTAGACAGAGAGGAACTGGTGGGTGTGGTGTTTTTAGATTTACAGAAGGTGTTCTATAAGGTGTCTCACAAAAGGTTGCTGCAGAAGGTTAGGGTACACGGAGTTGGGGGTAAGGTGTTAGCGTGGATTGAGGATTGGTTATCTAACAGGAAGCAGAGAGTTGGATCAATGGGTGCTATTCTGGTTGGCAGTTGGTGACTAGTGGCGTGCCGCAGGCATCGGTGCTGGGGCCTCAACTGTTTACCATATACATAGACAATCTGGAGGAGGGGGCTGAGTGTCGGGTAACAAAGTTTGCTGATGACACAAGGATGAGTGGAAAAGAGAATTGTGTGGAGGATGCGGAAAGTCTGCAGAGAGATCTGGATACGCTGAGTGGGCGAGGACCTGGCAGGTGGAGTATAACATTAGCAAATGTGAGGTTATCCAGTTTGGAAGAAATAATAGTAAGATGGAATATTATTTAAATGGTGAAAAGTTGCAGCATGTTACTGTGCAGAGGGACCTGGGGTCCTTGTGCACGAATCGCAAAAACTCAGTCTGCAGGTGCAGCAGGTGATCAAGAAGGCAAATGGAGTGTTGGCTTTTATAGCGAGGGGGATAGAATATAAAAGCAGGGAGGTCTTGCTGCAACTGTACAAGGCACTGGTGAGGCCGCAGCTGGAGCACTGTGTGCAGTTTTGGTCCTCTTATTTGCGAAAGGATATATTAGCCTTGGAGGGAGTACAGAGAAGGTTCACCAGGCGGATACTGGAGATGAGGAGGTTAGCTTATGAGGAGAGATTAAATAGACTGGGCCTGTACTCGTTGGAGTTTAAAGGCTGAGGGGGGATCTTATAGAGACTTACAAGATAATGAAGGGGCTAGATAGGATAGAGGTAGAGAGATTCTTCCCACTTAGAAAGGAAAACAGAACTAGAGGGCACAGCCTCAAAATAAAGGGGGGTGCAGTTTAGAACAGAGTTGAGGAGGAACTTCTTCTCTCAGAGGGTGGTGAATCTCTGGAATTCTCTGCCCATTGAAGTGGTGGAGGCTACTTCGTTGAATATGTTTAAGTCATGGGTAGATAGATTTCTGATAGATAAGGGAATTAAGGGTTATGGGGAGCTGGCGGGAAAGTGGAACTGAAACACATCAGATCAGTCATGATCTTATTGAATGGCGGGGCAGACTCGAAGGGCTAGATGGCCTACTCCTGCTCCAATTTCTTACATTCTTATGTACTTATTATGAAGCTCTAGCACTCTACAGATGCACTGCAATCCTTTGTGTATTGCCAATTATTATTAGATTTATTGTACAGTTATTTAGAGAAAGTAATTTTTAGTTACTTTAAGAATATTTATGTTGAGAACAGAAATTGCTTCCTTTAAAAAGGATATTTGGACAACATGAACAGATCTGTTTTTAGCTTAATCTGTTTGAGATTTTTAAAGGCCTAAGAACATAAGAAAAAGGAGCAGGGGCAGACCATATGCCCCATCAAGTCAGTTCCATCAGTCAATATGATCATGGATGATCTTGGTCCTCAACTCCACTCTCAAGCCCTCTATTTCGTGAGAGACCAAAAATCTATCTCAGCTTTGAATATACTGAATGATGGCATATTTACAATGTTCTGCAATAGGAAATTTTAAAGATTCGTAAGCCTTTGAAGAAATTTCTCCCAAACTTAGTTCTAAAAAGTCAGCACCAAATACACTCAATTGTACCATCAGAGTAGAAGACACAAAGTTTTCAAGACAGGCCTTCTTAGACCAATGTGTGAATAACCTCATGCCTCCCTATGTTTTACTCCATCTGTCATTTTATAGCCCACAAACCTAACCTACATATATCTCTTAGTAAACTCTGTCTGTAAAAAGCAATACTCTGTTAGTCACAGCCTGCCAACTTAAAGACTGCACACTTATCCCTTTTCTCTACTTCCTATCTGTTAATCAATACTCCCTACCACCCTCAACTCCATGAGCCCTTATCTTGTGTGGTATCTCATCATTAAATGCCTTTTGGAAATCTAAGTATGCTACATCTACTTGTTCCCCAATATCTAGCCTAATGGTTACACCTTCAAAAAGACTCAAATAAATTTGTCAAACAGGACTTCCTTTTTGTTAAACCATGTTGATTGGTCCTAAGCAAATTCTGTTTTCTAAGTGCTCTGTTTAGACATCATAAAAGTAGGTTCCAGCATTTTCCTGATGATTTATGTCAGGCTAACTGGCTTGTAGTTCTCTATTTTCCATTTCCCTCCTTTCTGAAAAATGGTGTCACGGTTGCTAACTTCCAAACTGCTAAAACCATTCCAGAATCTAATAAATTTTGGAAAATCAGCCAGCACATCTGATATCTAGCTCTTTTAGAACCTGAGGATGTAAACCATCTGGTTGTGGGTTTAAGCCCCTTTAGGTTCTCCAGTACTTTTTCTCTGCTGATAGTGAATACTCTTATTTCCTCACTCTCATTTGCTCCTAAGGGACCCTGTATTTTTGGAATACAACTTGTGTTTTCTACGGTGGAGACAGACACAAAGGCCCAGCTTTTCACACTAAAAATATTTAAAAAGAATAAAACTACAACATACCTCTTGTCCTCACACCATATCAACACCCACACACTCCCTATGCTCTATCCATGCTAACCTATACCACCTCATGCCCCTCTATACACACTCCCCACCTCCCTCCCTTTACCCACCTCATAACCTCTCATATCCACTATACTCCACATCCCCACAGCCATATATAGCCCCATTGCAACTTAGTGCTAACCCATGCAAATGTATAGCCTCTACCCCACCACCAAATCCATACCTTCTACCCACATTGTGGTGTTGGCTGCTCTGGTATTACACCCACTTAAGAACTGAATCAAGGAAGATCCCAGATACAGGAGATTGGCAGTGTGGGGTGGGGTACACGATAAGAGGGATGAGCAGCACCTGTAGCAAAGCTGGGGGCTAAGCGCTCAGTGCCCATCCCTTCAAAACGCTGGAGTCCCTCAATTAGGCACTAAGTACCTTTGAACAAGGAACCTCCCACTCCCCAGAACTCAGGATTTGCTGGTCATGTTCGCCACTTAGGAAGACTCCCATCCACTACTAAGTTAATAACATCAGCAGCAGGTTGAAGCCCTTAAGTGGCATTAACTGCCCAATTAAGAACCTTAATTGGGGTGAGATGGCCATCCATGAGCAGGCTCCCACTGCCAGCTTCCCACCAATTATATGCCCCCTTAGCACAAAACTCACCACAGGCGAAGGCACAAGATTCTCTCTCATGTTTTATAATGACTTCCCTCTAATTATAATATGGAAAGTAATTAAAGTCAGACTTAATTAGAGCTTTTGTATCACTGCTGAAACGGGCACAGTGGATTTTTTAAAATCAGATTTGATTGCGTTCAATAAGTTTGACTGGTTTAAGATTAAACTTAGCTATCACAACAAAACATTCACTTATCCCTGGATTTAAGTTAAATTCATCTCCAACAACATTTCCCTTCTGCCAGCTTTAGTTCTACATTCATTGGCGAGCTGTCCTTTCTTATTTCAAAATCCAGTCTTGGTATTACTGGAAAGCTGTGGTAATGTTGTGTCAATTAGGATTGGGATAATTTTCAGTATCCCTCTGTGAAGGCTCTGGGCACAACTATAGCAACAACAAATCTGTGCAAATTTCTGCTCAACTGGAAACCTATCTTGCTTTAACTTAAATAGGTTAATAAACTACAGTAAAGACAATAAATTGGAAGTGTTAAATGCAGGAGTTTTGTGCAGGCTACAAAAACTAACCACTAACAAAATCACCTGTGCAAAATGTTGTCATGTAATTTCTTCTTGTCTACCAAGAGTTTAAACAGAGTTCGTACTGCGTCTCCTAAAAGGAAAAGTGTTAGTTTTCAGATTCTCCTTTTGCCTATCGCCCCCACCCACCATTGTTAAATTCTTTTTAGGTTTATTTTTATTCTTTCACGAGATGTGGGTATTACTGGCTAGGCCAGTATTTGTGCCCCATCCCTAAGTTGTATTGTATGCTTGTAGAGCTGCTTCCCAACAGCAAACTAGCTCTTTTGCCCAAATTTCACAAAATATAAAAGAAAGCTCACAGATCAAAGAAACATCACAATCCTATGCTAGCAAGTAATATTCTTCATTCCTAGGTATCACATAAAGGTAACCCATAGCTTGTGCATTTAAAAACAATGTTCCTTGTTGGTAACAGAGGAAGTCAAGAAGGTTGAATCTACTTGGAAATGTGTGTGTGCTACTTGTTAAAATAAGGTGAAAGGATGGCTCACTTGAGTTGCTATCTTGGTTTTACTTAGCTGCTAGGTAATTCTTCACCTTAAATTGAATGTTAAACCAAACCCTCACTTCATTTCAGCCTTTGTCCTTATGCCAGTGTTTTCCTTCATTTAAATTGCTTCATCTCTGTGCCTTCAGTTGCCTCTGTCCCAAGCTATGCAATACTTTCCCAACACCTCTTTGCCCCGCCTTCCTCCCTTATAACACTTAAAACCTGCCTCTTTGACCAACTATTTGGTTTTCTGACCAAATAGCTTCTTACGTGGCCCGGTGTCATGCTTTGATTTATGTTTCTGTGAAAGACCTTGGAACATTTCATCACATTTAAAGGTGCTATATAAAATATAATTTATTGTTCTAGTCTTCAGCTGTTTTAACTTTTATGTTGAAGTTACATTTTTCAAGCATCCTGCTCCTTTATTCTCAAGACTTCAAGATCTCAAATACAAATTTCTATGGCCAATCTTAGGCAGCAACACTCAACTGTGAAGGCCACATCAATTTTATACTCTGCTTGTAATATTTCAGCTGGGTACTTTAGTCAGTAATTGTTAAGGGATCTAGTGACTATACATGATATTCTGCTGGTGGTGTAAACATTCTTGAATAAAAACAAAACATCTGCCGCTCGGGCCATTTGGGGAAGCCTGTAGTCAAAAACCAAAAGAATGGGAATAAATAAAACAAACAAAAAGACTTCGAAAAAATATTCTGTTTCTGTGGAGTAAACTCCAGAAAATAGAATGAAAAATGAAAATACTAAGTGCAGAGCAGTAAGATGCATGCTCCCTGTTATGTAATCTTGCAGTTAAGCTTACAGCGGAGAAGAAAGCAAAGACTGATGCTTTCACTAAATGTGGTGTTCACCATATTAATATTCTCTTGTAGGTGGAATTAGTGTTGAAATCATTACATCTTTGGTCAGGACTTCTATGACTCTATGACTTTCATTAGACTTTGGAAGTTATTTGGACCAGCAGATTCATCTAAAAATGATTTCAAGAATGCCCAACTTCTCTTTTCAGTAAGTTAGTTCTCTTTTGATCTCAGCATTTTTTATGGTGTTGTATATGTGCCTCACTCATTTTCTCTTCACCTGTTCTGCCACTGTTATAAAATCATGACATGATACAACATGATACGATAACAGGCAGTCGACCCATCGTGACTGTGCCAGTTCTTTGGTGAAACTGTTCAACTAGCTCCACTCATCTGCCCTGCATTTTTTTCCCTTCAAATATACACTTAATACCCCTTTCCAAAAATTACAATTGAACCTCTTTCCACCACCCTATCGAGGCAATGCATTCCAGGTCACAATAACTGGGTGGCACAGTGGTTAGCACTGCTGCCTCTCAGGTCCAGGGACCTGGGTTCGATTCCCAGCTTGGGTCATTGTCTGCGTGGAGTTTGCATGTTCTCCCCATGTCTGCGTGGGTTTCCTCAGGGTGCTCCAGTTTCCTTCCACAGTTCAAAGATGTGCAGGTTAGGTATATTGGCCATGCTAAAACGCCCCTTAGTGTCCTGGGATGCATAGGTTAGAGGGATTAATGGGGTGAATTTGTGGGATTATGGGGTAGGGCCTAGGTGGGATTGTTGTCAGTACGGACTCGATGAGCCACATGGCCTTTTTCTGCACCAAGGTGTCTGATTCTAATTCACTATTTTAAAAAGTATTCCCTCATTTTGCCTCTGATTCTTTTGCCAGGCACATTAAAACTGTACCCAATGGTTACTCACTCTATATTCACTGTAAATGGTTTCTCCATATTTACTCTATCAAAACCGTGCATGATTTTCAATACCTCCGTTCATAAAGCCAAGGATTGCATACAATTTTTCAACAGCTTTCTTGACTTCTCCTACTACCATTTCTGCACGTGCACTCCTCCCAGGTCTGTATTCCTGCACCCATTTGAAAATTGTCATTTAATTTATATTGCCTCTCTTCATTCTTTCTAGCAAAATGATTTGTACTTTATCTGCTATGTGTCTCCCTATCCTATCAGTCTATCTCTGTCCCTCCTGAAGCCTATTACACTCTCTCTCATCATTTCCAACATTTCTGTGTCACCTGAAAAGTAAGACATATTCCTGAGTCCCTTATCAGCTCGACTGGTTACCTTAAATTGGTTATTAGAGTACCTTTAATTGCACTCAGAATCTCAATGTGGCTCATGTTGTGCTTGCTAGAAGCAACATACGTTCATATGTAAGGACTCATTCTCTGAAAGCAAAAGCAATATGTTCAAGCCTTCTGTCTTTTTTGAATCACTCAGAAGCATGGGGAGCCTATAATTCCCATTACTTCCTCCATCACAATGCCTTGGCCAATAAGAGTCAACTTGCAAACAGTCAGCACTCACTTTCAAATTGCGGTACAAATTGTTGTAAATCAATTGGGATTTGACATTCTTGCATTTGTCCAGATCAGTGCAAATCAAAAAGCTTCAGTAACATCTCACTTTTCAGCAATATTCAACTTATGTAATAGATTTTTTGATTACATTCACCAATCTACCGATCTATTCCCATTCTCTATCTTTGCTCTTCTTACTTCTTTTCTTAGATTTTCTGTGCAATTTACTATATGCAGCATGATTCACTACAGTAAAATGATTATATTTTTGATAATCCTTTTGTGGTTTCATTTTAACCTCTAAATTGTTTGTAGTCCATTGAGCTCTCACTTTGTATGCTTTTCCTTTTTCCCTTGTGGGATGGGTAGAAGTACTGGCTTTCTGGTGTGCTCCTTTTCTACAAGGACTTGATTCTGTTCACCTCAAATGTTGAGATTGCTTAATGACAGAGACTAGTCCATTTGGATCTGTCCAGGTTTGATTTCTTCTCCCCACGTAGTAGGGTGAAGCTTATAGGCTAGAACATTGACATGTCTTTGAGGCGATGGCCTAGTGATATTATCGTTAGACTATTATTCCACAAACTCAGTTAATGTCCTGGAGATCTGGGTTTAAATCCTGCCATGGCTGATGGAATTTGAATTCAATTTAAATAAAAATTCAGGATTAAGAATCTACTGGTGACCATGAAACCATTGTTGGTTGTTGGAAAAACCCATTTGATTCACTAATGTCCTTTAGGGAAGGAAATCTGCTGTCAATACCTGGTCTGGCCTACATGTGATTCCGGATCCACAGCAATGTGGTTGTCACTCAATTGCTGTCCAAGGGCAACTAGGGGCGGATAATAAATGCTGACTAGCCAGCGACGCTCATATACCACAAATGGATTTTAAAAAAGTTTGGGTCATCCTAAGGTGCAGGTTCCCATGCTCCATTGATCTTTGGTATGCCAGAATCCTGCATGCAAATCATATGGCCAACCCAGCAGAGCTGCAATGTATCCAATCACTTTTTTGACACCAGTAATGTTATCCATGCCATAACATGTGGCGAAGTGATGTGGGAACCACTACTGGTAGATTCTGATCTTTGTTTTCAAAGTCCATGCTTTCTCCAAGGCCAGTGCATGAACTGTCGAATATAGTTTGATTTTGTCAAGTGATGAGTGATTTCATCATTCCAATGTGGTGTTATTGAAGAGGAGAACTTCTGAACTGAGTTGAATGGGTGTAATGGTGATTGTGACTATGAAGTCTTGGATTTTTTGCCAGGGGAAGTTGGTACAAGATTTCTGTATTTTCCAAACTTATTGCAAGGTTGAAGCATTAAAGCTTGTACAAACTGGTCAACAACAACAAGTTGTACAAATTGGTCAACAAGTCAACAATCATAGGTGCCCTCCATGATAGCACCTTTGTAGGCAAGAAGAGCTCACTCAATAACACTTTTTGATCTTTGTATGAGTCTTTGTGGACTGAAGAGGTTGCTGTCTGTTCTGAATTAAATGTGTACAGTACCAAGCTCTTAAAGTGATTTCAAGACACAACCGCAAAGTTGCAGCTTACGCAGCCCTGCTTAGTGCCACTGGTGACAGGGAAGCCTTTTGATGAAGCATCATTCTGCATCATACCAGCCATCATGATGTTATGAAATGAGCAGAGGACCTTGATCATATTTCCAGAGGAGGTATATTTGTACAAGTCCCCATAGGCCTTCACAGTTTGCTGAGTCGAAGGCCCTAGTCAGGTCAATAAACAGTATGCAGGTTCCCACAAACTTGTTCTGTTTGTGGGAATTTACAACCAGTGATGTATTGTAGGGAATTGTAGTCACAGTTTTAGTGTAGAAAATGTGGCAGCCAATTTTCACACAGCAGGCTCCTGTAAATAGAAATGTGATAATGACCATGTTTTTACGGCATTCATTGAGGAATAAACATTGGCCAAGATACAGGAGATAATCCCCCTGTTCTCCTTCTAAATAGTGGTTACCTATGGAGCAGTTGAGGCCTTGGTTAAATGTCTCTTTCAAAAGCTAGCACCTTCAGAAATGAAACATATTCTCAGTATTGGAATGTGAGTACAGGTTTTGTGCTCAAATCTTTAGAATTGAACTTAAACCCACAAACCTTATGACACGTGGTGAGTGTCCTACCAACTAAACCATAGTCGATCATATACTGCCATATGGCAGTGCCCAGTGACATAGACTTGTAGCTCATTAACTTCACTTACCATACTCCAGGCATTTATACACATGCACTCCAAACTCACCTTAGACCAGCACACACTTCTACTCTCTGATTCCTGCTATTTCTGAACCCTAGTGCAGCTTGCCCTTGACCAGTGTATTGTGCATCTTGTTTCTACCCCTTAGTGCAGTGGTTTTCAACCAGTGTGCCATGGCACAGTCATGAAATTTTGTACAAAGGTAATTAAAATCAATGTAGAACAAACATTGTTTCACCTTAAATAATATTCAGTTACAACCAAAATTACAACTCATAAGACTCCTGAAAATGAATCATCAAATACTTTATGTAAGTGAGGGCTCCGTCTTTCGATTCTTAAACGTAAGCATCCTAAATGCAGGTGGCCAAAGGGTGAAATTGAGATGATACTAGTCACCATACAAACCAAGCAACTGCATTTTTTTTTATTGATAGAAAAACAAGACAGAATAAGTTAGCAGACGTAGTGAAATTGACCATATCCACATTTCCTTGCCATATCTATTTTATCTCCATTTCTTCTTGGATCAAGGGCTAAGTTTGATTCCTCCACTTTTTCAGTGATGAAACAACCAAACCCAAGAGATAAAAACAAGAGATGTTCAGAGACTGCGAGCCATCTGGCCTTTGGATTTTCATGGACAGGCAATGCTGCTGGCCACTTACCTAAATGTTTCATCTGGAGGGAAAAATTGGCAAGCCAAATAAGTTAAAATATCATTTGCAGACAAAATGTCCATCTCTTGTGAACAAAAACATTCAGCATTTCAAGCGCTAAGGAACAAAATGTGAAGCAGATCCAATGCCTGATGGAGTGTGTGCTAATATCAGTAAAAGCTCAAGAAGCTAGTTAGCTAGTGCTAAGCTTGTAGCAAAATCAAAGAAGCCCAGTACCTTTGCCAAAATTAATTGTCTGCACAGAGCTACAGTTGAATTGTACAATGAAGCTGAAATTTGGAGAGTTTGGATGTGTTTTGGCTGATTCCAGTACATGAATATCCAACAATCTCGGACCACGTTATTGCTGTACTCTTGCTATTTCTGACGCACACCTCTGCAGGCTTGCATTTTCAACACTGGCATACATAAAAAAAACAACAGGAGGGAGCACTTGTCAGTGGAACAAGATTTGTGGGTGGCCTCATCAATTCCTCCCCAGTTTGAGAGTCTCTGTGCGCATCCACAGCCCCAGGTTTCCCACTAACCCATAAAGTTACTATTTACTCTACTTTGCATTTTGCTCTGATTCATCGAGTTTCAGTTGTTTATCAGTTCAATTATTTAAAAATTATACTTTTAAAAATATTGTTATAAATATGAAATGTATAAAACAAAAAGGCAAAGTTCAAATACCTGAACCAAGTGTGAAACAGATTTAGTGCTATGAACAGTTAGAAATAGTTGAGCTGAGTAGATTTTACAAATGTATCTTTGCTCACTGTTGAAGACTGTTTTCTATTGTGGATTTGAAATATTGATGCGTTTGATCCTTATTCAGCTTATTATGTGCACTATATTGTAAATCTCTCTGGTACGCCTGTAACCACAGATAATATAAGTAAATATGATGTTTATGAGCAATCAATCCAACTAAAAAAAAGTGGGTGGGCCATGGAATTGTTTGTCTCACTGAAGTGTACAGTATTACTGAAAAGGTTGGGAACCACTGCTCCAGTGTTTCGTCATGGTAGCCACCCTGGTGTCAAATTGGTTTAAACACTCTCCTGCAACATCAGTTAATTTTTCCAAAAGAACAATGGTTCAGGTTCTGCTAAGATGCAATCCATTTACTTTGAACTGGTCCTTCCTGCCCCAGAAAACCAGCCTCCCATCCATTTACTCTGTCTATACTTCCAGCTGCCTCATCAAAGCAGCCAGCATAATTAGGGACCCCACGCACTCCAGACATTCTCTCTTCCACCTTCTTCTGTCAGGAAATAGATACAAAAGTCTAGGGTCATGTACTAACGGACTCAAGAACAGCTTCTTCCCTGCTGCTGTCAGATCTTTGAATGACCTTACCTTGCATTAAGTTGATCTTTCTCTACACCCCTAGTTTTGACTGTAATACTACATTCTTCACCCTCTTTATGAATGGTATGCCTTGTTTGTATAGTGTGCAAGGAACAATACTTTACTGTATTCTAATACATGTGGCAATAATAAATTAAATCAAAATGATATCAAAATTCCAGGAATCTCAAATCCTCAGTCCTTTACCAGTTCTCCAGCCATGCATTAACTTGTCTTATCCTACGCATTAGCACATGCCACTTCTACCTTTGAGATTCTGTTCTTTTGGTTGCCTCCCAAGCAACTAAAGCACTGAATGTAGGATTTCAACCCTTTTCCTTTCTTTGTCTTTGGTTCTCACATGAGCCATTATTTCAGGTTCAATATATTCTGCACCCTTTCAGCGATGCTTTATATCCTAATACCAAAAAAGCAACAGACCATGCAGGACTCATGTCAGTGGTTGCGCGTTTACCTGTCTGTCCCCCTGACTACTGAATCCCTTGGGATCACTGCATTTCAATACTTTGTTGTGTCCCTCCCGTTTGCAGTCACTTAACCACAATTACATTAATGTATTCTAACTGCACTCTCTGAGATGCTGTCATCCTCACTGGTATTTAACACTGAAAACTGGTTTGAGCCTGTCACATTCTTAGAATAATTTTGCACTGCCTACCCCTTCCTAATTTGTCAGCTAGCTGTCCATTTTGCTCCTGAACTCTTTGTATTTGCAAAGTGACCACCTCCTGAAATCTACACTCCAGAAAATTCTAAATGTCCCATATACACTACTGTGATTCCAGCCACTCCTCAAATTTATAAACCCTGAACATGAACCTGAGAAACTGGAGGGGCTTTCTGCATACATTGTTATCCAGAAAACGTAAATGATCCTGAAATTCCCACACGCAGGTCATAGGTCCCAGTTATCTCAATATTTTTCTTAACTGTCTTGTATATAAATTTTTAGTTTTGTGTCACCTTATGCCTATTTCTTTTGTTCATGGGATGCGCTGGGCCAGCATTTATTACCATCATGGATGGCATTTAAGAGTCAACCACATTGCTGTGGATCTGGAATCACATGTTGGCCAGACCAGGTAAGGACGGTAAATTTCTTTCCTGAAAGGACATTAGTGAACCAGATGGATGTTTACAACAATCAACAATGGTTTCATGGTCATCATTAGACTTTTATTTCAAGATTTTTATTCATTTCAAATTTCACCGTATGCCATGATGGGATTCAAACATGAGTCCTCAAAGCATTGCCCTCGGCTTTTGGAGTACTAGTCCTGCGACAATACCACTATGTCACTGCCTCTCCTGCTATTTAATTAATGTATATCAGATTTTAATTTTATGCAATCTGGATCCCTTCCTTTAATGTTGATATTCTCTACTTTATTTTTTAATAATATTACTTGCAAGGGAAAACTGAAACGGGTGCAGGAAAGGCATGTGCCGGTTAGGAGGAAGGATGAGAAAGGTAGGATTAGAGAGCCGTGGATTACTAGAGATATTGAGGACCTGGTCAGGAAGAAACGAGAGGCGTATGTTAGGTCTAAGCAACTGGGAACGGAGAGAGCGTTGGTGGAATGCAGAGAGAGTAGGAGGGGTCTTAAAAGGGGAGTTAGGAGGGCAAAAAGGGGGCATAAAATGGCTTTGGCAGGTAGGATTAAGGAAAATCCAAAGGTGTTTTACTCCTATGTTAGGAACAAAAGGGTGGCTAGGGGAAAAATCGGTCCCCTCAGGGACAGAGGAGGGGAATTGTGCTTGGAGTCTGAGGGAATGGGGGAGATCCTGAATGAATACTTTGCGTCGGTATTCACGAAGGAAAGGAGCTTGATGTCTGGTAGAGTCTGCGAGGGAGCTTTCGGCCAATTGAAGGAACTATCCATTACGAGGGAAGAAGTGTTAGGGCTTTTAGGTGGCATTAGAACTGATAAATTTCCGGGGCCTGATGGCATTTATCCTAGGCTGCTTAAGGAGGCAAGAGATGAAATTGCTGGGCCTCTGACGCAAATCTTTGTCTCTTCGTTGGACACAGGTGAGGTCCCAGAGGACTGGAGGATAGCGAACGTGTTACCGCTGTTTAAGAAAGGTAGGAGGGATAACCCGGGTAACTATAGGCCAGTGAGTTTGACGTCAGTGGTAGGCAAGTTGATGGAGAGGATTCTTAGGGATAGGATGTATGAGCACTTAGAGCGCTGCGATCTGATTAGGGATACGCAGCATAGCTTTGTAAAGGGGAAGTCTTGCCTTACGAATCTGGTAGAATTCTTTGACGAGGTGACAAAAACGGTCGACGAAATTGATGTCGTCTACATGGATTTCAGTAAGGCGTTTGACAAAGTCCCTCATAGTAGGTTGGTAGAAAAGATTAAGGGTCATGGGCTACAAGGCCAGGCATCTTGATGGGTTGAGAACTGGCTTGCTAAGAGGAGATAGAGAGCAGTGGTGGAGGGGTCCTTTTCTAGCTGGAGGTCTGTCACTAGTGGTGTGCCGCAGGGCTCAGTACTGGGACCTCTTCTCTTTGTAGTATATATAAATGGCTTGGAAGAGGGAGTAAGTGGTGTGATCAGCAAATTTGCAGATGACACTAAGATGGCTGGATTGGCAGGCAGTGAGGAGCAGTGTCTGGCAATACAACGGGATATTGATAGGCTGGTATATTGGGCAGATATGTGGCAAATGGAGTTTAATCTGGATAAATGTGAGGTGATGCATTTTGGCCGGAATAATGTAGGGGGGGGTTATATTATAAAGGGTAAGCCTATAAAGAGTATAGAAATGCAGCGGGACCTGGGGGTGCAAGTGCATAAGTCTTTGAAGGTGGCAGTACAAGTGGAGAAGGTTGTGAAGAAAGCCTATGGTATGTTAGCCTTTATAGGAAGGGGTATAGAGTATAAAAGCTGGAGTCTAATGTTGCAGTTGTATAGAATATTGGTTAGGCCACATTTGGAGTACTGCGTCCAGTTCTGGTAGCCTTACTACTTGAAGGACGTGGACACTCTGGAGAGAGTGCAGAGGAGGTTTACCAGGATGTTGCCTGGTATGGAAGGACTGGGTTATGAGGAAAGATTGAGCAAATTGGGGCTGTTTTCCCTTGAAAGACGGCGACTGAGGGGGGATCTAATAGAGGTATATAAGATTATGAAGGGTATAGCTAGAGTAAACAGAGGTAAGCTGTTTCCTATGTTAGAGACACACAGTACAAGGGGCCACGGGCTTAGGGTAAGGGGGGGGAGAGGTATAACACAGATATTAGAGGGAGATTTTTCATACAGAGGGTAGTGGGGGTATGGAATGCTCTGCCAAGTAAGGTGGTGGAGGCAGGCACGCTGGAGTTGTTTAAGAGTAACTTAGACAGGCACATGAGTGGGTTGGAGATGGGAGGATATAGGAGATTGTTTTAATTAAGGTTCATTAGCATTGGGACGTCCCTGGTAATGTATAAGGATGTGGTATGATACTAATGTTTTTCTCTTTTAATTCACAGGTTTTAAGTCGGTCTGCCTTGTTGTCCAACGAGGGGCATACACGCGATGGGTCGTACTTGGGCTGCTCTTGGATGTTCGAGAGTAGCCTAGTTCTTCAAGTCATTTGTGTGTGCTTAAACTGGACCAGATGCTGGGCAACACAACAGCTCAGTGACTATCACTGTTTGCTGTGCAGACACATGGACTTGGGCCAGTGTTTGTGGGAGTTTGCGCATTCTCCCTGTGCTGGCGTGGGTTTTCTCCGGTTGCTCCAGTTTCCTCCCACACCCCAAAGATGTGCTATTTGGGCTGATTGGAGGAAATAAATTGTCCCTAAATTAGTTTCCCTCTATGTGGAATGCCATAAACAATAGATAAGGGTCATGGGTGGAGGGGGGACTGGTAATAAAACAGGCCCTTCGTTGGGCCGAAGGGCCTGTTCCCCGGGCTGTTTTTGTTCTTTGTACTTATGTTTACTAATTTACTGTAGGGTCTTAATTGAAACTATTTTACACCTCTTTCTCCTTGCCAGACTCACCAAATTCTCAGCTGTCACTGTTTAGCAAGCCATTCTACTTAGCAGAATCATGCGAGTACACACAGTTCTGTTCATTAATACATCTCCCTTGAATATATAATTTGTAGAAACACACGACTTATAACTGGTCAGTCAGCAGCCAGTCACAATAATAAACACTTACAGCTGACAGTTACGTACCACTAATGTGTAGTCTTAAAGTAAGAAAACTCAGTTAAATTTCAGTTTAATAACAACACACTATCTAACCCACTTAACAATAAATTCTACGCTCACCAAATTTCCTTCACCACACTGGTTAGAAAATTTATCTGGCTCTGTGTGTACACATCTCATTGTTATATTAGTACATACTGTTGCACAGTTAAGAAAACACAATTTTTTTTTAAGAACAATTCCAGTCAAAGGCAGAGTTTGAGATAAAATTTTTCAACATTTGAACTCAACCCATTTCCTTGTTTGACAAGAAATTTCTCATCATTTCACTCCTAGTTGATTAGCCCCTTATCCTGAGTCTGTGTCATGTTGTTCTAGCTTTCCCTGCCAGGGGAAACACCCATCAGTGTCTATGTTGTCAAGGTCCCTTCAGAATCTTGTATGTTTCAGCACAAAGAAAGAAGAAACATAGATCTTTCATGAAGCATAATATCACTGTCAGATTGCTGTTCTAAGTACACTTCTCTGCCCCCTGACTGAGCTATGCAATTCTAGTCAGGTCTTTTGTGCCTAACTTAATCAGAAATGCAGAGCGTACAGTCCGTCAGAGAACTCCAGTAGCAAAGCAGCATCGTTGAGAAGGCTAGATACGACCCTATTTTATGGTTTTAGTGACAATAAAGTAAGTTTTTAAATGTCTGGTATGAATGGATGAATGAATGAATGGGTAGGGTGACAGAATTGAGGTGGCAGGTGGATCGGGACCTAGATGGGTTGGGTCAGAGGACAGAATAATCAGGTGGCTGGACGGAGACAGTTCAGGTCAAAGGGTAGCTGTTTCTGTAGTATAGTGGTTATCATGTTCGCCTAACACGCAGAAGGTCACTGGTTCAATACTAGGCAAAAGCATTCAGTAAGTCTTGGGCAGCATGGTCAGTGCAGGCTTGGAATGCCGAAGGCCCTGTTCCTGTGCTGTAGTTTTCTTAGTTCTTTGGTAGTCACGTTCAGGAGGAAGTCAGGTGGCTGGAGTTCTTGTGATCAGGAGGGGTGGTTGGGTCATGTCAGGGGATTGGAAAGGGGTAAACACAGTAAAAAGTCTGACAACACCAGGTTTTAGTCCAACCTATTTATTTGATAATATACTCGCAAGCTTTCGGGTTAGCCCCTTTGTCAGGTGACTAAAACCTGGTGTTGTCAGACTTTTTACTGTGTTTATGCCAGTCCAACGCCAGCATACCCACATCATTGGAAAGGGGTATCCAGGGGGTTTAAGATAGTCTGGGGGTTTCATGGTTGTAGTTTGGAAGGAAGGGTGGTGTCGGAGGTCAGTGTAAGTGATTTTGGGGGGTCAGTTCTGTAGTTACCCAAAGATAAGGCTAGGAATTCTCTAACATTTCTTGTGTAACTATCCAGCACGGATATTTCAATTCTAATCCTAATTTGGAAACATTCATAGAGTGTCTGGGAGAGCAGAGGAATTGCCTGTCATAAGTTCAACATTCACGGGTAATTTCCTCTGAGTTGAGCATGTCTGAACTTTTGTGGGATCCTGATATGCATCTTGGGTCACGCGTCTGGTCTCTGATAATCTGAAAACCAGAAGATCTGGGCCAAAATTCTATGAAACACCTACATGTTCCACACAGTCCATTACAATGTATATGCATGCTAGAAAAGGATCACACTATTAAAACCATTCATCACAAAACACTCCACACCAATGTACAATGCTATTATCCTGTTGTTGCACAAAATCATATCCCAAAAAACTCATCTCCCCCTTCCATAGTACTATTCAGATATATGAGAATATCATGTAACTTAGACATCAATAGAGTTGCACTGCCAATTCATTGGAACTATGTAATTGTCCTGAATTGTTACAGGAAAAAAAAATTGTGACATGACTTCAAAGTTTCTCTTCAATTTCTCTCAAATTAATTTGTAACACAGATTTGAATTGCAATCAATGAAGTGATAGTAGGAAAATAAAATAAATGGAAAATATCTTTACTTATTGCTATTTTAAGCAATTATTGTGATAGAGCCTTATGGCCCTATTGTCTCTTTGCTTGTTTTAATGTTTGTATAACTATATATATTTGTTGTATCTACTCAGGCAACCCTTATTCAGAAAATATTTTAAGCTTTGACATTAATTTCCAGATGGCATATGATAGTTTTCAGAATTGGTAACATGCATCAAGGTAGGTATATTGTAAAATCATATGATGTGCTGATGATTTATCCAATTGTTAAGTTTTTCTTTAATCCCTTTTACTATTTTTCTGTTTTGTATACACCTTTTAATTACACATTAAAGCTAAACAACATAGGAAAGATTCCTGCAATGGCAAATTGGACCCTGGAATTAATAAGCAATAATTATACAGTTTGTAAATTGTAAAACTCCTGTTATGCAGCTAAATGCAAATAATGCTGTTAATAAGACAGAAACCAATGACCAAAAGGCCAATTTTTAAAGTTTGTTGAAAATCATTAGTAAATGTATATTAAAATTGATGACATCGGTATTTTCACATTAAAAAAGACAACATTTTAAATTCACTTTCAGATTCTTTTGAATACAGTTAAGTCATCTCATTCCAACTGCATTCACTAACTGAAAAAAAGTTATGCACTGTCATGTTAAATACTAAATTGAATTTGGCTGTTTTCTCAATACTTTTGCTTGAGGCACGGCATAGTCATTTTAAGCTCCAATATTACTCACTGAAATAAGCTCACTTGATCAATTAAGTTGCTTTAAAACATATCTTCCATCACAAAGACAGCTGCCTACATTGCAGGTGAATGTCATACTAATATTAGTGTTACCCTGATCATATGAAAGCATCCAAAGGAATTAGTATTGCTATGGTTTATAATAACTAGGGCTGAACACTATTTTGTTCAATTTATCCCACGATTCCTATTAAAGCGTATGTTTGAAAGAACTAAACAATTATAAAACTTCAGAAAAGGAGATAAAAAATAGAACTGAAAGAATGAATATGATTATGCTTTCATGAAGCATCTGAATCACACAACAGAATAATTCATACTTAAGATTTTCATACTTGGCTCACAAGATTTCCGTTCAAAGATATAGCTTCATTAGTCACCTATACATGCATTCTGCCAAATTATTTTGTAGTGAAAACAAGGATTATCTCATTTATTTCATTTTATTCTCAATCTAGTTTTGCTTCAGGCGTGCTGGCTGAGCAGATGCCAGCTATTGATTGGTTTTGCCCTATTGATTTCTTACCCTCCCTTCCTGCAAACTGTTCCAGCCTGACATTGATTGCACTAAAGCTCAAAAGACATATTGCACATCCCACAAACTGTCGAATGTATAGGAAAGAATCGTTATTCAAAGGTGTTCAGCTTCACTGGAGAACACTTTCATATCTTTCGGACAGAATGGATTAGATTAAAGGGCAATTTCTCAGAATTTTAGTTGCTCAGCTTGGCATAGTCTGAAGATATGTATAAAATATCTATGTACACACACGCATACATATGCAAAAGCATATCATTACTTTCTAATTTTATCAAAATGATGCAAGACAGCTGCAAGAGCACATTTCTTAAAACTGTTCAAATGAATCAAGTTCAATTTTTATACTTTTGATTTGTCAGATCCCTCATAGGGTCTCCCTCTCATTTCTACTGTGAGCCTCCAGCTAAGGTACATCTTAATCAGATTTGTAGTTCCAAGTACACTTACTCCATTAGTTTACCAGGAGGAGGTACATCCATATCAGAAATTAATAGGGACAACATTCTCCTAAGCAATTTGTTTGCCCCTGGGAAATATCTGTTTGGCAATGTCATGACGGAGTTGTTTACATAGATATCCCTTTTAGAAACTCTCAGCTTTGCTGAGGGTTCAGTTGGTACAAATCACTCCTTGTCGTGCGGTTGAGAAATAAGGCCAGAAAGTTGTTAGGTTTAATTTTTACTCTATGCTCTTCACAACCACTGTAGTTGCTGGGGCACCGTAATTGGCAATCTTGCCCTGTGGCTAAAAGAGGGGGTGAAAAAAAAGAGCAGCTTTCCCATTCCACATTGATACCCAGTGACCCCAACGATGCATAATAATGTGACGGATTAAGACCTTAAAATTCTGCTGTGGGATAATAGCATATGAATATTTAATATTTTAATCTGAATTTCCTTTGTCTGTTTTTTTGTGAAAAAACCCTTGCAAATTAAATGCAAGTAAGAAATTTAGGAGAATGTATGTGTTGCCATCTCATGTAATTTCAAAGCATTGTTTCCATCAGCACATTTTAGTTAATATTAACAACAATAACTTATGAAAAGTGTACAAAGTGTTTCATGAGAGCATGATAAGGAAATGTTAAATCAGAGACCAGAACCTTGGTTAAGGAGACAGGTTTTATCTAGTCTTATAGCAGGGAAGCAGGGTAGTGAC
This sequence comes from Carcharhinus amblyrhynchos, assembly GCF_965287045.1. Classification (NCBI taxonomy): domain Eukaryota; kingdom Metazoa; phylum Chordata; class Chondrichthyes; order Carcharhiniformes; family Carcharhinidae; genus Carcharhinus; species Carcharhinus amblyrhynchos. Next base: position 74,552,962 of record NC_137325.1, on the reverse strand, counting down.
TCACAGGGCGTATGGAAGGAATTAGGCCCTCTACCACTCAAAGTGTATTCCTACCCCCTCACCCACCTTTCGAAAGGATCTTCTCGTGCAAGTTCAAAAGGTGCAACATCTTCTACTTCCTTCCTTCTCAGCATCCAAAACCTCAAACACCCCTTCCAAGTGAATTAGTGATTTAATTGTACTTCTTTCAAGTTAGTATACTGCATTCACTGCTCACAATGAGAATTCTTCTACATTTGGAGACCAAATGCAGACTGGATGATTGTTTTCAGGACGCCTCTGTTCAGTCCACAAGGACGACCCTGAGACTTCTGTCACCTGTCATTTCAATTTTCTACCACACTCCCATTCTGATCCTTCTGTCCTTGCCCTATAGCATTCCAGTGAAGCTCAATGTACGTTTGAAGAGCAGCACCTTACCTTTCAACTCAGCACTCTGGACTCAAAACTGAATTTAACAAGACCAATCATAACCTCTGCCCTCATTTTGTTTTACATTTTTGGCTGGTTTGTTTTTCTCTTGTTTCTTTCTTTATTACTTGACTTACTCTTCACATACTTGTAGAATGCCTTGGGGTTTTCCTTAATCCTGCCTGCCGAGGCCTTCTCGTGACCCCTTCTGTCTCTGCTAATTTCCTTCTTATGTTCCGTTCCAACATATATGCTGATATTTTATGATATTCTATGATATTTTAAAAGTAATGTTCATGTTGGCCAAGCAAAGTTACCAAAAGGCATTAGTTTAAAACCAGAGGTCTGGGAACCAGTTAATCACAGTAAGAAATCTCACAACACCAGGTTAAAGTCCAACAGGGTTTTTAGGTAGCAAACACCACTAGCTTTCAGGGCTTTCCCCCTTTGTCAGGTAAAAGTGGGGAGTTCTGATCACAAACAGAGCACATAAAGGCACACACTCAGTTTACAGAAAACTGATTAGAATGCGAGTCTTTACAGTTACTCAAGTCTTAAAGGTGCAGACAATGTGAGTGGAGATAGCATTAAGCATAGTTAAAGAGATGTGTATTGTCTCCAGACAGGACAGTAAGTGAGATGTTGCAAGCCCAGGCAAGCCATGGGGGTTACAAATAGTGTGTCATGATCCCGGTTGAGGGCATTCTCGTGTGTGCAGAACTTGGCTATCAGCTTCTGCTCGATCACTCTGCGCTGTCATGTATCGTGGAGGCCGCCTTGAAGAACGTTTACCTGAAGATCAGAGGCCAAATGCCCGTGACCACTGAAGTGTTCACCAACTGCATGGTCTCCCCAGTGTACCATGCCTCGGGACACCCTTTCCTGCAGCGTAACAGGTAGACAACGTTGGCCGAGTTGCAAGAGTATGCACTGTGTACCTGGTGGATGATGTTCTCACGTGAGATGATGGCATCCATGTTCACGATCTGGCATGTCTTGCAGAGGTTGCTGTGGCAGAGTTGTGGTGTCATGGTCACTATTCTCCTGAAGGCTGGGTAGTTTTCTGCAGACAATGGTCTGTTTGAGGTTGTGCGGTTGTTTGAAGGCAAGAAGTGGGGGAGTGGGGATGGCCTTGGTGAGATGTTCATGGCGGAAAACCACACCAACCTCCTCAGAAGACAAACACGGGACACAGTGGACTGAGTATCCTTCATCGTCTAGTACTTCCCTGGAGCGGAGAAGCTACGACATCTTCTCCGGAGTCTTCAACATGTCATTGATGAAGACGAACATCTTGCCAAGGCCACAACCAGTTAGTCAGCAGCAGTCTTATTGGGAGGATCCCTGTGAGGGAACATATCCTGTTTACCCCAGTCCAATGCTGGCATCTCCACAACTGGTTAGTCAGCAGCAATCTTATTGGGAGGATTCCTGTAAGGGAACATATCTCACAACATTTATGTATAGGTGATTCACTGCCCAGACAAAGGATAGATAATTCCTTGTACGCAGGAACACATGTCTATTCAACTTGGCAGTGAGCTGGTGGGAATGTTTAGTTTGACCAGATGATACGCTGCAGGAAAGGATGTCCCGAGGCATGGTACATCGGGGAGACCATGCAGACGCTACAACAATGGATGAATGAACACCGCTCGACAATCACCAGGCAAGACTGTTCTCTTCCTGTTGGTGAACATTTCAGCGGTCACGGGCATCCGGCATCTGATTTTCAAGTAAATGTTCTCCAAGGTGGCCTTCACGACACACGACAGCGCAGAGTTGCTGAGCAGAAACTGATAGCCAAGTTCTGCACACATGCGGATGGCCCCAACCAAGAACTTGGGTTCATGTCACACTATTTGTAACCCCCATGACTTGCCTGGGCTTGCAACATCTCACTTATTTCCTATCTGGAGACAATCTCTTTAACCTATGCTTAATGATATCTCCACTCACATTGTCTGCACCTTTTAACACTTGAATAGCTGTAAAGCTTGCATTTTAATCTGTATTCTGTAAACTGAGTGTGTGCCTTTATATGCTCTGTTTGTGATCAGAACTTCCCACTCACCTGATGAACGGGAAACGCCCTGAAAGCTAGTGGCGTTTGCTACCAAATAAACCTGTTGGACTTTAACCTGGTGTCATGCGACTTCTTGCTGTGTTAACCCCAGTCCAACGTCGGCATCTCCACAACTGGTTAGTCAGCAGCAGTCTTACTGGGGGGATTCCTGTAAGGAAACATATCTCGCAACATTTATGAATAGATGCATTCACTGTCCAGACAAAGGATAGATATGTCCTTGTACGCAGGAATACATGTCTATTCAACTTGGCAGTGAGCTGGTGGGAACATTTACTTTGACCTGATGGTAGCGTTTGTCATTACCAGACAAGAGGGAAACAGTCAGAGCCAAAATGGAGACATGTTCGGACTGAGTTGGACAAATAAGATATCACCATGCTATTAAGTATCATTTGGTTGGCTAAGGTACTTGACAGAGATTTGTATTGATGGATATTGATGGATGTATTTTGGCCAAAAGTCCTGTTTCTGCGCTGTAGTTTTCTACGGTTCTATATTGGAAACAGTACTAAGAGATAGGATCTACAAATACTTGGATGGACAGGGACTTATTAGGGAGAGTCAACATGGCTTTGTGTGTGGTAGGTCACGTTTGACCAATCTATTAGAGTTTTTCGAGGAGGTTACCTGGAAAATGGATGAAGGGAAGGCAGTGGATGTTTGCCACATGGACTTCAGTAAGGTCTTTGACAAGGTCCTGCAAGGGAGGTTAGTTAGGAAGGTTCAGTTGCTAGGAATACATGGAGAGGTAGTAAATTGGATTAGACATTGGCTTCTTCCATTGAGCCAGCAAATAGTAGTGGAGGATTGCTTCTCTGAGTGCAGGCTTGTGACTAGTGGTGTGCTACAGGGATCAGTTCTGGGTCCATTGTTGTTTGTCACCTATATCAATGATCTGGATGATAGTGTGGTAAATTGGATCAGCAAATTTGCTGATGATACAAAGATTGGACGAGTAGTGGACAGTGAGGAAAGTTTTAAAAACTTGCAGAGGGATTTGGACCAGCTAGAAAAATGGGCTGAAAAATGGCAGATGAAGTTCAATGCAGACAAGTGTGAGGTATTGCATTTTGGGACGACAAACCGAGGTAGAACATACAATGTAAATGGTAGGACACTGAAGAGTGCAGTAGAACAGAGGGATCTGGGAGTACAGATACATAATTCCCTAAAAGTAGTCACAGGTAGATAGGGTCGTAAAGAATGCTTTTGGAACATTGGCCTTTATAAATCAAAGTATTGAGTAAAAGAGTTGGAATGTTATGGTGAGGTTGTATAAGAAATTGGTGAGGCCAAATTTAGAATATTGTGTGTAGTTTTGTTCACCTAATTACAGGAAGGACATTAATAAGGTTGAAAGAGTGCAGAGAAGGTTTTCAAGGATGTTGCCGGGACTTGAGAAACTGAGTTACAGAGAAAGGTTGAATAGGTTAAGACTTTATTCACTGGAGCATAGAAGCATGAGGGGAGATTTGATAGAGGTGTATAAAATTATGATGGGTATAGACAGAGTGGATGCAAGCAGGCTTTTTCCACTGAGGCTAAGGGGAGAAAAAAACTAGAGGACATGGGTTAAGGGTGAAGGGGGAAAAGTTTAAAGGGAATATTACTGGGAGCTTCTTCACACAGAGAGTGGTGGGAGTGTGGAATGAGCTGCCAGATGAAGTGGTGAATGCAGGCTCACTTTCAACATTTAAGAAAAGCTTGGATAGGTACATGGATGAGAGGGTTGTGGAGGGATATGGTCCAGGTGCAGGTCAATGGAACCAGGCAGAAAAATGGTTTGGCACAGCCAAGAAGGACCAAAAATCCTGTTTCTGTGCTGTAGTTTTCAATGCTTCTATGGTTCTATAACTGTTAAATAAAATTGATTTTAAGCTAATAAGAGGCAGAATTATTGATTAGAAAAGACTATAATTTAAAATTTTAAAGTTTATTCATTTGTTATAAGTAGGCTTACAAAAAGGAAAATTGATGTATTTAATAGAGGTAAATAGTCTCAGTACCAGGACATTGCTGCAGGAGTTCCACTGGGAGAACCAACCATCTGCAGATGCTTTATCAATGACCTTCCCTCCAATATCAATCCAAAGAGAGAATGTTTGTTGATGATTGCACAATTTTCTGTACCATTCACAATTCCTCAGTAGTGAACCAATCTGTGCCCACGTGCAGCAAGACCGCGACAACATTCAGACTCAGGTTGATAAATGACAAGTGACATTTGCACAACACAAGTGCTGAGTAATGACCATCTCCAGTGACAGAATATTGAACCATCTCCCTTTGACATTCAATGGCATACTGTGTTGACAAGAACCGATCAGAGGCTAGGAGTTCAGCAGCAAGTAACTCACTTCTTGACGTCCTCAAAGTCTGTCCACCATTTAGAAGGCCTAAGTCACTAGTGTGATAGAACATTCTCTAATTGCCTGGATGAGTGCTGTTCCAACAACATCCAAGAAGCTCAATCCCATCCAAAGCAAAACAACCTGTTTGATCAGCATCTCATTCACTACTGTATACATTCACTCCCTCCACCACTGACGCACACTGGCACAGTGTGTACCATATATAAGACAAACGGCAGCAACTCGCCAACACCTTCAACAGCACCTTCTTTAAATGCTGGAAAGTTTTTCGGTTTGAGCCATGGCCAATCATGGCGTCTGTCATGTCAAAGCCTTTGTCCATTTTTTAAAAAAAAGATTGAATGTCCCAGCCCATAACACATTCCTTAACATGCACTGATAGAAAGCATTCATTATTCATAACAACCTTGTAACGTGGACAGCTATTAATGCAAAATAATGAGAAAACAATCTCTTCAAAGGAAACAAAAATGTGGCCTCTTGCTGATGACAATGAGCTGTCATATAATAGTTTTTTCACAAACATATAACGTTTTCCCACAAAATATCAATAATACATCATGTCACAAATGCAAAACATTTTATTCACATTCTGCCTACATGGCACCCCTTTTAAATATACTTCAGATGCATTAACTTATACACATTTTTGAATGCCCATGATTGTGAAATACAAGTTATTTTTATGAAACTGCAAGCCAATGAGCAGTGGGAATCTTAAAATTGATCATTATCCCAGAGCTACTTCCAGGTGGAAGAAACAAGTTGACAATGCACCTGTAAAAAACAGGAATTAATAGAAAAGGTGCCGAAGGTCAGCAGGGTCATCTATTTGAAAGTCAATTTGCCTCAGTTTCTTCCAGACTATTCAATGAGGCTTTAATGATCCTCTTAGTCACAACAAAAAAAACAGTGCAGTGGAAATTGACCACAGCGGAGAGACTGTACAGGGAAGGGTGAAATCGTCAACTGTGACTAAGACCAGGAAGATCAAGGAAGGGTGGCACACTTCAGTCACAGTCAAAATGGATGTTATTGATGTCTTTGACAAGGACATTCTTGTGTATTGGGAAGTTTGGAAACCATATTCAAAGAGTGAATAGTGGAAAAGGTGAGCATTAACCTGGGTGACAACACATTGAAGGGCTTAGAAAAGGAGTGTGACATTGGGCAATGATTATAGGCGGCCAGGGTATGAAGCGCTATTTGAATATTATTTGAAGTAGGAAGACGAGTACATGAAGAAAGGAAGCTATTAATAATATCACAGAGCACTGGCCCAAAAGCAGGAAACAGTGTGATGGTACTTGAGTCAACAGGTATTTGAACAAGCAGTAGGCAAGTCTCATAGATGAAGATAGCTTGCTGAAATTGAGTGGGTCGTCTAAGGGTTATAGGATGAATTAAATAAGTTAGCAGAGCAACTTAGGTGGATATTCTTGATCTGTTGAGCTGAAAATATTTTTAAATTTCTGGTGTTTGCTGTGTGAGGTGAAAAGGAAGGTGCAGGTGGACAGGGATGGGGGGGGCAACAGAAGTTAATGAAGGAATGCTTAGCTATTGAGAATATTTCTTGGGTAACACTGGAGTAGTAACAGACTTAAATGATGAAGACAGTTCTGACAATCAGAAATCTAGCTAGTCATGTACCAACTCTGTTCCATCTGTGGCATTCTTCTTTTAAGTACGTAGTGAAAAAAGCTGTATGGTAGGAAGTGAGTGTGGGAGATAATGAGGGAATTGAAGATTTTAAGTGGTTGTTAAAAAATGTTCAGGATTGGAATTTCTTTTTGAATAGAAGCAGAGCTTGAAATAGGCTGTAGTTAGTATTGAAAGCTAGATAATGATTTCAAATGGTTTTGTAAAGATAAGGGGGTGGGTGATCCTCCCAGAAATTGGAGCAGAGCTGCATAAATTATTTAAATGATTATCTCAATATAATTTACATTTGAATAGCAGGTCTGGGACTGAAGTCTCTGGGGCCCACTAACCTCTCTTCTCCCTAACCCCTCACCACCAGGAATGTTTCACTCTAGCAGGGTTTACAATAGCTCCTCACTAGCAGGGAACTGGTGGCACAACATCGCTGGAGTGAAGGAGGGGGGCCACATTGAAGCTCCCCAGGAGTTGGGGGTGAGGGAGTGCCCCCAAGCACTGCCCACCAAGCACTGGGCAGTGCAAAGGGATTGGGATTGGGAGGGAGGCCAGCAGCAATCAGGGCTGTGCATTGGGGTAGCGGGAGTGCGGCTGCTGGAGGAGGGGGGTAAAAATCAGGAGATCGGGACTGCTGACCGGGGTGGGAGGAGGGGGTTGGGGGGAGGGGGATGTCGAGGCTGGCCTGGACATGTTCGAGCTGACCAGCAGTGCAGGGCTACTGCGCATGCACCGATCTCAGCACTCAGAGATCGACGTATGTACAGTAGCCTGCTCAGCACTATGCTGCCTGCCTCTCCAGCAGGAATGGGCACTACCCACCGCTGTTTTGCGTGAATCATGCTAGTGCACTCTGTAGTGCACAGACTGTGGGAGATTCATTTTGAAAATCCCGCTGAGAAGAGGGAGGATTTTCTTGAGTTTTTACACAAATTTGACACTTAAAAATTTGTTTGGGGAGAATCGCCCCCAAGATATTTAGAGTTTGTAAGATCTCAAGATGATCTGGCCTAGGAAAATGCTGGCCATGTGGATGGTTAATTTTATTCAGGGACCAAGGGAAAGGAGGAAGCAGAGTAAGGGAACAGAAAGGCTAAATTACAGATTTAGAACAGCAAGGATGACATGTCTTTACATGCAAAGTCAAACAAAAGAATGGTGGAAGGAGATTTCAGTTAGAAAGTTAACAGGAAATTTAGAGGACAGTCAACTGGCAGGTTGTTGAAGGAAGTGTGAAAAAAAAGTGTTCAGAAGAAGAGAATGTGCAGAGTCATGGGTCAGGGAAGAATTAGATTTGCTGCCACCAAATGGGTGCAGTAAGTGATGTAATACAACAATTAGTTAGGAATATGGCTGAACATGGGAAAATAAAATTGCCCGTTGTAATAAATTTCAGTGAGACCAAGGATAACATTTAATTAAGGACGATATTGTGAATAGAAAGAGCTTTTTTTTAAACTCACTTTTTCCTCCCATTCCAACTCAATTCAAGCTTGTGTACTTTTTCTACCCTCAGCTACAATGACATTCTTTCCCTGAATCTCCCTGTTCAAGCTGACATTCTGCCCACCCACCTTTTAGTTAATGCGGACATTGCGTCCTCACTTCCAGTCCCTAACTCTTCCCCTCTGGACGCTCCGGTTTCCTCCTACACTCCAAAAGTGTGCAGGTTAGATGAATTAGTCATGCTAAATTGTCCTTTAGCGTCCAAAAATATGCGGATTACGAGGATTAGCCATGATAAATGCATGGGGTCAAGGGGATGGGGGCGGGGAAGCAAGGTAAGATACTCTTTCAAAGAGTCGGTGCAGACCCGATGGACCAAATGGCCTCTTTCTGAATGTAAGAATTCTATGATTGTCATCCATTTCCTTCCCTTCCTTTTTCCTATCCTCCAGATTGTCCCCACTTTGGGTACCATTGTTTAAAGCAATTCCAGCTGCTGCATAATGTAGATGACAACTTCGGCTCTCTCTCAAAAAGTCCTACCTACAATATGCAGCAGCTAGAATCACATCGAATAAATGGGATGAATGGTGCTAAATGTGCCAGAGAAACTAGACACATGGAGCAAGGCTGACGATGCTGTCAGTGTGAACTACTGATGGTTGATGAATATAAAGGAAAAACTAGGTTGTTTCTAATTTTGCTTATTGTGTTAATTTATCATACAGCAATGCACATAAAACGTAAATAATTCATCAGTCCAAACTATTTCACTATCCCGGCTGAAGTAGGAATTAGAGCAACAAGAAGAATCATTAGGAGACCTGTTGTAAAAGGAAACTGAGTGAGTTACAGCTAATGAATAACATATATTCATATAATGTTTATTTCCTGAAACAGACTTTAAAATCCAGTTAAAGTAACCTTAGTAGTATGCAGTGTTCACTATGCTTCCATTTGCATTTTCAAGTGTTCAAATATAATTGTAATTATGCTTTTAGCAACTTTGGATTAAAAGCATTCAGCTTGATGCTCTATTCTTAGAATCATAGAAACCATACAGTACAGAAGGAGGCCAATCAGCCCATCGAGTCTGTGCCAACAACAATTCCACCCAGGCCCTATCTCCATAGTCCCACATATTTACTCTGCTATTCCCTCTAACCAATGCATCCCAGGACACTATGGATCAATTTAGCATGTCCAATGCACCTAACCCACACATCTTTGGACTGTGGGAGGAAACCCACGCAGACACGAGGAGATTGTGTAAGCTCCACACAGACAGTGACCCAAGCCAGGAATTGAACCCGGGTTCCTGGAGCTCTGAGGCAGCAGTGCTAACTACTGTGCTGCCTTCTAAACACCTCAGCAAGCTGGTGAAGATGGGGTAGAGGAAAATGGGGCAAGGAAGATGGTGTCTATTACAAAGCTTGTGTTCAACTGCAGCATCAGATGAATAAAAGGTAAGCAAAATCTTCCAAGAATTTTCTTGCTTTCAATTTATAGTTAATATCACCTACCAGATCAAATCATAGTATTAGTAAATCAAAGCAGGAGAGATCAGTTTTAATGGGGTGTGCTACATACCAGGATAATCTATCAGAATGCCTTTAGCTAACCAGCTGATCAAAGGAAGCGGCCTTGCTCCTCAACAGAATGAGATATCTGCATTTCTCTGCATTGTCAGTCACCTTCAACATAAAAAGAGTTCTAGCATTTCTGCTGATGATTACATCACTCTATTGGAGATTTCTTTCATGAACACATTCGCCATTCACGAAGGAATACATAACATTCCCCTTTGCAATATACTTAGTTTCTGAAATATTAAGCTTAGATATCTTACGATTCAATCCTGGTCCTTGCATTATAGTATTATGACTAATTATCTACAAAAGTTTTCTTTAAGAATCCTTTCAATTCAATCACAGATACTGATAGAAATTCATGCCTGAAACTGGATGACATTAAAGGTTGATGGTTGTCGCTTTCATTCGAATTGTATGTTCACCCACAGGGTTATTGGTTGGCTTATTCTGTCAGACTTTGATATCCCAACGGAATGAATTTCAAAGTATGGTTCATGAATAAAGTTATTGTTGGTCTACTATCACCTAGTTGCCTCTTTTAATTTCAAATACAAGTCCTCTGTGGACAAATAAAAATTAATAAGGTTTGAGTTCCCTGCTGTAGCTGCTTGCTCTTTAACCTTGCCCTATGTTTTAATCTTAAAAGAACACGATTTAACTAACACAGGCACCTTCTTCCGTGCCATTTTCAGAAACTCCGTTCATCAAATATACACAGAATGTCAACCCATGTCACAGTTTGCTGTTATATTACATTGTGTATGCTAATGCTATTTCTATGTAATTATCCCTATTGCATTATTGGGAATATTCTATATCATTTTCATGGAATACTCTAATATTATTAGTGTCAGATTTTTCTCCCATTGACTCACTGGTTAAATATTCCACCCAGTGTGGCATTAATCCCTGACATGTAGTGAGTTAATTGACTTCAGCTCAAGCAGCAATGGTGTGTAATGACTGTCCTTAAGCTAAGGAGAAAATTTTCAGAGTTCCGTAGTTTATTCCTCAATACTTCGAGATAGCAGTTGAACATGGAATGAGTTTCCATTTTCAGTGCTCCTAACATATAGCATCATCTTTTTTCTGGTGTATGAAATGGTCTCATACCTAGTTCTCACGTAGATGAGCCATATAAATATTGTGGTCACAAGAGCAGGTCAGAGGTTTGGAATCCTGCAGTGAGTAACTCACATGCTAACTCCCCAAAGCCTGTTCATCATCTCCAAGGCACAAGACAGGAGTGCGATGGAATAATTGCCAATTGCCTGGATGAGTGTAGGTTCAACAACACAAGCAAGCCACTCGATTAGAACACCATACTTAACCTCTGATAAACAGTAACAACAACATGTACCATTGACATGGTGCACATCAGGAGCCTTCCAAGACTCCACAGGCCACACATTCCAGATCTCTGACCTCTACTTCCAAGAAGGACAAGAGCAACACACGTATGGAAACACCATCACAGAGCATCCTGACTTGGAACCATATCACCGTTCCTTCAAAGTTGCCAGATCAAAGGCCTGGAGTTCTTTTCCTTATGGCATTGTAGACATATCTACACTACATGACTGCATTGGTTCAATAAAGCAGCTTACTTTCTTAAGGGCAACTGCTTGGCAACAAATGCTGGCCTAACAAACAACACTATCATTTTGTGAAAGAAAAATAAAAGATTATTAGGATTGCTGAAGCACACTGCAGGATAGTTGCTTCAGGGGAACATAAGTTTGTTAACCTCTCTCAGGATGTCACCATTCATCCTTCCACCATAGTGAATCCACTAGTACCATTGCTGTTACCTGTCAGCCAGCAAACCTGGACTGCTGCCACAATGCCAAAATGGTGTAATCTAAAGGAGCAGAGTAGTTTAAGGTCATCCTTCAAGGCCCTCTGTAGCCTCCTCCACTGAAAGTCAGCAGCTTTCAACCAGCTACTAGCCTGGCATTATGTAACAGCACTTGAACAGACAAATGTCCAGAGAGACAGGAACTGAAGAGAATGCACAAGGGTGAATAGTTGACATTTTTACACAACTGACATTACTCAATTGATAAATTTTATCTGGGATGTTTATTTTGTGTTGGTTTTTACTTTAGCAATATGGGCAAGGCCAAAGGGATACTAGAATAGTCAGCAATACCTGATGGCAAAATCTGTGTTCTCGTAATGGCAAGGTTACAGATATGTGCTCAGCCAAGTATTGCAGGGCTTTCCCAAATAAGTTCAGGCAGTATGAGCACTGTTTCAGTATGCCAATGGATTGCTCTATTTCTTGTGGCAGCATTGATTTTGCTGCATGCATGCTACTCCACGTATGCATGAATTCTGCACAAAGTCACAAGCTATGTTTCAAAGGATACCAAAGGTTAGCCCTTCTCACCTGGTAGCCACAATCTAGCTTGTTGTATTGGTTCAAATACAGATGGCACAGTGAACTGCTGAGAAATGTAGACAGAATGACTGCTGCCAGAATATCTGGCAATGACTTGTATCGTATACAGCGTATGATTGAACAGCACCTGGCCATCAAGGAAAAGGAAGAAACGAGTCTATTTGGTTTTTGGTATATCTCAGAATTGACATGCACCACCTGCAAAGCAATGAGTATGCACTCAATGACACCCTGCAGCATGGTGATGCCTGCAAAGTTCATGAAGCTGCATGTTTTCCCAACCTGTTTTGCACAGATAAACAAGAATAAAATTTGTCTCTTTATCTCTCCTGGAATTAGGGGGTAGGGGGTGGTGATATCATTGCAACCCCTATGCAACAATAGACGCAACTGGGAGATGTTCCAGACCTTCTGCACCATGCAAGAAGCCCAAAAGTTGAAAGGCCATAGTCACCTGCAAACTACTGGAAATACTATTGGTACCCTGTTCTGAATGATAGATTTTGCTGCACATTGGCAGATTTCAGTTCTCCGTATATCCTTGGTTCACAGACAAACATAGACAAAAAAGTTGAATTTCAGAGCTGAGGTGAGAGGGGCCGTCTTTGATATCAAGGCAGAATGACTGAGTGTAGCATCAAGGAATCCTGGCAAAGCTGAAGTCAAAGGGAATAAGGGAGAAAACCCTCCACAGGTTGGAGTCATACCTGGCACAAAGGAAAAGGACTGAGGTGGTTAGAAGTCAATGATCTGAGGTCCAGCGCATCACTGCCGGAGTTTCTCAGGGCAATGTCCTAGGCTCAGCCATCTTTAGCTACTTCATAAATGACCTTTCTTTCACCAAGTCAGAGAATGTTTGCTAATGACTGCGCAATGTTCAGCATCATTCATAACTCCTCAGATATTGAAGCAGTTCATGTCCTAATACAGCGCGACCTGGACAATATCCAGGCTTGGACAGACAAGGGGCAAGCACTATTCATGCCATACGTGTCAGGCAATGACCATCTTCAACAAGAGACAATCTAACCATTGTCCCTTGCTGTTCAATGGCATTACCATCATTGAATCCCACACTATCAACATCCTAAGTGTTACCATTGAATAGAAACTAAACTGGTCTAGCCATTTATTAGGTAAATCACCAGGACCGGACAGGGTATTCCCTCGGACCTTGAAGGAGACTACAGTTGAAATTACAGGGGCCCTAGCAGATATATTTAAAATGTTGGTATCCATGGGTGAGGTGCCAGATGATTGAAGGATAGCTCATGTTGTTCCGTTGTTTAATAAAGGTTCAAAAAGTAATCGGGGAAATTATAGGCTGGTAAGCTTGACATCAGTAGTAGGTAAATTATTGGAAGGAGTACTAAGAGATAGGATCTACAAATACTTGGATGGACAGGGGCTTATTAGGGAGAGTCAACATGGCATTGTGCACGGTAGGTCATGTTTAACCGATCTATTAGAGTTTTTCAAGGAGGCTACCAGGAAAGTGGATGAAGGGAAGGCAGTGGATGTTGTCTATATGGACTTCAGTAAGGCCTTGGATAAGGTCCCGCATGGGAGGTTAGTTAGAAAGGTTCAGTTGCTAGGTATACATGGAGAGGTAGTAAATTGGATTAGACATTGGCTCAATGGAAGAAGCCAGCGAGTGGTAGTGGAGGATTGCTTGTCTGAGTGGAGGCCTGTGACTAGTGGTGTACCACAGGGATCAGTGCTGGGTCCATTGTTGTTTGTCACCTATATCAATGATCTGGATGATAATGTGGTAAATTGGATCAGCAAATTTACTGATGATACAAAGATTGGAGGAGTAGTGGACAGTCAGGAAAGTTTTCAAAACTTGCAGAGGGATTTGGACCAGCTAGAAAAATGGGCTGAAAAATGGCAGATGGAGTTTAATGCAGACGAGTGTGAGGTATTGCACTTTGGAAGGACAAACCAAGGTAGAACATACAAGGTAAATGTTGGGACACTGAAGAGTGCAGTAGAACAGAGGGATCTGGGAGTACAGATACATAATTCCCTAAAAGTGGCGTCAAAGGTACATAGGGTTGTAAAGAGTGCTTTTGGAAAATTGGCCTTTATAAATCAAAGTATTGAGTATAAGAATTGGAATGTTACGGTGAGGTTGTGTAAGGTAGTGGTGAGGCCAAATTTAGAATATTGTGTGTAGTTTTGGTCACCTAATTACAGGAAGGACATTAATAAGGTTGAAAGAGTGCAGAGAAGGTTTTCAAGGATGCTGCAGGGACTTGAGAAACTGAGTTACAGAGAAAGGTTGAATAGGTTCGGACTTTATTCCCAGAGCATAGAGGAATGAGGGGAGATTTGATAGAGATGTATAAAATTATGATGGGTATAGATAGAGTGTATGCAAGCAGGCTTTTTCCATTGAGGCTAGGGGAGAAAAAAAACTAGAGGACATGGGTTAAGGGTGAAGGGGGAAAAGTTTAAAGGGAATATTGGGGGGGGCTTCTTCAGTAAAAAGTCTGGCAACACCAGGTTTGAGTCCAACCGATTTATTTGATAGTAAACTCACAAGCTTTTGAGGGGACTCCCTCTTCGTCAGGTGAATGGAGTGTTCTGGCCTCGGACAGAGCATATAAAGCACAGACAGTTTAGAGATTACTGATTAGAATGCGAATCTTTACACCTAACCTGCTGTTCAAGTCCTAAAGTGGCTGACAATGTGTGTGGAAGGAGCACTGATCACAGGTTAAAGAGATGTGTATTGTCTCCAGACAGCACAGTGAGTGAGGTTTTGCAAACCCAGGCAAGTCACGGGGGTTACAGATAGTGCGACATGAACCCAAGATCCCTGTTGAGACCGTCCTCATGAGTGCGGAACTTGGCTATCAGTCTCTGCTCAGCGAGTCTGCGCTGTCGTGTGTCGTGAAGGCCACCTTGGAGAATGCTTACCCGAAGGTCAGAGGCTGAATGCCCGTGACCACTGAAGTGTTCGCCAACAGGAAGGGAACAGTCTTGCCTGGTGATTGTCGAGCGATGTTCATTCATCCATTGTCGTAGCGTCTGCACGGTCTCCCCAGTGTACCATGCTTCGGGACATCCTTTCTTGCAACGTATCAGGTAGACAATGTTGGCCGAGTTGCAAGAATATTTACCGTGTACCTGGTGGATGGTATTCTCACGTGTGATGATGGTATCCGTGTCGATGATCCGGCAGGTCTTGCAGAGGTTGCTGTGGCATGGTTGTGTGGTGTTGTGGTCACTGTTCTCCTGAAGACTGGGTAGTTTGCTGCGAACAATGGTCTGTTTGAGGTTGTGTGGTTGTCTGAAGGCAAGAAGTGGGGGTGTGGGGATGGCCCTGGCGAGATGTTCGTCTTCATCAATGATATGTTGAAGACTCTGGAGAAGATGTCGCAGCTTCTCCGCTCCGGGGAAGTACTGGACGACAAAGGGTACTCTGTCCACTGTGTCCCGTGTTTGTCTTCTGAGGAGATCGGTGCGGTTTTTCGCTGTGGCGCATCGGAACTGCCGATCTATGAGTCGAGCGCCATATCCTGTTCTTATGAGGGCATCTTTCAGCGTCTGGAGGTGTCTGTCACGATCCTCCTCATCTGAGCAAATCCTGTGTATACGGAGGGCTTGTCCATAGGGGATGGCTTCTTTAACATGTTTAGGGTGGAAGTTGGAGAAGTGGAGCATTGTGAGATTGTCTGTGGGCTTGCGGTACAGTGAGGTGCTGAGGTGACCATCCTTAATGGAGATGCATGTGTCCAAGAATGCAACTGATTCTGGGGAATAGTCCATGGTGAGTCTGATGGTGGGGTGGATATATGATGATATCAACAAATTCCACCCCACCATCAGACTCACCATGGACTATTCCCCAGAATCAGTTGCATTCTTGGACACACGCATCTCCATTAAGGACGGTCACCTCAGCACCTCACTGTACCGCAAGCCCACAGACAATCTCACAATGCTCCACTTCTCCAGCTTCCACCCTAAACATGGTAAAGAAGCCATTCCCAATGGACAAGCCCTCCGTATACACAGGATTTGCTCAGATGAGGAGGATCGTGACAGACACCTCCAGACGCTGAAAGATGCCCTCATAAGAACAGGATATGGCGCTCAACTCATAGAACGACAGTTCCGATGCACCACAGCGAAAAACCGCACCGATCTCCTCAGAAGACAAACACGGGACACAGTGGACAGAGTACTCTTCGTCGTCCAGTACTTCCCCGGAGCGGAGAAGCTACGACATCTTCTCCGGAGTCTTCAACATATCATTGATGAAGACGAACATCTCGCCAGGGCCATCCCCACACCCCCACTTCTTGCCTTCAGACAACCACACAACCTCAAACAGACCATTGTTCGCAGCAAACTACCCAGTCTTCAGGAGAACAGTGACCACAACACCACACAACCATGCCACAGCAACCTCTGCAAGACCTGCCGGATCATCGACACGGATACCATCATCACACGTGAGAATACCATCCACCAGGTACACGGTAAATATTCTTGCAACTCGGCCAACATTGTCTACCTGATACGTTGCAAGAAAGGATGTCCCGAAGCATGGTACATTGGGGAGACCGTGCAGACGCTACGACAACGGATGAATGAACATCGCTCGACAATCACCAGGCAAGACTGTTCCCTTCCTGTTGGCGAACACTTCAGTGGTCACGGGCATTCAGCCTCTGACCTTCGGGTAAGCATTCTCCAAGGTGGCCTTCACGACACACGACAGCACAGAGTCGCTGAGCAGAGACTGATAGCCAAGTTCCGCACACGAGGACGGTCTCAACAGGGATCTTGGGTTCATGTCGCACTATCTGTAATCCCCGTGGCTTGCCTGGGTTTGCAAAACCTCACTTACTGTACTGTCTGGAGACAATACACATCTCTTTAACCTGTGTTCAGTGCTCCTTCCACACACATTGTCAGACACTTTAGGACTTGAACAGCAGGTTAGGTGTAAAGATTCGCATTCTAATCAGTAATCTCTAAACTGTCTGTGCTTTATATGCTCTGTCCGAGGCCAGAACACTCCATTCACCTGACGAAGAGGGAGTCCCCTCGAAAGCTTGTGAGTTTACTATCAAATAAATCGGTTAGACTAAAACCTGGTGCTGTCAGACTTTTTACTGTGTTTACCCCAGTCCAACGCCGGCACATCCACATTGGGGCTTCTTCACACAGAGAGTGGTGGGAGTGTGGAATAAGCTGCCAGATGAAGTGGTAAACGCGGGCTCACTTTTAACTTATAAGAAAAACTTGGACAGATACATGGATGAGAGGGTTGTGGAGGGATATGGTCCAGGTGCAGCTCAGTGGGACTAGGCAGAAAAATGGTTCGGCACAGCCAAGGGTCAAAAGGCCTGTTTCTGTGCTGCAGTGTTCTATAGTTCTATATAAATACTGTGGCTCGAGCAGGTCAGAGGCTAGGGCAAGTATCTCACACCCTAACTTCCCAAAACCTGTCCACTCTCCTCAAGGCACAAGTAAGAGTGTGATGGAATACTTTCCACTTGCCTGGATAAGTGCAGTTGCAACAACACTCAAGGAGATTGACACCAGGACAAAGCAGCCTGCTTGATTGACACCTCTTGCACAAACATTCACTCCCTCCACCACCGACAAACAGTTCCTGCAGTGTGCATCATCTGCAAGATACACTGCAGGAACTCACCAACGACTTCTTAGATACAACCTTGCAACCACACAACTGCTAGCATTGTAGAAGGACAATGGCAGCAGACACATGGGAAAATGACCACCTGGACATTCCCCACCCTGTTTTGGAAACATATTGCTGTTCCTTCACTGTCGCTATGTCAAAATCTTGAAATTCCATCCTTAACAATACAGAGTGCATCTACACGACAGGAACTGCAGCAATTCAAGGCAGCAGCTGTGGTGATTATCCCTTACTCTGCTGTGTTGCCCTTAAAGGGACAATATCCAACCATCATCACAGCAACTTACCACCAACTTCTCAAAGCAATTAAGGATGGGCAATAAATGCAGCCTGAGTCAGTAATACCCACAATCTGTATATTAATAATAATTTTTAACTATACCTACTAATACACCTACACCTGGGAGCAAGTGGCTATGCAAAATCTTTGGAATCAGAATCTGTCACACTCTGTAGACTTTATTAACTTTACAGTTTTATAGAAACTACCAAGTACATTCACAATCACAGCAATAAAATCAATGACCAACAATGATCCCATTAAACAGGTTGATGTTCCTTCTTGTTGCTGAACATGCATTTATCTGTATGGATTTAAGAGTGGAGATAGCTGGAATGTCGAACTCTGAACTGGTAGAATTGGTGTCAAATCTGCATTACAAACTGATTGACATTATAATGTGCATACTCACAAATTTCCAGCAGATCCTTCCAGCACTCCCTCACCAAAATGGTGTCTACCTGAAGTATGTTACAGCCAAATTATGCATGTAGCACTAAAAGACTGGTGGTAAGGATCCAATTTTGGAGCCAGTGGCTACAAAATGCTATTTTCTAAAAATACATCATGGGCAGGATTCTTCAGGCGACAGGGTTTCCCGTCCTCTCACCCAGAGTCAACAGCAAATGCATCCCTGTCAATCACAGCAACCCACAGTCATTTAACACCCTAATAATTGGCCACTTAAGAGCCTCAAACTTGGGTAAGAGCAGATGGGCCATCCTGGGCCTCACCAGCCTACATAAAATTTCAGACAGGTTGAGGTCAGACAAGAAGGTGGCAGGAGAAGTGCTCGGGGAATTTTCCAGCCCCACTGTCAGCACAGAACTGTTAAGATTGTGTCTCATGAATGCTGGTCATAATGGTCTTAACAGAGACTGTCCATGACCTGGACTTACAGGTAATGCTGGGGGCAAGGTTGTTGGTAAATGTTACACTTCATTCAACATCATACTATGTGCAGTACAGGCTTAGCGCATAGAGCAATCTCTCTCTATGCTCTGTTGTCACATGATTGAATATTTACATATTTAACATTAATCCTTTATACTGCAGACATGTTTCCCCACTCATTGCTGTTTGCTCAAACAGTCCATTTCAGTTATAAATAACACTGCAACACTGCATAAGTATATTATTTGATCTGTGGCCATTATTCCACCAGCTGTAGGTTAGTATGAAAAAAATTATATTGTCTTATTCATCCAACATACTTGTTAAAAAAAAATCACATTCTGTTTCACAGTCTGACAAAATTGCTGCTGAAGATTTTGCTTTGAAATGTGGGCCAAATGAATTAAGTGCTAAAAAAAATTGTAATTCAGTATTACTTGATCTTAAAAGGCTCTCAGCTGGCTGAATGTCACTAACACTTGATGAGATATCTAGGATAACTGAAGGTTGTCATTAATGGGGTTTCCTGCTGTTATTTCTGTCAGTGATTTATTTCCATAGCATCCAGCGGGTGGAGGTCAGGTGAAAAGGGGGAGGTAATTCACTTGGGGTGGTATTTTTCTTTTTACAGCCCGACTCATTAGAAAATAGTAATTCATACCTAATTAGCAGTTGTCTGTCGTGGCGCTTTGAACCCTTCATGAGCTTCATAACAAAATCTGTTCTGTAACATACTTAGCTCAATGACCTAGCTATCAACAACAAAGGCTATGGAATTAGGTGCCATGTACTTATAGTCACATATCAATCTATCATAACTTAATTATAACGAAGCAGCAGCATTGCAGAATGAAGATTATTTCTCACCAAATTTATCTCATATGCTTAATCTTCCAAATGTATGCACATTGATAAGATATTTATTTACTTCAGAACAAACCTGAACCAATAAATTGGTAGTTATTTAATATCATTTAAAAACATTAGGCTGCTTTAGAAGAAAAAATATTGATTGAATCTAGATTTATTTTGTCAAACTATATCTTTACTTTTCTTAACTCCAGAATCTGCTGCTCTTTGGAAATACTCAACTTAACTTTGGTTGGAGTCTAAGCTGAAACCTAGCTAGGCCTTGGATATACTAATGATTGATCTTGAACTGTAGTTTTCAGAATGACCTTCTGGATGCAGATGCTCTCTGAGGTAGGCAAAGCTAATGGCCAAAGGGGACAGTGCAGGGAGCAGTATTCACTGAGAAGTTCAACTTCATCAGCCCTCAGAAGGGTCTTGCATGATTCCAACTAACGAAACCAGTCATTGATCACTGATGTACTTGTGACTTCCTGAAGAATAAACATTTAATTTTGGATTTATTTTAAAGTGGTCTCCTTGCAAAAGTGCCCACTCAGGGACAACTCTTCCTTCTTTCTAGTGTGGATGATTGAGGCTGGATATGGGAGAATGCATCATGCATCGTGGTTAACTGCAAATGGTAATCATCAACAGGAATCCTAAACTGACTTGTCATTCAGGCATCTTAAAAGAATCCCTAGTGACAAGATTGTAATGTGCAAGAAGGAATCTTTCTTAGGCTTACCTGAAGTTCTCGACAGATGGACTATGGTACTTATGTTGGTCTGTACTTGCCTGTACCAATAGCCCTGCATATATAACATACAAGTATTTAATGTTGTATGCTACATTTTGTATCAATGACCTTCAATTGTTGTCACATCATCTTTCAAAGTCAATTTCTTAAATATTTTTAAAAAGACATTTAAATTTAACCAAGCATATGATCAATTTACAGTTCTTTTGAAAATAAAGAGCATTAATACCATCCTGGGATGCTCACTGAAAAGTCTCAATAAACTGAAACCTAAACGTTTGCAAGCCATTGTAACAGTTCTTTGAGCCAGCAGTTAGTGACTAGCTATGGATTTGCCTATTAAAAGCAATGACCTTAAAGGGTGAGGCAAGGTTGATGTTAACTCTGTTTCTCACCACAGATGCTGCCAGACCTGCTCAGTTTATCCAATATGTTTTTATTTCAGAGTTCCAGCATCTGAAGTATTTTGCTTTTATTAAGGTTGTTAGCTACTGTGTTCCACAGTAACCAAGAGTAATGTTGGCTCACATTTTCCAGGAACCAAAAGTAATTACTCCATTATATCTGAGTATAACTGTAACAAATGTCTTTCCAAATTATTTTAGTGGTCATGTGGGTCTTTACTGCTCTTCCATAACCCAATGCACCTTCTTGTAATAGGCAAACTCTGTTTCAACTTAAGGAATACATGGAAGATCACCTTATTCATTTTTATAAATGTACTCATTGTTTTGCCATGTAAATTTTCTGAGATTAGAATATTTGAAGATGTGAAATTTTTGCAACACAATTTGAATTATCATGATTATTCTTATAAAAATAAAATTGCCCATTAAGATCCTAATTGTTACAGTCCCATGTTGTGCAGTGCTACTTTCAATTTCATCCAACTATATATAGAACAATGAGGTCCATTCAGTTCTTTAGCACTTCAGAATTAACAGCACTAAATATTTGTTAAAAGAATGTCATCGATTTCTGCCAATTTTAAAATTCTTTTGCTTTCTAATATCATAATTTAGAAGCTTTCAAACTTGCAAACATTCATTGAAGTTAAAATATTTCACAGTACATGAATAAAATTAATATTCTTGGAAACTAATAAAATTTGTTACTGTGACCAAATCCACTGATTATATAGATTACTGTGTTATCATGCACAAAGAGTATAAAAGGCAAATTAAAATAATTAAGAATACCTATACTTGAAATAAGTGTGAACATAATGTCTTCCCCCACTTGGTATTTGTTGCATTGCACCAATTAACTCAATGTAACTAGCCAGTCTTTTTTTTTTAAATCAAAACTTGGCTGCAGGTTGTATCTTTATTAATTATTCTATTGTCTCTAAATTTTCTGTATAATATAAATACTGACATGATTTAAAGATTTGAGCAGCCAGCAAAATTGCCATTGACACAACTCATAAGCTGGCATCAACAAATGGTTACAGTGATTTGTGACTGATGAATATTAGAACTAACACTTCAGCTAATAGAAAATGAGTTTTTTTGTCCCTCATTAAATTGTCAGCACATCCATTTCAGGATTATTCAAAATTGTCAACCACAGGCAGAGTTCAGGTGGTTATGTAGTACAGTGTTGTCTTAGAGGAATTGTATTTGTGACAGTCTGTACCAGCAGCAATCACACAACCATTTACATTCAGATCTGCTGAATGAACTGCAGTAGATACTAACTTCTCCCTAAGATCTACTTCAAATGGGGACACAATGAAACATTGTTTGCCCAGTTCTTGTACTAGACAGTAACATCTTATTGAACAATATCTTAAGTATAGAAATAAGATTGCACTGGGCTTTGTTCCCAAATGTTACAGTCCTGTGTTGTGTGGTGCTACTGTCAATTTCATCCAATTATAGGCAGAACACTGAGGTCTATTCAGTCCTTTAGCACTCCAAAATTACCAGCACTGTCTGTGTATGTAATTGTGAAAAGAGAGCCATCAATTTCTGTCAAATTAAAAATGCTTCTGCTCTCTTGCATCACGATTTAAATGAAAGGTTCATAAGAAATCCTTCAATTAAAAATCTGATCCATGGTTTGAGAACAGGCACCAAATGGCACTGAGCAAGTCAACTGACAATTGTATGAGACTAAATTAGAGTCAGCGAAGGTTTTAATATAAAAGTCCTTCTTTTCAGCCATTCACATTCATGTCAGATTCTAAAAGGAAGGCTATAAAATAAAAAAGGAAAATACAGGATGTAAAGTGAAACAGCAACTTATATTTTTGACTGCAAGCAGCATACAATTTGCAATTTGTTCAGGTCTTTTTCATGATTAAATCAACATCTGAATTCTCAGCCAGTTAAAAAAAAGTCAACAGCAATTTAAGCATAAAGATTTAATTTACCATTAATCACTTAGATCTGATTGGAAAGGACTTGACATTCAAAAATTTTGATTTGGTGCATAATAAATTCAATTTACCAATTACGTGAAACATTTAGTTATGGTTGAGGCTTTTCCAATTTTTTTTTCCTCATTGTAATAGGCTTAGAGAGATCAAACCTACAATTTCCATACGTTCCTACATTGAGTTACCATATCCCCAGGTCTGTCAACTAACCCTCATCATGGTAAACTGCCCACTAGAGAACATGGAAGATACTCATCATCTCTTATCAATCTAGAAAATGGAAAATATTCATGACACTAGACTATTTCACACAGGCTTTATTACTGAACAGATTGAACTAATATTTGAATAATTCACATAAGCAGAAATTAAGGCAACGTAGTGAGCAGCATAACTGATAACTTGCAATTGATCTGACAGTTTAAGTGATTTATCATTCTTCCAGTTCCTCCAACAAACTCTTGAAAATCTCTAATGATGAGTCATAATGCTTCTCATAGAATTCACAATAAATCTCTGCACATGAACCAGCAAGGTGAATAGAACCAACAAACTCATGTGGCCACATTATTTTTTCTATTCACTTCAATGGAAAATAAGACTAGGCAGGGTGTAAAATGGGTTGCAGTTTCACTATCCTTCCAATTTACAATTGCCCATTTTGCTCTACTACAAGAGATTCAATTTCATCTCCAGAATCTCACTGATATAAAAACAATTTTTTTGAAGATGATAATGCAAGCAGAATGCTATATGCTCATCATTTTTATAAACAATGAGATGATCATATCGGATTGTGTCACTTTCCTGGTATTTTCTCACCACCATCTCACAGATAACATTTGGAAACTACACGTTAGTCTGCCTCATTACATCAGAGCTTGTTCACGCAAAGCAAAGCTGAAGAATATTTCATAGAGCATTAATTGAAGATACATCAGCTGAGAAATTGCTGTCTGTGATGCGAATGAACCAATGCCACTTTCTGGCCACTATCGTAATTAGGCTGCATCTCTTTTATTTTAATTGCCTCTACTAAAGTCATGAATAGAAGGATATTGCACAAGTTTGATGTAGGTTTATTTAATTAAATCCAATCAGCAATTTTGAGGTTACATTCTTCAGTCCAAAAATTATAGTTCTGGGAAACATCACAGAATACAAGAATATAATTTAATTTACACCTAAGACATATTAAAGGATTAATTGATTACGGTTCAGGAACCTAATGTTACATTTTCGAAAACTCATTTTTAGTATGGCTTAACCTCATGTGAGTTTTATGATAACCCCAGTACATGACCCCATATTTGAGTAAAATCAGTAATGTTTTAAGTGTTTATCTCTTGTGCCTGAGCAGTCAACCAAGAGCTGTTTTGAGGTAGCAAGATATGCGGTATAGTAGATTGCTGAAGGAACAAAAAAAAATCATGACAGCTGCCTGGAAATCCTGTGCACACCAGTTATACATTGGGATAGATGAACTCTCCTGAGTGATCTGGAGATACCTTCACTGTCATGTATGTGTGTGTTGATGATGCCCTGCAACTGTGGGAAGCCAGTCAGAGCCACAAACACACCAAGCGCCCACTCACTCACAATGTGTACATAATTGGCAATGCTGGCAAACAAGCCAACAGTCACCTGTCTTGCGTATTTATGGGCTGACTGCAAGATCCCGTAAATGTCTCAAACAGAACCCTTGAAGAACCAAAAGGATAACAAGCTCAGGGTGGTGGTGACATTGACAGCTACTGGTAAAGTGTGGCCACCATATCTACTTGGTAACAGTTCTTGTTCCGACAGACTGCAAATGTCTGCCTGATACAATCTGCTCCAACAGATTTAGGAAACTTAAATTTGGCCAACCAACTCTCTGTGTCAGGTATGACATCCTGTGAACTGTCTCTCTCTGCTGTTCCCCTCGCTTCTCTGGAAATCCTGACATAAGAACTGAAAGCATTATTTCCTTGTATTACTGCATAAGCTGTTGGAAGGCAAGTGCAGAACGTAGATATTGTTGTAACTGAGTGATTAACATATTCAAATTTCAACCCAGTCCACTTGGGAAGGTTGGCTGCACAAAGCCCAATGTGTTAAAGTTAAATCAATGGTTTGGAGCTGGCATCCTGAAGTACTCACACTTTTCCTATACTTAACACTGCACCAAACCCAAACCCCATGCTCATCCAGGTTAAAATGCATTTGTATCCATGTTTTCAAACAGATGAGAAATGCTATTTATTGTGTACTTATTTTACCGTTATACCTTTTCATCAGATGTCAAGGAATCTATCAGGCATGTTCCATTTTATAATCTGAAAATAAAACCTTCCTTGAAGATAACCATTTGGCCATCTGCCTAATTGTCACACTCCAGATAATGACATCTGGATTTGAATCCCCTGATAAAACAGAACATGGTGCATCAAATTTCATAAATGTATTACAATCCAACTGAGCAATTCACATGCTTATAAAGGCAATCAAGTATCACAACATTTGACTATTAGTGAGCAAATAAAGCTCGCATTCATGAGTGAACCATTCTGGCTGGGAAGAGGAAATAATTTCCTCAGTTATCCACAGAACAGCAATAGCTTGTTCAGAGTCAAAAGAAAGGGGAGATGAAGGAAAGCTAAAGTTAGACAACTGGAGAGGTATAAAGGATTGGAGAAACGTAGGGCTGGAGGATAACACAGAGATAGATACTCTGTGTAGGAATGGATTCAAACACATGATGAAAATGTTATATTTAAGGTGAAGCAGTATCAGGGGTTAAAGCAGGTCACATGGACAGGCGTGATGGACAAACCAGGTGTGGGATAAAATAACCTGACACATATGGAGGATGAGAGGCCGGCAAGGAGGGTATTGGAGCAACCAAGGCAGATTTTCCTAGTTTACACTGAGGCACACTAGATTACCTAAATTCAATAAACATTGTAAATTACACAATTAAAATCCATTAAGGAAATTTGGCTGGATTTCTTGACAGGTACAAACTCCAACCAAATCAATTTTCTGCATATTTACATAAGAACATAAGAACATAAGAAATAGGAGCAGGAGTAGGCCATCTAGCCCTTCGAACCTGCCCCGCCATTCAATAAGATCATGGCTGATCTGTCATGGCTCAGTTCCACTTTCCCGCCCTCTCCCCATAACCCTTAATCCCCTCTCTTATCAAGAACCCATCAACCCGCTTCTTAAAAATATTTAGCGAGGCAGCCTCCACCACTTCAACGGGCAGAGAATTCCAGAGATTCACCACCCTTTGAGTGAAGAAGTTCCTCCTCAACTCCGTTCTAAACCGCCTCCCCTTTATCTTGAGGCTGTGCCCCCTAGTCCTACTGTCTTTTTTGAGCGGGAAGAGTCTCTCCACCTCTATCCTATCCATCCCATTCATCATCTTATACGTCTCAATGAGATCTCCCCTCATTCTTCTAAACTCTAACGAGTACAAACCTAGTTTATTCAGCCTCTCCTCATAGCTCAACCCCCTCAACTCCGGTATCAGCCTAGTAAACCTCCTCTGCACTCCCTCCAAGGCCAAAATATCCTTGCGTAAGTACGGCGACCAAAACTGCACACAGTACTCCAGCTGCGGCCTCACCAATGCCCTATACAGCTGCAGCAAGACCTCCCTACTTTTATATTCAATCCCCCTCGCTATGAAGGCCAGCATCCCATTCGCCTTCCTGACCACCTGCTGCACCTGCAAGCTGGGTTTTTGCGACTCATGCACAAGGACCCCGAGGTCCCTCTGCACCGTCGCCTGCTGCAGTTTTTCGCCACGTAAGTAATAGTCCTTCCTACCATTCTTCCTACCAAAGTGGACCACCTCACACTTGCCAACATTAAATTCCATTTGCCATTTCCTGGCCCATTCGCCCAGCCTATCTAGATCCTTCTGCAGACTCTCCACACCCTCCGCACAATTTGCCTTTCCCCCAATCTTGGTGTCATCAGCAAATTTCGACACCCTACACTTGGTTCCCTCCTCCAGATCATCTATATAAACGGTAAATAGCTGAGGCTCCAGCACCGACCCCTGGGGCACCCCACTAGTCACCAACCGCCAATCCGAATAGCACCCATTGACCCCCACTCTCTGCCTCCTATTTGACAACCAATCCTCTATCCACGCTAACACCCTACCCCCAACTCCATGTCCCCTGACCTTCTGCAATAACCTCTTGTGAGGTACCTTGTCAAACACCTTCTGAAAATCCAGAAAGACCACATCCACCGGCTCTCCTCTATCTGCTGCCCTAGACACATCCTCATAGAACTCCAGTAAATTTGTCAGACACGACTTCCCTTTAACGAAACCATGTTGCGTCTGCCCTGTCAAGCAATTCCCTTCAAGATGCCTCGCAATTTCCTCCTTAAAGACGAATTCTAACATTTTACCTACCACAGACGTTAAACTAACCGGCCTATAATTCCCCGCCTTTTGCCTGGCACCCTTTTTAAACAACGGCGTAACATTAGCCGTTTTCCAATCTTCCGGCACTTCCCCGGAATCCAGCGACGTCTGGAAAATAACCACCAAGGCATCCACTATAACCTCCGCCATTTCTTTCAGAACCCTAGGATGCATTCCATCCGGTCCTGGGGACTTGTCCACAATCAGCCCCTCCAGTCTGTCGAGCACCACCTCTCTAGTAACAGTAATGTCATTAAGACCCTCCAGTCCTACCACCTTTCCATCGCTAACGCTCAGCAAATTATTCACGTCCTCCTCCGTGAAGACAGAAACAAAAAAGTTATTCAAGACCTTAGCCATATCCCCATCCCCTACCACTAGGTCCCCTTTCTCATCCTTTAAAGGACCAACGTTCACCCTAGCCAGCCTCTTCCTTTTTATATATTTATAAAAACTCTTGCTATCCTTTTTTATATTAAGTGCTAGCCCAGCTTCATAGCTTCTCCTACCCTCCTTTATCAACTTCTTTGTCAATCTTTGTTGACATTTAAACCTTTCTCAATCCTCTTCTCGCCCACTGCTCTTAGCTACTCTAAATTCCTCCGCTTTTAATTTAACACTTTCCTTCACCTCCTTCGTTATCCACGGCTTATTACCTCTCCTCCTACGGTCCTTTTTGACCATCGGAATAAATTTCTGCTGAGCACCAAGAAAGATCTCCTTAAAGATCCTCCACTGCTCCTGTGTACAGTTATTCCAACACACCTGGTTTCAGATCTTGGACAATGCCTTCTATGATGCTCAGTGGTAATAAAGAGATGCATGAGAGTTCTAACAGCATATGGATGCAGATGTAGTGATGCAAGTTATTTCAATGAGGTGGAAGTTCCTGGCTTTAGTAATGCAGAACAGATAGATATTCAGTACCGAGTTGAACAGGACACAAAAGTTGCAAACGTCTGATTCAGTTTAAGGCCATGATCATGAAGGGACTGAGATGGGTGGGAAGGGCTGTGGAGATTGTGGTGAGGTATGAAGTAATAGTTTCTCATTATTTAGCTGGAAGAAGTTTCAGGTTATCTGAGACTAGATGTTGAATAAATAATATTACAACACAGAAGCAATGGAATGGAGAGATGGCACAAACACAGCTGAGTGCCACCAGCACATATCTGGAGGTTGACCTTTTGCCTGCGAATGATATTGCCATGGGATAGCATTCACATCAGAACAGAAGAGTGGGCCAAGAAGAGCGAGCTCCTGAATGAAGATGCAGTGATAGGAAAACTATTGAAAAAGAGTGGAACCAAGTAATGGTTGTTACACTGAACTTGAGGAAAGGCATTGAAGCAGGATAGTGTGACTATTGGGCCTGATTTTATCATTGTGGTGCGCCCATTTTTGGGCATGAAAACTTGGTAAAGTTGGGCATGAGGCAATTGGCACAATTTGCACTCACGTCCGCGCAGATGCCCGCTTTACCAAGGCCCGAAAATGGCCATAATCCGAACCGTAACCAAAGCAGGCGCAATTGCGATTTAAATGCATTTGCATACATCTAAATTGAATTACTGGGCTGTCCGCCCAACTTTACCAGCATTTCCCCCTTTACCATCACATTTGCCTGCCCAAATTCAGCACAAAACAGATATGCTCGGCAAAGGTCGGTTATGGGCACTCCAGCTTCTAAAGAGGTAAGTTCAGAGCTTCTAACGGCTGTCTGGCTCAGATCAGTGTTGGGGGGTGGGGGGGGAGGGAGAGGGAGGGAGTGAGGCAGGCCAGATCATTCTCTGATATTGGGGAGCAGGAGGAGGAGGAGGGCCAGATCACTCTCTGGTTGGGGCGGGGGGGGGGCGTGGTGGGAGGAGGGGCAGATAGATCAGTCTGGATAGTGGAGGCGGTGGGTGGATAAGGGGGCCATTTATGTTGTGGAGGTGGGGCAATGTCTGTGGAGTCCATCGCTCCCACTTTTCACTCCCAGGCGACTTTTTCCGCTTTTTGCGGCCTGGGAGCAATGTGATAGGGGCATATTTTTCAAAAAATATTTCTCACTGCATATGCGCAGTTCAAAGCTCTGCCCACAGCACAATTCAGACCCATGATTTTCTTTTCAGGCTGAGTGTGTATGGGGCTGCCTGAGAGCAAGTCAGATCTAGATTGCACCCAGATTCAGCACTTAGATTCAAAATGTAAAATCGGGCCAATTGTATCAAAAAAATGGTCTCTTAGTTGTGTGAAAGGAGCAGAAACCTAACTGCATAAATTCAAAAGGGAGAAATGGATAACAGGCATGATTCTTGCAGATGATAACATGTTTCCTGTTACTTATCCTCTTTGTTCCTTGAGACACAAAAGCTGCTATGAGCTTCTGCCACCTCTCTCTATCTTTAGCCACATTTTGTGCTTCGCCTATGGCAGCCCCATCTTGCTCAGCTCAGCCATCACAAATACTACACCAAGTTGCCTGACTTTATTTTCTTTGGTAGTGTCAAGCTAATGGCCACTCGACGGCATTCTGAATGCATGTCCAAACCAGAATGGTCAAGAGATACAGCAGATTTTCCTTAGACATCCATTGCAGGAATACTTTGCTCATTTCTAACTTTATGACTCGCCAGCACTCTGATCCATACAGCAGAACAGATTTGATACTGCTGTTATATAGCCTAATCTTTGTCTTCATGCTGTATTGCTTTAACTTCCAGATGGATTGAAGTCAAGCAAAAGCATTGCAAACTTTGCACAGGCTTGTCTTGATGTCCTTCTTGGATCATTACCTTTGCTGATGAAACTTCTTCTGCAAGTAAAATCTTCTAATCTCTCCAAAAAAAAAATCCATTCATTTATAGGTGTAATAATCTTACCATTAATGGTGATTACCTGGATCTTGGTGTTACTTAATTGTAGACCAGTCCTACTAACAAAACTAACTAGTCTCTCAGTCCTCTCCTGTAGATGAGCATGCATGTCAGGATGGCAGGACAGTGAGGTCATTAGCAACTCCAGCTCTGACAGGTGGGAGAAAAGGATCCATTGGATGTCTCTAGGTCTATTTGAAATGGTGCTTCTCATGATCCAGTCAAAGATGGTAAGAAAAAGGATTGGCGACATTATATAGCCCTGGCACTTCTGCAAGAGAGTGGGACAGTGTCGGAGTAAGGGAACTATTCACAATGTCACTTAAGACATGGTCCAGAAGAGAAGGTGGATATTAAGTGAATGGGATCAAGGGTGCACAACTTGGATGTTGTAGATGAGATGAGCTTGAAGAGGGCATGGCAGAAAAGATGAGTGAAACAAACAGAGAGTAATAGAGAGAGACGTTTAGGTCAAGTGCAATGAAAATTGGGAGGGGAATAGGGAGGGAGTCTGAGCAAAAAGAAAAACAGTGGTACCAATGGTTTTGGAGGGAGTTTGTTAACATTGGGAGCTCAATAACATGACCCACAATTTGTTATCTTTTCATTTTTTTTTACATTAGGTACCCTGACTTTGAAATCCACACACCACACAAAATTGATGACTTCTCTGCACTCTTTCAACCTTATTTACATCCTTCCTGTAACTAGATTACCAAAACCGTACACAATACTCTAAATTCGGCCTCACCAATGCTTTATACAACCTTACTATAACATTCCAACTTTTATACTCAATACTCCGATTTGTAAAGGCCAATGTACCAAAAGCATTCTTTACGACCCTATCCAACTGTGAAGTCACTTTTAGGGAATTTATGTACCTGTATTCCCAGATCCCTCTGTTCTACTGCACTCTTCAGAGTCCTACCATTTACCCTGTACGTTCTACTTTAGTTTGTCTTTCCAAAGTGCAATACCTCACACTTGTCTGCGTTAAATTCCATTTGCCATTTTTCAGCTCATTTTTCTAGTTGGTCCAAATCCATCTGCAAGCTTTGAAAACCTTCCTCACTGTCCACTACACCTCCAATTTTTGTATCATCAGCAAATTTGCTGATCCAATTTACCACATTATCATCCAGATCATTGATATAGATGACAAACAATAATGGACCCAGCACTGATCCCTGCGGCACACCACTCGTCACAGGCTTCCACTCAGAGAAGCAATCCTCCACAACCACTTTCTGGCTTCTTCCATTGAGCCAGTGTATAATCCAATTTAATACCTCTCCATGTATACCTAGTGACTGACCCTTCCTAACTAACCTCCCATGAGGGACCTTATCAAAGGTCTTGCTGAAATCCAGGTAGACAACATCAACCGCCTCCTCTACATCCACTTTCCTGGTAACATCCTCGATAAACTCTAATAGATTGCTCAAATATGACCGACCACACACAAAGCCATGTTGGCTCTCCCTAATAAGTCCCTGTCTATCCAAATATTTGTAGATCCTATCCCTCATCACACTTCCAATAACTTGCCCACCACCGACATCAAATTTACTGACCTATAATTTCCAGGATTTCTTTTGGAACCTTTTTTAAACAACAGAACAACATGAGCCACCCTCCAATCATCCAGCACCTCCCCCCTGAATACTAACATTTTAAATATGTCTCCCACGGCCCCTGCAAGTTCAACACTAGCCTCCCTCAAGGTCCATGGGAATACCATGTCAGGTCCTGGGGATTTATCCACTCTGATTTGCCTCAAGACAGCCAGCACCTCCTCCTTGTGATCTGTAAAGGCTCCACGACCTCCCTACCTGTTTGCCCTATTTCTGTACACTCCATGTCCATTTCCTCAGTAAGTATGGATGCAAAAAACCCATTTAGTATCTCCCGCATCTCTTTTGGTTCCATACACAGTCTACTACTCTGGCCTTCAAGAGGATCAATTTTATCCCTCACTATCCTTTTGCTCCTTACGTAGCTATAGAAGCTCTTCGGATTTTCCTTCACTCTGTCTATCAAAGCAACCTCATGTCTTCTTTTAGCCCTCCTGATTTCCCTCTTAAGTAGCTTCTTGTACCTTTTATACTCCTCGAGCATCTGATCTGTTCCTTGCTGCCTGTACGCTACATTCAACTCTCTCTTCCTCTTAATCAGTGTTACAATCTCCCTCGAGAACAAAGGTTTCTTATTCCTATTTACTTTGCCTTTAATCCTGACACTGCACTCTCAAAATTTCAAACTCTGCACTGTCAAAATTTCTCCTTTGAAGACCTCCTACTTTCCATTTACATCCTTACCAGAGAATCGCCTGTCCCAGATCCCTTCTCATTTCATCAAATTTGGCCTTTTTCCAGTTCAGAACTTCAACCCAAGGACCAGATTTATCCTTTTTCATGATCAGGTTGAAACTAAGAACATAAGAACATAAGAAATAGGGGCAGGAGTAGGCCATCTAGCCCTTCGAGCCTGCCCCGCCATTCAATAAGATCATGGCTGATCTGTTGTGGCTCAGTTCCACTTTCCCGCCCTCTCCCCATAACCCTTAATCCCCTCTCTTATCAAGAACCCATCAACCCGCTTCTTAAAAATATTTAGCGAGGCAGCCTTCACCACTTCAACGGGCAGAGAATTCCAGAGATTCACCACCCTTTGAGTGAAGAAGTTCCTCCTCAACTCCGTTCTAAACCGCCTCCCCTTTATCTTGAGGCTGTGCCCCCTAGTCCTACTGTCTTTTTTGAGCGGGAAGAGTCTCTCCACCTCTATCCTATCCATCCCATTCATCATCTTATACGTCTCAATGAGATCTCCCCTCATTCTTCTAAACTCTAACGAGTACAAGCCTAGTTTATTCAGCCTCTCCTCATAGCTCAATCCCCTCAACTCCGGTATCAGCCTAGTAAACCTCCTCTGCACTCCCTCCAGGGCCAAAATATCCTTGCGCAGGTGCGGCGCCCAAAACTGCACACAGTACTCCAGCTGCGGCCTCACCAATGCCCTATACAGCTGCAGCAAGACCTCCCTACTTTTATATTCAATCCCCCTCGCTATGAAGGCCAGCATCCCATTCGCCTTCCTGACCACCTGCTGCACCTGCAAGCTGGGTTTTTGCGACTCATGCACAAGGACCCCGAGGTCCCTCTGCACCGTCGCCTGCTGCAGTTTTTCGCCACGTAAGTAATAGTCCTTCCTACCATTCTTCCTACCAAAGTGGACCACCTCACACTTGCCAACATTAAATTCCATTTGCCATTTCCTGGCCCATTCGCCCAGCCTATCTAGATCCTTCTGCAGACTCTCCACACCCTCCGCACAATTTGCCTTTCCCCCAATCTTGGTGTCATCAGCAAATTTCGACACCCTGCACTCGGTTCCCTCCTCCAGATCATCTATATAAATGGTAAATAGCTGAGGCCCCAGCACCGACCCCTGGGGCACCCCACTAGTCACCAACCGCCAATCCGAATAGCACCCATTGACCCCCACTCTCTGCCTCCTATTTGACAACCAATCCTCTATCCACGCTAACACCCTACCCCCAACTCCATGTCCCCTGACCTTCTGCAATAACCTCTTGTGAGGTACCTTGTCAAACGCCTTCTGAAAATCCAGAAAGACCACATCCACCGGCTCTCCTCTATCCACTGCCCTAGACACATCCTCATAGAACTCCAGTAAATTTGTCAGACACGACTTCCCTTTAATGAAACCGTGTTGCGTCCGCCCTATCAAGCAATTCCCTTCAAGATGTCACTGGATCCAAAGTGTTCCCTCACACTCACATCCATCACCTGCCTTAACTCATTTCCCAATAGGAGATCCAATATCGCATCCTCTCTAGTTGGCACCTCTATATACTGATGTAGAAAATTCTCCTGAACACATTTTACAAACTCTACCCCATCTAAACCTTTAACAGCATGCGAGTCCCCAACTATGTGTGGAAAATTAAAATCCCCTACTATCACAACTTTGTGTTTCTTGCAGTTGTCAGCTATACATAGCATCATTCTGTGCTCAAAGGTTGGAACAGTACTGGTTGTGTATCAATGTGAAATGATCACTTCCTCACCCTCCTCTTCCCACAGCTATTATCAAATTCCTTGTGATTTAGTTTGGGGGAGACGGGACACAGGACAGCTTTAAAAAATTCTTGCTTTCTCTGGAGTTGCCTTTGCAGTGAAGCACAGGAAATGCAATTTTGGTATGTTCCTGCATTATGCTCTGCAAGGTATCTCTGCAAATTGAGATGTTTCACTCATTCCACTTTCCTGTAGAAAAAAAATGTAATTGCTTCTTGGCCTTGTATTTAATCAGATTTTAGATTATAGCTTGTAAGGGTTGATTGATATTTTCCTTTCAACAATTCATATTTTGCTGAGCAGGAAATTCAACAATAGAGAAGGAGGATGGGGCAGTTAAGGTTATGACTGTTAGA
The DNA here is from genome assembly GCF_965287045.1 of Carcharhinus amblyrhynchos. Lineage (NCBI taxonomy): Eukaryota > Metazoa > Chordata > Chondrichthyes > Carcharhiniformes > Carcharhinidae > Carcharhinus > Carcharhinus amblyrhynchos. The sequence goes on along the minus strand of NC_137325.1, from coordinate 74,518,394 downwards.
TGGCAGTGATGTACTACAATAGGCTCTTTGTTCAAGGGTACAGAGTCATCCATGGAGTCCTTCAAGGAAGGCTGTTTGTAGTATAGGCTTATGCTTATTTTGGGATTGGACTAGTAACAGCAGAGGGGTGGGGGTGGAATTTGAAAAGGTGCATTTTCATGCATGGGGGGGCACAATGTGCTATCACACCACACGTAGTCCCCTTGAGGTAGACAGCATGCAAACTTTGTGCTGCCTCCCCATCTGAATGAGTTCAGTGTGCAGTTGACCGCAGAATGTTTTCCTGACTAGCTACATCTTCAACAGGGGGCTCAGCAGCACATAAGAATAGATAAGTGCACAACGAGTCTGGTCCACTTGTAGATAACCTTCCCCTGGGGAACTGCACTAATGCAAAAGGAGATGCTGTTGCTCTGGAAGAATTGGCCACAAGTGAAAGTGGAGCAACAGGCAAGATGAGAGACAATTCTCAAGATTTCTGATGCTAGTCCTGGGGCCACTGGTGATTGGGGTGGTAAAGAGGAGGCATGCCATCTATTCTCAGGGTTGGTGGGGGAAGTACTGAGGAAAAAGCAAGGAGGTCCTCAAAGATCACCCTAAGAAGGGAATGGAAGCAGCTGAACAGAGAGGTCAATTCCTGAGGTCTAGCTCTGAGATATTAGCAGCAGTCAGCAGAAGTTCAATGGCCCCACAGGTTGGCCAAGTTTAGTGAGTACATTTTCACATGATTTTACTGATCCACCACCTCGTGCTGTTCAATGTACTACAGACCCATCACTTACCCTTCAGATATCAGGACTCATGCTGTTATTTACATACTTCACTTCACACATGTACCCATCCTGCCAGTCTCTCATACAATTCTCATTGCATCCTCTTACCTCCAGGTATTCAGCTTAGCCATCCAAATACCTTGCAACACATTCACTGACATTTTCCCTCAGAGAACTAGCGTGGCTCAGGATGTACCAGCATCCCTGAGCTTTGTGGAGGCAATAATATTCTGCAAATGGGGGTAGCTGTGATTGAAGTTATAGTATTTCGCATCTCTGAGAACATTTGGATGATGGTTATGTGGTAACCTTATTGTGTTTCTCAAGTTCCATTTCATTTTCATCCTGCTATCTCACATTAAGTATTATCACATTATAAGAACATAAGAACATAAGAAATAGGAGCAGGAGTAGGCCATCCAGCCCTTCGAGCCTGCCCCGCCATTCAATAAGATCATGGCTGATCTGTCGCTGCTCAGTTCCACTTTCCCGCCCTCTCCCCATAACCCTTAATCCCCTCTCTTATCAAAAACCCACCAACCCGCGTCTTAAAAATATTTAGCGAGGCAGCCTCCACCACTTCAACGGGCAGAGAATTCCAGAGATTCACCACCCTTTGAGTGAAGAAGTTCCTCCTCAACTCCGTTCTAAACCGCCCCCCTTTTATCTTGAGGCTGTGCCCCCTAGTCCTACTGTCTTTTTTGAGCGGGAAGAGTCTTTCCACCTCTATCCTATCCATCCCATTCATCATCTTATACGTCTCAATGAGATCTCCCCTCATTCTTCTAAACTCTAACATGTACAAGCCCAGTTTATCCAGCCTCTCCTCATAGCTCAACCCCCTCAACTCCGGTATCAGCCTAGTAAACCTCCTCTGCAGATAGTATGACCATGAACCTCTCCCATTCCAGTCATTTTTCCCTTTTGTATTATTGTTTTCAGATACATAGGAACTGCCACTTGGTCAGCCTGTGCAGCATCAATGTGAAGGATAAGAGCTACCTCATACGTCTGGTGAAGAAGCACAAATACTTCATCTGATACCTTCAAATAACCGAAGCATAGAGTCAGGATTAGCACAGAGTCAGGATTAGCACAGAGTCAGGATTAGCATGTGGTGAGTCAGCAGCACAAGTAGACTGCAGCTAGCCAGGAGAAAAGGATAGTTTGCTTGCCAGTTCACTGGAGATTGAGGTTGCAGATGAGTTCAATTTCAGTTAACTCAGGTAAGGAATTTGAAAAGTGGCACAGAGGAGAGTGTTGATGGGTACACACAGTGGAATGTTCAGTGCAGTACAAGGCCAACCATATGGCTTCTTGCAGTTGTCAAGATACATGCAAGAGTCTGGCTCCAACTCACCACAAGGTCTCACACTGGATTTTGGAGGCCATCCTTTGCAGAGATATTGGCCAACTGCATGAAAGGACTTGAAGATCCCCCATGTTGCAGTTCTGATAAGTGATACCTCAGTTTCCTTCGTAGCACAGGCAGAAATCACTCATTGTTTCAATGCTGCATTGGCAACTCAGATGGAGGTCATAACAGCCATCCTTTCCTTCACAGTTCCTATGCTTAATTTCCAAAACATGCTCCAGCCCAAGAGACATTGTAATTATTGGCTCAGTACTGAATTCTGCTTTCTCATGACAGGCCAAACAATTCCTCTAACCACTTTGTCAAGATCCAGCACCACTCCCTTATAAATTGAAAAGTCCTTCACTGTAATTCAACAAACAGTACTTCCCATTAACTCTGCACCAATAAAAGAAAGCCAAAAGCACCTCATCTGGATGTCAGATTGTTACACCTTTAATTAGCTCTTGTGGGAGCCCCTTGTGCAACATCCTGACATTTAGTATTGACCATAAACTGAACTAGACTAGCCATATAAACAATGCGGCTACCATGACAGATCAAAGGCTAGAAATCTTGCGGTGAGTAACTCACCTCCTAACCTCCAAAAGCCTGTCCACAATCTTCAAGGCACAGGTCAGGGATGTGATGGAATAGTCTCCATTTGCCTGGATGAGTGCAGCTCAAACACCACTCAAGAAGCTTGGTGCCATCCAGGATGAAGCAACCTTCTTGATTGCTACCCCTTCCACAAACATTCAATTCCTCCACCATTGATAAACAGCAGCAGCCATACGCACCATCACAAGATACACAATAAGAACTCACCAAGATTCCTTAGACAGCACCTTACATAAGAACATAAGAACATAAGAAATAGGAGCAGGAGTAGGCCATCTAGCCCTTCGAGCCTGCCCCGCCATTCAATAAGATCATGGCTGATCTGTTGTGGCTCAGTTCCACTTTCCCGCCCTCTCCCCATAACCCTTAATCCCCTCTCTTATCAAAAACCCATCAACCCACTTCTTAAAAATATTTAGCGAGGCAGCCTCCACCACTTCAACGGGCAGAGAATTCCAGAGATTCACCACCCTTTGAGTGAAGAAGTTCCTCCTCAACTCCGTTCTAAACCACCCCCCCTTTATCTTGAGGCTGTGCCCCCTAGTCCTACTGTCTTTTTTGAGCGGGAAGAGTCTCTCCACCTCTATCCTATCCATCCCATTCATCATCTTATACGTCTCAATGAGATCTCCCCTCATTCTTCTAAACCCATGACCACTACCATCGAGAAGGACAAGAGTAGCAGATGCCTGGAAACACCACCACCTAGAGGTTTCCCTCCAAGTCACTTATCATCCTGACTTGGAAATGTAAACACGATTCCTATATTGTTTCTGGGTCAAAATACTGGGATTTCTTCTCTGACAGCACTGTGGGTGTATATACACCTCAATGACTGCAGTAATTCAAGAAGGCAGCTCACCACTACATTCTCAAGGGCAACCAGGATTGGGCAAAAAATGTTGGCCTAGCCAGCAATGCCCACGTCCCGTAAAATGAATTTTTAAAAAGCTGAATGCATATTTATCTTAAAATAATTAAAACAGAGAATTAACAAAAGCTGTGTGGTCCAAAATGTAGTTAGTGCATTAAATTAGCATTAGAGACTGTTTAATGGCATGATCCACCCATTCTGCATGCTTTCAGCAGAGCTTGACTGACAGGGAGCTAATGTAGATATGCCATGTGTATACTGAAAGCAGCCAGAAGTAAGCTGGCCAATACATATCTGATTTCAGGGCATCCAGAGCACCAGCAGGAGCAGTGTTAGAGAGACAAATCGTATGGCCTAGGAGCTTAAAATCCCACTATGGCAAGTTCTAAAATTAAATTAATTAAATGTGATTATTTTTGGCTTAGCAGTACTATCTTTTGAAAACAACCACGAAAGTTACTCAATTGCCACATAGAGCCAACTAATCCACTCATGTCCCTCAGGGAAGGAACCTGCCACTTCAGCACGTGGCTCCAAGCCCACATTATATGCTTGACTCTAAATACCTCAGGTGATCTGGCAATGGGTTTTGCCAATGTAACCCACATCCAAGCAAACATTACAGAAACAATTCAAGTCGTGGAAGGTGGTAGATGGGGAGGAGCAGAATATTTGAAATAGGAGAATGTGGAACTTGTTAGCTGAATATTGTTGAGAAGCATATATAAATACTTATGAGGAGAAGCTAGATTGGCATCTGAGGGAAAAGGAAACAGAGGGTAATGCAGGAAAAGATAGATCAAGAAGGATGGGAGGAATATGAGTGGCATATAAATGATGGCATGGACTAATAGGGCTGAATGGTCTGTTTTTCTTCAATGTCATTTTACATATTGGAGGAGGGAGGGTCAGCAGGTTGGGGGAGGGTGCACAGCTGAGTACTTGTTTCCCATCAATACTGGGCTTGGATCTGATCAACACAAGCTTGTCCAAATTTAGAAAGGAAATAGTAAGAAACTCTCTGTGGTTGTTTCAGAGTTGAGGATATTCTACAAAGTGGAATTAATAGAAGTCTGCAGCCAATGTGGAAAAAATAAATAGAAAGCACTAATCAAAGCAAAACAAAAAGCAACAGTAGCATACCAACAAATGCTGTGATTACAGATTGAATGGTAGTTTCCCTGCTGGGAACATTATTGCTCTGAACATGTAAACATTATCCAACAACTGTTTTCAACACATCTCGTAGGGAGTAAAAAGATTGCTTTGCGTCAGAGAACAAAAGCTTAACATTATTTTATAGCACTCTCTTTTTTCTAAACGGCAAACATTAACCTTGTTCTGCCACTGGCTACAGTTCTATACTTAGGTCTGGTCATGTACATAGCCTGCAAGTGAACAATATAAAGACTTCAATAAATAAGGTCTCAATGTGCTAGCTGAAATAACATGGAATGAAGTGAAAATCAAAACCTTTATTTGTTGCGTTAAGCAATATGACATTTTGAATTATGTCACTTAGTTAACATTCCTGTAAAATATCAAGTTCTATGATTTCTTTAAACCTGAAAAGCTATTTTTCAAAGAGCACATACTGAAGGATGTCAGAGAAAATATAGGTCATCATCTGGCCATGTGAAAATCTTGCAGTGGCTTGCAATTATATGGTGGATCAATATATGGGTGTGTATCGCAGTATCTTCAGCTGCCTGGTCAATACGAACATCAGTGCCCTTCCAAATGCAATTAGTATTGGCACAGCAGCCTCAAAGATAGCATTAACCAAATCAAATCTTCTAACTAAGCTGTGGCTTTACACCCTTCAGGCAAACATTTCACAGCATCCCTTCACAGCTGACCTATATAGAAATTGCCAATGTATTTCTGAATATCTACTTTATCCTCCTGCGGCTCCATTTGAATAAAGTCTCTGGCCAATTTTAGATTGCACTGTAGTGGAGATATGTGCTATAGCAATAAAAACATTTGAATTTGTTGATTTTTCTCACTAGAGCTCTGGACAAATGTCATAGCTCATTTAGTTTTCCGGTTTTGATGCACATTAATATAATGACAGCAATGAAAATGAAAAAATAAAACTTGTTCATCTAATGGAAATGACAACATGTAATCACATTGGCTTTCTGAACAGTAAACATACGACAATACTCAACAGGACTCAAGTGACTGTTGCCCTCTGTACATGTAAGATCAGCCTTGATCTAATTGGAACGGCAGAGTGGCTTTAGGGGCTAAATGGCCTAATCCTGTTCCCAAGTTCCTAAGACTTATATTAAGCAACTAACAATGACTTTTACACTCCAAAAATTAAGGGTGGGATTTTCACCTCCAGGAACCAAGTGCGGTTGCAAGCGGAAAATGTGGCCTTTTCTCCACCAGCCACAGTAATGGGTTTTTGTACCCAATTGTCTTCTTCCCACTTCATTAAATATTCATCAATATGCTATAGTGTCAATGGATGGCTTATGATTCCTCCATGCCACCATGACATCAGCAGGTTATCGCACCAGAGGCCATATTTAAACCGCACCAGCATCTTTCAGCATCTGAAGCCGAGGACTGCCACAAGACAGAGATTGTCCACAAGGAGAAGAAGCACACAGTCCCAAAGTTTACTGATATTTCCCCAGAAGACCTGTGTAACCAATGTAACCAAGTGGCTTGGGAGCTGGTGTCTGTTTCAGTGAGTTCCAACCCCACCCAGGAAGATCAGCTATACAGTGTAGAAAACACATGAATGACCCCATCTGCACAGACAGAGAAAGTCAACCTTCTCATGACTCTGAGCTCTCACTTTCGCAAGTCCCTCACATGTTCACATGATCAAACTTCACAGGGATCTCATATGCTCTTGTGCCAGAACAGGGACATCACCATTCACTATCGCACACACACACCTTGACATCTCCACCTCACTTCACATCCTGTGCAGCTCACATAGTCATCCAGAACATAGCTCTGCTTTAGCGTACACACAGCTATCCTTATTGTCTGGCTTGGCATGCCTCATGCATACAATTACTCCATCTCTCTTTATACAGACCAAGCTCGCCACTAATAAAAGGGTGGAGTCCCAGACCAATGAGGCATGACAGAGATCAGAGGCCTCACCCAGAATGAGGAGAGTGCTCTTCACCTGGCCAGAGAGGACCCAGACTTTGTTTGCAGTGACAGTGAGCTCAGCAGTGCACATCCAAGTCAGGACCCTGCATCACCTTACCTTTCAGACTGCAAGACTCTGACTGCAATGTGATGTTTAGTATTTTGATGCCACATACTAATTATTTCTACTCCCTTTCATAGGCACCACTGCCAGGGCCCTAGGCCTTACTGAGAGCCAACACCTCAGTTCCTGTCCCTCTGACACCTTGGGTGAGGATCCTGAGGAGGCAACAGATGAAAGCACATCAATGCTCATCCACACCCTCCACCAGCACAAGGACAAGCACCACAGTGGGACCTAGATCCTGAGCAGGCAAGTGGGAACAAGGGATTCTTTTTTCAGGGTGGTGACCTTTATCCAGTGGGGTTCCAGAGGGATGTGTTCTGGGACCACAATTGTTTACAATATATATTAATGACTCGGAAGAAGGATGTAGCCAAATCTGCAGATGCCACAAAAATAGGTGGAAAGGCAAGTTGTGAGAGGGATACAGACAATTTACAAAGAGATATTGACAAGTTAAGCAAGTGGCAAGAAGTTGATAAATGGACTGTATTGTGGGAAAATATGAAGTTGTTCATTTTGGAAGGGAAGATGAAGGACAGAGTATTATTTAAATAGGGAAAACTGCAGAAAGGTGAAATGTAAAGGGACTCGGGGTTATTTGTTAACAAAACCCGGGAAGTTAGCACACAGGTGCAGCAGATCATCAGGAAAGCTAATGGAATGTTAGCCCTTACTTCAAGGGAGTTTGGAGTATAAGAGTAGTAAAGTCTTGCTGCCACTATACAAGGTACTAGTGAGACCACATCTAGAGTACTGTGAACAGTTTTGATCCCCTTATTTAAGGAAAGATATTATTTCATTGGAGGCAGTTCAGAGAAGGTTCACTAGTTTGATCCCTGCTCTAAAGGGATTGTCTTATGAGGAAATGTTAAAGAGCTTAAGATTACTCCTTGGAATTTAGAAGAATGAGAGAGATTCTCATTGAAACATGTAGGATCCTTAAGGGGCTTGACAGGATAAATACTGTAGCATGATACTGTGCTATTGATACATTTTATGTAAAATGTTTTAGGTTTAGTTTTGGTTTACAGTGTGTCAGTATGTCTGAAAGGAATGCAGCTCAGATGCTAAGAAAGCATGATAATTACTCATTTCAGCAATGTAGTGTCTATTTAGCAGAAAACTAATGTTTACAAAAGAAAAGATCCCCTGTTTGTCTTTAATTAAAGAAATGTGCAGTGTTAGGTTTGTAGCAGAAAAATGGTTTCTGATTAGAGTGAGGTGCTGACCAGAGCTGTTTAAAGGCAGAAGTCCGCTTTCTCACTCTCTCCACAAAATCTCTAATCTCTGTTAACCCAAGTTACAGTAAGTATATCTGCAAATTTACATCTATAGGAAGAATGCTGCTTATCTGGAACTGAAATAGTAGTAAGTTAAAAATTAGAGATTTTCTTTTCATGTCAATTGTTCAACTGTTAAGAATTAAACTGCTTCCTTTTGTTATAGCTATGCTTAATCAATGTTATGCAAAAAGTGTGTTTTGATAAAAGATCCCTAACTTGTCAAATTAATCCTTGAATGAAGCATTCTTTTCTCACACTTATGCCAAAATTGAACATTTATTGGGGTCTAGTCTCACTTCATAATATATCTTGGGGGTCTGATCCAGAATCCTAACAGCTGGAGGATGTTTCCCCTCAAGTGCACATGAGGAATGTCTGATCAGTCATGACCCTAATTGAATGGTGCAGCAGGCCCCAAGGACTGATTAATCTGCTCCTTTTCTCATTTTCTATGGTCTTATGGTTACTATTGACAGTGGACTGACTTCTCACCACTACCCCCCCCCACTCCTTGGAGTGGACAAAGACAATCCAGGAGATGGCATGGTTGCAAAGCGGCTAGCACTATTGCTTCAGTGCCAGGGACTCAAGTCCTAATCCTGCAGTGGGCAACTGTGTAGAGTTTGCACGTTCTCCTGTGTCTAGTGGGTTTCCTATAGGAGCTCTGCTTTCCTCCCACAGTCTAACGACATGCAGGTTAGGTGGATCAGCCATGATAAATGTGCTGCATTACAGGGATGAGAGAAGTGGGCCTGGGTGAGATGCTCTTTGGAAGAATCAGAGCAGACACAATGGGCACAATGGATTCTATGGTTTTCAAGCCATTAATTCAAATCTCTAATTAAGCACTTCTTCAGTCAGCTATCTTGCACTGCTACCTGGGACTCCTTCAAGATGCTTTTTTTGACTGTCTTTACTATGTGGCCACAGGATTTCTTTAGCCCAGTCAATCCTGTTGCTCCCAGTCTTGTTGGTATTCAACATTCCCCAAATTCTCAGTCCTCTGTGCACTCCCCACCCAACGTCAAGCCTCTGCCTTCCAGGATCTTCCCTGGCCTGTTTCTTGTCTCCCATCTACCAAGTCAAACTTTTAATCTGTAGCATGTTAGAACCCACTGGTACTTTCCCACTAGCCTGGTATATTCAGCCTTGCCTGAGATACCGCCTGCAAGTTGTGTGCTGAAGTTTGGCACAGAGTCTGTGGAGGCATAAGCACAGCTTAATGCAAGGTAGAAGAATTTACTACAAAGGTGTAAGAGAAATCACTTACATCCAGTCGCAATGCACATCAGTCTAATTGTATTCCAACATGGCCTTCTGATGCAGTGTTGGACGCGATTTCAGTGAGCTGCCTTGATAATGTGCATCCGTAGGGGAGGAGATGGCCTAGTGGTATTACCTCTAGACTATTAATCAAGAAACTCAACAAATGTTCTGGAGACTCGGGTTCAAATCCTGTCAGGCAGATCGTGGATTTTGAATTCAATAAAATAAAATATCTGGAATTAAGTATCTATTGATGACCATGAAACCATTGTCGATTGTTGGAAAAACCCATCTCATTCACTGATGTCCTTTAGGAAAGGAAATCTCCCATCCTGACCTGGTATGGCCTACTTGTGACTCTAGAGCCACAGCAATGTGGTTGACACTTGACTGCTCTCTGACACTAGGGAAGGGCAATAAATTCTGGCCATCCAGCAATGCCCATGTCCCAGAAATGAATAAAAAACATCATAATGTGCTAATATATTCAAATGGCCTTCCAAACATGGCTCAACAGGCCATTGAAGGCTGGAGCTGACAATCAGAACCGGCCTTTCTGCTGATGGGAAACTAACTCTGGACCCCACAATATTTTTCACTCTTGCTCCCCATGGGTAAGAGTGAAAAATTCCAACCTAATTTTCTTTAATTGCTGACTGACCTGGTTTGAATTTTCAGAATTTTGCATGTTAATCTGCCAGTGTAAAACAATTGCACATTTTCAATTATCTTACGAAAGTCAAATGCTCACAGTTTCACTGTTATACATTTGCAAAGTCAAAAGATATGACAACAAGGATTAGTACCATAAAATGCATGTCTATGCCATTCTCAGAAACTGACTACTACAGGAGAAAAGAATGCTCGTTGATTGAGGAGTCGATTCTGATGGCCAGAGTGAAAACAACAGGGAACTATGGACTCCCAAAGCTCCCAAATATTTCAAAAAAGCCACAAGGCCCCAATATATTCCTTTTGTTTGTAATATGTTGAGGTCTTCTTAACTGCCCATTAAGAACCTAATTTTAAGAATCTGTGCTAATTTTGAGACTCAACTGCAAGATGTGCATATAGTTAGTGCTAGGAAAGTCTCATTTTTGGACAAATACTAATTGAATTATGAATTTGCAAACCCAATTTGGAGCTTTGCCCCTTTGGGGAATTCAGGCATACAGATCAATGAGGTCCTCAGGATTTTCCATCTATATACAAACCTTATGGTGTCCCTTGACCTCCAATCTGAATTTACCATACAAGCTTCCAATGGGAAATCTCCATACTGGATTTGCAAATTTATAAAATATACCGTCACACCACTGCAGGTTTGCTGTTTGAGATTCACCAACAGTTCAAAAGCTTAATTATTTCGGAGTTAGAAGACCTGGAAACATTAAGTATTTAGGTGTTTGTTGGTTACAGATGAAGACCATCTGCCATAGCTAGAAAGATCTGTCATGTTTTCAAACTAATTACAGAACCAATATGAGTAGAAAGGGGATATTCTTTAGTAATAGAGACAGAACTTTCTAATCATTATATTTTGGCATGAGAATCTGCTGTATTGAAAGGCTTGCAAATCTGTTTTTATGCTACGCTGGGTAATTATGCAACCTCACAGAGCTCAAACAACATAAATCATTGCATGATATGCTGATCTCATCAAAATCATTGGTTTCCTGTTATTCTACATAACTGCTTTCAAATAGATGAAAAAATGTCTGACTGCAAACAATTGACTATATCTAAAAAATAATAGTGGAATTGAAGGTCCTGCTCATGATGCAAGAGTTAATACACAATTTTCCAGAGCATTTATTTTTGTTGTGGATAATACATAGCATTGAAGATACATGCAGGGTCTTCGATAATAGCTGGCACTAAGCTACAATACATAATTCAATTGGTTAGCTCTCATGGCATCATAAGCGTGGGAGAGAAGCTCTGTGGTTTATGAATGTCAATAGAACTGCAAGATTAAATTACAGCTTTGTAGCTCAGTACCTAATATTTACTACTGTTTGCATTGCACAGTGATCCAAGATTTTGATCAGCCTTTCAGTAAACCTCCCAGGTTAGTTTAAAATATTAAATTTTTAAAACTCCCTTCACTACCCATATGCAACTTCACTTCAAGTATATCACTTGTTTGTTAAAAAATTTACATGAAGATGAGCTATAACAATAAAAGAAAATTAGCCTGTCTCATTTTACTTAAAATATGTATCAAAAACTATTTCAATGCATTAAAATAATCAGTGAATGCATATCGTCACCTATACATCAAACTCCTGTTGAAAGTTCTTATTGAGAAGGGCACAAGTGAGATCAGAAACCAATCTGTCCTGATTCGGAGGAATTGTAACCTTTCCTCAGAACATATAATACTGAGACAGGTGGTGATTCTCATTGCTCCTGACACTTTTGTCAAAATTCTTTGGCAGCAAACTTTGGCAAGAAAGATCTATTCATCAAATGCCATTCCTGACTGGTTCAATAATCTCTGTACCCTGAAGGAATCATAGATTCATGCTATCCCCACAGTGCAGAAGGGGACCATTCAATCCATCGAGTCTGCACTAAGGCTTCGACAAAGCATTTCACCTAGGCCCAATTATGATCCTTAAGTGGGCAATTAAGGACCTCAACCTGCCATCACTCCTATATAATGGGTAACGGGAGGGGTCTGAGCCCAGTATGTAGCCCAATAGGCTTAACTCTACAGGCTGCTAGTCAGTGAAAGGGGCATGTAAACTTCCCAGGCCCCCTGTGTCAATTGCTACAGTTTTGACTCCTCCCATCCTCTATATCCAACATGCCCCCCACAATTACTCCCCCTCACAGAACCTTTCAGCCTGGCCCAGGAGAGATCAATGTTCGATGTCAGGGGTCCATCCCATAATGCCACCTCCTTGGCCAATCTACAGTCCCAGTGACATCTGCAGAGTTGTCAGCCTCCAATTGCCTTGCAGTTCTATGCAGCTTCTTCCTGGAGGTGGAGGGAAGTCCCACCTCATACAAATTACAGGCCCATCATCTGCAAAAAAAAAGTCAAAGAAAGGACAACTGAGTTCCCCCACCCCCACTGATGAAATTTAAGCTGGGATATAGGAATCCCACTCTCAATGTAAAATCTAGTCCATGGTGATGGAACTAAAAACATAGAGTATTTTATGCTTTAGAAGTGAGCTACTCAGCCTTAGCAGTACAATAAAAAAATGAATAAACATACTTTGTCTATAAAGGCTCATAGATTGACCGTCAGCATTATTCTGTGACTTTGAAATCACTATATATGATGAAAGTTGAAGCTGAGTATTCCAGAGTGCTCATGTCAACTTTTTAAAATTATAATATACATATTTTCAGTGTAGGTTTTATACTGAAGGGAATTTTTTTATTACTTGGAAATTGAAAGTGCTCTCATTTCAGATTCTGTATGTCAATATTTTAAGTCAGAATAACAAAATTAAATACAAATGTCCCTCTGTCCTCAGAAGTTACCACTGTAACAATTTTCTTTTCCTGCACCAGTCATCCTTGGAGCTTCTTTCAATCAATTTATGAAAGAAAAATCAACTGGAAGTAATTTTGGTCTGAAAGTCCAGGTTTATTAGAAACAGGATGGGATTATACAAACTCTGTTCCCGTGGGATCTTGGTTCTGTTAGATTTGAATCCAGACCTCAGATGAAGATCAGTTTCTAATCCACTACACCACACCCTCCCTCCCTTCCTCTGTTTCAATACATGTTGGAATTAAAACCACCTCCTTTTTTTAAAGCACAACATTTATTTTTGTTTCTCAAATGTTCTCACTGGATTTATTTCCAAACTAGACAGTTCATTGCTACTGAAAGGCAAGATAGACTCACTGGACCACTCTCATAAATAAATATTTAAAGGTGATCCCATATAATAAAAGGGAGCAACGGCTAGGCCAAAGGGAAAATAAATCAACTACTTAACCGCACTCAAACATTGCATGATATTCCCATCTTCTAAATATACAGCTATAAATTATTATTTCCCAAGATAATACCAATGTTCAATAAATACTAATGAAAATACCTGGAATGGCAAATTCACTTTATTTACTTTTAATTGTCCTCTTACTGAAGATTAGCACAGTATTAAGGGACTGTTTTAAATACAAGGGGTAGGATTTTTCAGCCTCACCAGTGGCACCCACCATCACGAGCAGGACCATCACAAGCAGGATAGAAATATTTGCAGGGCAGCCCAAAGTGAACTGACTTATATTATTCAAATTACATATTATTTATAACATATTACTCAGTTGTGGGCATGTACAATGTACACCTCCAATTGTTCACAATTCATTTAGTTAATTCAATAGTATTATGCAATAGAACCTTTATGCAATGGTTTTGCTTTCCACTGAAAACTTATATTTATGACATGATTGTTTGGAAATAACAGGTATCTTGAAAACCAGCAATGGTAAAACGTTGATTTTAGATTAAGGAAGATGCCTCACTGTATTACTTCGCAGAAATTCTGTTTTGAAACAGAACTGGATATTTAGTACTTAGAGTTCCACTCTACAGTGAGCCTGCAGCACATCCACAAACACAAGATACTGGTGAGGACATTAGCGCATAATGAACATCCTTCAGAAGCATGCATAGCAAGCAGATTATGAGTCAATCAGCATGCAAAGCTAATTTGATGCCAGTTCAAAGTTCATGTTTCACAACCGTGCACAGCTGAGCAATTAAACACTAAACACTGCAGTTGTGGGAATCCAAACCAAAAAGAGAAAATGCCAGAGAAACTCAGCAGATCTGGCAGCACCAGTGGAGAGAGAAAATCATTTTTCAGATAACGTCTGGAGTTAATGTTACGAGTTCTTATGACACCTTTTCAGGGCTAAAGAGAGGAAGAAATGTGTTGGGGAACACATGAGAACAAAGAATAATAGAGCACAGAAACAGGCCCTTTGGCCCACCAAGTCTGTGCCGACACAGATGCCTCTCTAATCTAATATTTTCTTGGTCTATGTGGCCCATATGCCTCTATTCTCTACCAATTCATGTATCTATCCAGATGCCTTTTGAATGTTGTTATAGAATCTGTTTCCACAACCTCCTCTATTAGCATGTTCTAGGCATTCACCAACCTCTGTGTGAAAAACCTGCCCCTTACATCTCTTTTAAACTTTCCCCCTTTCACTTTCAACTATGGGGCGGCACAGTGGAACAGTGGTTAGCACTGCTGCCTCATAGCACCAGGGACTTGGGTTCAATTCCAGCCTCAGGTCACTGTATGTGGAGTTTGCACATTCTCCCAGTGTCTGTGTGGGTTGCTCCAGTCTCCTTCCAAAGTCCAAAGATGTGCAGGTTAGGTTGATTGGCCATGATAAATTGACCCCAGTGTCAGGGGAATTAGAGTTATGTGTGGGGTTATGGGAAGTAGGACCTGGGTGGGACTGTGGTTGGTGCAGACTTGATGGGCCGAATGGCCTCCTTCTGCACTGTAGGGATTTTATGGTGCCCCCGAGTAATTGACCCTTCGACCCTGGGAAAAAAACTCTGACTATCCATTCTATCCAAACCTGTCATAATCTTGTAAACCTTAATCAGGTCCTCCCTTCATCTTCTGATGCTCCCATGAAAATAACCCAAGTTTGTTCAGCCTTTCTTCATAGTCCGTTTTCTCCAAAACAGGCAACATCTGCACCCTTTCCAATGCATCAACATCCTTCCAGTGTGGCGACCAGAATTGTACACGATGCTCCAAATACGGCCTAACCAAAGTCCTCTACAGCTGCAACATGAGTTTCCAATTCCTTTACTCAATGCCTGACCGTGAAGGCCAGCATGCCATAGGCCTTCTTAATCATTTTGTCCATCTGAGTTGCCACCTTCAGATAACTGTGGATCTGCACACCTAGATCCCTCTGTATGTAAATATTTCTAAGGGCTCAACCATTTACTGTATTTTGTGAACTTGGGAAATGACTGGTACTGATCCAAACCAGTTCTATATATCTTAAAATGGAACTCTAGTTCGTACCAGTAATTTGCCAAGTTTTACTGGATTTTCCACTGGACTGGAAGTAGTCTCAACAGTAAGGAATTTAAGACTGATGCCATATGGCCAGAAACAAAGGAAAGCCACAAGCAGGACAGCTGGAGGCTGAAGGCAATCAGCACACAGATGCATGAAGAGAATGCAGACAAAGACAGAAAGAGGAACACAGAATTAATGTGAGGCGAACCCAACAAAGCTCTACGTAAAGATGGCTTTTTTGTTTGGCAGTAAGATAAAAGAAACAGAATTCCAGAACCTCTTGGGGAAGTGATGAAGAAGAGCTGAAAGAGACTGAATCCTATAAAGTAGTATAAATGGCTCGGGCCGTTCAAAACAGCTAAGACTTTGTATCTAAGTACCAGATCGTGAAACAGCTGCTGTTGGCCAATTGGCTAAAAAGAAACTCTGAAAAGTTACACCAATCATCAAGACTGGTGCAAATGTGAGAAGATTGATAGACATGTGCAGTCACTTAATCTGCTTCATGCTGCACAAACTCAACATCATGATGGGACAGCTCTTAGCACCAACTACAGGGCAAGCAGCTGAGAAGCAGTAGCCAGGTGTAGAGGAGGAAGCAGCAAAATGGTGTGCTGCAGAAAGCAGAAAGGAAGAAACCATTTCCATAACCTAGACACCCCTTTCTAGCTAGGTAGTCCAAAGACTCATTCAGATGTGATACAATAAGTACAACTCCAATTCCCCAGTCACCAACAGTACCACACTTTTTCATCCCCTATCACTACCCATAAACAGCATCTGCTTGGCCACATTATCTATGGCGACATGGTGGCACAGTGGTTAGCACTGCTGTCTCACAGTGCCAGGGACCTGTGTTCGATTTCTGGCTTGGGTCAGTGCATGTGGAGTTTGCACATTCTCCCTGTGTCTGTGTGGGTTTCCTTCGGGTGCTCTGATTTCCTCCCACAATCCAAAGATGTGCAGGTTAGGTAGATTGGCCATGCTAAATTGCCCCCTAGTGTCAGGGAGATTAGCTAGGGTAAATGCATGGGGTTATGGACATATGGTCTGCGTTGGTTTGTGGTCGGTGTTGATTTGATGGGTTGAATGGCCTCCTTCTGCACCATAGGATTCTATGAATCAGTTTTAAAAAATTACAAAAATAAAAGCCACCATAAAATAAACATTCCAAATCAAATTTATATGTGAAATTGTGCCATATTGTACCCAGTGTAAACAAATCACCTTTGTGTATGTCTTTGGCGCATCTTTGTCCGTACTGGTATTTCCACAAAGTGTTATCATGGCTGCAGCGGGGCCGGTAGAAGGCTGCTGACTTTTGGTGGGGTAGACTGTAGGTGGCCTTAGAGGTTGACCTCACACATATACAGCAGTATGGACATTGCCAGGGTGGGAATGGTACGAGAACAAATCCCATCATCCTGAGAAAAACAGGTTTGTGCATCAAGGAACAACTGCCACATCCTTGGGCCAGTGCCTCAGCAATCCTAGCAATGTGTGGGAAAATAGACTGCGGAGGTGCTATGGCATTCTGCAACTGTTTTACACATGTTAGTTCAAAGTCATGGTGGCAGCAGTCTGAGCTGGAGTGGTAGTATGCTAAGGACTTCTGTTCCACTTCCTCCCTTTCTTTTCTTCATCCCATGATTCTCTGTGGCAAGTCCTGCTTCTTCACAAAAATCAGGTTGTGGAGAGTGTAGCAGAACACACAAGTTTGGAGGCATGTTTTAGTAGGTATTGTAGAGCTTTCTAGGCAGCACAATGGTTGTATTAAGATGGTGATGGTGATGGTTTACCTCCTGATGTTCCTGGTAGCATACACTGTCCATGTATATTCAGGTTGTGGAAGGGAGCTATGGATCATATATAGAGTAAGAAGCCCATTGTCACACAGCCAACACCTACTGATTCATTGTGATGTTTTGAATATGGTGGTAATGGCCCACTGTCAGAGGCTGAAAGCATCATGGCTCCTTTCAGAACATTGAATACCCAATGACATGCTGTTCTGTTTATCTGTGCAAAGTCGCACAGTCACCACACACTGAGGGAGTGGTGCCATTTGTGGTTCTGGTAATATCACCCCATTGAGATATGGCACCTGTGGAGTGATGGGTGTGCAACTGCTGACACTCTGTACTATGGGGAAGCCTGGTAGACTGCAAGGCCGTGTGTCAGCTCCTCCTACTGCTATCTAGCTAGAGGGAAGTTCACAAAATCCTCTTTCTCATTGTACAGAAGCTTACAGTGCAGGAGGAGGTCATTCAGCCCATCAAGGCTACACTGACAACAATCCCACCCAGGCCATATCCCCATAACCCCATGTATTTACCCTGCTAATCCCCCAAACGACTAAGGGGCAATTTAGCATGACCAATCAACCTAACCCGCACATCTTCGGAAAACGGAGCAACCGGACAAAGCCCACACAGACACATGGAGCATGTGAAGTCCACACGGACGGTGACCTGAGGCTGGAATTGAGTACCGGTCCCCAGCGTTGAGACAGCAGTGCTAACCACCGTGTCACTGTGCTTCCCTTATACAGTGATACATGGCAAATTGTGATCTTGGTAATGTAACTGATTCCCGCTTGTAAGGATCTGCTAGTGAAGAAACTGATCTTCACAACCAGTTCATGTGTTACCTTTGCTCTGCAATGTAGCTATAGATCTGAATGGAGGAGGTCACATCATTCAATGACCACCTGCTTAATGAACTACAGCCAGCTTACCGACTACTCCTGCCAAAGGTGGAGGTAGAAATGTCCCCTCAAGATCCTAAGGGGGGAGAAGGGGTGTGTTGTTGTGCGTGTGCGTGTGCGTGTGAGGCGTGCACATTCACGCTAGTGTTAAGGGATTCTATTGCAAGCCCTCCACTGAATTCTTCAGAAAGGTTTAGCACCATTCCCTCGATGACTCACCCACCCCTCCCATCTCCACCCCCTCCCTTCCCATCCCAGCCCACCCCTCTCTTTCGACTGCCCTTCCCCTTCCTTCCGACTCCTGAATCGTTCTCTCACCCTGGAACATACCAAGGAACCTCCAGCATTGCCTTTTATTTACCTCTAGGTAAGAGCACCCCATGATAATACCCCCTATTGCAGTCATCCATGTTGCCAGCATTTTGACCTTCTAGAGGTCTTGTTGCCTTTTGCTGTTCAGATCCTTGCTCCTCCCAGCCCTGTCTCAACTGACTACGAGCCTTCCTTCATCTCGTTACCAAGGCAGGGTTGCCTGTAACCTGTGAGATTGACACCTCAGAAGATGTGTGAATGAATTGAAGTGTTACATTTATTGAACATATCCTTGACAAGTTTCCTTCCATCTCAAAGCCAGGCAGCCAGCGCTAAGCACTTCACCTGGCCTCCGTCTAGACATGGCATTCCCACCCACCCATTCCAGGCAAAAGACATCCTGAAGGATCAGAGATAGGTGTTCCTCTCATTCAGACATCACTGCATACGGAGACATTGCTCTTCAACAAAGGTGATGAAAGTCATGTGCAAGAAGCCTGACTTTTTTGCTCACCTTCACTACCCACAAGACTCCATAGAGACCATAGACATTGGCAGCATAGAAAGACTAACCGCACAGAATGAATGGCAGCTCCACACCTTTCTGAGATCTCAATGTTACAAGGGCCATAAGTAGAGAACAATCCTGCTACAATGTGGGCTTAACCATCGAGAGCAGCACATACTGACTGAGCATGGTTGCCATTCAGCTGTCTCACAATTATTAAGGTGTCCCTTTAATCAGCCACATGTGCTGACTGTGAACTTCATCACCCAACAGGACACTTCTCCCACCTTGAAGGATCTCACTGACTGACTGTGTGGTCAAGGTCAGATTGTAAAAATGGTGCATTTCATTTTTCAAACTCACTCCACCACTTTCTACCTTCCTCCATCACCCACCAACTTCTCCCTTTTACTGTAGACCCGCCCAATATTACCACTCCTCCCCTCTGTCAGCCTTGAACTACCAACCCCCCTCCCCACCCCACCCATTACCCTGGACCCTATCCACCTTCACATCTTCCTTCCCCTCAGAGCCGACAAGCATTACCGATGGGAGTGGAAGAATACATCCATTGAGTGATATTACAATCTAACCACTTAGTCCCCAGCATGCCTGAGCTTGCACTCTTGCAAGCAGAGAGTGCAGCACATGTAATTCTAACAGTCCTTTCTTTGGGACTCCATGAATTGGCATGAGCAGCGCTATGCAGCCTTTATTTCTAAAAGACTAAGTTCAGCTAAAAAAAAAATGTTGACTTCCATAGCCTGTCCTAAGCCATTCAAAATTTTGACTAAGGGGGCCCCTCAGATAAGGAACCAGAAAAACCAGCCAACACAAACATCAAGGGAACCTCTGCAACACTATTCACAAATATCAGAAAGCTGGGCATGTCAGTACATATCTGTAAAGGAATTCATTCAATAATATGAAGCCCATCCCATTTCCACCTCCCTTTAGTTCTGAAGAGGAGTCATGTTGGACTCGAAATGTTAACTCTTCTCTCCCCACAGATGCTGCCATATCTGCTGAGTTTTTCAAGCAATTTGTTTTTATTCCAGATCTCAAGCATCTACAGTATTTTGTTTTTATTCTACATATTGCACTGTTCAGGGGCACAGAGTCAATAATTGGCAGCTTTTAAATAATAGAAGTATTTACTTTATGAGGAAACTAACTACTGAACACCAATGAAACTGATAAATGATTATATTTAGTTTTTTTCTAAGTCATTTTAAAATGCAGAACAGTGGCACAGAGGTTAGCATTGCTGTCTCACAGCATCAGGGCCCCAGGTTCAAATCCAGTGTTGGGTGACGAGGTTGCATGTTCTCCTACTGTCTGCATGGCTTTCCTCCGGGTACCTCCCTCAGTCCAAAGACGTGCAGGTTAGGTGGAGTGGCCATGCTAAATGTCTCTTAGTGTCCAAAGATGTGTGGGGGGTGGGGCTGTTAGTGGGATAAATACATGCAGTTAGCAGAGTAAATAGGTGGGATTATGGGAATACGGCCTGGATGGGATGCTCTGTTAGAATCAGTGCAGCCTCGATGGGCCAAATGGTGTCCTTCTGCACTGTAGGGATTCAATGATTTCCAGCTATTTATCAAGTTATTTACAGGTGGTGAACTTGAGTGAAAAATGCTTATTTTTGTGATAAACCCATTTTAGTTCTATCAAACTGTACCTGGTTATCGTTCTTAAATATATAAGAAATAATATTAATGCAAAAAATGAAAACAAGCTACATTGAAAAACACTGCCCAAAGTGGCACCGATACAAGGAAGATTTTATGTTCAGTGATATGCATATAAGCCTGAGCAGACACTTGCACAAGAAATTGAATTCTGAAAACTATCACAATGCAGATGCACAATATAATTTGAGTCCCAATTGCCAACTGTGTCCAAAGCAGAAACTCTCCCCTTTAGAAACTTTAACTTTTAATGATATTTTGCATAATCTAAATGTACTAAGGGCTGAGTTTTACAGGGACACCAGAAGTCAAGTGGCAATAACTCTATTTCAGCTGATGGTGGGACTCAAAGATGCACATTGCTGGCCAATTAACTGGCTGCTGCTCAAGTCCAGAGAAGCCAACAGCCCAACCCCAGGAGCTGAAACCCAATCAGAGGGCATTGAGTCAGGATGGTCAATGCTGCAGCACAGCCTCTGCAGCGCACAAAAATAAAGTCCCAACCCTACCCTAGAGCCCACCATGAGGCTATCAGACTTCACTGGATAACCCACAACACAGACAAAATTCCAAGGAGTTGGTAAATGGCCTTTAATTGGCTGAACTGGCCTCCTGATAGTGATCAATCTGCCAACTTTCCCACCATGGTAAAATAGCAGAGCAGTGGGAAAACATCATACACACCCCCAATGCCTTCTCATGCTATTTTGCCAGCCTGCCTGCCACCCAGTAGGTCCCTAAAGGACTAAACAAATCTAGTCCTGGTGTTTCCCAGCTCTTAACATTCTCTTTGGCCACTTTATAGAAAGATATCTGTCCATACAGAGATGGTCATCCAAGTTATCCAAGTCGGCCCGCAGCAATGATTTGCTTAGAATTACTGATCCCTGTATACATTTTTGCATCAGCAAGCAAGTTAGGAAATTTCTCACTCAATGAGCTCTCACTCAGATTGCATATAAAAATAATAAACTCCAGAGTTTCCTGTGGGACCCCATTTGTAGCTGGGCTCCAAACAGATCCTGTCTCATTAATAATAACAACCTTTTGTTAATGCAATTCAGCCCACTATCCATCCAGTGTTGTATCTGTCTCATAATGCAATGAAAGCTGATTATGCATTACTTTATCAGGCACTTTTTAGAAATCAATGTAAATGACATTTACTGGGCAATCTTTGTACATTCAAATCAAGTTTGCAAAAGATCCAATTTGTGAAGTAGGACTTACATTGCTAATTCATGCTGGGTATCACTAATTCAATGCCAAATGATCACAGATCACATTATGTATAATGCTTTACAATAGTTCCTCTGCACCCAAATGGAAGAGCCCATTATTAACATTTTAAAACAAGGCTGAGCTTGCCAGTGCAAGACAACAAAAAAAATTTCACAGCATTACAAACAAATAGCAGGAGAGCTCTCCTCGTGCCCTGGCCAACACCCATATTTCAATTAACATCACTAGAAACAGACTAATGGAGAAAATGGACAAGACTGGTAACTGAACTCATGGATCATGATCGATAATTAACTCGTAATGATGCAGGCAACCTGCAAACTTCACATTGTCAAACAATTTAAATGATAATGGCATACAGCACATGAGAGGCTGCATGCCTCAGCAAAGGTGCCCCAAGACTACATAAGGCTAAAACCAGTTAAAGTTTGCTTGCATTACTTAAACCTGGATTGCACCCTTTAAATGAGAGGCAATATTCCGACTGCAGCAAGTGTTGAAAGTGATTGAGGAAGGAGAAAGAAGAATAGCAAAACGTCAGAAAATATGCTTTAAGGTTCTTCAGTGTTGCATTGGTGGCCTTGGTGCAGGAGATGAACAGGAGGAGAGAGATTGTCTTCTAATAGAGAGCCAGGAGACACTGTGAAGGAAGTGGGAGCAGGTAGCCACAGAAGACAATTTAAAGAGCCTGGCACTGCGAGCACCTAGATGCATTGTGGGAAAAAAAATCAATTAACTCAATTGAGTATTCAAGGCCAATGAATGCTTCATCATGTACCTTTTTTTTACAATAAGCCACACTTCTCAATTATTGATGCACAAAATTGTTACAGCATAAAGAGAGACCATTCAACCCATCGTATCTGTGCCAGTTCTTCATAGTGCCATTCTCCTGTCTTTGCTCCTGCATGTTCTTCCATTTCAGGTAATTTGTCTAATTCCCTTTTGAATACTTCAATTGAACATGTCTCCATCACAACATCAGGCACTACAATCCAGACCTGAACCAGTCGCAGCATGAAAAATATTGTTCCTCATCTCATTTTTGTTTCTTTTACCAATTACTTTAAATCCATGATCTCTCAATCTCAATCCTCTCTCAAGTGGGAACAACTTATCTCTAACTTCTCTATCCAGATCTTTCATAATGCAAGAAAAAGGAACAAAAGTAGATTATGTATCCATTTAGCTGGCTCCTTTATTCAATATGATATGGCTAATCTTGGGCTTCAACTCACTTTTTTCACCTACTCCCTATATTCTTTAAAGAGACCAAAAATCTGTCTATCCCAGCTTTAAACGTATTCAACGATGGAGCATCCACATTCGTCTAGAGTAGAGAATTCCAAAGATTCACATCCTTTGAATGGAGTTGTTTTTTTTCATCTCTGTCCTAAATGATTGTCCCCTTATTCTGAAGCTGTATTTTAAACTCCTTAACCAGTAGAAACAATGTCTCAGCACTTACCTTATCAAGCTTTTTTAAGAATGGTTTCAGGGAATCACAGAACAGCCATAGAAAAGTTATAGTACAGAATAAGACCATTCAGCATATCATAACTGCATTGGCCGAAAAAAAAGGAAAAATAAACTACTCACTCGATTTAATCCCACTTTCCAGCCTCTGTCTATAACCTTGCAGTTACAGCATTTCAACTGGGGATCTAAGTACCTTTTAAATGTATTGTGTGTTTCAGCCTCAGCCACCAACTTGGAAGTGAATTCTAGATGCCCACCACTCTCTGGATGAAAAGTTTTCCCTCATATCCTCTCTAATCCTCCTACCAATTACTGTAAGCCTATGCCCCTGGTCATTTATCCCTCAGTCAGGGAAAAAAAGTCTTTGTCCACCCTATCTAGACCCTTCATGATTTTGTACATCTCAAATAGGTGAGCCCTTAGCCTTATCTCTTCTAAGGAAAACAACTCCAACCTATCCAATCTCTCCTCATAGCAACGCCCTAGCAACGTCCTTGTAAATTTCTTCTGCATTCTCTCCAGAGCAATTACATCCCTTTTGTAATGTAGTGACCAGAACTGTACATAAAATTCCACTTGTGGCCTAACTAACATTTTATACAGTTCCATCATTACATCTCTGCTTTGGTATTCAATACTTTGCTCAATGAAGGAAAGCATTCCATATACATTCTTGACTACCTTGTCCAACTGTCCTACTACCTTCAAGGACCTGCGGATATGCACTTCAAGGTCTCTCATTTTCTCAGTCACTCTCAATATGTTCCCACTAATTGAATACTCCCTTGCTTTGTTTGTCCTCCCTTAACACTTTTCTGGGTTCAATTTGATTTTGTTCCTTCGCCATTTAATGAGATCACCTCTTTTTCTTCTAAACTATACAGAATATAAACCCAATTTATTTAGCCTGTCTTCACTGGACTTTCAGGGACAAAGTTAGTCAATTTCTGCCCCATCAGTCTACCTCAATTATCAACAAAGTACAGGAAGATGTATTTTGCAGTGTCATCAAATGGCATTTATTCACTAACAATCATTCACCATCTACACGGAGATACTCATTTGAGTTCTGATTGGACCACTTAGATCCAGACCTCATCACAGCTTTGATCCAAACATGGACAGAAGAGTTGAATTCTGCAAATGAGTAGAGAGTAAGGCTCTTGACATCAGGACAGAATTTAATTGAGTGCAACATCCTGGAGCCCTAGCAAAACTGAAGAAAGTTGAAATTATAGTGAAAAAGTCAAGATTTGTGGCATAGTGGACAGCAAAGAAGGTTATCCAGGATTGCAACGAGATCTTGATCAATTGGGCCAGTGAGCTGATGAATGGCAGATGGAGTTTAATTTAGATAAATGTGAGGTGATGCATTTTGGTAGATTGAACCAGGGCAGGACTTACTCAGTTAGTGGTAGGACGTTGGGGAGAATTATAGAACAAAGAGATCTAAGGGTACAAGTTCATAGGTCCTTGAAAGAGGAGTCACAGGTGGACAAGGTGGTGAAGGAGACATTTGGCATGCTTGGTTTCCTCAGTCACAACACTGAATACAGGAGTTGAGACATCTTGTTGAAGTTGTACAAGACATTGGCAAGGTCACATTTGGAATACTGTGTACAGTTCTGGTCACCCTATTATAGAAAGGATATTATTAAACTAGGAAGAGTGCAGAAAAGATTTACTAGGATGCTACTGTGACTTGATAATTTGAGTTGTAAGGAGAGGCTGGATAGACTAGGACTTTTTCCCCTGCAGCATAGAAGGCTCAGAGGTGATCTTATAGAGGTCTATAAAATAATGAGGGACATTGATAAGGTAGATAGTCAACATCTTTTCCCAAAGATAGCAGGGTCTGAAACTAGAGGGCATAGGTTTAACGTGAGAGTGGAGAGATGCAAAAGGATCCAGAGGGGCAATTTTTTCACACAGAAGATACCAAGTGTCTGGAACGAGCTGCCAGAAGTAGTAGTAGAGGCTGGTACAATTTTGTCTTTTAAACAGAGTTTAGACAGTTACATGGGTGAGATGGATACAGAGGAATATGGGCCAAATGCGGGCAATTGGGTCTAGCTTAATGGTAAAAACTGGGTGGCATGGACAAGTTGGGCCAAAGGGCCTGTTTCCATGTTGTAAGCATCTATGATTCCATGATTCTCCACTGACTGGTGTTATAACTTGCACAAAAGGAGGATAAAGTTGTTGTGGGTCAATTATCTTAAATCTCAAATATTGCAGCAGGAGATCCTTGGTGCAGTGTTCTTGGATAACCATCTTCAGCTGCTTCATCAATGACCGTTCCTCCATTAAAGATCAGAAGTGGGGATGTTTGCACAATGTTTGAATCCATTCGCAACTCCTCAGTTAATGAAGGAGTTCATGTCATCATGCAAGATCTGGACAACATTCAGACTTGGGTTGATAAGTGGCAAGTAACATTCACACTACACAAATGCCAAGAAATGACTATCTTCAACAAATGAGAATCTAAACATCACCCCAGATCATTCAATGACACTACAGTCACTGAATCCCCCATTATCAACATCTTGGAGGTCACCACTGATTGGAAATTTCACTGATCAAACATGTAAATACTATCGCTACAAGATCAGGTCAGATGCTAGCTAATGTAAAGTAAGTAACTTACCTCCTGGCTCCCCAACCTCTCCAGCATCCACAAAACAGAATTGTGATGGAATACTTTCCACTTACCTGGATCAGTGAAGCTCCAACAAAACTCAAGAAGTGCAACACTATTCAGGACAACGTCAGCCTGCTTTATCGACACACCATCCAAAATTTTGGCATTCAATATTTCCTTATTGATGCATTGCAGTTGCAGGGTTTGTGCAAAGTGATCTGTAGCAATTCGCCAAGGCTTCGACAACACCATTAAAGCGGTGGCCTCTACCACTTACAGGAACAATGCCAATAGGTGCCGGAGAACAGTATCCTCCAAGTCACACAACATCCTGACTTGGAAATATATTGCCAATCCTTCATTATCCCAGGCTCTACGTCCTGAAATGTACAACCTACCAACACCACAGTAGACATACCTGCACCACAAACAGCAATGGTTTAAGAAGGCAGCTCACCACCACCTTTTCAAGGACAACTCGGAACAGAAATTAAATGCTGACCTCAGCAGTGATGCCTATACCCCATGAATGAAGAGAAAGAATCACAAGAATATTTTGTACATTGTCAGGCCTGCCAGGAAGCCTGCTGTCATTGCCAAAGAACAAGTACATGTTGAATTCCAACTGGAACAGGGCTTACTGCAGAGCTTTGAGCCCATCCTTCCCAGCATGGAAGGGGAGGCAAAGCCTTGAGAACACTTACAGGCTCAACATGATGCAGTGAATTTTTGCCAATGGCTCAGTTTCCATTGCAGCATAAGTTACCCAATAAATGAATGCTGCAGTCACAGTTCTGAAATCATGAGATCTCAGCTTGCTGCCATGCCAGTCAAGCTAAGTCATATGGAGGTTCAGACTGCTGACATCATGGCTGCTGACACCAGTACTCAAAGGTTTTCAAAGTCTGACCACTTTCCAGCACTCTGTGCTCTGACGAAATACTAGGATAGAAGCCTTGGAGGAAGCAACATAGGCATGGAGCACACACCTGCTGTCCTCCCTCAGAATGACAACATTTGAGTTTTCACCATTTCCATTCTAACAGTACCCTTACTACTGTTTGTTAACCAGTCAATCCAGTCTGCTGTCACCCATCCCATCCCATTCCCTTCCCATTCCCACTCCCTCTCTGCCAGGAGCTACTCAAGGATGTCCAGTAAACCATATGCAGACTGTTCCATGAAAGGCCAGGTCATTGTACTTGTAAGGTAGACAGCAAGGGAATGCACAAAGATGGTTTGCTGGGAAAAGTTTGGTTTTGAATGGTTGTTCTGTGGTGGCTTTCATTTTAGCATTCTGGCCATCAGGATAACGTAGAGGTCACAATTTGTGTGTTTTCTGCAGAATGGGAGCTTGGGGATATGTTCACAAATAGGATACTATGTACAGCCTGGTCAGAAAGAGGATATGCTGGTTACCTTCTCTCCTCCTCCTCTTCTGCTCCTCTTTCTCCTGAGGTGCTAATTATTTTTCTGCTGGTAATTATGTCTTCAGGATAGCCAGATTATGACGGAGATTGCAGATCACTACAAATCGGGGTATCTGCTTGGGACAGTACAGCAGAACGTCTCCAGAGTACTTTAGGCAGCAGAGCCATTATTTCAGCATCTCAATGATCTGCTCTGTAAGGATTCATGTGACAGCACGGCCCTCATTTAAATGCATGCCAACTATACGTGGTTAGGCTGCAGAGCAGAGTCATGGGCCAGGTGTAAAGCAGGAAATCCTTGTTCTGTACAGACACCCACTAATTTGACATGCTATCTCAATTACTGAGGGAGCAGTGCTCTAGGAGAGAATAAAAACATCATGACTGTTGCAGAACAGCAGGCAGTCATCAATTCTGTGTTGACCACTGTCGCACACCAACTCCACATTCAGCAAAAGGATCGCTTCATAGTTTCAGTACATTGCTGCAGCGATGTAGGTCTGATGGCACACTGTACCATAGGGAAGCTGCAAACCTAGCAAAGCCAATGTTTCACCAGTTTCTACTGAGAGACAGGACAACAAATTGCTGTGGCATTAAGAATGTATCATCTCTCTGATGCAGCAGTGGACGGTGAACCTTTAGATGTTATAGATATTGACCACTCCAAACTGAAAATATCTGAATGTAAGGAAATTCAGAGTCACTATTATCTTGACACCAACTGACAGTGTCATCTCTGTCCTGATCTGAAATTACAGTTCTGATTGTAAGTGGTGGCAGAGATCTGTGAGCACCTCCTTCATAAGGAGCAAAAGGTGCCTACTATTTCCGGAAGACTCTTGGTGTATGAGGTCTTCTGTTGAGAGCTTCATCTCTTCCTCCTCCTGGGTATAAATTTTCTTCTAAATTGGTGCCTCACTCATCTCCTTCTCAAGCAAGATCCCACAGGTGGTTTCCAGCCATCATATCCATAACCGGGAGTAAGTGGCCTATACAAAATCCTTACAGCCAGAATCATGACTTCTTCCATTTGCAGCACTATTTATTCACTGTTGAATTCACTGACTTTAGCCAACTTTTCAAACCGCAAAGCACCTCTACCACCTCAAAGGGCCTGTAAAAATGAGGCAAAGATTCACCTGAAAATGATGATCCCCATTATACAGATATAGGGCCCGATTTTGACATTGCATTGTGCCCATTTTTGGATGCGAAAATGTGATAAAGCCGGGTGTGAGGCCATTAACACATTCCACACCTGCACAGATGTCCATTTTACCAAGGCATGAGAATGGCCGCAATCCGAATCATGCCTGAAACAGGCACAAAGGCAATTTAAATGCATTTACCCTCACATTCGCATGTCTAGATTCAGCATGAAACAGACATGTTCGGCAAAGATCTGTTTCGGGTGCTCCAACTTCTGAAGAGGTAAGTTTAGAGATTCTGGCGGCTCTCTGGCTCAGATTGGTGGTGGAGGGAGGCAGGCCAGATCATTCTCTGGTGTGGGGGAGGAGGGAGAGAGGAGGGAGGCCCGATCATTTTCTAATGGCAGGACAGTTGGGGGCGGGGGGGGGGCGGCAGTGAAATGAGGAGGTGGGTCAGATGTATCTCTGGTGGTAGTGGGGGAGTGGGGGGGGTGGTGGCAAGGAGGAGGAATGTCATATCGTTGTATGATGGACTGGTGCCGGATGTCTCGGTTGAACCTGGACAGGTGTTGGATCTGTAGGCGGGAGAGTACCTTGGGGATAGCGTTCATAATTCTATCTCCTTCACGATAGCGTTGGAAAGAGATAGGATCTGGCAGGCTAGGAAGGTGTTTATCTGGAGTAAGGGGAAATATGAAGCCATCAGGCAGGAAATTAGACAAGTAAATTGAAAGGAGGTGTTCTTGGGGAAAAGTACTGAAGGAAGGTGATGGATTTTCAAGGAATGTTTGTCCGGAGCTCTGCACAACAACGTTCCAATGAGACAGGGAGGTTTTGGTAGGTTACGGGAACTGTGGTGCACGAAGGTTGTGATGAACCTAGTCAGAAAGAAAGGCGTACAGAAGGTTCAGAGAGCTGGGAGATGTTAAGGATCTAGCGGAGTATACGGGTTAGAGGAAGGAGCTTAAAAAGGAAATTAGGAGAGCCAGAAGGGGTCGTGAGAAGGCCTTGGCAGGTAAGATTAAGGAGAACCCCAAGGCATTCTACAAATATGTGAAAAGTAAAATGATGAGATGTGAAGGAATAGGACCTATAAAAGGTGAAGGGGGAAACTATGAGGAGAGGCTGAATAAATTAGGCTTGTACTCGTTAGAGTTTAGAAGAATGAGGGGAGATCTCATTGAGATGTATAAGATGTTGAATGGGATGGATAGGATAGAGGTGGAGAGACTTTTCCCGCTCAGAAAGGACAGTAGGACTAGAGGGCACAGCCTCAGGATAAAGGGGGGGGGGGCGGTTTAGAACGGAGTTGAGGAGGAACTTCTTCACTCAAAGGGTGGTGAATCTCTGGAATTCTCTGCCCGTTGAAGTGGTGGAGGCTGCCTCGCTCAATATTTTTAAGACGCGGGTTGATAGGTTTTTGATAGGCAAGGGGATTAAGGGTTATGGGGAGAGGGCGGGAATGTGGAACTGAGCCACGACAGATCAGCCATGATCTTACTGAATGGCAGGGAAGGCTCGAAGGGCTAGATGGCCTACTCCTGCTCCTATTTCTTATGTTCTTATGTTCTTACTAAGTCTGTGTGGAACCGGAAGAAATGCTAGAGGTGCTTAATGAATACTTTGCCTCGGTATTCACGGTGGAAAATGATCTGGGAGGTTGTACTGCAGGTTTGCGGCGGACTGAAAAGATTGAGTATGTGGATGTTAAGAAAGAGGATGTGTTGGAACTTTTAAATTGCATCAAGATAGATAAGTCGCCGGGACCAGATGGGATGTACCCCAGGTTACTGTGGGAGGTGAGGGGAGAGATTGCAGAGCCCCTGGTGATGATCTTTGCGTCGTCGATGGAGACAGGAGAGGTTCCGGAGGATTGGAGGATTGCGGATGTGGTTCCTATTTTCAAGAAAGGGAACAGGGATAGCCCAGGAAATTACCAACTGGTGAGTCTGACCTCAGTGGTTGGTAAGTTGATGGAGAGGATACTGAGGGACAGGATTTATGAACATTTAGAGAAGTTTAGTATGATCAAAAGTAGTCAGCACAGCTTTGTCAAGGGCAGGTCATGCCTTACGAGCCTAGTTGAGTTCTTTGAAAATGTGACTAAACACATTGACGAAGGAAGAGCGGTGGATGTGGTTTATATAGACTTCAGCAAGGTGTTTGATAAGGTCCCCCATGCAAGACTTCTTCAAAAAGTGAGAGGGCATGGGATCCAAGGGGCTGTTGCCTTGTGGATCTAGAACTGGCTGGCCTGCAGAAGGCAGAGAGTGGTTGTGGTGGGTCTTTTTCTGCATGGAGGTCAGTCACCAGTGGAATGCCCCAGGGATCTGTTCTGGGACCCTTGCTGTTTGTCATTTTCATAAATGACCTGAATGAGGGAGTAAGTTTGCCGATGACACGAAGGTTGGTGGTGTTGTGGATAGTCTGGAGGGATGTCAGAAGTTGTAGCGAGACATAGCTAGGATGCAAGACTGGGCAGAGAAATGGCAGATGGACTTCAACGTGGATAAATGTGTGGTGGTCCATTTTGGCAGGTCCAATGGGATGAAGGAGTACAATATCAAGGGTAGGACTCTTAGCAGTGTAAAGGATCAGAAGGCCCTTGGGGTCCGGGTCCATAGGACTCTTAAATCAGCCTCAGATGTGGTCAAGAAGGCGTATGGTGTACTAGCCTTCATTAATCGAGGGATTGAGTTTAGGAGTCGGGAGATAATGCTGCAACTTTATAAGACCCTTGTCAGACCCCACTTGGAGTACTGTGCGCAGTTCTGGTCGCCTCACTACAAGAAGGATGTGGAAGCTATTGAAAGGGTGCAGAGGAGATTTACAAGGATGTTGCCTGGATTGGGTGGCATGCCTTATCAGGATAGGTTGAGGGAGCTTGGTCTTTTCTCCCTGGAGAGACGAAGGATGAGAGGCAACCTGATAGAGGTTTATAAGATGTTGAGGTATAGATAGGGTGGATTCTTGGAGGCTATTTCCCAGGGCTGAAATGGTCACTACGAGAGGACACAGGTTTAAGGTGCTGGGGAGTAGGTACAGAGGAGATGTTGGGGTAAGTTTTCCACTCAGGTGGTGAATGAGTGGAATCAGCTGCCGTCAGTGGTGGTGGAGGTGAACTCGTTGGGGTCTTTTAAGAGACTTCTGGATGAGTACATGGGATTTAATGGGATTGAGGGTTATAGATAGGCCTGGTAGGTAGGGTTATGATCGGTGCAACTTGTGGGCCGAAGGGCCTGTTTGTGCTTTAGTGTTCTATGTTCTATGTTTCTATGTTCTTTGGT
Organism: Carcharhinus amblyrhynchos; assembly: GCF_965287045.1. Classification (NCBI taxonomy): domain Eukaryota; kingdom Metazoa; phylum Chordata; class Chondrichthyes; order Carcharhiniformes; family Carcharhinidae; genus Carcharhinus; species Carcharhinus amblyrhynchos. The sequence continues at coordinate 74,486,490 of NC_137325.1, read as the reverse complement.
GGGGGGGGAAGGTGGGTGGAAGGCAAAGCCCGATCATTTCTGGGGAGGGGGGAGGCCTGATCATTGTCAGGGGGAGGCCAGATGGATCTCTGGTGGGGGTGAGGGGAGTAAGGGAGTCCGTTGCCACTCTGCGGACGATTGTTGGGAGGGTAGGGGGGCAGGGGTCGCAATCAGTCTGGGTGGCGGTGGGGTGGGTGGATAAATAGGAAAGTTATGTGGTAGGGATGGGGGTGAAGTCTGTGGGGACCATTGCTCCTGCTTTTCGCTCCCGGGCCACTTTATCCACTTTTTGCGGCCCGGGAGCGATGTGACAATAGCGCAATTTTCAAATTTTTTCTCACTGCACGTGCTCAGTTCAGAGCTCTGATCATTTCAGGCATGATAAGCCCCACCCACAGCACAATTCTGACCCACAATTTTTTTTCAGGGTAATTGCGTATGGGGGTGCCTGAAAGTGGGTTTCAAAGTTGGATCTGAATTGCACCCAGATTCAGCACTTAGAATGAAAATGGTAAAATTGAGCCCACAGTGTTGTGTTCTTATTATTGCTCAATGCATTTTGAAGAGGCAACATTAGTTGGATTAAGGAGGTTGAAAATTATAGCTCTGGTGTTAAACAGTATTATATGGTGTCTATTTTGCATACTTCCAATGCATACACGAATGCCAACGCTAATAGCCTCACCAAGATGGCATTTGGTCTGTGCAGTATGGATGCTGATTTTATGCCAAAATGGCATCACTAGTGCTCAGAAACATGAGTACTATGGAGCTTAATACTTTGGCTATTAATTGGTCATTTGCAATTTGCGTGATATTGTGCATGAACTGACCACCTGGTTTGCTTACATAGCAAATCTGAGCAGAATAGAAGGTAATCAATAGGTTGCAAAGGATTTGGATGCATTCTGACCTGAGAAAGGCACCATATAAATTTTTCGTCATCCTTGTGGGTTAATTTCTTCACTTTCTTAAATAATTGTACCACATCAGCCACCCTCCAATCTATGGGAATCAGTCTAGACTTCAATAAACTATTGAATATGTGACCCTCTATCTCACATACAACCTCTTCATTTCATTGAGTACTCTGGGGTAAACACAGCACTAATCAATCTTAAACTCATTAATCCCAGCTAACACCACTTCCACAGTTACTTCTAATGGATCCCTTTTATTTACCCACCTACCCTATGATATTAGGACTGTAGCATCATCTTCAAAGGTGAAAATTGATACAAACTATTTAGTTCATCAGCCATACTTCTATTTTCATACCTAAGATAGCCTGACAAATCACCCACTTGAACAAAGCAACTCTAATTGTTCAGACAGCTAAAAAAAAATGGAAAAAAATCCTTGTTATCACGACAGCATTAATCCATTATTCTTTTCCTCTGATGGCAGCTTTCCTATATTTTACGTACTTAACTTTCTTAACGATAACATCTTTTACATATCATGAAATATTTTTTCTCTTCCAACACCATTATTTATCCATTTAGTATTCACTTTATTCTAAATCATCCCGTTATCTGAAAGATAAGGCTTTCCTGTCCCTCACATAGATCTTAAAATAATTCATTTTTCTTCTGTATTGGTTATTTTAACATCCAACTTCATTAACAATGCTCCTTTCCCAAATTAGCTTCCTGAGGTTCATTATGTACCTTAGCAAGTGAGATTCAAAAACACAGTAAACACTATTGCCAGGATAAGATATTGGCTGAAATTTTACAGGCACCCCACTGCAGGAATCGAAGGGGTGTAGCATGGGAAGATCCATTGACCTCAGGAGGGATTTTACAGTTTCGGGATGAGTGAGGCCATAAAATCCACCCGTTATCTGTATCACTGCTAAGTAACACAACTTACAGGTTGTCCTCCCTAATTCTGTCCTTGACATATAAAATGAGGAAAGGACAGTGTCAAAAACATTTATAATGCTAATAATTGCTTCTTTCATGCCCAGTACTGGCATGTCATATCACGAACATTCAGGCAATACCTAATACATTTAGAAATTGGTCAGAAACACACTTAAGACAGCTGCTGCAAACCATGTGACTTTTAGCATTTGGGCTACAGAGAGTATCAAGTCTCCAGCAAGTAGCTAATCAAATATGGACGAAGGCGAAGGTACATCATAATCATCTGTGGAATTCAAACATCTTTTTGTTTAAAGATTGATCAATGCTAAAGGCTATAGAGGTTTCTAGACTGCCTGTCCCCATATTGTGTCGAGATGCCAGCATTTAAGAACATAAGAAATAGGAGCAGGAGTAGGCCATCCAGCCCTTCGAGCCTGCCCCGCCATTCAATAAGATCATGGCTGATCTGTCACTGCTCAGTTCCACGTTCCCGCCCTCTCCCCATAACCCTTAATCCCCTCTCCTATCAAAAACCCACCAACCCGCGTCTTAAAAATATTTAGCGAGGAAGCCTCCACCACTTCAACGGGCAGAGAATTCCAGAGATTCACCACCCTTTGAGTGAAGAAGTTCCTCCTCAACTCCGTTCTAAACCGCCCCCCTTTTATCTTGAGGCTGTGCCCCCTAGTCCTATTGTCTTTTTTGAGCGGGAAGAGTCTTTCCACCTCTATCCTATCCATCCCATTCATCATCTTATACGTCTCAATGAGATCTCCTCTCATTCTTCTAAACTCTAACGAGTACAAGCCCAGTTTATTCAGCCTCTCCTCATAGCTCAACCCCCTCAACTCCGGTATCAGCCTAGTAAACCTCCTCTGCACTCCCTCCAAGGCCAAAATATCTTTGCGCAGGTGCGGCACCCAAAAATGCACACAGTACTCCAGTTGCGGCCTCACCAATGCCCTATACAGCTGCAGCAAGACCTCCCTACTTTTATATTCAATCCCCCTCGCTATGAAGGCCAGCATCCCATTCGCCTTCCTGACCACCTGCTGCACTTGCAAGCTGGGTTTTTGCGACTCATGCACAAGGACCCCAAGGTCCCTCTGCACCGTCGCCTGCTGCAGTTTTTCGCCTCGTAATTAATAGTCCTTCCTACCATTTTTCCTACCAAAGTGAACCACCTCACACTTGCCAACATTAAATTCCATTTGCCATTTCCTGGCCCATTCGCCCAGCCTATCTAGATCCTTCTGCAGACTCTCCACACCCTCCGCACAATTTGCCGTTCCCCCAATCTTGGTGTCATCAGCAAATTTCGACACTCTACACTCGGTTCCCTCCTCCAGATCATCTATATAAATGGTAAAAAGCTGAGGCCCCAGCACCGACCCCTGGGGCACTCCACTAGTCACCATCCGCCAATCCGAATAGCACCCGTTGACCCCCACTCTCTGCCTCCTCTGTGACAACCAATCCTCTATCCACGCTAACACCCTACCCCCAACTCCATGTCCCTCGACCTTCTGCAATAACCTCTTGTGAGGCACTTTGTCAAACGCTTTCTGAAAATCTAGAAAGACCACATCCACCGGCTCTCCTCTATCCACCGCCCTAGACACATCCTCATAGAACTCCAGTAAATTTGTCAGACACGACTTCCCTTTAATGAAACCGTGCTGCGTCTGCTCTATCAAGCAATTCCCTTCAAGATGCCTCGCAATTTCCTCCTTAATGACAGATTCTAACATTTTACCTACCACAGATGTTAAACTAACCGGCCTATAATTCCCCGCCTTTTGCCTGGCACCCTTCTTAAACAACGGCGTAACATTAGCCGTTTTCCAATCATCCGGCACTTCCCCGGAATCCAGCAACGTTTGGAAAATAACCACCAAGGCATCCACTATCACCTCCGCCATTTCTTTCAGAACCCTCGGATGCATTCCATCCGGTCCTGGGGACTTGTCCACAATCAGCCCCTCCAGTCTGTCGAGCACCGCCTTTCTAGTAACAGTAATGTCATTAAGACCCTCCAGTCCTACCACCTTTCTATCGCTAACACCCGGCAAATTATTCACGTCCTCCTCCGTGAAGACAGAAACAAAAAAGTTATTCAATACCTTAGCCATATCCCCATCCCCTACCACTAGGTCCCCTTTCTCATCCTCTAAAGGACCAACATTCACCCTAGCCAGCCTCTTCCTTTTTATATATTTATAAAAACTCTTGCTATCCTTTTTTATATTAAGCGCTAGCCCAGCTTCATAGTTTCTCCTACCCTTCCTTATCAACTTCTTTGTCAATCTTTGTTGACATTTAAACCTCTCCCAATCCTCTTCTCGCCCACTACTCTTAGCTACTCTAAATTCCTCCGCTTTTAGTTTAACACTTTCCTTCACCTCCTTTGTTATCCACGGCTTATTACCTCTCCTCCTACTATCCTTTTTGACCATCGGAATAAATTTCCGTTGAGCACCAAGAAAGATCTCCTTAAAGATCCTCCACTGCTCCTCAACAGACCCTCCCTCCAACGCGCTCTCCCAGTCCACATTCGCCAATTCTTCTCTCATCCTACCGTATTTCCCTCTATTCAAACAAAGGACGCGTGTCCGGGAACCCACTTTCTCCTCCTCCATCTGCACCAGAAACTCCACCATACAATGATCACTCTCCCCAAGAGGATCCTTCACCACAAGGTCCCTAATTCTACCCGCTTCATTACATAGCACCAGATCCAAGATAGCTCGCTCCCTCGTCGGCTCCAACACACACTGTTCGAGGAAACTATCCCGGCAGCATTCCAAGAACTCTTCCTCGAGCCCCCCACGTCCAACATGGGTCGACCAATCAATATGCAGATTGAAATCCCCCATAACTACGGCCGTCCCATTCCTGCACGCCGCACTTATTTGCGCGTTAACAGCCCGCCCCATCTCCAGATCATTATTCGGGGGCCTATAGACGACACCCACCAGCGTCTTCCTCCCTTTGCTGTTCCTAATCTCCACCCACAACGATTCCACCCTTTGCTCCTTGGCTCCAATATCATCCCTTGCTACCACCGTGATGCTATCCTTAATCAGCAGAGCTACGCCCCCCCCTTTTCCCTCCTGCCTATCCTTCCTAAACACTTGATAGCCCTGTACATTCAGCTCCCAGTCCCTGTCACCCTGCAGCCACGTCTCTGTAATGGCCACCAGATCGTATCCATTTGTGTCGATCTGCGCCATCAGCTCATCCACTTTATTCCGAATGCTTCGTGCATTCAGATAAAGTGCCTTCATCCCAGCCTTCACCTGGACCCTATTTGCCGCAACGCCACCAACTATACTCACGCCCCCTACTCCCTCTATTATTGGGACATCCTCGGCCTCTTCCCTTACATGTACACTCTCCTTAACTTTAGACCTCGTAAGGTCACCTACCCTCACACCCTCCCCCCCACTAATTAGTTTAAAGCCCTGTCTACAGTCCTCTTTACTCGATTCGCCAGCACTCTGGTCCCAGCACGGTTCAGACCAACCCCATCCCTCCCGAACAGGTCCCACCTACCCCAATACTGGTGCCAATGCCCCATAAATTCAAACCCATTCTTCCCACACCAATCCCTGAGCCACCCATTCACTTCCTTAATCCTGTCAACCCTACGCCCATCTGCACACGGTTCAGGCAGTAGCCCAGAGATAACCACCTTGTCGGTTCTACTTTTTAATTCCATTCCAAGCTTTTCATACTCCCTCCCCAGATCCTCAGTCTGCATTTTGCTTACGTCGCTGGCACCCACATGTACCACAACGACCGGATTCTCACCCTCCCACTCCAGGTTCCTCTGCAGCCCAGCTGCGACATCCCGTACCCGAGCACCAGGCAGACAACACACCCTTCTGTGCACTTTGTCATTGTGACAAAGGACAGTGTCAATACCCTTCACCCCACTATCCCCAATCACTACTACGTTCCTTTTCCCTTTCTCTTTGCCTATGTCCTGCTGCATCACTGTACTGTGTGCAGGTTGCTCACCAACCTCACCTGCCTCGTTCTCGTCCAACTTGGAAGCAAGAACCTCAAACCTGTTATAAGAACATAAGAACATAAGAAATAGGAGCAGGAGTAGGCCATCCAGCCCTTCGAGCCTGCCCCGCCATTCAATAAGATCATGGCTGATCTGTCGCTGCTCAGTTCCACTTTCCCGCCCTCTCCCCATAACCCTTAATCCCCTCTCCTATCAAGGACCCCGAGGTCCCTCTGCACCGTCGCCTGCTGCAGTTTTTCGCCTCGTAAGTAATAGTCCTTCCTACCATTTTTCCTACCAAAGTGAACCACCTCACACTTGCCAACATTAAATTCCATTTGCCATTTCCTGGCCCATTCGCCCAGCCTATCTAGATCCTTCTGCAGACTCTCCACACCCTCCGCACAATTTGCCATTCCCCCAATCTTGGTGTCATCAGCAAATTTCGACACTCTACACTCGGTTCCCTCCTCCAGATCATCTATATAAATGGTAAAAAGCTGAGGTCCCAGCACCGACCCCTGGGGCACTCCACTAGTCACCATCCGCCAATCCGAATAGCACCCGTTGACCCCCACTCTCTGCCTCCTATTTGACAACCAATCTTCTATCCACGCTAACACCCTACCCCCAACTTATGCAGATTAAGAGGCTGAGGCCTCCGCTCCTCACCCCCCTTCCTCTTCCCAGTAGCCCCCTCTTGTCTCTGACCCTTAGAGTTAGCCAGTCTAGGGGGGGTGAATGTTTGACTAGGGTAAACACAGTAAGAAGTCTCACAACACCAGGTTAAAGTCCAACAGGTTTATTTGGTAACAAATGCCATTATTGTTACCAAATAAACCCGCTGGACTTTAACCTGGTGTGTGAGACTTCTTACTGTGTTGTTCCCATATTCACAGAGGACAAAAAGCAAGATTGAAACTCAGTTTGTGACAGATGGAAGTGAATGGCCACTATCAACCTCCCATTGTATCATGATGGCCTCTCTCTTATCTAAATTAGATTGGGTGGGCCTCAGAAGTGTTAACCCACAAAAGAGAATGCAGAATCAACATGAACACAAGACCTTATTTGTAAAAGGCCTTGAACTTGTGGAAAGCCATATGGTGAGACTGACTGTTTTTTGCCTATTTAAAAGATCAGCTAAGGGTTGTTTGCTGTTCAGATCTAGCAGAGCCATCAAAACCATGTTTTCAGTCAGTCTATGGACCAGACTAGAAAACTAGCTGCTAAGTATTTAAAGGTTCCAATTTTCAAAGTTAACTTGAGAACCAACCTCCTAGATTATCAAACTACAGGAAACCGTGCAATCTGCAGTGAATCCTTTGCTATACAAGACCCTCACTTTAACTCAGTCCTCAAAACCATTCAAGGGTTGGCTGGTGTGTTGTGAGGTTAAGGTGCAATGACAGGGATGGCTGTCAGCAGGCATCCCTGTTCCTGGGTCCCTTGATTGGGCACAGTCTGCCTTTTGAAAAAGGAACGTTCCCCCTTCCCCCCTTCCCAAACCACTCATCCCGCAGGAGGCTGCTGGCAAACTCAATAGCTGGATGACCTTCAGGAAGCCTGGGAGATCCATGCGAGTTCGGGAGCCACCATTAAGTACCATTGTGCTCAAAGATATTAGCCCATATGTAACTTAATAATGAGCTGAGTTAGCCAGTGGACTGGTTCCCTACATAAATGGAGTCAGTTTCCAGCTGGCAGGCATGGGTCACACAGCTGTTCCTGTAATTTTGCTGGTTAACCCACTGCGATGGACTCCTGGTCAACACATTCCTTTTTCTTTGCTCAACACCTAGAGAAGCAGACAGAAATAGAGTGGAAGCTAATTTTACAGGTGGCTAAATTCATTCAAAAGAAGAACTTCACATTTTCAGCTGTATTAATTTTTCCAGGGTTGTTGATAGCTTACCCTGAAAGATTTGCAGTAGAAGTACATTTAATAATCAACTTTTAACAAATTCCAGGGAAGAAATGATTTGGTAATTGTTGTTGTAGCAATATCACAAAACATAAATTTTAACTCATTTCTAATTTTACCAAATGCAGCAACCAATAGAGCATCTTTCCCTAAAATGATGATGGAAAAGTTTCTCCTTACTTGAAGTATTTCAGTGTGTTTTGTGGTCATTCCATCAGTGAAATCATATACATTCCGGTGATATCCCTGTGGCAATTCATTTAAAACATCCTCTGTGGTGTTTCTCATGGTGATTCTGATGTTATAATGATTTGGGGAAAAGGCTGCAGGAGTCAAGGATGAGCACATAACTCCCGAAATTACCTTAGGTGGAACTCAAAAAATGCACACTTTACATTTTGTTGCGCTTTGATGTTTGACAAAATCTGTTACCTTCACCATTATTGTAACAGCTCCCCTTGTTGCTAAACCCTTTTTCATCACTGGACTGGGAAAGGTTTACAGGTCAAACTGCATGCTCTTTTAAAAGACCAGCATTGCCAACACTAAGAACCAAAAAATCCTGTGTTTTTAATCCCCATGCAACTCAAAAAATTTATATTTTTTCATGAGTTCTTGTCACCAATCTAAAGTCAAACCCAAGTGGGGGAGGTTCTTATGGTTAAAGAACATAGAACAAAAACAGCCCGGGAAACAGGCCCTTCGGCCCAACGAGCCTGCGCCACCATTTTAACATTACCAGTCCCCCCCTCCACCCATGACTCTTATCTATTGTTTATGGCATTCCACATTGAGGGAAACTAATTTAGGGACAATTTATTACCTCCAATCAGCCTAATAGCACATCTTTGGGGTGTGGGAGGAAACTGGAGCACCCGGAGAAAACCCACGCCAGCACAGGGAGAATGCGCAAACTCCCACAAACACTGGCCCAAATCCATGTGTCTGCACAGCAAACAGTGATAGTCACTGAGATGTCGAGTTCCCCAGCATCTGGTCCAGTTTAAGCACACACTAACGACATGAAGCACTACGCTACTCTCGAACATTCAAGAGCAGCCCAAGTACGACCCTTCGCCTGTATGCCCCTCATTGGACAACAAGGCGGGCCAACTTAAAACCTGTGAATTAAAGGAGAAAAGCATTATTATCATACCACATCCTCTTACATTACCAGGGACGTCCCAATGCTAATGAACCTTATTTAAAACAATCTCCTGTATCCACCCGTCTCCAACCCACTCATGTGCCTGTCTAAGTTACTCTTAAACAACTCCAGCGTGCCTGCCTCCACCACCTTTCTTGGCAGAGCATTCCATACCCCCACTACCCTGTGTGAAAAACCTCCCTCTAATATCCGTGTTATACCTCTTCCCCCCTCACCCTAAGCCCATGGCCCCTCGTACTTGTGTCTCTAACATAGGAAATAGCTTACCTCTGTTTACTCTATCTACACCCTTCATAATCTTATATACCTCTATTAGATCCCCCCTCAGTCACCGTCTTTCAAAGGAAAACAGCCCCAATTTGCTCAATCTTTCCTCATAACCCAGTCCTTCCATACCAGGTAATATCCTGGTGAACCTCCTCTGCACTCTCTCCAGATCTCCACGTCCTTCCGGTAGTAAGGCAACCAGAACTAGACGCAGTACTCTAAATGCAGCCTAACCAACGTTCTGTACAACTGCAACATTAGACTCCAGCTCTTATATTCTATACCCCTTCCTATAAAGGCTAACATACCATAGGCTTTCTTCACAACCTTCTCCACTTGTACTGCCACCTTCAAAGACTTGTGCACTTGCACCCCCAGGTCCCGCTCAGTTGAGAGGAACCAAGGTATTAGCAGAAAACAAAGTCCACATTAGTAATTGACACTCCAGGTATTTCAAATTAAGCTCTAGAGTCCTGACAAGGGAGTAGACCTCTGGCAAAAAAAGACACTTTGCAAGGATGTACAGAGTATGCGTAGTTCTTTGAATAAAAGAAGAGTTTTACTTTGAACTTTTTTTTGTGGGGATGTCATGTTTTCTTTGTTGCTTACCTACATATATTTCCAGGTTGCTGAAAAATCATTGTGGCTGCTCAAACTCAGTTCAAAGCATCTTTGGTTCCATGTCTTTTGCCACTTTCCACTTTGAGATTGGTAGCTTTAAAGAAATGTGATTTAATTGCTGGCTTTTTTGATGCTTGATTATTTTTTATTTGCTCCTTCTAATTGAATAAGCAGCTGTGATTTGTTTGCATTCAAGTTACACCTTCAGGTTTGATGTTTTTGAAAAGAGGGATGCAATGGGCACAGGTTGGATTCAAGAGTTATACATAGACCTTGGATGAACACTTAGTCTGTATCTTATACAGTACAAAATACATCATACTGAATGGGTACAAATGGATTTAGATTAAGATGTTCAGTTCTTTACCAAGATATTAAAGTAAGAGAAAAAAAACTCATCCCGGAAAATTGAAAGCAGTTTTCAAATTAAGAATCTTAAAAAACTGGATCAAAAATGTGTACAGTATGATGAGCTATTAACACTATTAAAACGTTATAGTTATTTAATGACCTGGAATTGATTGATCTGAATAGCTTTAATACCTTCATTCTTATTACTGATTCACTGATGCATTTCAAAGATGAAACAAATCTGCTGTAGTGAATGACTCAAATGACCAAGAAAGCTGGGCTAGGACAAATATGTGATCATTAGGAATGAAATAAATATAATATTTATGTTACAATATAGCTTGGTTTGATTACAACTTCTTATCTATTTAGTGAATCCTTGTAGCATGTGGAAAATCAAACAACTATTTAAATAATGGACTGGATGAGGTTAGATAATTGAGAGCGTAGATACCACAAGCCGAAGGGCCTCTTTCCATGAAGTTACAACACTTTTCAGTACCATTAATGGTGCATTGTGTGAAAAGTGTTTGCACTTACATATTTTGGCTCTTAGGGCTCACTGATATTGACAATTAATTTTTGGACTGGATAAATTATATGCATCAATCACACCATAATGTTGATTATTTTAAAAAATAATTAAATTTAAAAAGTTATATGCTTCATGCAAAAAATTGCAGAAGTCTTAATTTTTAATATTCTCTTTTACCGCTGTCCAAATGCTAAATAGATTTAAACATGCGCATACACATATACAAAACTCCCTTTGGTCACGCCTTAACACCCTAATAACTCAAATGAGTTTTTTTTCAAATCATATCTGAATTTATTTTGTTCTAGACTTGGGGCAAGATTTTCACATTTTCATTTTGGCCTGTGTTTTTCACCCATAACTAGTTATCATATATTTTTTGTTTATTTCTAATGCTGTTCAAATAAATTCTTGATGCCAAATAAGCACCATGCATTCTTGTGATCTGTGGCTCACTCTCAATTCTACTGTTGCAGCTGTTGCAACAAAGAGGTATGGTGATTTTGGTTGGGTGCTGAAATTATCAAGTAATTTATCAATTTTGTAATTTTATTTGGTAAATATTTATTTAAGTGCTGAAGATAATGACATAAATTCATGTAGTGAACAATACAATCTAATAAAATTTAAAAAATTCTCTTATCAAATACTGTTTAGGGAATGTTCTCGAGTGAGTGAGCTCTGGGGGGTTTCAATCTAATGGATCTAATTGACGGAAAGACAAGATCTGGGAATGAATAAACAGCCCTAGATTGTTGGTTCGGCTCAACCCAAATGGAATCAATCTCATCAAATACTAATTTTGTTTCTTAATTGCAAAGGCTCCTTTTTCTCCAATTAAATTACTTGGCTTTCATTTCAACTACTGTAAAAAGAAACTAATCCAAGTTTACACACTTGAGCAAACTGATCAGATTTGATCTGTGATCTGATCCTTTGCCTTTCCCAGATGGCCATTGTGTGAAAAATGCAGTTTTTGCAGCTCTAGGGGAAAATTAGATGGCAGGTAAACCACTAGTTTCCTCATTAATTTCACAAAACTTCCCATTTCTTTTTGTTAGATGAAATCCTATAAAGCCTCAGGGAGGCCTATCTAGCTCCTGGAACAGTTATTCCCAGTGTGCGATGTGTATACTGTGTTTTTCTTAGAAGACCACTCATAGAACAATCAGTATACAGAAATCCATTACCTTAATTTTATGTTTCTGTACTGCTTCAAGAGATTTAATGCTGCACAACTTTTTTCAAGCTAAAATACATAAAATCAAAATAACTGCATATTTAAGTAGAGAAGCCTTTAAAATATGTGAATTATTGAAAATAAGTAGTCAAGCTAAAGGTGAGGAATAGTCTTTTTTGGCATCTGAGTTTCCATTGAGTTGCTTTAATTTTTACAAAATCCTTTGGCAATGAGCACCTCCCAGCTGAATTCATCACATTACCAATCAGCATTAATTTACATTTTCCTTATTAGTTTACACAATTACTGATAAAGTAAACACTGTACCTTCTTCTTGTGAAAATCATTATATTTAAAAGAACTAAAATTCAAGTTCGCATGCCAACATAGAATTATTGATAAATTATTGCTAAAATTGAATAAAATGGATTTAACACAGAGGCTACCAGCAAGGATCAGTCTTAGCAACTACCATAATTATCCCTGCTAAAGGACTGAACCACAAATCTAAAACCTCAAGGCAAAGAACCATGATGCAAGCCCATAATTGCATAGCTAATTAGTATGATAACTAATGGCTCGCACGTTAGTATTGTAAAGGAAAGCCGTAACTAAAGAGCACAGGACATGATCTGAATCACTGAGTTAAACAAATAGGTAATGGACGATATGATTTTGCTCCCCAACAAAGGTCTATGGATGGCACTATTCTGGCCGGTATAGCGGCACAGTTAACACTCTTGCCTCAACACCAGGCACCTGGGTTCAATTCCAGCTTTGGGTCACTGTCTGTGTGGAGTTTGCACGTTCTCCCAGAGTCTGTGTAGGTTTTCTCTGAGTGCTCCAGTTTCTTCCCACACCCAAGATGTGTAGGTTAGGCGGATTGACCATGAAAAATTGCCCTTTAATGTCAGCAGGGTATGTATGTGGGGTTAAGGGATAGGGTCTGGGTGGGATTGTGGTCAGTGCAGACGAGATAGGCTGAACAGTCTCCTTTTGCACTGCTGGGATTCTATGGGGTATAAACATGCATGCTAATAGCTGGATTTAAAGAATTGGTGACAGCCATTGTAATTGGGCCTATATTCTTAAAACCATTACTTAGATATTGATATTTGCAATATTCATCTATAAATAGTCAACGTGTGCACACTACCATCCAAAAGAACTTCCTACCCCATGCCTCTATGATGAGATACACCTCATTGTATCTTACTAACTACAGCTAATAACAATTCCAACTAACTATGACTATCATGAAAAAAATCACAGGGACCAAATGAATGACATGGATACTTCTGTATATTTTCATGCTTGGAACAGATTTCAGGGGTACTCTTATCTCACACTCTCAGCAGGGAGTGTTGCTTGAAAGAAGCATGAATCAGAGATGTGAAAACACAGTAGCCCTGATTCTCCAACCAGTGCTGTTTGTGCATATTGCTCCTCACTAGAAGCAGGAGATCATAGAATTATTCATAAGGTGCCAAGCAAGTTTTTTCAAGTTTGGTATAATAACAAGTTTATTCTATCAATTGGCATCATGTCTGCATACTAATCATAAAAAATATCTACTTTAAAAATAAATTTGCTGTGACTTTAGGGAAAGCGCTGTGGAAAAATAGTGTAAATATTCTACTTTTTTTCCTGTAAAATATCATAGAAATCATAGAAACTCCACATTACAAAAAGGCCATTCAGCCCATCGAGTTTCCACCAACCACAATCCACCCAGGCCCTACCCCTATATCCTTACATATTTAACGCACTAATCCCTCTAATCTAAGCATCTCAGGACACTAAGGGGCAATTTTAGCATGGCCAATCAACCTAACCCGCACATTTTTGGATTGTGGGAGGAAACCGGAGCGCCTGGAGGAAACCCACACAGACACGAGGAGAATGTGCAAACTCCACACAGACAGTGACCCAAGCCAGAATCAAACCCTGGAGCTGTGAAGCAGCAGTGCTAACCACTGTGCTACCATGCCACCCCATTGTATTATGTCAGCTTGGAAAAATGTGGCACTACTGCATATTAGAAACCCTTACCTGAAATGCCCAGTTAAAGAATTTAAAAATGGTCACTCAAAATGCTTCTGTTGTGATAACATGCAAAAAAGCATAAAGGTTGTCTGTCCGACAGACAGATATGGAGACACCTTAGACGAAGGACAGATGAGAATAATAATGCAAAAGAGCAATAAAGCTTTCATCACCAAACAGATGCAAGTGTCATGACCTTGTGCAGATGGCTTACAAAAAAACTAGCTACACCGCTAAAGTAGTTTTTAAATACATACCACTTAATCAAATCTATGGGGACATTGTTCATTTCCGGACTTGATTATTGTTGGGGGTTGAGTAGTTCTAATCAGAATAATGAAGGAGAACGTGTCAGTAAACAATTGTTAACATATGAAATGTTCATAAGTTAAAAAAAAATTGCATTCATATAGCTCTTTTCAGGACCGCTAGATATCTCAAAGCACTTTATAGCCAATGAAATACTTTTGAAGGTACAGAGCTGAATCTTGTGGAGGAGATGGGTGTCTCGCCTGCTGACTGTGAGCCAGCAGGAGGTCCACATTACCATTTACAGAGAAGACCCATTGAACCACAAGCTGATCAGGTAGCTGAGAGGTTACCAGCAGGCATTTTCCTGGGAACAGGACATCGGTGGGGTGGGGAGGTCTCACCTACCAAGAGCTGCTGGTGAAACAATCAGATGCTGCCCGCTTTTTTGCTCAGCAGCATCATTAGAGAGGTGGTTGCTGCTGCTGGAAGAAAAGCCACTGGAGGCCCAGGAGGAAGGAGCAACTCAGGTCACAGACAAATAATGATGGGAGGAGTTTTGTGGGCTAGGGAATGTAAGAGTGGCCAGCAGCAAGAGTAGTGGGGTGGTTCTCAGCCAGACCCCCTTTCCCAATGCTGGTTTGCTCAGTCAAGTACTGAGTGCATTCAAAGGATGGACCCTCTTCCCCTTGGCCCCTTTAAGAGATGACAACTTCCCCACACAGTTTAATTTGTCATGCACATTGCTGTTGCAACAGGTCCACCCACAGCTGGGTCTTTATTGTATGTGTAAATCAGTAACTATGATATTTACAAAGAGGGATGAAGAAAGACTCAGTGTGAGAAGTGACACTGCTGGAGGAATGCAGAGCTGGAGTTACTAGCAGCTGTGGGATCAGGCCCTTACTTGTTCATTAATTGTCCACTTAAGGGCCTCACTCTGGAGATGGGAAAGTATCAAAGTTCTCAGCCACCACCCTGTCACCCAATTATATGCCTTCTGCATTTCTAAATACATGACCAAAGAAAGCAGGTGATACCACACATCATAACTGTTGTAATGTAGAAAACATAACAGCCTGTATGTAATCGGTAAACTCTGATAAACAGAAATGTAACCAGATTATCTGTTTTTTTCTGTGTGATGTTGATAGAGGGATAAATATTGGTCAGGACATAGGAGATAACTTTCCTGCTCTTTTTCAAAATTGTGTTGTCGGATATTTTACATCCATCCAAGTCACCAGATAGAGTCTCAATTTAATGTTTCATCTGAAAGACAGTACCTCCAACACTGCAGAGCCCCCTCAGTACTGCACAAAAATGTTAGCCTGATCTCTTTGCTTATGCCCTGGAATGAGGATTGAGCCCAGCACCTTGATTTTCAGATGCACCAGTATGATCAACTAAGCCATGGCTGACATGCAACAAATGTTGACTAATTAAAGGAAGAACCAAGTACAATTACTGATAATCAATAGCATATTGGGAAGTCTATGAAGCGTTTCATTAAGTTGGAAGTAATACAAATCAGTTATTAAAATTAATCATTCAACAAAAATACACAAATATATCAACATACATTAAATTACCCTCCCATATGCAGTTGTGTGATGAGATACCACATAAGCAAAACACTTTACTATGAAAGTAAAACCTTTAAGACTATGGGATAGACAATCAGTTTTGGAGTACTGTGAAACAGGAAGAATCACATTGGGAATCTGTAATAGGTCTTATTGATACCCAGATCTATTATGTTAATGAACTGAACAGCAATGGGTGGTTGATGTGCTATCATTCATTCTGCGCAACAGCCCACAACAAATGTCTGTTCCATGGCTCCCCATATCAAAATATGTCAAATCACTTGTTTGAAAACATTTTACACATTTCACATCCATAACAAAAGCAACAGTCTACTCCTTAGCTTTTTTTTTTAATTAGCCTGACATGATGTATAATAAATATAAAATATGTCTTCATGCTAGCAAAGGGTTCAGACAATTTTTTTTCACATTTAGTTGTTTTCCATTAAAGAAAGAATTTTATTTACATAGCATTAACCAAATTTCTTTTGAAGTGAAGTCATTTTGAAGTGAAATCAATGGCAGAATTTTCCAGCCATTCAGGTCAGCAGGATTTTCCAGTCACGCCAGTGGTGCACCCCACCCTGTGGGGTTCCTGGCAGCAGAGGGGTTTAGTCAACGGGAAACCCCATTGACAACAGTGCGAGCAGAAGATACCACCCTGGCCAATGGCGAAATGCATGGTGGGTTGCATGGAAAATCTCACCCAAATTGTAAAATTGTAATATTAAAAATAATAAATAATCTTTTTTCATAGCTAGATCTGTCAAAAGCAAATTTAGGAAAACGTAACAGAGAATGCAGAAATACAGAAACTGAATCAATTAAGTTATTTTAGGGATATTCAAAAAGTGAGTACCATAAGATGTCGGGCAGGAGAACAGGAAATTAAAAGTAAAGAGACACAAATGATTGTTGATTATAAAATGCTTGAGTAGGGTTCATGGGCCAAATGGCCTATTTTTGTTCTTGTGTTCCTGAAGTGTGAAACAGTTTTTTACCCTTGTCAGACGCTGCTGCATGTTTCATTCATGGGATGTGTGCATCACTGGCTGGGCTGGCATTTATTGCCCATCCCAAATTGTCCTTGAACTGCAGATATTTTGAAGATTCAACTATATTGCTGTGGATCTGGAGTCACATGAGGCCAAATCAAATAAGCATGGGATGGCAGATTTCCTTCCCTAAAGCACACTGGTGAACCAGATGGGTTTTTACAACAATTGACAATGGTTTCATGGTCATTATTAGACTTTTCACTGAATTCAAATTTCAATATCTGCTGTGTTGGGATTTCACCCAGGATCCATAGAGTATTACCCCGGGTCTCAGGATTACTAGTCCATGCCACCAACTGCTTTTTAAGTAGCTGAGGTGAGGATCATCTCTGGAGGAGAGCTGAACATTTTATACTTTTGTCAGCCAATGATCGTTTTACCTATTTGCACAGCCAGCTGTTTAATGGGTAAAAAATTATGGGTATCAAGTACTCCCAACAGGAACACTCACTTGTATCAAAGGATAAAATGGGAATTAAGGACCACATTCCCAAAACAATTCCATTCCATCCATTAAAATTACTGGAAATATGATTTCAGAGTCAGTATTAACTCATTCAATGTCAAGTACAATAGTAGTGAACAGAATAAAGGATAGACTCTGCAAGCCCATGTTGCCAATGCAATGCATCACCTGTGCTGCAACTCAGGAAGACAAATCTTTTTAATATTGCTATCATTGCGAATGGCTATGTGCCAACCTCAGAGGAACATTTCCTACTTTATTGACTTTTCTTATGTCAGCTGTGGAAGACTTGTAATTCATTGCAAATGACTGACAGTGTACAAACAGATTTCTGCTATGCTCTGGTGGCCACAAAGAACTGGATTGAGACAGCAGCCAATTCTTACACCACAGTAACGAGGCAAGTCACCTATTGGGATTAAAGTTTGACGCTCAGTGGTTTCATAAAATTCAAACACCACAAAAACACAAGTTTTGAAAACAAAGTCATCAACACTTTATGTAAAATTTCATAAAATAATAACCTGGTTCCGTAACAGATGAGTACTTTAAGTTGCCTTTGGCACATGTTAAGCATCCCTGTTGTGTAGTATTACTAAGTAGACTAGTAATGTTAAGTGGCAGAATGCAGCAGAACTGATTTGTTTGACCTATTTTAAATGCATTATATCCTTTCATCCCTTTTGGTCTCACATGTCAAGCACCAATTCCTGGCAAAGCGGACAAGCAAGCCATCTGTTTCTAGGGCTTTGCCAACACTGAGACTGAACTGGCTGCAAGAAAGTGTGTGAGAAAGGTCCTAGGTGATTTGCCTGCTGATTTTCTCTCTAACTTTATGAGGAGGAGCCCAACCTTAACTTTGTTTCTCATAGCTGGCACAACCAATAGTCAAGACAAAATGGTGTCCCACTTCTCTGTCAGGCAATATTTGATACCAAGTTGAATTGACATTTCTAATGTTTATTTTCATATCCCCAAACCCAGCAAGGTTCATTTAGAAAGAATTATATGTAAAGCATTCTTCTGACTCTGGAAAGGAAGGACTGATTAATCAGTAGTTGAATGAGTGCAAATAGAGTTACACTGGGAGCAAATATAAAGTAGGTTTTTCCATCTGCTTGAACATTTCTTTCAGATAATATAAAATAATTGTAGAAAAGGAAGGGACACGAGTGGTGTTTTCAGTTTTGCACTCTTGTTATCGTCAGATTGTCTCAGCTAGGTGATATAAGCTAACAGCTACCACCTCATTTTATTGCTAATAGACTGAACTTGTAGCTGTAGTGAACTATAAAATTTGAGAAGTTCAGTTGTAGTGCTGGGGTGGCTTCTTTTGTCATTGCAGCTGTTTCTATTGTTCATAGATTTTCTCCAAATGTCACAATATATTTGTTCCCGTGGAACTGTAATACTATTCAATCAATCACTCAAGAGTGATTACAGCACCAAAATGCATACTTAGCCAAACACTGTAGGCTACATGTTAGGTACTGAGGCAGGGAGCTTGAATTGTGAAGCTTCCTCAGAAGTGGTTACCTATGTGGAGATGAAAACTCCTAACAAATTAATGCAGCTCTTACTCTGAATGAAAGAACATGCTTTCACAAAGTCCATTCAAAGACTTTAAATCTCTTTAATTGGTTCATCATTTATAAAAACAACAAACTTTTATTTGGAACCCACATCAAAGAAGCTAATCCTTCAATATTCTTTAAGTCTCAATTCACTGTGAACTCAGAATCCCTTGCTGAGATAATTGGAACTTTTGAAACTCAGCCAAGCATTCATCGTGGCATAACAATCCCCTTTGGGGAAATGTCAAAAAACTGTACTGAATCTGCACAAATTCAGACTTCTATTTGTTTTCTAACTTACGCTTGTTAAGCAAAAGAAAAAGCCTCTGCCAGACTGTTGAGACTCTCACGGACGGTGCAACTCATTGTTTTTTTTTCAGTTTAAAGAGAAAATGTAAAACATTCAGATCATGACATCTATACAAGCCTCGTCCACTCTTCAAGAATATTGAGGTCAATTATATAAATTTGTGACTCCCACACTCTAGGTTAAGGTCCTTGCAACAAACCAAAATGGGATCTGTTTGACCTCAGCGCATAGTTCAAATGGCCCACTTGTGCTTGGGTTTCTCTTCTGTGTGAATCAAACTTTGTTCCCTTTCCCCTACTGGAAAAAATTGCAGAAAGGTTGCCCAAATTTTACTCATCAACAACAAAGAAAAGTTTGTATTGTTTTTATTGGAAAAACAAAATAACCTAAATTTCACCATAACTTAACTTAATAACCTAACTTTTCACCATAGCATGCTAGATATAATTATAGACGTATCATCACTTTTTATTTGCTTAGGCCAAGACTGAACTGGAATCTAGTCTTCCAGCTTGGAATAAGCTTAGATGGAACACCATGTTGTGGAGCTAATATTTCAGTTTTTTTTAGGTTGCAGTATATTTTCGGAAAGACTTATCATTCTTACTATTTTCCTTTGTCATGAATATATGCGAACCTATACTAGCCAAATAGCATTTGCTAGTCTATTGCAGTGTTCTCAAACATTGTTGTTTGATGGCCTCTTTTCAAATAAATTAATCATTGACACTCTCAATCTAAATTATAATGGTATAATTACCTGGCACTTTTACAGTTCTAGTTATAAAGTTCATCACTTTTCTGTTAAAGAGACTTGCCAATGTTGTCCTATTTAGTAAATATTATTGGGCTGGCTTGTGTGATGCTAATAATGGTGTTACATTTAAAGTTTATGGTTAATGGTTGCCAGACAGTTTCCACACCTTGCCGGCAAAAAATTGGAACTGTCAAATGCATTACAATTTTTTTTCAGGATCTAACCAGTAGGATAGATAAACCAGTAAATGTAGCATATTTGAATTTCCAAAACATGTTAAATCACGCACACCAGCCTCCTGTCCATCAACTCCATTTATACTTCCCACTGCCTCAGGAAAGCAGCCAGTATAATCAAGGGATCTACAAACCTCAGACATTCTCTCTTCCACCTTCTTCTCTCAGGAAAAAGATACAAAAATCTGAGATCATGTACCAACTGACTCAAGAACAGCTAGTTTCCTGCTGCCATCAGACTTTTGAATGAACATACCATATATTAAGCTGATCTTTCTCTACACCCCACCTATGTCTGTAACACTATATTCTGCATCCTCTCCGTTCCTTCTCCTCTATGGACTGTATGAATGGTATGTTTGGTTTGTATAGCATGCAACACCTTTCATTATATCCCAATGCATGTGACAATAATAGATCAAATCAAGATAAGGTACACACAAAAGGTGAATATACAAGACAAAGGCTCATGGATTTGGGGAAAATCTATTAACCTGGACCAGAAGCAAACAGTGGGGCTAAAGGGGGTATTTTTATGTTGTCAGGCTGAAACTGGTAAATTTCCACTAGGTGCACGTGGAAATGCATCAAACCAAGCACCCACAGGAAGCCCAAGTAGGGAGAGCATGTAGACTCCACAAAGACAGTACCCAAACCTCTGGCGCTGAGAGGCAGCAGTGCTAACTACTGTGCCATTTATAGGTTAAAGATGCTTGTGATGGTTGGAGATTAATCATTTCTGTTCCAGGACATCATTGCAGGAGTTCCTAGGTCCAATGTCCAGCCACTTCATCAATGACCGTCCTTTCATCATAATCTCAGACATGGATGCAGTCCATATCCAAATATAAAAGACCTAGACAATAGCCAGACTTGGGCTGACAAGTGGCAAGTAACATTCATGGCACACAACTGCCAAGCAATGACCATCTCCAACAAGAGAGAATTTAACCATCATCCCTTGACTTTCAACAGCATTACCATCGCTGAATCCCTCACCATCAACATCTTGCTGATTATTGTTTACTAGAAACTGAACTGGAGTAGCCATATAAATATTGTGGCTTCAAGAGCTGGTCAGAGACCAGGGATCATACGGAGAGTAACTCACCTCCTGACTCTACAAAGCCTGTCCACCACCTACAAGGCACAAATGAGGAGTGTGATGGAATACTCTCCACTTGTCTGAATTAGTGCAGCTCCAACAACACTCCAGAAGCTCAACACTATCCAGGACAAAGCAGTCCACTTGTTTGGCACCCCTTCCACAAACATCCCTCCACCACCAACAAATAGTGTCAGCAATGTGTACCATCCACAAGATACACTGCAGAAACTCACCGAGGCTCCGTAGGAAGTTCTTTCCAAAACAATAACCACTACCATCTAGAAGGTCAAGGGCAGAAGACATGTAGGAACACCACAACATAAGTTTCCTTCCAAGCCATTCAGCATCCTGACTTGGAAACATATCGTCATCATCTCTTCACTGTCGCTTGGTCAAAATCCTGGAACACTCTTTCTAACAGCATTGTGGGTGTATCTACAACACGGACTGCAGCAGTTCTATGTGGCAACTCAGCACCACTTTTTCAAGGGCAATTAAAAATGGGTGATAAATGCTGGCCCAGCCATCAATTCCAATATCTTGTAAGAATGAACTTAAAAAAACGAGTTTTGGTCTCCACATCAAAGAAAGATTCACTGGATTGTTTCCTGTGACAAGAAGATTGCCCTATTATGAAAGGCTAAATATTTGGGCCTCTGTGGTCTAGAGTTTAGAAGAATGAGAGATAATCTCATTACAAGATACAATATTCTGAAGGGGTTTGACAGGGTGGACACTAAAAGGTCGTTTCGCCTGACTCAGGAACCTAAAACACAGAAGGAGTGAGATGAGAAATGTCTTCACCCAGAAAGACAATCCTGGAACTTTCTCCCTAACAGCACTATGGATGTACCTACTTTTCAGAGGCTACAGCAGTTCAAGAAAGCAGCTCACCACCACTTTCTCAAGGGCAACTAGGATGGGCAATAAATGCTGGCCAAACCAGTGGCACCCTCATTCCATAAATGGATTTTTGAAACGGCCCAGCTGCCATACTCAGTGAACAAACCTCAGATTGAATATCATTCCAGGCCCTTCCTTGGACAACACTAGCATGGCAGTTTCTTTCTACCCATCCTTAGTTCTGGTATTCATTCCGAGTCTCTGGTCATTTTGTTTTCTATCAGTATTCTCTATTTTTCCAAGACCCTGTTATTATGGTTACACATCTTCTTCCAGGTCTGTAGAGGCCCAAATGCCAGTCTGATACTCATTTACTGATGTCCCATTGAGAGACCGTGTGAGGCATGACATTGAACTCCCCACTGCATAAACTCTTGGTTGAGAACTATTCAAGCAGATGAAGAAAAATAAAAATACCAGACAATAGTACATGCCTGGCCGGCATCATTGGAGCCATAAGTCAAGCTTACATTATTTCAGAGCCGATGAGTAGCTATCAAGCCTAGATTGAGAGCCATTGTTCTACTAGACAGTCTAATGAAACTGAAGACTTTCACAGGAGTTAAACAAGAGAGTCAAAAAAGATTATTTAATGCAAGACTTGTATGGGAGATCAGGGTGGTACAAGGAATCCAGGGAATGAATTCTTAGCAGCCAATAATTTAAATTCAACTCAGTGGTGGAGCTGGCTATGAAATACCATTTGAATGAAGGTAAAAGATGCCATGTCAATGAAATCAGTAGGAATTAAAACCTGATACACATCATGTCACCAAGACATATGACAACAATCTGATAATGACCAAAAGAATCTGGCTTGGATACGAGACATTTACAGAACTATCCGATATGCTCAAAGGAGCTCAGCAGTTAATCTGTGCCATTGGGATTTCAATGTCAGTGACAATCAAGGATACCGTTCCTCGTTTTTTCACTGTCACTGCCTGTCGGGCCTGCTGCACTGCTATCCTCTGGAGAAGGTGCCTTGGAATAATAGACAAGGCAAACTTTCCGCTTCATCCAGCAGCACCTCAATTTTTTCTACTGTAGGATAGCGGATTCAGGTGCAGCTACATCATTACCCCTTTAACTCCATTTACTGTCTCTACACTTACTGTAACTGACAAGTTTGCTAGACAATTTTTAATTTTGCCCCAAACAGCCTTCAGCCTTTGGAAAGATTAAAATGTCCATTTAACAGTATTAAGTACTTTTTATAGGCTCACAACATTTTTAATACCCTGGGCAACCATTTACCTTTAAGTGGCCACATCCATTAATTTTCTGTCTCCTTCAGGCAAATGTTGACTGCCATGTCTGAAAAGGCTGAGTACTCGTCTGTTTCAAACTGGTAGCATGACTTGGTAAGTTCATTCATAACGCACAGCTAAACAACTGAATGCAGCAAATCATGTTGAGCTAAAACAAGTATAATGCATAAGCAATAGTTAAGAATCATTAAATCAGTTTCCTCAATGAACTGGAAAATAAAGGCACTGCTTGGTGTTGCATTGAGCCATCCATTTCAGAAGTTGAAGATTTGATTTGTGATCCATACTGTGTGAGTTGATCTCAGCTGTTGCAGCAGTTGGCATATAATAATTGGCTTTAACATTCCTGGGATAGAAAGGGAGTGGGGAGTGGAAATCAACCCCAGGGGTCCCAGTACAAAGTGTTGGAGCTTTGCACATCAATTGAGCATTGCACATCAATTGAGACAAGGATTGGGCTCAGGTGCGACACACTCCCAAGGAGAATTTGCTTGCCAACTCATCCTAGGCTTACAATTGAAGAATGGTTACCACAGGAACATATTAAAGGAGCCATGTAAGGAGAAACAGCACCCCAGAAAATGTATTTAAGTAAGAGGCAGCAGGATAGAAATTGATATTCTGTTTTTTTAGGTGCGTGGAGGGGCAGGAAGGGGTCCCAAGATTCGTGATCATTCTGCAGCTGTTCAGTTTGAGGTTGAGAATATGCAATCTGGGACTGCATAGAGGGCTATTTGGAGGCCCAGTCCATAGGCTGAAAAGCAAGGAGAATCTCCACCAAGGACCTTTCCTAGGAGGCCAATGTCATTAGCAGCCAAGCATCAGGGATTCTATCCCTCTAAAAACAGAGATTAATTAATGAGTCAGCCAGCATTTTTTTATTCCCCAGCACCGTTGGGTGTGGTGGCCACTGCCTGGATTGTAGATGGACTGGACCAACAACAATGAAGACAATCCTCTAGTTCAATTCACTCCATGTAATACCTGCTGCAAAGGCTATGGGCATTGACAATATTCTGGCAATAATACTGAGGATTTGTGCTCCAAATTGGCGCTGTACAACTACTCAAGCTGTTCTACTACAGCTACAACACTGACATCTAGCCAGTAATGTGGAAAATTGCCCAGGTATGTCCTGTACACAAATTGCACGATAAATCCAGCCCAGCCAATTACTGCCCCATCAGTCCACTCTCAGCAGTCATTAACAATGGTATCAAGTGGCACTTAATTAACAATAACCCACTTAGGGACACTCATTTTGAGCTCCACCAGGGCCACTCAGCTCCTGACCTCATTGCAACCGAGATTCAAACCTGGAAGAAGTACTTTAACTGTAAGTAAAAGCATCTTTGAATTACTTTAATACTCAAGGGAAGCAGTGATGTTGTCACTGGATTAGTAAACCAGAGACTCAAGCTAGTGAGCACGGATCCGGGTACAAAAACCACCACTCAGATGTTTAAATCTGAATTCAATAGAAATCTGGAATTAAAAGTCTAATGATGACCATGAAACCATTGTCAATTGTTATAAACCCATTTGTTAATGTCTTTTAAGGGAGGAAATCCGCCATCCTTACCTGGTCAGACTCTTGGTTGACTCTTAAATGCCCTCTGAAATGGCCCAAGTGAGCCATTTAGTTCATGGTAATTAGGGATGGACTATAAATGTTGGTCCAGCCTGCAGCACTCACATCCCATAAACCAAAAAGAAACACACTTGACTTTCCCCTCTGTTCAATGCATGATAACTCAATCATTCAAACAGTGCTCACTGCCACTCAAGACTCATTGAAGAATCATAGAATCATACAGTGCAGAAGGAGGCCATTCGGGCCATCAAGTCTACACCAACCACAATCCCATCCAGGCCCTATACCCCTAACCCCCATGCATTTACCCAAGCACCCCCTGACACTAAGGGGCAACTTAGCATAGCCAATCCACCTAACCCGCATATCTTTGAACTATGGGAGGAAACTGGACCACCCAGAGGAAATCCACACAGAGATGGGGAGAACATGCAAACTCCGCACAGACAGTGACCCAAGCCGGGAATCGAACCCAAGTCCCTGGCATTGTGAGGCAGCAGTGCTAACCACTGTGCCCGCATGCCACCCCCTCATGCCACATGCCAACTCATGCCTGATATTCACACATTGTCCTTCACCCACAGATTGGACAGGCCTACATAGCTTGATGTCTCCTGAGCCTCCTAGAAGAGATGATAATCAAGATTATGGGCCTAGGAGTAACAAAGCCTATGTGGCATCTGATGCCCAGAGGCTTTGAAGGATGATGGTGAGTGACTACCAATAATGGCAGTGGCAGAATAATGCAAAAATTTGCTGTCCTCCCTCAGGACAACAGCATCCATGCTGTCATTACAACCATTCCACTGTGTCCTTGATGATGCCTCACAGCCAGACAGTTGAGATTGTAGCTACCCAAGCCAAGATGGTGCAGTCCAAAGTCATAACTCCAGGCACAGAGCTGCTCAAAAGTGTTCTGCAAGGCTGCTGAGAATCTCCCAAATGAAAATGAACAGCCTTTCATCAAATATGCTACAGCCACCTCCTTGCAAGAGCTGTAAGCAAGGGCACCCATAGGACAGGAACAAAGGAAATGGACAGGGAGAATAGTTCATCGTTGTTTGCATATTTGGATGTGTTGTTCAAAACAGGTGTTTTGAGATGGTGGGTTTTATTTTTCAATGTCAGCCAAGGGGACATTGTGAGATGGAGCGTGAAATCAATGTGGCGAGTGTGAATCATGGTCCCAAGTTGGGGTGGAAAACTGCTGAACTTGTAAAGTCCTGTATTCTTCTCTCTCACCCTCCATGAACTAATCTGGGGTCCTCATCTTGCCAGAGAATCTCTCCCCCTCACCTCTGGTGCATGCAAGCCATTTACCCATGTGTACCATTTTATTGCAGCAATGCTATGCTCGCTGCACAAGACGTGCTTAGGAGCACATCACAACTCTGTAATGCAGTGGTAAGTTTCTGTATCACTGTCGTTCATGGTTGCTGAATACAAACTAATTTCTAGCCCGATATCTTGAAGAATCAAGGAGAAAAACACAGAGAAAATGAGAAAAAAACTGTGGTAAAATCAAGTATTGTTTAGCATCCCCCACCTTGTATATATGGACTTTAGTAAGGCGTTTGATAAGGTTCACCATGGAAGGCTTCTGCAGAAAATGCAGATGTATGGGATTGAGGGTGATTTAGGTAATTGGATCAGGAATTGGCTAGCAGATAGGAGACAGAGGGTGGTGGTTGATGGTAAGTATTCGTCATGGAGTTCAGTTACAAGTGGTGCGCCTTAGGGATCTGTTTTGGGGCCACTGCGGTTTGTAATTTTTATAAATGATCTGGATGAGGGTATAGTTGGGTGGATTAGTAAATTTGCTGATGACACCAAAGTCGGAGGTGTGGTAGATAGTGAGGAAGAGTGTCATAGTTTACAGGGAGACTTGGACAAGTTGCAGAGCTGGGCCGAGAGGTGGCGGATGGAGTTTAATGCGGAAAAGTGTGAGGTAATTCACTTTGGCAGGAATAACAAATGTGTAGAGTATAGGGCTAACGGTAGGACTCTGAATAGTGTGGATGAACAGAGGGATCTAGGTGTATGTGTACATAGATCCCTGAAAGTTGGGAATCAAGTAGATAGGGTTGTTAAGAAGGCATACGGTGTCTTGGCGTTTATTGGTAGGGGGATTGAATTTCGGAGCCGCAGCGTCATGTTGCAACTGTACAAAACTCTGGTGCGGCCGCACTTGGAGTATTGTGTGCAGTTCTGGTCCCCACATTATAGGAAGGATGTGGAGGCTTTGGAGAGGGTGCAGAGGAGGTTTACCAGGATGTTGCCTGGTATGGAGGGGAGGTCCTATGAGGAGAGACTGAGGGATTTGAGGTTGTTTTCGTTAGAAAGAAGGTGGCTAAGAGGGGACCTTATTGAAACATATAAGATGATTAGAGGTTTAGATAGGGTGGACAGTGATATCCTTTTTCCTCGGATGGAGAAAGCTAGCACAAGGGGGCATAGCTTTAAATTAAGGGGTGGTAGTTATAGGACGGATGTCAGGGGTAGGTTCTTTACCCAGATGGTGGTGAGGGATTGGAATGCCCTGCCTGCTGCAGTTGTAAATGTGCCTAGTTTGGGAGCGTTTAAGAGATCCGTGGATAGGTTTATGGATGGAAAGGGATTGGTTTAGGTTAGAGGGTCATTGCTTTTTAACTGGTCGGCGCAACATCGTGGGCCGAAGGGCCTGTTCTGCGCTGTAATGTTCTATGTTCTATGTTGTGTGAAGTAGGATCAAGTGAAAATGAACATGAACAGCATTAAATTGGTGATTCACCCAGAAAGACCACAAAGCTGGCTGGTATATGATTTAGAAAAAATTATAAGGCAAGTTACTGACTTCAAATGTAAGTCTGAACTGTAGGTATCAGTGCAATATTTATGCTGGGCCTCATTTTAATCAAGATCAACTTTCTTAACCGCTATCCTTACATATGCACCTCGAGCAGGAGTTAACCACCAATAATTAGAAATTATAGTAGAAAACCAACAAATGTTCCCCTTCATTAATACGGGGACACAGGGGCCAATCAGCTCAGGTTTGTGTTGCTCAGGATCCAAACATGCAAAATGTTTATTAACCCTTAGCCCTGTGATCAGTGGTTTCAGAAGCTGTATATCCTGCATTCACTCTTTTCAATCACTTAATTTCAAAGGATTTGAATGTAAACCAAAATGACTTTTAGATTGAGTCCATAGTTCCATTTTCAACAAAATAATTGAATTAATTTTGTTGAAAAATGCCCAAATGTATTGGTTGATAAATGTCACACATTGAGTCTAAATTTCAACACCACAAAATCCCTGGATTCCAAGGTGTTCAAATCCTACAAAAGCTTGCATTCACTTACATCTAAGACATCAATCCAATCAGTTTCTATGTGAAAAGAGACCATTGACATAAATGACAGCAATATGCAAAGTGAAACAATGTGCTATGGAGCATTTATAGAACTTAAATTGATACAAGAGAAGCAGAATATCATGTTAATGGTTACTAATTGTAAGACAATCTGTTATCTTACTAACACTGCAAAACCTTTTTTTAAACAATTTGGATTATAGTTCATCAACTTCAAAGATGTTAGCCTTACTATCTCCCTGCCTGACCTTCCATGTACAACCTTTACAAAATGAAAAAAAAACTGTTTTTTCATGACCAGACAGTCAGTGAATCAAACTGTCAGCAACAGCTGTTTTGCAGTATGATTGAAATCAAGCAGCTTGTGCATCTGTCTGGTAAAGTATATTGGCTTGTAGCAGTCAGTGACAAACCTATTACTGATGTCTGATCACAGCTCACACCATCAGTCCATTTAATGAAACAAATGAAGCATGTAGTGGGTTTGCAAAATGTAAAATGAGAAAAACACCTTGTGACAGGAAACCTCTGTACACTAAGAAACATGTGTCCAAATCTTCAAGTCTAATTCTATCATTTGAGAAATACATATAGACAGCAATAATTATAATTTTATATTTCCATGACTTTGGCTGAATAAGGAGAACATCTTCTCTTTGGGTGAGGTGGAAGAGGGTTTGAGGGCAGATTTTCCCCTCCTGATGCTTAGCAAACTGCATCAAGAGGACCAAACAGGAGATGTTCTGGGCCGCAAATTTAAAATTACCAAGTTATTCTTATCAGTTTCTGTTTTCCCTAGCTCTGAAAATGTGGTAGATTACAATCCAACACTATTTAAATGCCTGAGCCTGATATGATTTCCCATTCAGGTTGCCATTTTCCTCAAGGTGGTGAAATCCTGAAGGTTCCAATAG
This sequence comes from Carcharhinus amblyrhynchos, assembly GCF_965287045.1. Classification (NCBI taxonomy): domain Eukaryota; kingdom Metazoa; phylum Chordata; class Chondrichthyes; order Carcharhiniformes; family Carcharhinidae; genus Carcharhinus; species Carcharhinus amblyrhynchos. The sequence goes on along the minus strand of NC_137325.1, from coordinate 74,457,128 downwards.
TCACTGTTGGTAAGTTGGTTTGTAAACCTTGAGGGAAGCCTACTGTAGATTTGGGAATTTTGACAGGTAAATCTAAAAGCTCTTGCAACTTCAACTGTCATAATTAGTTAAATATATTAATGCAGTGATTGATCACAGAGCTATATCCTTAAAAAGTAAGAGACCATTAAATTGAACAGCATAGTGTAAAAGCTAAGATGCATTAGAGAACTTTATCTATTGGATAATGTCCTCTTCTGCACTCAACAGTATGGAGAATCTGATATTCATGTGTGTAGAGGATGCTTGATTTTTCACATTGACAATGTCCTGATACCTGCTGAACATTTGAAGCACTCTTCCAACATATATTAGGTATAGGAACTAATGAAGCATATAATAACATTGGCAAGTCTTTTGAAATGCTCATGTAATGAAAAAAAGGCCTTTCAAAATCCCCTTGGGACATCATTGCCCCTCTGACAAGCTTATGAAACTATATGGCCCTATTATGAATGCTTGGTTGAGCTCTAAGCCTCACTAATGGATTCATCACAGCTTCAAAGTGGACTAATACCTTTGACTGACAGATAAGAGTTTATAATATGTTTAATTTTCGTTTTTATGGTTTTGCAATCCCTGTTTATTTAGACAAGATTAGGGCAGAATAAGTGAATTAAAGTTTTATTTTCAGTGGGGATCTGAATGCCTGTGTTTTATGGATAGGACACTGAGTGAGTGACAGATGCATGGACAGGACATAGAGAGATGATGGATATTATGAGGGGGTGTGGGAAATATGAGCAGGTATGAAGGAACAAGGTGATATAGAAAGGGCATGGGGGCTTGGAGTGTGGAGCAACAAGAGTAGGGGTCCTAACAGCTATATAGAAAACTGAGCTTTTATCATAATTAATGGAACCCAGCCATTTAAGCTGCTAGCCTCGGCATCTGCTGGCCACAGTTACTGACTGAAAAAAATTGGGCTTGCCTCCAGCCCACACTGGACTCTCAAAACCAAAGTTCCAGATGAAAGGGCTGACTTTCCAACGTAAAAACATGACATTAGGAAATGGCTGGATTCTCACTTCCTAAACCAAAGACAAAAGTCCATCCATGACAGTAAAACATATATTCTGGACTGACCCTCAAATTCAGTAGTAAGCGGTATTGGATGTTTAATCAAGCCATTGTTAGTCTATTTTGGTGGTTTATGTAAACATCCCAAGCCACAATTCAAAGAAAAGCAGTGAAGATTTTGCTCTCCTGGTCAATATATTTTCCATCGATGAATACCATCAAAAAATGATTAACTCATCTCATTCATTTTATAAACTCTTGTTGTATGCAAAGTGCTCAGTTGTACCTGTGCTGCATATACATTGCAAGGCAATGCATTCTATGTGAGATACTATTTATCTATTATGTACTGTTGATCTTTCACCCAAATGGGACTATGAACTATTTCTGAGATAAACATAAGCCCCTTTTCTCTTTCCTATCTTTTTAATCTGAAGTTCCAAGAATTAAATTGGAACAGTTCTGGGGGCAGAACATGTGCATGATACTTCTGACTAGAAACTATTGTATTAATCTCATTGCAATAACGTGGATAATTGGAGAATTACAATGGTGACGCTATTCCCAATGGCTTTTGAATTGTCCTTAAAGCTTACCCAACTTGATACCTGAACTAGAAAAGTGTAGTACGATAATTACTTGACATTACTGGACCTCTTCACTCTCAAAACAAACCAACATATTTCCAAGTATGTTGCCCTAATTAAAATCACTCTTCATTCACCACATTGTTAGGCTCTTCACTGCCACTGTCTCTTTGAGATACCTTGTTATCACTACGATAGTAAGCCATTTATTTATATCTGTCCTTGATCTTGACACACAAACATGAAAAATTGATCTATCGTGAAGCTTTTTCATTAACAGACAATAGTCATGTGTATAAATAATTATTTTTAAAAATATAAAAGGTTAACAAAAGGGCATGCACTACAGCATAAATGAGGGTATCACCTGTCTGACAAGCATATTGTGTAGATACCAATCTAAGACTACACAAGCTTTTGTTGAAATTGAAAACAATGTTCATTATTGCTCAAGTAGAGACCGATGATTTTTTTGGATAAAAGGCATTCTTATACATGACGGTTAGCATGATGAAATGATTGTGCTGTTGACTTTTCACCCAAATGGGGCACAAGGTTACATCTGTAAACCGTAAGCTTAAATCCACTGACTCAGCATTCATATCAGTACAGCATACTAATTATTAACTCTTTGTGGTTTTCGGCTGGAGCAAGCAGATAGGAGCGATTTGTGGCAGGAGTGTTAAGCGTAAGTGATTGACTTTTTTTTCTTAGTTTTTCATGGGGTTTCTCTTTTTTTCCCAAGTATTTTAACAGTAAAGTTGAAGTAGACCGCAGGGTGACCTGAGAAGGGTTTGTTAGCGCATGAGGTTTAAAAAGCAGGCTGCACTATCCAGCAGGCAGCATTGGTAGCGGGCAGCGGAGTGAGCAGGTAGCAGAATGAGCGCTGAAGGCCTTTGGCTCAAGGGGCTTAGGTGGAAATGGGCGAGGCAGGGTAGGTTTTGTTCTTAGTTTGTAAAAACTTAAAAACTAAGTAAATAAAATAAAGATCAGATGATGTGTTGTTCCTGCATGATGTGGGAGCTGGTGGACCCCATTGTGGTTCTCAGTGAGCATGTCTGCAGTAAGTGTTGGTTGCTTGAGGAACACCGGCTCAGGTTCGATGAGCTGGATTCTGAGCTTTGGACACTGCAACACATCAGGGAGGAGGGGAGTTATCTGGACGCTGTGTTTCAGGAGACAGTCACACCCCTTAGACTAACTAACTTGAATTCAGCCAGTGGTCAGGGACAAGAGGGTGTGGCTGCGAGTGAGGCAGGCAGAGGGATCCAGGAGGTAGAGTTTTAGGAGTCTCAGTCTTCAATCTCCAACAGGTTTGAGATTCTTGCTCCCTGCAGGGAGGATGAGCAAACTGACCACAGCCCTGTGGTACAGGGAGTCGTTCAAGTGGGGGGAGAAAAAAGAAATGTGGTCATAATTGGGGTAGTGTAGTTAGGGGCATTGACACTGTCCTCTGTGACCAGGATTGAGAATCCAGAAGGTTGTGTTGCCTGCATGGTGCTCGGGTTCAGGATATCTCATCTGGGCTGCAGAAGTACTTGGAGTGGGAGGGTAAAAATCCAGTTGTCGTGGTCCACGTAGGTACCAACAACATTGGTAGAATAGGAACAGAGGTTCTGCTAAAGGAATATGAAAAGCTAGGAGCTAAATTAAGAAGCAGGATTAAAAACCAAAGAGGTAATAATCTCTGGATTACTACCTGAGCTACAAGCGAATTGGCACAGGGTCAATAAAATTAAGGAGGTAAATGCATGGCTCAAAGATTGGTGTGGGAGGAGTGGGTTTGAATTCATGGGACATTGGGCACCAGTACTGGGGAAGAGGGGACCTGTTCTGATGGAATGGTCTTCATCTGAATCGTGCTGGGGCCAGAGTCCTGGCAAATCATATAACTAGGGCTGTAGATAGGGCTTTAAACTAAATAGTTGGGGGGAGGACTCGGTTGTATGGAGAATTACAAAATCAAAGGTAAAGGAGAAGGTAGGAGTGCAGGTAAATGATGGGGACTTTCAACTAGTCAAAGGAGCTCAGGGGAGGTTAGTAAAGTTTCCAGACCACGTAATAGAACAAGACTATAGAAGGTGGGAGGAATCTAACATCTGGCAGAATAAAAAAGGTGACAAGAATGAGAAGGGGGGTGGTCAATGCAGTGCAGGGAGATGATCTGTGGAAGAATAACCAGCCTGTGACAGGAAGGGACAGAGCATGCAAACAAAGGAATGTGCTCACATTCGGGTCCAGGTAAGAAAGACTAACATAAAGGCACTTTACCTGAATGCACGTAGCATTCAAAACAAAGTGAATGAGTTGACGGCACAAATCAGTACAAATGAGTATGATCTAGTGGCCATTACAGAAACGTGGTTGCAGGGTGACCAGGACTGTGAACTATATATCCAGGGGCATCAGACAATTTGTAAGGATAGACACGAAGGAAAAGGAGGTGGGGTAGCTCTGTTAATTAAGGATAACATCAGGGCGGTAGTGAGAGACGATATAGGCTCAAAGGAGTAAAATGTGGAATCAATGTAGGTGGAGATAAGGAATAGTAAGTGGAAAAAGTCACTGGTGGGCATAGTCTATAGGTCCCCAAATAATAACTTCAAGGTGGGGCGGGCTATAAACAAGCAAATAGCAGATGCATGTAAAAATGGAACAGCAATAATCATGGGGATTTTAACCTCCCTATTGATTGATCAACTCAAGTCAGACGTGGTGGACTTGAGGAAGAGTTCTTAAAATGCTGTCGAGATAGTTTCCTTGTTACAGAACCTACGAGTGAGCAAGCTACCTTGGATCTGGTCCTGTGTAATGAGATAGGTAAAATTAATGATCTCCTTGTGAGGGATCCTCTTGGAATGAGGGATCCTCTTGGAATGAGTGATCACAATATGGTTGAATTTCTAATACAGATGGACGGTGAGAAAGTAGGGTCCCAAACCAGTGTCCTCTGCTTGAACAAGGGGGGTTACAATAGGGTGAGGGCGGAGCTGGCTAATGTAAACTGGGAACACAGACTGATTGGTCAGACAGTTGAGGAAGAGTGGAGGATTTTTAAGAGACTTTTCTTCGTACTCAGCAAAAATATATACCAATGAAAAAGAAGGAATGTAAGAAAAGGGACAACCAGCCATGGATAACAAAGGAAATAAAGGACAGTATCAAATTAAAAACCAATGCATACAGAGTGGCCAAAATTAGTGGGGAACTAGAAGTTTGGGAAAGCTTTAAAAAAAACAACAAAAAACTACTAAGAAAGCAAAAAAACAAGGAAAGATAGATTATGAAAGTAAACTAGCACAAAATATAAAAACTGATAGTAAAAGATTTTACAAATATATAAAACGGAAAAGAGTGGCTAAAGTAAATATTGGTCCCTTAGAAGATGAGAAGGCGGATTTAATAATGGGAAACGAGGAAATGGCTGAGGCCTTAAAAAAAGTTTTGTGTCGGTCTTCACAGTGGAGGACATAAATAGCATACCAATAATTGACAGTCATGGGACTGTAGGGGGTGAGGTCCTTAAAATGATCACTATTACTAAAGAGGTAGTGCTGGGTAGGCTAATGGGACTAAAGATAGACAAGTCCCCTGGTCTGGATGGAATGCATCCCAGGGTAGGAAAAGAAACGGCAGAAGTAATAGCAAATGCATTAGTTGTAATTTATCAAAATTCGCTGGACGCTGGGGAAGTGCCAGCTGATTGGAAAATAGCTAATGTAATGCCACTGTTTAAAAAAGGAGGTAGACAAAAGGCTGGTAACTACAAGCCAGCTTGCTTAACATCGTGGTTGAGAAAATGCTGGAATCTATCAATCATTGAGGAAGAAATAGCAGGACACCTGGAAAAGAATGGTTCAATCATGCAGACACAGCATGGATTCATGAAGGGAAAGTTGTGTTTGATGAATGTATTGGGATTTTCTGAGGATGTAATGAGTGCACTTGACAGAAGGGAACCGGTAGATGTGGTGTATTTAGATTTCTAGAAGGCATTCGATAAAGTGCCTCACAAAAGATTGCTGCATAAGATAAAGGTCCACGGAGTTGGAGGTAAAGTGTTAGCGTGGATTGAGGATTGGCTATCTGACAGAAAGCAAAGAGTCAGAATAAATAGGTGCTTTTCTGGGTTGGCAATCAGTGACTAGTGACATGCCGCAGGGATCAGTGCTGGGGCCTCAACTATTTACCATATACAGACGATCTGGAGGAGGGAACCGAGTATAAGGTAACAAAGTTTGCAGATGACACAAAGATGAGTGGGAAAGCAAATTGTGTAGAGGACACACAAAGTCTGCAGAGAGATTTGGACAGGCTAAGTGAATGGGCAAGGTTCTGGCAGATAGAGTATAACATTGAAAAGTGTGAGGTTATCTACTTTGGAAGGAAGAATAGTAAAATGGACTATTATTTAAATGGTGAAAAATTACAACATGCTACTGGACAGAGGGGCCTGAGGGTCCTTGTGCATGAATCACAAAAACTCAGTTTGCAGGTGCAGCAGGTGATCAAGAAGGCAAATGGAATGTTGGCCTTTCTCGCAAGGGGATGGAGTATAAAAGCAGGGAGGTCGTGCTGCAACTGTGCAGGGTATTGGTGAGGCTGCACCTGGAGTACTGTGTACAATTTTGGTCCTCTTATTTAAGAAAGGATATATTAGCTTTGGAGGTGATACAGAGAAAGTTCACCAGGTTGATTCCGGAGATGAGTGGGTTAGCTTATGAGGAGAGATTGAGTAGACCGGCCCTGTATTCATTGGAGTTTAGAAGGTTGAGGGGAGATCTTACAGAGACATATAAGATAATGAAGGGGCTAGATAGGATAGAAGCAGCAAGGTTATTTCCACTTACAATGGAAACAAGAACTAGGGGGGCATAGCCTCAAAATACAGGGGAGTCAATTTAGAACAGAGTTGAGGAGGAACTTCTTCTCCCAGAGGGTAGTGAATCTTTGGAATTCTCTGCCTAATGAAGCAGTAGAGGCTACCTAGTTAAATGTGTTTAAGTCACGGATAGATAGATTTTTAACCAATAAGGGAATTAAGGGTTATGGGGAGTGGGCGGGTAAGTGGAACTGAACCCACTATCAGATCAGCCATGATCTTATTGAATGGCGGAGCAGGCTCGAGGGGTGAGATGGCCCACTCCTGCTCCTATTTCTTATGTTCTTAATATCTCCTAATTCTAACAATATGGCTGGCTGCCAATCTTCCATCATTGCTTTTTCACTCTGGCAATGCTGCCTTTTAAGTACTAATATATTGCTGCCCAAATAATTCCCTTATCAGTTAATGAGGCCATTGTAAGTATTGTCAGCTGGGATCACTGCAACACTACCATTACCTTTTAATGTAACTCAACAAAATGACAGCAGAGTAAGATACAGTTCACTTTTGATTTGATTTATTATTGTAATACATATTAACACACAGTGAAAAGTCTTGTTTCTTGCATGCTATACAGACAAAGCATATCGCTTTTAAAGGAGAGGGTGCAGAATGTAGTGTTTCAGTCATAGCTAGGGTATAGAGAAAGATCAATTTAATGCAAGGTGTGTCTGTTCAAAAGTTTGATGGCATTAGGGAAGAAGCTGTGTTGAAGTCGGTTGGTACATGATCTCAGATTTTTGTATCTTTTTCCCAACAGAAGAAGGTAGGACAGAGTATGTTTGGACTGCATGGAGTCCTTGATTATGCTGGCTGCTTTTCCGAGGCAGCAGGAAGCGTAGACAGAGTCAATGGATGGGAGGCTGGTTTGTGTGATGGACTGGGCTTCGTTCATGACCGTTTGTAGATTCTTGCAGTCTTGGTCAGAGCAGGAGCCATATCAAGCTGTGATACATTCAGAAAAAATGCTTTCTATTATGTACCTATAAAAGTTGGTGACAGTTGTAGCAGACATGCTGAATTTCCTTAGCTTCCTGAGAAAGTAGAGGCATTGGTGGGTTTTCTTAACTATGGCATTGGCATGGAGGGACCAGGACAGATTGTTGATGATCTGGACACCTAGAAATTTGAAACTCTCAACCATTTCCACTTCATCCCTGTTGATGTAGACAGGGGCATGTTCTCCACAACACTTCCTGAAGTCGATGATGACCCCCTTCATTTTACTGACATTAAGGGAGAGCTAATTGTCAGTGCACCAATTCACCAGATTCTCTGTCTCTTTCCTGTACTCTGTCTCATCATTGTTTGAGATCCGACCCATTATAGTGGTGTCATTAGCTAACTTGAAAATCAAGTTGGAGGGGAATTTGACCAGTCAGAGGTATATAAGGAGTATAGCTGGGGCTGAGGACACAACCTTGCGGGGCTTTCCAGTATGTCAAAAATAAGGTTCATCTGATTGACATTGAAGAAGACATAATCAAATTGACCAACCAGGAGATGGAACAAAGGCCTGATGCAGAAAGTGGTGTGCACTCCTAAAAGTAACGTCCCTCTAGAAAATGGGAAGAACTGAACAACTGACTGATGAAAGTATGCATGCATCTGTCCAAAGTAGAATACTTTTTCTATTCACAAAGATATATGAATAATCTCCAGCTTCTTCATTCACTGTTATTTCTATTCCTCAAGCTTTATTCATCACTTTCTTTGAATTGTTGTATTTTGTCATTTTAATCATATGTTTCCTTTTTGGGATTAAACTTAATCACTCCTTGTAGAAAAGTGACACAAATACGCTGGAGGCCATTCAGGTCACACTTAATACCAAACATTGCCCATCATAGTCCATTACAGCTAATCATAGTTAATATATCTGTAAATTACAGCTCTGATATTAGCAATGAACATTTAGCACTTTCATGTGACATTCTTTAGTCCAATATTTTAATGCACACATTAACCTGGTCATATAAAATTGGTTATAACTACCAAAATAACAGACTAAAAGATCATGCTAACATGCTTCTTGGTTTGTGAGATCAAATCCAGCTTTAAATCAACATTTAGACAGATGTTTTATCTTCAATATTTTGCTTTGATTTCCATTCAATAAAGAATTTAACAAACTTTCAAATCAAAACTCTGAAGAACTATTTTCAACTATGGTAAAATGTGGTCTGTAAAATAATAAGTTATGACTTATTAACCAGTGCAGACATGGTGGGCCAAATAACTTCCTTCTGCAAGAATTGTGTGATATTTTTGTCTTTATTTATTTCACTGGATGTGGGTGTTACTGGCAAGGCCAGTATTTGCTACCCATTTCTAATTGCCCTTGAACTGAATGGCTTGCCAGATCATTTCAGAGTCAAACACAATGCTGTGGGTCAGGAGTCACATATAGGCCAGACTAGTAAGGATGACAGATTCCCTTTCCTAAAGGGCATAAAAGAACCAGATGGGCTTTCACAACAATCAATGATAGCTTCGTGATCACTATTACTGAGACTAACTTTCAATTCCAGATGTTATCAAATTTAAATTTCACTAGGTGCTGTGATGGGATTTGAACCTGTGCTCACAGAGAATTACCCTGGGCCTGTGGATAACTAGCCCAGTCATTTGAACCTGTGCTCCTAAAGAATTAGCTTGGGCCTGCAGATTACTAGCCTGGTGGCATTACCACCACACAACCATCTCCCCCTAAAGAATATACTGATGACTATGTTAGAAAATGCTATGTAGGTTAGCATATTCATCATCAGGTGTGTCAAAAACTATCACTCATTCTGCTGGAGTGGTTGATGATTTTTGACATTTTGAATACTAACATATTGTTCATGTAAGATTTGATTTTTATGAAGGCAATCAAGGATCTGATTTATAAGGCATAAATTTACAAGTTCATATTCTTGGCAAAGAAATTTGCCTGCTGAGAACAGGGTTGCACCTTCCTATCCTTTTTAGAGGAATGGAAAATGATGGAAAAGAGGTGCCTGGTTAAATTCTCAACAGGCACACAAGGCTCTGCAGCAAGAACACAAATTCATCAAGTTACCCATGCAGTCACTTACAAATTGATGTCCACATCAGGCCTGCTCCTACCCGCCTCACTAAATTGAAATGAAGACTGGTTTATTTCACTTGCTGATGTGTACTGATGCCACGCACTGCCTGTACACCACTCAACTTACATGATACATATCCTGGATTTCAAAACCACATAGGCCACTTCATGTGAATGACAGAATGTTGTTTAAATATAATCAAATTCCAAATCTAACTGAAATTAAAATTTATCTAAATTATGAACCAGAACTGCTTAAACAAATAGAATACATGCAAATTCAAATGTGCAAGCTTGAAAATTCTAATAATAGTGGAGTGCAAAAGAGATGTTCTGATTTGCCTAGGTTCAGTTGTTCTTATCTAGTGTTTGCAAATAAATAACACTTCTAATTAGTTAATGTTAACAAATCTAATACATTTACATTTGGTTAAATTTCTAAAACACTGTTGTAACTACAGTGGCTTCTACTTCCAGTTTTCAGATGCAGCTAAGGAGTGGTCACTTCCAAATCATTTCAAAATAAGAATTCCAACCAGCATAAGAAGATTTACCTCCTGCAGTCTTGCAATCCTCCAAGATATCTGACCTTCTCCAATTCTGGCCACTTGAGAATCCTGATTTTAATCACTCCATTATTATCAGACTTTCCTTTTCTGCTTGGGCCCTAATTTTGGAACTCCCTCTCTAAACCCATCTGCGTCTCTATTTCTCTCATCTCTTTTAAAACCTACCTTGAAGACCAAGTTTTAGTCACCTCCTCTAATATCTCACATAACTTAGTGTCAGATTTTGCATGATAACAATCCTGCGAACTGTCTTGGGATGGCTTATTATGTTAAAGGCAGTATATAAATACAAATTGCTCTTGTTATCATGATTTTATAATGGAATAATATCCCAGGATACTTAATAGACATAACAAAAACAAACACCAAATAAGAGGAGGTAGTAAGAGGGGTGATCAAAAGCTTAGTCAAGGAAGTGGGTTTTAAAGAGGGTCTTAAAGAAAAGTGCAGAAGCGGATGGGTTTAGGGAAGGGGATCCAACATGTGAGGCCCAAACATTTGAGGGTATGGCTGCAATGGTGGGGTGAAGAGAAGGATGATTTACAGGAAGCCAAAGTTACAGAAATGGAGTGGAGGATTTGGTAAGGAGATAGTCTTCTCCAAGCTGAAGGAGGTTTCCAAGATAGGGTGTGGTGAGGCCAAACAAGGATTCAAATATGTGAAAATTTTAATGAGGCATTCAGGGCCTGGAGCAAAGACAAGGATAATGGGTGTGCTGAACCTGCTATGGGCTAAACTACAGGCAGCAAAGTTTAGGATGAACAAAAGTTCAAAGAGCTTAAATTATGGGAGGCCAACCAGGAGAGCATTTGAATAGTCAAGTCTGGGTGTCAGCGGTAGAGGTAGATAATGTTAAGGAGGCAATATAGGATTGAAATCTCATCTTGGGTTTGACTTGAATGCTGATGCAACAAATTTTCTGGTTCAACCTGAAACAACATGAATGCAATGAATGGTAGGGACCTGGAATAGGTAAATTGATCCCAAGACAATAGCTGTTATTTTCCCAATGTTCAAACTGTAAAAACTGTTACCTAACCAAAACTGGAATTCAGACAAGTAACCTGGTAGCAGGAACACAGATGGGCTTGGGGTGGTGCACTATTTAGAGAGGTAGTAATAAACCTGAAATATTAAGAGGTAGGACATTTGTTTTGTTCTATTCAAAAACTGCAATCCAACCAGATTAGCTGCTCTGTGATAATTAGTTTGAGTATTCCATGTAGTTGAAAAATGATTCAATCCAAGAAAGAACGGAACTACACTTACTTTAAATAATTCACCTCTTCCCGTAGCGTGCAATACTTCATTCAGTGAATTATACTTTTCTCTAATGAATAAGGAACACTAAACACCAGCAGGTTTCATGCTTGAATACTGGCAAGAAGGAACTCATTGTCACTGGATATGACATGAAATGTAATTATTGTTCCTTTTCCATTACATTTTTATTGTTTTGAATTAGGTGAAATTAAACAATTCTTTACCCTGTTTTTTTTCTGTCCCCCCATAAGCTCAACAGTGTTATATTCCAAAATGATCCAAACATAATTGATGGCCGATCTTTGACCTATGCAATGATAAGTTTTTATCCATTAGAGAGAAGCAGTATCCAAAGTAACAACTCAAACTGGACCATCTCAGATTATGCTGGAATGTGACTTGGTAAGAATCATTGTGCCTTTTTCAATCAAGCGTATGCCCAAGGTTGCAAAGGCAAGTTTTTTTTCTATTAATTCAAGGCATGTGGGAATTGGTGGCTAAGCCAGCACTTATTGTCCATTCCTAATGCCCATGAGAAGGTGATGGTGAGCTGCCTTCTTGAATTGCTGTTGTTTCAATGGTGTAGGTACATCCATAATTGTTATTGAGGGAGTTCCACTGACATGAAGTTTCAGAGGAAGCTTTTTGAGGCAGCTGCAGAATGTGTGGGACAGCAGCTTGTCTCATGGTTGTGTCATAGATCGCAGTCTATATTCTCAAACTTGGATCTATGATAAAATTCACAGATCTCTGCAAGATATTGTCTTATATTCAGTATCACACCTGTAAGTGGACTTCATATCACCTATGATGCAGAAAGCAGGTTTACAATCTAATGTTCGAGTGATAATGTGACTCACTCATAGCAATCCCTATTGGGTATTGTGGTCTCTCGTATACTACCCCATCCATTCTTCTATCTTTACAGCAAGTAGACTGAAAAGTGTTTTAGTGAGATAGAGCATAAATATAAATCAACAAACAGGTTTGCTTTGCATGAAATACTTGCATGAATAGAATACTGTTTTCAATTAGATTTTATCTATTTCTTTTAACCAAACAAATAATAAAGAAACAACTCTGACTGTTCCACATGAACATCACTGTCAGGATAGCTGTTCCTGAGTTAATTGACCAGGTGTTCCTCTATTTCAAGCAGTACACATTTCTACCGCAGCCTAGATTTTCATTATCTGACTTGGAGAGGCCCATACTGGCCCAAGAAGTTAGGAAGAAAAATAATTCTCTAGCCACTTCCTCAACTCTATACTGAGAAATAACTTTCTAAGCTGCCATGTTACTATCATGAATGAACTGACTTGCTCTTAATGGGGAATCTCTTGACACGTTTATATTTTGATTAGCTATAAACGTTTATCATAAGACTAATAAATACTTAGCACCAAAGCTTATGGGATTCATTATCTTAAAGTCAGCATCAATGCTGTGAAAAGCTGGAACTAATTAGGTTATGCAGCATTTGTGAAAAAAAATCAATGTTCCAGGTCTTGAAATCTTTCCTCATCCTGTAGAAGTCTCAAGACTAATAACATTGACTTTTTTTTTACATATGCTATTTGAGCAGCTAAATACTTCCAAGATTTCCCATTTTAATTTCCAAATTTGTAGTGCAGTATCCACAGAATTTTATTTTTTGTTTACAATTGTACAATGTTTGATGGCTGTTTCATCTGGACACTCACTTAAGTACCATTCTACCTAACCATCTAAATGGCTTTAGACATTATACAATTCTATATTTCTGAAGGTTAACCTATTGTCAGTTATGTCTAATCTCTAGAGCAGTCTTCCAACATAGACTAAGACCAGAAATGCTATTGAGGTATTTGCGCGTGGGTATACACTGGTGCCACATATGTTACTGAAGGAGTATACCCCTCAAATGAGGTGAGGTATTTAGCTGCAGCACTATGCTGAGAAATGGGTGGCTATGCAAGACATTAGAAAAGGAACTTTTTTTTAAAATTCTTTGCATAGCAGGGATTGACGTACAAATCTTTGAAATTCCAATTCAGATTGGGGGCTATGTGAAGTTATATTTTCTGAATTCAAACTTTAAATTCAAAGCCTCGCTCTTAACAACCATTTGATTGGGGCTTAGTTTCTAGTATTCAGTCTTAATCTTAGAAAAATAGCTCAAAAACAGTTGCGAAACTTGTAATGCTATGACCACCTACTGAGTTAAAGCACGTGATTTAGATCAAAGTAAGGATGGTTATGTCATTTGAGAAACTTTTCGTTCGGCACATATTGTGTGAGATTTTTGTTCTGGATTGATGACAGCAACTGATAAAAGACAGCTCAGAATCTTGTTAAATTCTTGGCAAGCTGCAGTCTGCTTCAAAACTTAGAGTATCAGTTTAATTGTAAGTTGCTCAGCTTGTGCTATGTATGGCAGCGGATTTTTTTGTTCAAGGTTTAAGATCTCAATGTCATGTGAGTGATTAATTCACAAATTTGGAGTATTGTGTTGAGCAAAGTGTAAAAGTTGACAGCCATTTCAACTTCCTGCTACTGGTACCAACAAAATCTACACAGCAGCTCCACGATCATCCCTCCAAACTCGGAAAAAGAGTAGTCCTTGAAAAGAGCATGGGTCAGTGGGAAGGTTACAAAACCAAGAACCAATTCTTAAACACGCGCTGAACTGGCCGCGTGAGATCCATGAATTTACCCTACTGCACTATGCAAACTGGTACCTCGATAATACTGTACTACTAGCCACGAAGCACTGGGAGGGCTTGAAATAATTGGGAAGTATATTACATCTGGCACTTAAAGAGGATAGTGTTAGACTGAGTTTACGGATAAAATTTCCTCGCGTTCTCTCGCTGTTTACGCCATTTTTGCCAGGATTTCCGCCAAAGTTACAGCAAGCAATCGAGAGAATCTCTGGAAATGTTATTATCCCTTTGTCTTCTTGTGCAACCAGACTTTCATCGGAGCTCGTTGTTCCTCAATTATACCAGCACCGTAACATCAATATTCTAGTGAACTCACATTGTATGAAAGTGAGAGATAATGACACTTAAAATTGTCGCACCCTTTTTCGGCTGGTGGAATGATTTGCTAACTTGAGCGACATTCTGTTGTGCAAATGCTCCATAATCCACTCTCTCGGTGGTTTACAACACAAACACAGCTTCGCCGAGCAAGTGGGTACTCCCAATTCTACTGCTTTGAGAACAAATGTTACTCAGGAGTGTGTGTGTGTGTATTGATGGCTCTTGTTTGGGCTGTGGGATGGAGCATTCGCTGAGAATGGAGCGTCCCTTTCTCTGCTCTGCACAGACTTTCCTCTGCCCTTCTCGCACAGAATGGGATCGTCACTCGTCGCCTGGGGAAATCTGTGATCCCAAAACATCCCACCCTCCTGCTTGGGATGTCAGCGAGGTAGTGGAAATAAGCATCCGGCGGGACAGTTTGTCTACAAACACTAACATTAAACATATCTGGTCTAGTCCCAGAACAAAATACTTTGCAAAGTATTCGGGAGGGGCGGGGGGACTGTAAATCACAGTAACCTAATATCCGCGGCAATATCGTGTGTAATTGAGTTGAAAGAATTGAGAGGCTTTATTATTTGGGCCCTACCTGGTTTCCACACATATACAGATTGAAACTCCTCTTCTGTTTCTGCTTTAACACTCCAGAGCCCCAAGAGCAAGGTTAACATCACACCAATGCACTGTGCTAAAGCGGCATACTTCTTTGAACATTTGAATGAAGCGGTGCTTTTCCTTCTCAGTCTCATAGCTCCAGAATCACCAGGATGGTTCAGTGTGATTCCAATTCGGAAGACAAAGGATATTATAACCCTTGCCTTATTATTAAGGTTTTTTATATATATAGTATTCCTTTCGCAGGGAATCCGTCACGCACCGTGGATCCGGAAAGTCCTTCTCTAGATATACAGCTTGTACGAATGTAGACAAGGCGCCCGGGCATTAAAAAAAGCACACACAATAATGACCCCCGCGCTGTAAGCGTTTCCTTCCCTTCCAAGTGAGTGGCTAGCGGCAGCTTTCAATCAGCCGAGGGAAGCAGATGTCCATGAGGCGCTCCGGCTGATACAGCGGGTCATGCAGGTCTTGTAGGCGGCAGCAAGTCATTCACATCAGCTGCACAGAGAGAGAGAGAAACAAATGTTGTAATGCCACTGCCTAGATATGCTGCATAATACTGCTGCCTGCAATCATACAACCATGTGGAAAAGCACACGAACATATGCGTGTCTGCACCTGCATCTCACAGCGACGAGAAAGTCAAATGATGAAACCACTGCTACTGGAGGGGTGGGGGGGGGGATCTCTATTCACCAACCCACGGGAGATTTGTCATTTTGTGTTTTAAAAAACTCCCCAGATTTATCCTTTTCAAACGCATTAGATTAAATTGCATCAATCAGTAATTCCCACCCATCACCTATTTAAATATTCTCACACCATTGCAAATTAGCAACGAGAGTACGACAAATCCCCCTTTTGTTTACCTATCACTTTCCACCTCTGAGAGGGAATTAAAGGCTCAGAAAGCCTGCCACCGTGTCCATATTGTTACCCCAGATAAGCAAGTGTGGATTACTTTTCCTCGACTGTCAGAAAACAAGAACTGACAGATTAACGCCCGATAAAGGAGAGGAAGAATTTATATTGTTGCTGATTTTATGCGTCCGAAATAGAAAGTGGTAACAAAGCGAAAGCCCTAGTAGCTTTATAGCCTTTGAAAAGCAGAACCGTCCTAGACTCTACAGTAATATCTTTATCAGAATCGGCTGCAGCATGATCGTTTTGTGTGTTCCAACATTGCGGATTAAACGCTTTCAAGACAACTTCGATAGGATTTGCAGTAATGATTTTGATATTTTACTTTAACTCTTTTTAAGAACTGGAGGATTTTCTCTAAATTAATATAGAGCTGTGTCAACCATTTGTTTTATAATTGGATATGTCGCGTGCAAGTGCAATTCCCACAATTTAGCATACAAATTCAACACAAAATTAGTGGCTGAGTGTACTGAACTTCCCCGTAAAAATGTCAATGGATTTCTGTGCACAAAGAAGCCAATTTGTTTACGTTACATTTTTTGGTTTGATACAGTTGTATTAAACAATTACGGCAAAAGTAAGTGGAAACAATAGCAAACTAGGCGTAATATAAAGATCAGGAAATAATTTCAGAGAAGTCTTTCACAGCAAAAACAATTGCAAACGGTTCTCACAATTCACAAACCTATTGCTTGGTCAAAGTAATTTGGCAGACGTCTGTTACTCAATTTACCACCGAATAAGAATCTTACAGGCACCAAATAGGCAGTTAATACCAAGAAAGGGAAAGGGGAAAAAAAACTCACAAGTAATAAAGTTGACAATGGGGAGGGTGAGAGTGAGGACCGTGGGAGTGGATGTTGGAGGAGGCAGCGCATAGAAGATTAAAAATATTTGGTGGGCACTGTCAATGTTGTCACAATTTCAGGGAGGTTAAGCTTCTGATGCAGAGGTTGAGTTAACTATTGAAGGTCTGTCCGTTCCCAAATGTTAAACCGTGTAAATGCCAAATTTATACCACTGTTGAATTTAACTAGCAGTCTCCCATTCTGTGAAGCAAGATTTGAGTGAATGAATACTTTTTAGAACTGATTATATCGCTCAGTCCTTCATTACTGTACTTGGAGATATAATCCTATACTCTGTAAAGAAACAAGAAACAAACAGTACATAAAATGTGCATTATTTTGAAAGATACTACTGATGTTCTATGTACTTCTAGGAGCTACTCTTAAAATCAGCACATAATTTAGGGTATCACTTTGAGCGATTGCCTTTTTGCTAAATCATAGAATCCTTACAGTGCAGAAGAAGGCCATGTGGCCCATCGGGACTGCACCAACCTTCCCACTGATCATTCCACTGAACCCGCAGCCCCACCCATTTGCCTTGCTAATTCCCCTAAACTGTACATCTTGGGACAACAAAGGACAATTTAGCATAGCCAATCCACATAACCTGCACATCTTTAACTGTGGGAGGAAACCGGAGCACCTGCAAGGAAACCCAAACAGACATGAAGAACATGTAAACTCCACACAGTCATCAAGGCTGAAATTGAACGAGATTCCTGATGCTGTGAGGCAATTTGTCACCATGCCATCTCATGATGTGCATGCCAAAGCCATACTGTTAGTATTATTTTATATTATGTAAAGAGTATGGCATTTTCCCTTTCTCCACCATTGGCGACCATCAGCCACTAGGTAACCTACAGAAACTGTAATTGTTCTGATCTTCTTAGTGGAATCTGTCGAAAAATTGGTGCAACTCATGAGGAAGTGCTTCCTCTAAACAACAAAACAAGTTATGTTTACATAATGTCTTTAAATGACAAAGTCTCCCAAGATACATCGCAAGGGGAATGGAAACATTGAGCTACATAAGAACATAAGAAATAGGAGCAGGAGTGGACCATCTAGCCCCTCGAGCCTGCCCTGCCATTCAATAAGATCATGGCTGATCTGTCGTGGCTCAGTTCCACATTCCCGCCCTCTCCCCATAACCCTTAATCCCCTCGCTTATCAAAAACCTATCAACCCGCGTCTTAAAAATATTGAGCGAGGCAGCCTCCACCACTTCAACGGGCAGAGAATTCCAGAGATTCACCACCCTTTGAGTGAAGAAGTTCCTCCTCAACTCCGTTCTAAACTGCCCCCCCCCCGCTTTATCTTGAGGCTGTGCCCTCTAGTCCTACTGTCTTTTCTGAGTGGGAAGAGCCTCTCCACCTCTATCCTATCCATCCCATTCAACATCTTATACGTCTCAATGAGATCTCCCCTCATTCTTCTAAACTCTAACGAGTACAAGCCTAGTTTATTCAGCCTCTCCTCATAGTTCAACCCTCTCAACTCCGGAATCAGCCTAGTAAACCTCCTCTGCACTCCCTCCAAGGCCAAAATATCCTTGCATAAGTGCGGCGACCAAAACTGCACATAGTACTCCAGCTGCGGCCTCACCAGTGCCCTATACAGCTGCAGCAAGACCTCCCTACTTTTATATTCAATCCCCCTCACTATGAAGGCCAGCATCCCATTTGCCTTCCTGACCACCTGCTGCACCTGCAGGCTGGGCTTTTGTGACTCATGCACAAGGACCCCGAGGTCCCTCTGCACCATCGCATGCTGCAGTTTTTCGCCACGTAAGTAATAGTCCTTCCTACCATTATTCCTGCCAAAGTGGACAACCTTACATTTTCCAACATTAAATTCCATTTGCCAGTTCCTGGCCCATTCGCCCAGCCTATCTAGATCCTTCTGCAGACTCTCCACACCCTCCGCACAATTTGCCGTTCCACCAATCTTGGTGTCATCAGCAAATTTCGACACCATACACTCGGTTCCCTCCTCCAGATCATGTATATAATTGGTAAATAGCTGAGGCCCCAGCACCGACCCCTGGGGCACTCCACTAGTCACCAACCGCCAATCCGAATAACACCCATTGACCCCCACTCTCTGCCTCCTATTTGACAGCCAATCCTCTATCCACGCTAACACCCTACCCCCAACTCCATGCCCCCTGACCTTCTGTAATAACCTCTTGTGAGGCACCTTGTCAAACGCCTTCTGAAAGTCAAGAAACACCACATCCACTGGCTCACCTCTATCCACCGCCCTAGACACATCCTCATAGAACTCCAATAAATTCATCAGACACGACTTCCCCTTAACGAAACCGTGCTGCGTCTGCTCTACCAAACAATTCTCCTCAAGATGCTCATATTAGAGTAGTTCCTGAGGCATTACCAACATATCTTTAAGGCATACCATCTGAGGTAAGCATAGTTAGATAAATACAGGTAATAATGAAAAGGCAGAACAGGTTTCTCAGTGCCTTGGAAGAAAAATAAATGACTGACATGTTGGATGAAAACCCTTCATCAGAACTGGAAGCTGGGCTATAAACAAGTCCCTGTATAGAATTGAATAAAATAAAGAGAGAATGAACGAACAATATATAAAGATCAAAAGTAAGACATCTTGACATGAAGACTCAGAAAAAAGGGGTATTGCAGAAAGTAAATTAACACTGTATGATCTTCCCAACCACTAATTGTGTTTTTCAGATCCTAATTGGACAAATGTATCATTTGATGTAGTATTAACCCATAGCAACCAGGAAAATCCCTAGTTGTACTTACAAAGATTATCTCAGCCAACTGATCGTATGATACTGAAGTTCCAATCCACGTTCTATGTTGCCTGTTGGTGCATCGCTTGAGTATTGATGAAAAAAGTGACATGTTGTAGAATGTTTTCATCTCACATAAGAACATAAGAACATAAGAAATAGGAGCAGGAGTAGGCCATCTAGCCCTTCGAGCCTGCCCCACCATTCAATAAGATCATGGCTGATATGAAGTGGCTCAGTTCCACCTTCCCGCTTTCTCCCCATAACCCTTAATCCCCTTGCCTACGAAAAACCTATCTACCCGCGTCTTAAATATATTTAGCGAGGTAGCCTCCACCACTTCAATGGGCAGAGAATTCCAGAGATTCACCACCCTTTGAGTGAAGAAGTTCCTCCTCAACTCTGTTCTAAACTGCCCCCCCCCCCTTATCTTGAGGCTGTGCCCTCTAGATAAGGGAGGGGCACATTTATCAAGACAGAGGCAAGCATGGCAAATTTCAAAGGGAACAACAATTTTTACTGCATAAGAATAGGGATGCGAATTGGTTGGCAAGTCAGCTCTGATTGATCAAGGTGTTGCCAAGGTGAATGCAGCAACGAGTTCCTGTTGCTTACATTTATTCAAAAAAGATGCAATATTTGGACATTTCTCTGAAAGCGCACATCTCTACATAAGAATATATGTAGCTTCTAGAAAGCATAGGTGAACTACATAGTGGGCCTGATGTACCTTAAATCCTAATCTTACTTTAACTTTTATCTTAAATCCAAATCTTAAATTGGCTGTTAATGTAAATTCTTAGCACACTCGGGATTGTTCAGAAAATGCTGCCCAATTGCAGAATCACATCTAATGTTAGACGTTATGTTCTGTGTTTTTCAAGCACAGGTTTGTTGAGTACAGTCATGCTTTATCTATTGGAAGTAGCCAAAAGGATGTGCTATTTGATAGAGTCTGCAAACCATACGACCTGTGTATCTGGCATCACAGTGGCACTGAAAATCACATACCAATTAATATGAATTATGAAATACATGTGCCAAAATAGGACATATCGAAGCTATCTATAAGATAATGGCTGCCCTGATAAAATCTCTGCTTGCTGTGTATTGTTCATGGGCCTAAGGTTGCACCTTTCAGACCTGAAAAAGTGCCAAATCTACCAGGCAGGAGAAAGTATCTTATAAATGAGCAACATATGAAGCTAGCTGTTTCAAACTGCTACTATGCAATTGCAACACAAGTGGTGTTTTCCACAAACAGGATGCTGCCATCAAGTCAAAAAGACATTCTGCTACCACACAAATAAATAGTGTGGTAAATAAATTTCAGTGCCGACATGATGCCAGGTATGCAGGCTGTACGTTGCAAAGACTGGCAGATCACATCAAACAGCATGTCCCTTTAGCTGTTCGCTATAAGTAGAATACAGATCATACTCAACCAGCCTATGTTTGTAAAACTTAGAACATAGGTCGGAATTTTACCACCCTGCCCACCACAAGAATCAGAGCAGGCAAGGGGAAAACAATGGGAAGGTCCATCAACTTTGGGCGGGATTTTATGGTTTCAAGATGAGCGCTGACATAAAATCCCATCCATAATGTCTAACATTAGTTATGATTCTGAAATTAGGCAGCATTTTCTGAACAACCCAAGTGTGCCATGAATTGCACCAACAACCAATTTAAGATTCAAACTTAAGATAAGATTAAGATGCAAGATAAATCAAGTCCACAATGTAGCTCACTTAAGTTTGTTAGAAGCTACATATATTCAGATGTTCATATATGTTATAATAAGTGGCAGTAATTTTTACCATTTACAAGATGCACCACAGCAACTCACCAAGGCTCCTTCGACAACACTTTCCAAACCCGAGACCCCTACCAGGGCAGAAGGTGCATAGGAACACCATCTGCAAGATCAAGATAGCCTTCAAACCACAAAACATCTTAACTTGGAAATATATCAAGGCTGGGATTTTATGTCAGCGCTCATCTTGAAACCATAAAATCCCGCCCAAAGTTGATGGACCTTCCCATTGTTTTCCCCTTGCCTGCTCTGATTCTTGTGGTGGGCAGGGTGGTAAAATTCCGACCTATGTTCTAAGTTTTACAAACATAGGCTGGTTGAGTATGATCTGTATTCTACTACAAGGCTGCTGGGTCAAAATCCTAGAACTCACTCCCAAATAGCACTGTGGGTGTGTCTACTGCAGCAGTTTAGGAAAGCAGCTCACCACCACCTTCCCAAGGGCAATTAGGAATGGGCAGTAAGTGTTGGCCCAGCCCATTACACCCATATCCCATGAAGGATTTTTTTTTTAAATGCAGGTATGTGTGAGGAGTGTGTCTATACATTGCACCTTTTCGTGAATAAACAAAAGCATGAGGAAACAAACTATGGGATGTAATCACCATGGCAATGTCATCATGGCAAAGGGAGACCATGCAGATGCGATGACAATGGATGAATAAACACTGCTCGACAATCACCAGGCAGGAGTGTTCTCTTCCTATTGGGGGACACTTCAGCAGTCATGGGCATTCAGGCTCTGATCTTCGGGTAAACGTTCTCCAAGGCAGCCTTCACAACAACGCAGAATCGCTGAGCAGAAACTGATAGCCAAATTCCGCACACATGAGGACGGCTTCAACTAGGATCTTGGGTTCATGTCACACCCTATGTAACCCCCACAACTTGCCTGGGCTTGTAAAATCTTACTAACTGTCCTGGTTGGAGTCAATACACATCTCTTTAACCTGTGCTTAACCCTCTCTCCGATCACATTGTCTGTACCTTTAAGACTTAATTACCTGTAAAGACTCACATTCCAACCATTATACTATAAATTGAGTTTGTGTCTTTATATGCCCTGTTTGTGAACACATCACCCACTTACCTGATGAAGGAGCAGCACTCTGAAAGCTTGTGGCTTGTGCTACCAAATAAACCTGTTGGACTTTAACTTGGTGTTATGAGACTTCTTACAATGTCTCACCAATCGGAGCTTAGTTGCCAATCAATCATACCGCTTTTCTCATTAAATAAATTATTGTACCTTTTGAAATTTGGCTTTCTTGTGTCTGTGCTGATAAGTTAAAGATGAAAATAAAGATGAACACAAGACCAGTCCTGTAGTGCTAAACTTAGAGAGGTGTTGTTGGAGGAGAATTAATGAGACAAACTGCACGTACCACAGTGACAAGACTGAGGTGGATATGGACAGAAAACACATGATGGCCAACGCTGCAAATAGCATTAATACAAAGGTAAAATGCGGCATTTATTGGAAATCTGAATTCAGTTCTGAAAAGTAATCAACCTGAAATATTAACTTTCTCTCCACAGATGCAGAATCTTTTCAGGATTTTATGTTATCATGGATAACATTCATGACCTTGGCCAGGTTGGTCTCTTTGCTGCAAATTGGGTTGAAGCTGGACTAGAGGAATTTGAGCAGGAGGATTCTGGAGATATTGGCACAGAGCCAGGATGTGATGAGATGCTATCATGTTTGAGAGATCAAAGGAGATTTAGGGATGGGATGAGAACTAGAAAATTAAAGGGTTGAGAGTAATGGAGAGTGTGATTCGGTTTGGAGGTTTAAGTGGAGAAGAATTAATCATTACTTATGTATAGTATCTGAGTTTATGCTACACAGTATAATGTTTCAGTCAGGATGAGGTTGGAAGTAAGGATCCCATTTGCAAGAGGCAAAGATTTTGGAAGAGGTTAGGAATAGAAGGAGAAGGGTCAGATGAACGGGTGGGTGGGAAGTGGGGAGCATGAAGGATGAAGTGAAAATTGGAAGCAGAGAGCAAGTCAGCTGTGATTGTTGCTCATAATGAATCAATGCTGAATGCCACAGTGAGTGTGCTTGAGGATGGCAACAGAAAACCAGAGTAAGACAGTTAGCTAGATGGCTGATTCATGATTCAGAGAGAAGGCAACAGCATCGGTTCAATTCCTGTACTGGCTGAGGTTATTCATGAGGGCCCTATCTTCTCAACCTTACCCTCCCCCTGAGCTGTGGTGATTTTCAGTGTAAAATCACCCTGCAAAGGGAAGAGTGCCTTATGATCATCTGGAACTAAGGCGACTTTACCTTTCATACATAAGAACTTTTGTTAGCTTGTGAAGGTCTTTGTTGTCAAATATTCACCACTGCAGTTTGCAGAAGGCTGAGCTAGTGCTGCCGATCTGCTGTTGGATCTCCTCATCAATGGTGGCTTTTTTGAGAGAGGTGGCTGCCAAGGTATAGAAAGTGCTCAACATATTCCACAGCCTCTCATTCAACATGTATTGGAGGTGGAATATTTGGCTGCTCAGGTGTAGGTTAATAAATGAGTTTGTTTAGGCAACATATAGGCAGCAGTGTGGTTAGCACTGCTGCCTCACAGCACCAGGGACCCAGGTTCGATCCCTGGCTTAGGCCATTGTTAGTGTGGAGTCTGCACATTCTCCTCGTGTCTGTGTGGGTTTCTTCCAGGTGCTCCGGTTTCCTCCCACAGTCCAAAAGACATGCTGATTAGGTGCATTGATTTTATTTGATTTGATTTATTATTGTTACATGTATTAATATACAATGAAATGTGTTGTTTCTTGTGCGCTATACAAACAAAGCATACTGCACACAGAGGACAGAGTGCAGAATGTAGTGTTACACTCATAGCCAGCGTATAGAGAAAGATCAACTTAATGCGAGTAGGTCCATTCAAAAGTCTGATGGCAGCAGGGAAGAAGCTGGTCTTGAGTTGGTTGGTACATGTCCTCAGACTTGGCCATTGCTAAATTTGCTTAGGTTCGCTGAAGGAGAATTTAGCATGGGCATCATACCTGAACAGGCGCTGGAGTGCAGCAACTAGGGAATTTTCACAGTGACCTCATTGTAGTGTAGGCCTACTTTTGACACTAATTTAAGAAAAATAAAATTCAAGGACAGACTGAGTTTCTTAGATGCAGAATTGAAAGTGACTTGCAAATCTGGTGCAGAGTGGGCAATGACGCTGTTGTCATGTGCAAACTGTAGATCACGAATGTCTATGGTGTTCAGCTTAGTTTTGGTACAGAGACAACTGAGGTTAGAGGTGGCACTTAATATACACAGAGGACACATGATCTTTGCTGAAGTAAATAGTCATTTTCAAATAGATAGTAAATAGTATGGGGGATTTCACACAGCCTTGTTTGACACCAGTCTAGATTTTGAAAGTATATTTTTCAGCTCTCCCACTCAAGACTGTGGCAGTGTATCATCATGAAGCAAAGGGCTGGATTATGATGACAGTTTTTGGATGTACAAATCTTTGGCGCACAATCCACAGACACTTGTGATTTACTGAGTTAAAACTTTGATCAGGTCAATTGATGCAACAAAACGTTCTTCGTGTTCTTGGCATTTCTCTTGGATTTGCCTGGCAACCATTATAGAAATTTCTCTGCTATGTCTAAAGCTTGCCTCAACCGTCGGAAGTAGGCAATCCTGGTGAATGTATATCAGGATTTTCCTTGCCATCGACAAGAGAGAATTACCTCAATAGTTTCTACAGCTTGATTTATCACCCTCCTGAAGATAGTTACAGTTGCTGCATTCCTGAAGTGGTGGGTGGTGGGCGAGTACATTGTGGGTGTTGTTGGTATTGGTGGAGCGAGTTATTGTTCTTTTCAAATTGAAGTCTTGAGTGAGTAAATGTTCACCAGGTTTGAAGACCTCAGCTCAAATTTCATCAGGGCCACAGGCTTTGTTGTTCTTCATTCATTTGATTACATGTCACAGCTTTCCCACTGATGATGATTTACCCATGGATTCTAGCTAAGGGTACAGCGGATAGCCTGGAGAATATCAGCTCTCACTGTGGATTCACTGTTGAAAAACTGTTGAAAATAATTGTTGAAAACTAATACTTTCCAGTACTGACAGATGGCATTATCATCCTTAAGAAGATACCATCCTGTGAGTGAGGGGTTTTTGTCCATTGACCTTGGTAGATTTAATAAAAAAAGCAGTGCATGTCATGATAGTTAGCATACTGTTATCTCTTGGGTTTTTCTCTTCCCACCACACGACCTTTATCTTCCATATTTGTTTTTGGGCCTTGCACTGCCTTCTTGACTTGTAACCTTGGGTTGTTCAGATAGACAATGGAATCTACTCATTTTTGTTCTAGGATGCATGATAATGAGAACAGAAAGGGGATGTGACCAGAAAGAGGAACTAGAACATAGGAAATCTCAGAATGGCAAAAAAAACAAGAATGAGGAGAAATGGAGCTCAGGTCCGTAGTGGCAGCCAAAATGGCCAGATGAGAGCACATAAAAGAAGATTAGATTACAAGGACCAATGAGTGAGTGATTGAGGCATGACAATGAAGAATAGTAAGGATAGTATATGACAGGAAAGGAGTTAACCAGTTCAAAGTAAATACAAAATCAGGGTCAAAAGAAGAGTAAGAATGTAACCGTGAATGCCAACTAATTGCAAAAAAAAGAAGCAAAAAGGTAAATGTCTCAGTTCTTGAAGCTGTTTTACCTTAAGTTATGTATACCTGCATACTCATCTATCAGTAACTCACTGAAATGAATAACATTCAGGTGGTGTACTGCATCTAAACCCAACAAACGGTTTTCAAAAAAATAGGCTATATCTCTTATTTTATGTACGCAGTGGTACCAAGATGAAGTATACAAAATAAATCTCACAAAGTTATTCTGTGGGTTTAAAACAGTATTATTTCTGCAGCTGTAAGGTCATTGCCTGACAGAGAATTTCTTTACGGGATCAATGTAGTAAAGAAAAACACAACAGTGAAACTACATTTCTCTTGTGCCAACATTTGAAGAAACAGCACTAAGTAGAACTTTTAAAAAGAAAGGAAAACTGCCAGAAAAAGCAAAATAACTCAGGTTCATTGAGCTACCTCTTCTTTCACACGCATGAAAGGTCCACATTGCTCACTGGCACCTGCACCACTTTTGAGTTATGAGGCTGTCACATTTATGAGAGAACTACCATATTCAACAATATGGGGTGAGTTACCTTCTGTTTATTTCGAAAAATGCATTGCTATATTTATATCATAGGGCATCTTAAAGAGTTAAAGTGAAACACTTTCACTGATAAGACTCCAGTAGTTATAATAATAATGATGCATTAATGCAACTTTTCAAACGAACAGTTAAAAGATTAGTATTTACAAAGGTGAAAGTTGGGCTGTTAATCTGCTGTTTAAATGCTGAACATGTCTAGAGGCTTCCAAGTATAACAATTCACAAAGACTTTTATTATTTTCACAGAAACATAAAAGAGACATTTGTACTTCTAAAAAATAACAGAATCAAAAGGGATATTCACTGGAAAAGGCATCCATCTTTTTTGCACAACTGAAGGATCAGTGAATTGCACAGCTATACAGATCAAAGTAGGCATATCCCTGATCTCAAATCTGCACGATGATAGATGATTTCAGCTGAGCTGAATAGGGATGCTACAAGTGGATGAGTGACCCTTCGCAAGGAAAGAGAAAATCACACAAATTCTCCATTCTGACTACTATTTGAAGATGTTGGTCGAGGAGAGTCAGGGGTCGGTTTGGTTATTAGCACCTTAATATTGAATAGCCTGCTGAGAGTCTCTGCCAAATTAAGGGAATGAATAATGGAAACTTGTTTGACATGCCATGAGGTGGCTTTATCTGAATAACTATACTTTAGCAAAGAGTTACTGCATTTCCAACTCAATGCTGGGTCTGATAGCATGCCTTTTCATTCCATTAGTATCTCAAAATTGGTATTCATGACACGAGCAAATATTAATTTCCATATAATGCCATGCACCGTTAAATCCATTACATGTATCTGTAGAGTCTTCAAAACAACAGGCCTTTAACTTTGAAAATGTAGCATTACTTCTCCAAAATAGGAGAAATTAATATATAGTTTAAGCTAAACTTTCGGTGGATTATGCTTTTATATTGAAATTCCTCTCTCATCAAGTGTTCCTCTTTAAACAGGATTACACACAACAGCAGCACACTTAGGCACATTTCCATTGAGTTCAAACAATGAATGTTTTTCCAATTGGAACAAAGTGGTTGAGTTTTTGTAGTGGCATTTGTAACACCTGGCAACCAGAACAATTCCTTCTCCTTTATGATAGATCCAAACTTACCAAACAGAACCGATTATCATTCATATTATAGAACATTGTCTCACATCTGACTGTTCAAAAACCAGAACTGAATGAAAACTGGACATTTCAGAATGTTTGATGTATCAATTTAATTGAGTAAAATAATTCTTAAAAATACCTGGACAATTTGGCTTGGTACTAGTTTTGTCCTTCCCTGGCTTGACTTGAATTGTAAGAGGTCTCACAACACGAGGTTAAAGTCCAACAGGTTTATTTGGTAGCATAAGCTTGTGGCTTATGCAACCAAATAAAGCTGTTGGACTTTAACCTCGTGTTGTGAGATTTCTTACTGTGCTTATCCCAGTCCAACAGTGGCATCTCCATATCTTGACTTGAATTGCCCTTGGTCCAAATCACCTGACCCAGAATTTGGCAAGATTTGAAATACGATATAGCATTAGTCCTGAGGATACCAGACACTGTTTCCAAAAGTTTGCATAAATACTATTGCAATTCTGAACTGAAAGGTTTGCCTAACATTAACATTATCTTTCTCTCACTGGGAGGAATAAGGAGTTAGTAAATGTTCTAAATATTGAGATCACATTCATGGATCATAACTTTCTGGCTCCCCAGGGTCAAATTTGGGGAGTGCCCCAATGATGCACTGGGAATCCTTCTTGGAAGCCCCCACATAATGGCTTACCTGGCAACGAAGAACTCACTTCCCCCGAAACAATTGCAGTAGGCTGGGAACCATCCGATGAAGCAATTTAAAATCACTAACTTTGGATGGTTTTGTCAGTTTTACTCTTACAGTTACTCTGAAAGAGTTGGAAGGTAATACAGCACTTCCAGCTTCAGAGTAACTATTTTAAAGTCCCAGACCAAGTCTTGTACTGGACTTCCCTCACCTGCTAAAGACCATGCATACCGCCCCTACCTCACCCTCCATGACCTGACATTGGACAGTCTCCCCACTGTGCCTGGCCCGACACCTAACCCCACATACCCCACACCCAAGCCCCCTCCCTTGACCAACTTGATACAACACCTTCCCCAACTAATGTCTGAACCCCATCATCACATTCTGTTCATTTACCTTTGAAACTTATCCTCCCATTCAATGGTCTCCAAAGTCATTTGATTTACAGCAGCCTGTACCATAAAAAGGGGGCATGTCGTCCTTCATTGCACTCCACATATACCTTGCTGCTGAAGCCCCAGAGGGAGCTGCTTTGCTGTTCCTGTCTCACCCAGCATCAGTGACAAAGGTGGGGCGAGATAAGAGCTTTGGAATTCCAGCAAAGATAAGTCACTGGTGATTGCCACTCTGAGGAAATTCCAGGCCCGTGTGTTTTAGACTTATAGCTTTAAGAATTCAAGTTTTAATTGTAGAAAATGGGGTAAATGCAACATAAACAAGCTGGGAGGTTATTACACTTAAAAGGTCAGAATAGAAGGGATAGTGCAATAACGCAATATTTGCATGACCTATCTAAAAATAGAAACTAAAATGGAAACTGAAAAGGGAAACACTGAAAGAAAACTCACTCTCCCAGTTGCAAAGGGAAAAAACAGAACCTGAAGTTTGGAAATCAAAGACAGATTGAAATTTGATGAGGCTATATAAAGGAACACCTCATACAGTTTGCAGGTCACAGAGAGAAGATAGCCAAAGTAAATGACAGTTAGCTGGACCTGCACTGTAAACAGAGTAAAAAAAAATTACATATGGATTGCGAGTGAAGCTTAATCTCAATTCGAATGTTGTAAGGGTACAGAAGGTGAAACAATGCTGAGTTTGAAATGAGTGCAAGAATTCACTGTGCTCCTCCCAGTATCTTGTGGCAAAGAAAGCAACCAACAGATTATCTTGGAAATATTGACAAGTAATATGAACAAGAGACTGAGGCATCCTCAGTCAAGAGATGAAAATTAATTTTTTACCTTTAAGAATGGCTGGAGCTCAGGAGTAAATTGTTTTAAAAATACCTAAGGCCAGGCTTATGTGAGCATAAGCTATAGTGTTAACCTATCTGCATTTGCTTTAATTTATTATATTTACTTAAAAGAAGTGAAATCCTGTGGCATAATTCTTTCAGTTAAAATTAGGTGTTCAGATTTCTCTTTAAATGTTAACAGTCCTTAAACAGATCCTAACTGTACTGTAATGGCATGTTTAAGTTCTCGCCCATGTTTGCATTCAGTCTTTCTATTAGAGATTGCACTAGGTACTATTATTTTTTATTAGGTGTTAAATTAGAGTTTCAGTTGATTGTCTCCTGATAAAAGGTGGGAGGATGGTATCATTGTAGTGCACACATTATATAATATTTTATTAATATAACATTTATATACTATATCTGTATAATATAAACTCAAATAAGTGCAAAATTACACAACAATAAATATTTGAGAAGATTCCAATTACATTCTTGGCATTTTCCACACATTTTAATGTGAAGATTTTATTTTTCTAAGTACACAACATAGGACAGGCACCTCTATACTGTTAAATATGAACATAAGAACATAAGAAATAGGAGCAGGAGTAGGCCATCCAGCCCTTTGAGCCTGCCCCGCCATTCAATAAGATCATGGCTGATCTGTCGCTGCTCAGTTCCACTTTCCCGCCCTCTCCCCATAACCCTTAATCCCCTCTCCTATCAAAAACCCATCAACCCGCATCTTAAAAATATTTAGCGAGGCAGCCTCCACCACTTCAACGGGCAGAGAATTCCAGAGATTCACCACCCTTTGAGTGAAGAAGTTCCTCCTCAACTCCGTTCTAAACCGCCCCCCTTTTATCTTGAGGCTGTGCCCCCTAGTCCTACTGTCTTTTTTGAGCGGGAAGAGTCTTTCCACCTCTATCCTATCCATCCCATTCATCATCTTATACGTCTCAATGAGATCTCCCCTCATTCTTCTAAACTCTAACGAGTACAAGCCCAGTTTATTCAGCCTCTCCTCATAGCTCAACCCCCTCAACTCCGGTATCAGCCTAGTAAACCTCCTCTGCACTCCCTCCAAGGCCAAAATATCTTTGCGCAGGTGTGGCGCCCAAAACTGCACACACTACTCCAGTTGCGGCCTCACCAATGCCCTATACAGCTGCAGCAAGACCTCCCTACTTTTACATTCAATCCCCCTCGCTATGAAGGCCAGCATCCCATTCGCCTTCCTGACCACCTGCTGCACCTGCAAGCTGGGTTTTTGCGACTCATGCCACAAGGACCCCGAGGTCCCTCTGCACCGTCGCCTGCTGCAGTTTTTCGCCCCATAAGTAATAGTCCTTCCTACCATTCTTCCTACCAAAGTGGACCACCTCACACTTGCCAACATTAAATTCCATTTGCCATTTCCTGGCCCATTCGCCCAGCCTATCTAGATCCTTCTGCAGACTCTCCACACCCTCCGCACAATTTGCCGTTCCCCCAATCTTGGTGTCATCAGCAAATTTCGACACTCTACACTCGGTTCCCTCCTCCAGATCATCTATATAAATGGTAAAAAGTTGAGGCCCCAGCACCGACCCCTGGGGCACTCCACTAGTCACCATCCGCCAATCCGAATAGCACCCATTGACCCCCACTCTCTGCCTCCTATTTGACAACCAATCCTCTATCCACGCTAACACCCTACCCCCAACTCCATGTCCCTCGACCTTCTGCAATAACCTCTTGTGAGGCACTTTGTCAAACGCCTTCTGAAAATCTAGAAAGACCACATCCACCGGCTCTCCTCTATCCACCGCCCTAGACACATCCTCATAGAACTCCAGTAAATTTGTCAGACACGACTTCCCTTTAATGAAACCATGCTGCATCTGCTCTATCAAGCAATTCCCTTCAAGATGCCTCGCAATTTCCTCCTTAATGACAGATTCTAACATTTTACATACCACAGACGTTAAACTAACCGGCCTATAATTCCCCGCCTTTTGCCTGGCACCCTTCTTAAACAACGGCGTAACATTAGCCGTTTTCCAATCATCCGGCACTTCCCCGGAATCCAGCGACGTTTGGAAAATAACCACCAAGGCATCCACTATCACCTCCGCCATTTCTTTCAGAACCCTCGGATGCATTCCATCCGGTCCTGGGGACTTGTCCACAATCAGCCCCTCCAGTCTGTTGAGCACCGCCTTTCTAGTAACAGTAATGTCATTAAGACCCTCCAGTCCTACCACCTTTCCATCGCTAACACCCAGCAAATTATTCACGTCCTCCTCCGTGAAGACAGAAACAAAAAAGTTATTCAATACCTTAGCCGTATCCCCATCCCCTACCACTAGGTCCCCTTTCTCATCCTCTAAAGGACCAACATTCACCCTAGCCAGCCTCTTCCTTTTTATATATTTATAAAAACTCTTGTGGAGAGGTTCAATTTCCTGTCTGTGATAAGTTTGTTGACTTAAGGTTTGAGTGGCTGAAGTGACATTACAATTAGTTTTGTCATGCCCAGGTCAAGATGGGAGAAAAAGAAGCAAGAATGGTTCCTGCTTTTTATTGTTATTGGGTGACCTGGAAAGTGTGCATGTGTGCCCAATGGTGAGGAATGAGGGAGCATACTTCTATTGTACCAGGATTAAATATTCTGTCAAGATACAGGAATATATGTGCTTGGGCTTTAAATAATCACCTGGGTGGAGCACATAGAGGATAATTAGACTGGCAGAGTCCAGTGCCAGTAATAGAATCACGCTGATTTTCTGTCTGTTTAAATTATTGGACAAAATATCAGGTTCTATTATGGATGGCCGATTCTCACCACCCAATTTCCCTTAATGGGCTGCAGCTAGAGAATTATTTAAAATGCAAAGATGGAAAAGGACAAACTTTCCTTAGTTCATCTTGCGTATTCAAAATGGCCATACAGGCAAGATATATGAGGTTATCTGAAAACTGTAGAACCATGCTCAACAACACTAAGCACCAGAAGTTTCACGAAATATGTTGGAAAAACAATAAAAAAGTTACAAAATGGTATTCTATATTTTCAACATAAGCACTGAAAACTATGATATGACAATGATGGGCTAATGCAGTCAATATCATAATTGCTCGCTGTTTGCAATCATGGATGTTGTGGTTTACAGTGGCTTTGATTCAAATCAGTGAGCAACTTCCTAGGCTGGTGCATTGTGATGAAAATAGAATGAGATGAGACTATTTAAAATAGCTGATTGATAATGGTCACACCTCAGCTTCCGGACCTAATATGATCAATGAAACACAGTGGAATGCTGTTTGATATATAATGCATGTTGGAGAATAGCAGAATTTAAATTTTCTAACATAGAGGAAACCAGTGTCTATTTTGCTGGCAAACAACATTCACACAAATATGTCTGCCACTCTTTAAATCATGCATTCCATAGTGTCAAAATTGCAGAATGTTTGATTATTACTCAATTGGATCACAAAAAACAGAATGTGCCTTGAATATTGGTCACATTCTCTCCTATGAAATATTTCTGCCATTGGCGACAAATGTGTGTCCCAACCCCTGTGGGGACAGATGCTTGTATGGCACTAGTCTTTCCAGAGGCAACCAATTAAAAAGCTGCCTCTGGGAATGTTATTCAATGAAGCATGTTGAACAGACCATGGAATTGGTAGACCCATTGAAGAGGGCCCAAAGTGGTGTCTGGCCAGTGGCCCCACTGAGAGAAGTTATTGTTGTAGAGGCAGGCAGTTAATCTTGAGTATGGTATTTTTTAGTTGTCAAAATGGCTCTTGAAGGAGGGATTTTAAAAGAGGCACTGATGGCAGCTCAGGGGCAGCTGGTAGGCCACTCAGCTTCTAGACTCCAGCTTCACTGTGATCTCATACACCATTAGGAAGATTTTGGGCATTCCATACATTTATTAAGTTGGTCCCCTAATGAACTGGTTGGCTACAGACCACTGCCAGACAGGTAACCTCATTTTCCTCTGGCAAGATAACTCAGAGATGAGATGATGTCAGATAGCTGGCATGACATGCAAAATTACAAATTTCCTCCTCGTCCCACCTCCCAACTCATCCTGAGTATACACAGATATTTTAGCAGCTGCTATTTGGACTGCTTGTAACTGCAGCGCTGTTTCATAGAAAAATAGAAACTAGAAGCAAGGGTAGGCCATTCGGCCCTCTGAGCCTGCTCTGCCATTCATTATGATCACGGCTGATCATCAAATTTGATATCCTGATCCCCCTTTCCCGCATATCCCTTGATTCCTTCAGCCCCAAGAGCTATAAGTAATTTCTCCCTGAAATCTGACAACATTTTGGCCTCAGTGACTTTCTGTGGTAGTGAATTCCATATATTCACCGCTCTCTGGGTGGAGAACTTTCTCCTCATCTCAGTTCTTTAAAGTCACCCTTTATCGTCAAGTTATGACCCTAGTTCTGGACTGCCCACCATCGGGAACATTCTTTTTGAATCTACCCACCTAAGGCCTCTTTGAGATCCCTTCTCAATCTTCTAAACTCCAGTGAATATAATCTTAGTTTCTCCTCTAGACACAGACCTGCCATCCCAGGAATCAGCCTGCTAAACCTTTGTTGTACTCCCTCTGTAGCAATAATGGATAAGGACACCAAAACTGCATACAATACTCCAGGTGTGGCCTCACCTACACCTGCGGAGAAGTGTGAGGTAATTCACTTTGGTAGGAATAACAGATGTGTCGAGTATAGGGCTAATGGGAGGACTTTGAATAGTGTGGATGAGCAGAGGGATCTAGGTGTATGTGTACATAGATCCCTGAAAGTTGGGAATCAAGTAGATAAGGTTGTTAAGAAGGCATACGGTGTCTTGGTGTTTATTGGTAGGGGGATTGAATTTAGGAGTCGCAGCGTTATGTTGCAACTGTACACAACTCTGGTGCGGCCGCACTTGGAGTACTGTGTGCAGTTCTGGTCCCCACATTACAGGAAGGATGTGGAGGCTTTGGAGAGGGTGCAGAGGAGGTTTACCAGGATGTTGCCTGGTATGGAGGGGAGGTCCTATGAGGAGAGGCTGAGGTATTTGGGGTTGTTTTCGCTGGAAAGAAGGCGGCTAAGAGGGGATCTTATTGAAACATATAAGATGATTAGAGGTTTAGATAGGGTGGATAGTGATAGCCTTTTTCCTCTGATGGAGAAATCTAGCACGAGGGGGCATGGCTTTAAATTAAGGGGGGGTAGTTATAGGACGGATGTCAGGGGTAGGTTCTTTACCCAGAGGATGGTGAGGGATTGGAATGCCCTGCCTGCTGCAGTTGTAAATGCGCCTAGTTTGGGGGCGTTTAAGAGATCCGTGGATAGGTTTATGGACGAAAAGGGATTGGTTTAGGTTAGTGGGTCATTGTTTTGTAACTGGTCGGCGCAACATCGTGGGCCGAAGGGCCTGTTCTGCGCTGTAATGTTCTATGTTCTATGTTATGTACAATTGCAGTAAAACATCTCTATCCCTATATTCAAATCCTTTGGATAAGAAGGCCAACGTATCATTTGCTTCTTTATTGCTTGCTGTTTCAATTAATTATAAAAGACTCGGGGATAACCCCAAATGGTGACCCAGTACCCCAGTTGGCTGGACAGCCAGTGTGGATCAGGTTGGTGCCACCAGCATGGCATTCAATCCCTGTTCCAGCTGGGGTGAATTCGGGACCTGATTCCTTGCACATCCGTGATTGACATTGAAGCATTGTGGGTCGGACCTGCTTTGCTGCAGAGAAATAAAGAAGATGGAAGTATTACAAGAAAATGGTAACTTGTTTGATTTTCCCTGAAGGGTGTTGAGTGCTCCTTTTTAAGTTGATACTCCAATCTGCAATACATGAACCTCAGAAACTATAGTTGTCACCTCTTATAATAAACTTCTCTTGTTTGAAATTAAACTTTAGAACAAAATACTTAAAATAGTAAGTGTGCCCAGCTTTCCTCCCATCTCTTTTTAATCTCTTTCTTCAGTTTTCTGGCCCTGTCGCAACTGTTGAAACATCTTCCAAAGTTACAATTAATATTTGATTTTTGTGGCTGAGGTGTATTATCCCTCCTTGCCCTTCTCAACTCTGCTGTAACTTTTGAGATGATTGACCATATCATTTTTCTATATGGCCTCACCCCTATTATTCAGTTGAGTGAACTGTCCTCTTACTAATCAAACCATAATCAAAAGTTTTATCAGAAATAGCTTCTCTTTCTATCTTGTAATGTTAGCTTGAGTGCCTCCAAAGGTCAATTCTTGGCACCTTTTTGACTTCATCCACATACTATCCACTGGAGACATCATGGGATCAGCTTCTACATCTCCATTGAAAACATTCAAATCTACATCCTCAACATATCTTGATTCCAACACTGTGTGTTCTGTCAAACTGCTTATCCAATTTCCAGTCCTAGTTTAATTGTAATTTCCTCCAGTTAACACTGAGACGTCAAAGCAAGATCTTTGCCCTCTGCCAGAAACTCTATACCCTTTCTCGCAATCTCATCCCCCTCCTTGACCAATATCTCAGGTTGAACCAGACCGTTCACAACCATGGCATTTTATTTGACCCAAATCTTCAAACTCT
Source organism: Carcharhinus amblyrhynchos (assembly GCF_965287045.1). NCBI lineage: Eukaryota > Metazoa > Chordata > Chondrichthyes > Carcharhiniformes > Carcharhinidae > Carcharhinus > Carcharhinus amblyrhynchos. Next base: position 74,420,808 of record NC_137325.1, on the reverse strand, counting down.
TTTCCATTACAAGAACACACATACTATCACCTCTGTAACATTGCTCACCTCCACTCTGCCTCAACTATCTATTACCAAAACCCTCATCTGGGCCTTTGGCATCTCTAGACATACTGAGAGTAATTTTGGCTGTGGGTTACAACATGAAGTCAGAATCTCTTTCTTTAATACGAATGCAAGATTTGATTGTTGACATTCGTAAACCTACTCATGAAATTTCATTGTATTTTAAAATTTTTAGTCGCATTAAAATATGTAGGTTAATAATTTGTTCAAACAAGTGTTATACATTGGAATTTAAAGCCTGGTAGATCAGTGACAGTGGACCAATGGTAATGTGTTTCACTATATGAGGGAATTATCTGCGTTCCATCTACTGGTTGCCTGTGGGAGATTGATTGGACTGAGAATTCATTTTGTTACTTTGTGACATTCAAACTTCAGGGTATTGTGTTACTAAATGACTGTCTTGGACGCCAAAACAGCATGTTTATTATCACTTGGAATCTCTTATTACTAATTTCTCTATTAATACTGAACTCACAAACATTCTATACATCAATGGTTATGGTATGTATCATTAAGTTTGCAATATTATTTCAAATGCAATAAAAAAAATCACCTATCACAAGACCTTGAGGTAGGATTCCTTCCTGGCATTGGCTACAACAAGGCTCAGCAACAGTGAGTGTGGATGTAAATGTTATGTAGTTGTCTGAATGGCATACTGCACCATAAAAACTGTGTAGAGCAGGCTGCTGCAGCAACTGGAAATCAGATTGAATAGACATGATTAATTTTGCAAAATTAAGAAATGAAATAGAATTTTACAAAATTGAAAAGAGAGACATGTTGCCAAATACTTTTCACCTTGCACTCATCAAACAAATGCAAGAATGCCAAATTTCAAATGATCACTATTTATAGTAGAGGACACAAGGGTGCCGATTGGTTGCCAAATCAACCCTGGTTGCCACGAAGAAAGCAACAGGGAACTAACTATAACTTTCCCCAAGCTCCCGCTTAACTCAAGAAAGATGCAAGGCTTAAACATATTCCTTCGTATGAATATATGTGGATTCCAGCAAGTGTAAATGAGTCACATTATAAGCTTGACTTGGTTGTTACGTTTAGTGTTGCTAAAGAAGTGGAGGCGACTGAGATATTCCTCCTCAATAAAGCAGTTGTGAGGTAGATGTTCCCTGAATGCCTGCTGTGGATATAATCTCCTATTCAATGCCCTCATCCTACTACTTTAGCAGTGGTGTGATCTTTACTGCTTTAATCCTTTCATCCTTCATTTCTAAAGGCAGCCCTTTAACATTCCCTGTTCTGCAGCCTAATTATCTATAAGGCAGCCAACAAAAATATAACATAAAATGTGGCTCTGGATCAACAAAGTAAAATTTCCTGTGTGATAAAACACAAAAAAAGACCTCAAGTAAACCAGAAGTTGAAATGAAATGAGTGCTTACAATCATTTTGTAAGTACTCACCCTGCCATAATACTAAAAGATTTCTACATCCTGTATTCTATCTCCCAATTCCATGTCAATTTTACTGCATCCCCATAACTCTGAGTTTATTATAGGTTTCCATGCAAAAATCTGATAAAGCTCTTTAGAAAGTTTTGGAATACAGCATTGTTGGGTTTTCAGAATCCACTTTGTTATTCACTTTCTCAAAACGTCAGGGAGGTTAGTCAGGCAGCATCTTTCTTTCTGAATTCTTGATAACTATTGTTTACTAGGTTGTTTTTACAAAGTTTTTATTGTACAAACAGCATTTACTTTTACAGGTGACGGTCAATTCCTTTAATCTGAATAGTATTGAACACCAATACTTCTGTAATTGTTGGTGCCTGTTTTGTTATCCTATTTGCACAGTAAGTAGTCTCACAACACCAGGTTAAAGTCCAACAAGTTTAATTTTTAGCACGAGCTTTCAGAGCGTCGCCCCTTCATTAGGTGAATGAAGAGTTCAGTTCACAAACAGGGCACATATAGACACAAACTTAATTGCAAGTTAATGGTTGGAATGTGAGTCTTAACAGGTACAGACAATGCGAGCGGAGAGAGGGTTAAGCACAAGTTAAAGAGGTGTGAATTATCTCCAGCCGGGATAGTTAGCAAGCTTTGGCAAGCCCAGGTAAGTCATGGGGGTTACAAGTAGTGTGACATGAACCCAAGATCCCGGTCGAGGCCGTCCTCATGTGTGCGGAACTTGGCTATCAGTTTCTGCTCTGCATTGTCATGTGTCATGAAGGTAGCCTTGGAGAACGCTTACCCGAAGATCAAAAGCCGAATGTCCGTGACCGCTGAAGTGTTCGCCAACAGGAAGAGAACAGTCTTGCCTGGTGATTGTCGAGCAGTGTTCACTCATCCGTAGTAGTAGCATCTGCATGGTCTCCCCATTGTACCATGACTCGGGACATCCTTTCCTGCAGTGCATCAGGTAGACAATGTTGGCCGAGTTGCAAGATTATGTATGTACCGTGTACCTGATGGATGATGTTCTCACGTGAGATGATGGCATCCTTGTCTATGACCCGGCATGTCTTGCAGAAGTTGCTGTGGCAGGGTTGTGTGGTGTTGTGGTCACTGTTCTCCTGAAGGCTGGGTAGTTTGCTGTGGACAATGGTCTGTTTGAGGTTGTGCAGTTGTTTGAAGGCAAGAAGTGGGGTGTGGGGATGGCCTTGGCGAGATGTTTGTCTTCATCAGTGACATATTGAAGACTCCAGAGAAGATGTCGTAGCTTCTCAGCTCCAAGAAGTACTGGACGACGAAGGGTACTCTGTCCACCGTGTCCCACGTTTGTCTTCTGAGGAGGTCGGTGTGATTTGTGGCTGTGGCGCATCGGAATTGTCGATCGATGAGTCGAGTGCCATATCCTGTTCTTGTGAGGGCATCTTTCAGTGTCTGGAAGTGTCAGTTGTGATCCTCCTTATCTGAGCATATCCTGTATATAAGTAGGGAATGGCTTCTTTAACGTGTTTAGGGTGGAAGCTGGAGAAGTGGAGCATTGTGATGTTACCCATTGGCTTGCAGTACAGTGAGGTGACCGTCCTTAATGGAGATGTGTGTATCCAAGAATGCAACCAATTCCGGAGAGTAGTCCATGGTGAGTCTGATGGTGGGATGGAAATTGTTGATGTCAATATAGTTGTTTCAGTGATTGTTTCAGTGATGGTGAACAATCACTGAAACAAATATATGATGACATCTCCGGAATTGGTTGCATTCTTGGATATGTGCATCTCCATTAAGGACGGTCACCTCAGCACCTCACTATCCCGCAATCCCACGGATAACTTCATGATGCTCCACTTCTCCAGCTTCTTGACAATAGCCAAGTTCCGCACACATGAGGACGGCCTCAACCGGGATCTTGGGTTCATGTCACACAATTTGTAACCCCTATGACTTGCCTGGGCTTGCAAAATCTCAATTACTGTCCTGTGTGGAGACAATAGGCATTTCTTTAACCTATGCTTAATGCTATCTCCACTCACATTGTCTGCACCTTTAAGACTTGATTATTGTAAAAATTCAGATTCTAATCAGTATTTTGTAAACTGAGTGTGTGTCTTTACATCCCCTGTTTATGATCAGAACTCTCCACTCACCTGACGAAGGATCAGAGGCCCGAAAGCTAGTGGATTTTGTCACCAAATAAACCTGTTGGACTTTAAACTGGTGTTGTGAGACTTCTTGCTGCTAAATCATCAGAGCTGGGCAGCTGGATCTCACAGTGAGTGTGTAATGACCTCAGCAAGGCTCATGAGGTTGGCCTCATGGAGTATGAGCTGACACTCATATCTAACACTCATGTAGAGCTATCTCGTATCTCCTTTTTGATCTCCTAATTGGTTTATTAAGCTCCCCCCTATTTTCTGTACTCCACTAATACCTTTGCTGATTTGTTATCCATGTACCTGCTAAAAGCTTTTACTTCTCATCAATTCCTGAATATCTCTGCTCATCCATGGTTCTTTGGGTTTGTTACTCCTTCCTATCTTCCTAGGTGTTGGCCTGGTACCCTCTCCCATTTCCTTCTTGTACCCTCCCCCACTTTTCTTCTGTAGATTTCCCCACATGTAGTTGTTCCCAGTGTACCTGGCTTAGATCCTACCTTATTTTACTAAAATCGACTTCTTCCATTCCATATTTCTTTGTCCATAGCAAGTTTAATTTGTACAATGGTGTGGTCCCTATCAGTAAAATATTCCCCCACACCATCACAACCACCTGTCCAGCTTCTTTCCCCAGAATTAGGTCCAACACAGCTCCTTCCCATGTTGGAATCACTGCATATCGATTTAAAAAGCTCTCCCATACACATTTCAAGAAATCCCACTCCATCAAAACCCTTAAACTATGTCTATCTTAATTGATGTTGGGTAAGTTGAAGTCACCAAATATAATTACCCAATCACTATTCTTTTACACTACTCCATGAATTGTTTGCTCCTCAATCTCCTGGTATCTGGAGGTCTGTATTAAACATCTAGCAATGTGACTGCCCCTTTTTTATTCCTAAGCTCTAACCACAAAGCTTCATTTGATGCCCCTTCCAGGATATCATCTCTTCTTACTTCAGTAACTAACTCCTTAACAAATAGTGCAATGCCTCCTCCTCTTTTACTTCCTCCACTGTCTTACCTAAAGATTCTATATCCCAGAATGTTTAGCTGGCAATCCCGCCCCTCCATCAACCATGTCTCTGTGATGGCTACTATAACACAATTTCATGTGTCAATCCTCATATTTAACTCATCCGTTTTACCTGAAATACTCCTGGCATTAATGCAGAGGCCATCCAACCTTGCCTTAATCCCTTGAAACTTAATACAACTGTACTCCCTCTAACTTCATTGTTTTACTGTATGATGCTGTATCCATATTCTGCTAACAGTCTGTGTCCTCTCCCCCTGCAAATTAGTTTAAACTGTTCCAAATAACACAAACAAACCCACCGGCAAGGACGGTAATCCCACTGTGGTTCACTTGTACAAGTCCCAACTTCACCAGAAATCTAAAACATTCTCTTTTGCACCAACTCTCATACTGCAAATTCATCTGCACTATTCTCCTTTTCCAGTGCTCACTAGCATGTGACACTGGGATTAATCCAATGATTACAACCCGAGAGATCCTGATTTTTAATCTACAGCCCAGCTCCCTAAATCCTTGATGCAAGAGCTCGTCACTCTTTCTATCAATGTCACTGGTGTCCACATATACCATGACCTCTGCCTCGCCCTCCCCCTCTCAGGATGCCTTGCAGCCATTCAGTGACAGCCTGGATCTTGACAGCAGTGAGGCAACACACCATCCTGGAGTCACGTCGATGGCCCCAGTAGGGCCCATCTGTTCCTCTGACTGCAGAATCCCCTATTACTACTGCTTTTCCCCTCGTCCTCCCCTCTTGTGCAGACAAGGCTGCTTATGGTGCCAGAAGCCTGGAGGAACCAACACCCTCATCAGCCTCCAAAATGGAATACTGATTTGGGAACCCAAAGGACTTCTGAGCTACCTGACTGTGGTCACCCATTCTCTTCCTTCCTCAAGTCCCTTCAGCTACAGTGAAACCACCTCTCTAAACATGCTATCCATGATGCTCTCAGATGTTCCACAGTGTCCCCAGCCGCAGTTCTGGCTCCAAAACCTGAGCTTCCAGAAGCTGCAGCTGGACACACTTCCTGAACTTATGCTGGTCTTGGGCATTGGAAATGTGCCCAGGTTCCTACACTAAGAAGGAATGCAAACCATGACAACTGAATTTATTCAAGGCTGAGTTAGATAGATGTTTGATGGACAAGTGAGCCAAGAGCTATTGGGGTTTGGTAGAAATGTGGAGTTGAGACAACATTTAGATCAGCCATGATCTTATTGAATGGCAGTGCAGGCTTGATGAGCTAAATGGCCTACTCTTGCACCTAAGTCTTATCTTCCCATCTAAACAAAATACAACTTGGTGAAATCTAATCTCACTTTAGAAGCCGGCATGGTTTCTGAACTTTTCTCAAATACTAACTGCATTGAAAGTCCTATGTCCAATGAAGTCACTATTTCTGAAATCTTCACTTTATTTCTGAAATATTAGTAAATCCTCACCAGATAAAATGTAATTTGGGAATTCGCTAGAAAGGACAATTGGAAAATATGATGGAATTGAATGGGAAGGAGGTATACTTTACCCAGTACGGATATATAGGCATGGTCATTTGTTAAAGATATTTTTAATGGCCACATTTTTAAAGACCCAAAAGATAGTGTCAGGGGATCTACGTTCTTATTTTGGGAACTGAAATGACCCAGTTTTCAAAGAGAATAAAAGAGTGCATTATTGACAAATATGATTTATTGTGGGTTAGAGCAAAGGGTAAATGAACCTAGTGACACCTCATGCTCTATTCAAACACAAAGGTCTATATATCTGTCTGAAACCACAGATGTGAAAAGCCACAGTCCACAGTACTTATCGAATTGACACACCATCTTATTTTGACAATGACTTGGTTCCTGATACGAGGTCACATGTTTAAGGTGGCCATTTCTGTTCTTGTTTTTAAAACATAACAGCAGGCTTCCAGCAGAATTATATCAGAGAAAGCATGAAACACCATCAAATACCATCAGACTGCTGCAGTCAACTAAGCAACCAAGGTACCCAATAACAATATCTTGAAAGCAAAAGACAGATTCTCTTATATCATGTTCCAACTTCAAGTACACCTGAGAGATCAACTTTCTGTTAGATCAACTACAGGAATTTTACAGCGACTGAGAAATCTTTGCTCATTAAGACCTTTACTGCAGCAATAGGAACAACTGAACTAAGAAACATCAGACCTACAAGGAAAGAAAGACTGAGACAAATTTCACTTTATAACTTTGCTTTTATCTTCACCTGTATCTATTTTTGTGTGCATGTGAGTGGGTGCATCAAGTGAGTGACATATCACTTTTTGTTGACCTCCAGGGCAAGTGCACAAGAAATGAAATAACTGCCCTCATTTTTAAATATACGAAAATTTGGTACTGGATGAGTAAAAATTGAGGGAAAGAACACAAGCACATCTACATACAAACACATTAATCATAGACAGTAAAAAGGAAACATGTAAGAATTGGACATAACAGCTCAAATAGTTTATTCCTATTCCTACATTCCTTTGAACATTAGCAACCTTCTACCTGTTCTGCAGAAGCCACTATGAAGCATTTTGTAGATGTTAGTAATTTTGGTAATGCATAGCCAATCCACCTAACCCACACATCTTTGGACTGTGGGAGGAATGATGTGGAGATGCCGGCGTTAGACACAGTAATGAAGAGTTCTTCATTCACCTGATGAAGAGGTAAACCTCGAAAGCTTGTGAGTTTACTATCAAATAAATCGGTTGGACTTAAACCTGGTGTTGTCAGACTTCTTACTGTGGGAGGAAACCAGCGTACCCAGAGGAAATTCATGCAGACACGGGAAGAACGTGCAGACTCCGCACAGACAATGATCCAAGCTGGGAATTAAACCCAGATCCCTGATGCTATGAGGCAGCAATGCTAACCACCGTGCCACCATGCCGTGTTTTATTTTAATGTAGAATCCAGGAAATTGTGATGTGGTAAATTGGAACATTAATGCAAAGGGCTATTTTTCTGACTTTTCAGATAAAGACATTGAAGAGTTCACCAAAAGAGCTGACCTCACTAGCTAAAATACATTGTGCTACCTATTGTTCTTTTGGTGCTCCATTGCCTTAATCTATTACCTCCTTCACCTGATGATTCTTCTTTCCGTTTGAATATCTCCTCCAACTTCCTTCCATCATTTTTACATTGCCAGAATGCAGCAAACTACACTGCTACTGATCACTTTGAACCAAATTATGGGCAGCCCTTACATTAGTCAAGGTATTTGTACCTTATATTAAAAGTTTCAACAGTAGTTACTCAGGTCACTTTAGTTCTTATAACTCCAATGAGCACAGGCTCAGCCTACTCAATCCTTCCTCATAAGGCAACATCTTCATCCGAAGGATCAATATAGTATATATCTTTTCTGAACAGCCTCCAAAGCAAATATTGCTGTCCTTACATAAGGAGACTGAAACTATTTGCAGTTCTCTAGATATGGTTTCATCAATGCTTTGTACAGTTGTAGCAAGACATTCCTATTTTTATAACCATCCCAATTGCAATGAAGAGCAACTCTAGTACATTTGCCTTCCTAGTTATTAAATTTACCTGCACATAATTATGATCCAAGAACAGCCAGATCCCTCTGTAGTGCATCATTGTGTAGCTCTCTGTAATTAAATAATATTTTACTTTCCTATTCTTCCTGCCAGACTGGACATTTTCCCTTATTATACTCCCTTGGCCAATTATTTGCCTATTCACTTTACCTATCTATATCCTTTTGCAATCTATTTATATCCTTCTTGCAGACGGATGTCCTACCTACTTTACTAAAATCAGTAAATTTGGTTACAACACACCAGCTTGCTTCACCTAAGTCATTAAGATAGATTTTAAACAGTTGAAGAACCAGTACAAATCCCTACTTACAATTTGCAACCTGAAAATGATCCATTTATCCCAACTCGCTTAGTTAGCTAGTCCTCTATCCTTGCTAATTTATCACTCCAATACTATAAGCTCTTACCTTGCGTAGTAATCTTTTCCGTGGCAGTTTATCAAATGCCTTTTGGAAATCAAAATACATTACATCTACCGATTTCCCCTTTATTAATCTGTCTTATTATGTCCTCAACAAACGCTAATATGCTTGTGAAACATTATTTCCCTTTTATCATAACATAGTGACTCTGCTTGATTGCATTTATAATTTTCTAAATATCCTGCTAATACATCCTTAATAACAGCCTTCAGAATCTTTCCAATAAGATATGTTATGCTAACTGACTTAGACTTTCCTACTTTATTTTATCCTCCTTTCTTTATTTAAGGTTTTATTACAGTTTTCCAATCTGCTAGGACCTTTCCAGAACCCAGGGCATTTTGGACGATTACAACCAATATGTCCACTGTCTCTGCAGACAGACTCTAAACTGCAAGCCATCAGACACTGGGGACTTGTTAGCTTTTAGTCCCATAAGTTCTCCTCGTACTTCACTCTAAAGATTGTGAACTTGATTCCTCCCTCCCTTTTGCCCGTGATTTTCTTTTATTATCTTCCTAATGTCGTTGACTGTGAAGACAGATACAAAATATTTGTCCAAATTCTCAAGAAAACAAATTTCCTTGTTTTCCGTTATTAACTTTGCAGACTGTGGTAGCAATGTTTACTTTAGTTACTCTCTTAGTTACTCTCTTCCATTTTGTCCACAAGTAGAAGTCTATTTCTATATTTCCTGCTAGAATCATAGAAAGATGACAGTGTAGAAGGAGGTCATTCAGCCCATCATGTCTATGCTGGATCTCTGAAGGACCAATTCTCCTAGGGCCATTCCCCAATACCTTGCAATTATTTTCCTTTCCATGATCCAATTCCCTTTTGAAACCCTCAAATGACCTTGCCTCCAGCACACTCTCAGGCTGTGCATTTCAGATCCTAATCGCTCACTCCACAAAAAAATTTCTTCCTCATGCCGCCATTATTTCTTGTGCCAGTTACCAGAAATCTATGCTCACTGGTTCTCAATCCTTCGACAATGTGGGGGGGTGGGGGGGTTGTAATTTCTCCCTATTTACTTTGTCCAATTCCCTCAGGATTTTGAATACATTTACCAAATCTCCTTTCAACCTTCTCTTCCCTCGGGGTCCTTGTGCATGAGTCGCAAAAACCCAGCTTGCAGGTGCAGCAGGTGGTCAGGAAGGCGAATGGGATGCTGGCCTTCATAGCGAGGGGGATTGAATATAAAAGTAGGGAGGTCTTGCTGCGGCTGTGTAGGGCATTGGTGAGGCTGCAGCTGGAGTACTGTGTGCAGTTTTGGGCGCCGTACTTACGCAAGGATATTTTGGCCTTGGAGGGAGTGCAGAGGAGGTTTACTAGGCTGATGCCGGAGTTGAGGGGGTTGAGCTATGAGGAGAGGCTGAATAAATTAGGCTTGTACTCGTTAGAGTTTAGAAGAATGAGGGGAGATCTCATTGAGACGTATAAGATGATGAATGGGATGGATAGGATAGAGGTGGAGAGACTCTTCCTGCTCAGAAAGGATAGTAGGACTAGGGGGCACAGCCTCAAGATAAAGGGGGGGGGGGGGCGGTTTAGAACGGAGTTGAGGAGGAACTTCTTCACTCAAAGGGTGGTGAATCTCTGGAATTCTCTGCCCGTTGAAGTGGTGGAGGCTACCTCGCTAAATATTTTTAAGACACGGGTTGATGGGTTTTTGATAAGAGAGGGGATTAAGGGTTATGGGGAGAGGGCGGGAATGTGGAACTGAGCCATGACAGATCAGCCATGATCTTATTGAATGGCGGGGCAGGCTCGAAGGGCTAGATGGCCTACTCCTGCTCCTATTTCTTATGTTCTTATGTTCTTATAAATGTTCAAACTTCCCCAATTTTTCTACACAAATTAAATTCTTCATCTTTGTAGCCATGCTCGTGAATCTTTTCTGCATCCTTTCTATATATATTCAAGAACACAAGAAATAGGAGTCAGGGAAGGCCATTTGGCTCCTTAAGCCTGCTGTTCAATCCAAAAAGCTAATGGCTGATCTGTTTGTGTCCATTTTCCTGTCTGCCCCCAAAGCCCTTGACTCCCTTTGAAGGATCAAGAGTTAACATCATGTCACTTGACTAAGAGATGGAGATCTGGTGGGAAACAGAAGTACAACTTTTATAGAGTGCTGAGATGTACTTAGATCTACAAATAAACAATTTTTTTTTACAAATAATAGTCATTCGTAGCACTCTTAAGTTAACAGGAAACCCCTTAAGAAACCCATCCAGACCCCAAATCCAAGACAAAACATGATGGTAGTGATGGCACAGGATTGAGTGTAAAGACCCAGAAAAACTTCAAGAGAAGACTGCAAACCTGAAAAAAATTACAATCCTTCAAAAGAGGACAAGATTCACCTGAGAATGGAGCATCATGGGTGCTGCAGATGCTAGTGGATACACAGACCAAGCATCTAGATAGCAATGCATAGAGATCACAATTAAATCAGCCAAACTTCTTAAGCAGCAACAGATCCAGAGCTCAGGGTAAATACAGAATCTATATTGTCACTTCCAGAATCATTCCAGTGCACTGAAGGCTTGCAATAGGCTCAGCACTATTTTAACTGGAAGAAGAACCTCTCCAGATACAGAATAACTTCCTGTTTGCGGAAGAAAGGTCAGGTCAGCACTTACTCCATGCAGTGGGGCTATAGTAATTGATATTATTGCAAGACAGAGTTATAATGGGGCTTCAAGTTCATATCAGGAAGTCCTTCAGGCATTCAATTCATGCTTCAGTGTTCAAAAGATCTGACCATTGTCAAGCAAAATTTATTGAGAGGAGACAAAAATTGAGTCTTATTCATAAATGACAGATTTGTAGAGAATTGGGACTACAGGATCCTCAGAAATTAATTAATATGCAGTCATATAATAGTTTAGGTCTTACATGGAACCCTGTCGGATATTTTGTAATTGAGAGAAAATGTAACTCTCACAAAGGCAGTACAAATAGTATAACAGACTGAGCTTAGAATAGTTGTTCATGGAGAGAGTGATGTCCCTTTGAAAAAATTGAGTGTAGCTACTCAATATGTTGAACAAAAAAGGGAAAGTGCAGTGAAGTAAAAGCCTGCAAAATCAGGAAGAAGCACACCAACTATCATCTTGAGATGCTCTTGGTACATTGGGAAACTCTACACAAGCAGAAAGAATGCTGACCATGGGGAGCTGAGTGCCACAACTGTGGGAAGTTGGAATATTTTACAGTAGTTTGCAGATCCAAAGTTCCTTAGCTCATTGGAAGAAAGAGATAAAAACAAAACCAAGTCAAATGCAAGAAGTAGAACAGCCACATTTAAAAAAACCCTTCTTAGGGGAAGCTAATGAAACAGAAAATAATTACTTGAGCATTAAATTGGAAGTTGATGGTCACCCCACAGAACTCACAGGGTACTGATCCAGATGTTTCAGTATTATCTCATAAAGTAAAATGGCTTAAAATATCACATTACAGCAATCCTCCCTCCAGCTGTAAGGTCCAAGAGGTGCACCATTAAAAATATAGGTCAACACTTGGCAAGATTAAGATAGGAATAAAGAAATTGTGGAATCCTTGTACATAATACAGAACAAGAGCATCATTATTGAGCAGAAAAGCCTTACTTGCAGATGAAACTCATTTACAAGGTTGCCAAAATTGCTGATAAGCAGTCTAGTGAGCTATTCCAGCCCTATTTTCAGTCTGAGGAAAGCTAATTCTAAAAGTCTGGGGACACATACCAACCGACTCAAAAACAGCTTCTTCCTTGCTGCCATCAGACTTTTGAATGGACCTACCCTGCATTAAGTTGATCTTTCTTTACACCCCAGCTATGACTGTAACACTACATTCTGCACTCTCTCCTTTCCATCCCCAGGTACAGTATGTTTTGTCTGTTTAGCATGCAAAAAACAGTACTTTTCACTGTATACTAATACATGTGACAATAATGAATCAAATCAAAGGGATAAGGTCAACAGTGGTGCTAGAATGTGGAGCAGCAAAATACTTTTGACAAGATCAAAAATCTCTTAAATTCAGCAGAAATTCCAATGCACCTCTTTCCAGAGTTGCCAACAATTTAGGAGTCTGCAAGATCTTCAGGTTTTGGGACAGTTTCAAGTTTCAAGTTCAAAAAGGTTGACAAAGAAGACCAGTTCCTTATTCCTCAAGGCCTCTCATAGACACAGTGAAGAGGTTTGCAATTATTGAGAAATAAGTAAATAAGTCACAAAAGCCACATAGGCCTGTAGGCAGTTCACTGATTATGTCATGATATTAAGGTTTAAAATTGAAACTGACTGTCATGAATGTGCCAGCAGGTCAAAAAGGCATTTCAAAAACTATTTTATAGAATGTGAGTCTCAGTAACGAGATGAGAAGTGTAGACAGACCAGAAGAATACTGATCCTGCTAATAGGAAACAATTTGGGTAGACAATTGTACTATCCAGGGAAGGCATATATATGTTAATTGTTTAGAACTACAGAAACAGAGTCAGCAAGTACACAGAAAGGACCATCAAAGGGAAATAATAGTGCAATTAGCAATCCTTCCATGGAAGCAGGGAGACAGAACCCACCTATTGGCCTCTGAAGCAGACTCCATCCAGCAGCCTGAGAAGCAGGTTTCACCTAGCAGCATGCAAGTCAGTTCTAGCTAGTAGACCAGAAGCAAGAGTGCAGAAAGCTTTGTAGAAGCAGTTAAAACCATATTTTAATGAACCAAGAAGAGATGGTTCCCCAGCATAACAACTCAATCACATACAGTGTGGTAACCATAAATTGGCTTTTACTTACAGCTCTATTGAATTGGATCATGTTTGGGAAGAGGAAGTCCATAAGTGGTTCAGATCTAATAAAGGTACTCTGAAAATAGATAATGGGTTTGAAAATAGATAAGTCCCCTGGTCCGGATGGGATTTACCCTAGGATTCTCTGGGAGGCAAGAGAGGTGATTGCAGAGCCTCTGGCTCTGATCTTCAGGTCGTCGTTGGTCTCTGGTATTGTACCGGAAGATTGGAGGATAGCGAATATTGTCCCATTGTTTAAGAAGGGGAACAGAGACTTCCCCGGGAATTATAGACCGGTGAGTCTTACTTCTGTTGTGGGCAAGGTTTTAGAAAAAATTATTAGGGATAGGATTTATAGTTATTTGGAGAGTAATGAATTGATTGGAGATAGTCAGCATGGTTTTGTAGCGGGTAGGTCGTGCCTTAATAAACTTATTGAGTTTTTTGAGAAAGTGACCAAAGAGGTGGATGGGGGTAAGGCAGTTGACGTGGTATATATGAATTTTAGTAAGGCGTTTGATAAGGTTCACCATGGTAGGCTTCTGCAGAAAATGCAGATGTATGGGATTGAGGGTAATCTAGGAAATTGGATCAGGAATTGGCTAGCAGATAGGAGACAGAGGGTGGTGGTTGATGGTAAATATTCGTCGTGGAGTTCGGTTACGAGTGGTGTGCCTCAGGGATCTGTTTTGGGGCCACTGCTGTTTGTAATTTTTATTAATGATCTGGATGAGGGTATAGTTGGGTGGATTAGTAAATTTGCTGATGACACCAAAGTCGGAGGTGTGGTAGATTGTGAGGAAGGGTGTCATAGTTTGCAGGGAGACTTAGACAGGTTGCAGAGCTGGGCCGAGAGGTGGCGGATGGAGTTTAATGCGGAGAAGTGTGAGGTAATTCACTTTGGTAGGAATAACAGATGTGTCGAGTATAGGGCTAATGGGAGGACTTTGAATAGTGTGGATGAACAGAGGGATCTAGGTGTATGTGTACATAGATCCCTGAAAGTTGGGAATCAAGTAGATAAGGTTGTTAAGAAGGCATACGGTGTCTTGGCGTTTATTGGTAGGGGGATTGAATTTAGGAGTCGCAGCGTCATGTTGCAACTGTACACAACTCTGGTGCGGCCGCACTTGGAGTACTGTGTGCAGTTCTGGTCCCCACATTACAGGAAGGATGTGGAGGCTTTGGAGAGGGTGCAGAGGAGGTTTACCAGGATGTTGCCTGGTATGGAGGGGAGGTCCTATGAGGAGAGACTGAGGGATTTGGGGTTGTTTTCGCTGGAAAGAAGGCGGCTAAGAGGGGATCTTATTGAAACATATAAGATGATTAGAGGTTTAGATAGGGTGGATAGTGATAGCCTTTTTCCTCGGATGGAGAAAGCTAGCACGAGGGGGCATGGCTTTAAATTAAGGGGTGGTAGTTATAGGACGGATGTCAGGGGTAGGTTCTTTACCCAGAGGGTGGTGAGGGATTGGAATGCCCTGCCTGCTGCAGTTGTAAATGCGCCTAGTTTGGGGGCGTTTAAGAGATCCGTGGATAGGTTTATGGACGAAAAGGGATTGATTTAGGTTAATGGGTCATTGTTTTTTAACTGGTCGGCGCAACATCATGGGCTGAAGGGCCTGTTCTGCGCTGTAATGTTCTATGTTCTATGTTCTATGTTCTATGAATCAAAAAGGGTAATTTCTACATAAACTGTGTGGGTGTGTTTAGTAGTTGTTATACATGACTGTCTCAGGTCATTATAGTCCTATTCGTGTATATGTGTCCTTCTGTATTGTAATAAATAGTCTTTATTAAGTGCTATACTATGACTGGGCTGGTTATTGTTCTCACTGGGTCTCACACATGACTCCTCACACCACTCCTGTAAACAAAATAATACATCCCCATGAACCAATGTTTCAGGTTGGGACACCCTGGCAGATAACATCAGTTGGATTTGTGACACTGACTACAAACATTTGGTTACTTTCCTTACTCAAATGAAATTGCAAAAATGACACCTAGAATTGAATTCAATGTTGTAGGCTGAGACTTGTGAAATAGAATTCAGTCGCTAAGTATGTTCAAGGGAAGTACCAAGTGAGAGTGGATGCATTATCAAGAAATTGTGTGCAAAGCTAAGCTGAATGGAGAAGGAAAAAGACAATTTTTAAAAATTAGGAGATTGATAAAAACGAAAGATGTTAACCTAGCCGTTCTTAACTACAGAACCTCACAGTTAAAAAACAACTTCTCACCATCAGAACTATTGATAGAAAAATGGCTCTGAACACAGCTCTACAACAAACACCATAATCTAACATTAACCTAGAAGTCTGTGAAAGTGTTGGAAAGCAAGAGGAGCAACAAAGAGACAGTCTCGTTTGTAACTTCAACTTCAGATATAGAGCACAAGATTTGAAAATGCTACAACCCAGGGAGAGAGTGTGGACATGAGACCAACAGAAGGAAAGCACTGTGACAGAAAGGGCTTCACAGCCAAGGTCTTAAATAATAGAAATAGACCATGTCAGAAATATCAGAAGGAACCTAAGAGCCTGGATATCCTTGGGAAGGAAACCAATTGAACATTAGACATATTATTTAAAACCCGATGGAGAGAAGGAACCAGAAACAAGTAGAAATTCTAAACCACTCAATGGAAGATATTTATCAAATGAGATAAAGTACAGCTCATCCTCAACCTTGAAATGAAATCACGAGCAGAACAGTGCCTGACCCTGTGAAATCTGAGACTTTAGAGTGAGATGCAGGAATATGTGCATAGTTGGGATAAAGACAGACAGTGAGGGATGCGGGACGGAGGGGGGGCGGGGTGATGAGGTGTAGAGCTAAGCATTAAAATCAGGAGCTATTGTAACTGAAACTATTGAAACTATGACACAGTGCACATGACAAAGAAACTGAAATCTGATGGGATGTAAAAGTACAATCTTGTGTAAAATGTTGAGATGTACACAGATCGATAAATAAACTAGATTTTTAAAAATGATGAACGATTTATAATAGTATTCTTAGAGTAACAGGCAAGCCCTAAAGGAACACTATTCAGACCCTAAACTCAAGATGAAACGCCTTGTTAATCAAAAATCTATCTCACTTAGCCTTGAATAAGTTCAATGACTCAGGCTCCAATACTCTCTTAGGAAAAGAATTCCCACAGCTAATGACTCTCTGAGAGAAAATAATCTCCTCCTTTTAGTTTTAAATGGGGGGGGCTCCTAAATTTTAAACTGTCTCTCCTCATTCTAGACTCCCTAACAAAGGGAAACATCCACTCAGCATCTGCCCTGCAAAGTGCCATCAGAATCTTATGTTTTAAAAAAATCACTTGAACTTCGATGGATGTAGGCCCAGCCTGCTCAAGCTTTTCTCATAGGATAACCCCTTCAACTGAGGGATAAGTTGTGCCCATGATCTCTAAACTGCTTCTAATGTAGTTACATCATTTCTGAAATAAGAGACCAAAACTGTCTTCCAGATGCCATCTAACAAAGAAACTATAATGTCACGACAAAACATATCTGCTCAGATAAAATGTTCATGTAAAATTGGGAAGATTTTAAGGATTTCAAATAGGGGGTTGCTGATTGCAGCAGAATAGGAATGAAAATAGTGCAAATTGCAAACAATTCGAAACAATGGAAAGACTGAATGGGCTAAATTATTTTTTCTCTTTGGCAATTTCTTATTTTTTTAAATTCATGGAAAGGCTTCGAATTAATCATGACAAAAACAGAACTCACTGAAATCAGTACAGAAGGTTATATGTTTGTGATGGAAAAGAATGTTAGTGTACTTTGGTTTGGTAAAATGTGAGAAATTATCTTGCTATTTCACCACTGTGTGGCACATCATTAGTCACCAAAATTTGATTTAATTATTCAATAGGAATGCCAACCAAGTTGAAAGATATATTTTCAAAGTCAGCCTTATTTTTATGGCCATAAAGGAACATAATAATGATAATTTTCACATGCATTATCTTCGTATATCTGTCATCCATTGTGAAGATGAACATACTACATTTTAAACCGGATCATTATCTCGAGTGATTGGAATTTAATTTCTGGAAGCTGTGGTCGAGTGAGCTTTTTGCAATTAGGCAGATTTGTTGCATGCTGAGAATAATTAACTTAAAGCAAGAAAAAACACAAGACAAATGGTTATTGATATGTAATATTGGAGAATGTGTCAGTCTGTGCTGTAACTCATGCACTTTATTGATTTTTTAAAGTGCACCTTTCCCCTGAAACATGATACAAAAAAACTGTTTTCCAATGTGAGTAATATGTCATGAAGGGAGCCCAACCACTATACAAAACAATAGTGCAAGATGCAATCTACTTGTTTGAACTATTAGGTTTAGTTGAGTTTTGGGAATGACGGTAAACAAAAGGCTCTTGATTGACAATACAACATAAAGTCAGAAATCTGTCATTTTCAATGCATGATTATTATATTCTGCAACAAATTGTATAGTGGTCTCACAAGATTCTAATGAGCATCATATAAATGCTTCCCCACTCGATTTGTCAGCAACACGAATTGCCTTTTGTTTGTGATAATCTAATTTGACATGTGGCACACTCAAATTCAAGAGACAATAAAAAAAAGCTAAAGAAAAAATGAAAACGATGTTAGATAAACAAGTCTATTCTAAGGAGAGCATGACACAACTGTCATGTTAAAAACATCAAGTTGATTTATTGCTACCAAGTCTATTGAATTAGGAAAGGGTGGAATCTATAAGTCATCACTATAATATTGCTACAGTTATTCCATTCCGTGTGGCTAAAATCATTTTGTAGGACAAATGAAACCTTGGATGTGAACTGTAACTCACATTTACCACTTAACCCTGTTTATATGACAGTTATTTTCCATCCAAGTGTACAGGAGTTCTGACAAACTGACTCATGATCAAAGTTTTACCACAAGGAATCAATCGGTAAGTTATTTCCCAGGTGCAATCACAATTGGAACAAAATCCAAAAAGACTGGAACTTCACTCAGCCGAAAACATTTTGTTTAGGCCTTTGATTTCATCTTGAAAAGTGCAGACAGTGTGAATCTAATATAAATACTTTAATGGTCCTGTTGCAGACAATGGCATATTATTGCAGTTTGATAAGAAATTTATTGTTCCTTCAATCATAGGTCAATAGAATTAATGTAACTTTACTCTAGGAGGCAGTAAGCTGGCTGTAGGGTGAGACAGCAGTCTTGTTTGTGGTATCATTTCCATGGAGTGTACAGCAGCTCATAATGAGATCTGTAGAATGTCCGGTGCATCAAACTACCTTGGAGTGGAAGTTAGAGTCTCAGATTAGTCAGTGCTCAAATTGTTCCCATTATCAGAACCTAAGGACAGTCTCAAAAATAGCTCATATTTTGTCACAATCTGATTTTTTTCTTGCTCTTTGTTTATTCTAGATCGATACCCACACAAATTGGATTGCCCTTTTTAATTAAAACTCAAATGTCATTCAATATCAAGCGACGGAATGTGGTATGTAACCATCTAAACAAACAGAAAAATTATAGAACGAAACAAGAGAAAAGCTGTTCTGCTCACTGAGGCCATTCCTTCCATTAGCTATGTTTAATTATCCCTATCATAGATTCTATCCCACCCATTCAATTTTCTACGGAAGTGCCCTCTACAAGGTACAGATGAGCTAAGGAGAAACGCAATGAGTTTGGATGAGAGGTTTAAAAATTGATCTGCAAAGGTTAACTCTGCTTAACCGATGTTGCTTGACCAGCTAAATGATTTCCAGCATGTTTTGTTTAAATATCAAATAATTCTTTCCAAGAGAAACAGGTATCCTCTATTGAATTGGAAATTTCCTGGCAAAATGGTGGGCGGCATGACGGCACAGTGGTTAGCACTGTTACTTCACAGCGCTAGGGACCAGGATTCAATTTCAGCCTCAGGTCACTATCTGTGTGGAATTTGCATGTCCTCCCCATGTCTGTGTGGATTTACTCTAGGTGTTCTGGCTTCCTCCCAAAAATGTGTGGGTTAGGATGATTGGCCTGTAAATACCTGGGATTATGGGGGTAGGACCTGGTGGAATTTTTGTTGGTGCAGACTCGATGGACCAAATGGCCTCCTTCTGCACTGTAGGGATTCTATGATTCAAAATGTTTTGGCCCTTTCTATGAGTAGGCATCTATCAATTGTTTTAGTGGTGTGGGTGTCTAGCATCAGCTGACAACAACAAAAACTTGCATTTATACAACATGTTTAATAGAGGAAAATATCCAGGTACTATATATGGAATTAGGCTACATATCAATGGTGTTCTCACTGGAGGAACAGACATGAAGGGCTAGATAGCCTGATGCTGTATTGATGGGCATCACAGGCTAATAATCAAACAAAACTATAGGAAACCGAGAAAATTAAATATGTCTAAAAATTTGATCAAAGAGATAGGGTTTAAGCGGGGACACGATGATTCGGCAGTAGTTTAAGATAGGAACTCCAGAGCTTAGATTCTAGATGACTGAGGGCAATGCTGCCAATGATGGGATAAAGGGAGAGGGGAATGCACAAAAGGGAGTGAATTTTTCAGGGAAGTGGGGGCACCTTCACACCGTCAGTGGAAGAAAGTCCTGCTCTTGAGATTGGCTGGCAGCTTTTGCAGTCTCAGCATTGCCAGAAGAGAGTGCTGATTGTTGCTGGGCATGCATGGAGTCTCATGGAGGGGGCTAAAGGCTGGGTGGTTTATTGCATACCTTACCCACATCTCATATTATAGGGAAATGGTCAGGAGCAGGTGAGAAGGCAGAGGGCTACCAAACTGACCTATTTTATGTGATTCCCCACCCCCACTGAAAACATGCCCACGCTTTGTGATATTTGTGCTACATCTTAATGAACTACCTCCCCACCCCACTCAATCCCATCCCCTCATTGGCAGCAGCATTGGAGGCAGATTGCTGACTCTGCTGTTGTATTGGCTGTGATGACCTTGGCAGTGCTCCATCTGGGAGGGTACACCCAGCTGGACACTCCTCAGTTGACAAGGCCTCAGGTGATACCAGTCATCGTCAGAAGGGTAGAGCAGCTGCTACCCTCATCCGGAGCGCTGTGAGAGGAGCCCGCAGAGATCAATGTCAGCTTGTTGGCCAACACAGGGTATGTCTGAACCTCCCTGTTCATCACTGTTGGTTGGGCACCCAGCAGAGAAACTGTGTGCATCATCCACCTCTCACACTGGTAGTGACCTCCTCAGCTCACTGCCAGAGTGTGGGAGTGTAGGTCAAAGCGCAAACCTAGGAGGCCTTATTGATTACCTGGAGCTGCTTTCTTAATGGAGGAGGCTGTGCGATCAGTGCTGAGGGTCAATGCAGTGCTCATGCTTCCACAAGAACTCCTCCATTACAGAGACCATAGCATGTAGAGCATGGATCTCAACCAGATCTTCCCCTGCCCGCAGTGCTGCATTAATGTCTAGCCATGTTTCACAATACCCAGCTCTTAATTGGCTGGCCAGCATCAAATCATGTTGGGGTTTGATTGCGGCAGGAAGCAGGAATCACGGTCACTTATGAGCCTGCCAATTGTGGGGGCGTGACATGTGCAAAATTCAGGCCAGAGTGAACATAAACAATTAAAGATGAAATTGTAATCAGACCAAGCTAATTATGATATAAACTTCATGCATTTGTAATGTTGTGTATCTTCCCTCTGTTATGCACATGGTGGGTTCTTCATCTTAGCTTGTATGTTAGGGGTGGTAGGTCAAGGATCAAAATAGAGGAAGTTGAAGAGGACACAATTCCTTATCTTTTCACCCCACTCAAAGCATATGTCGCATTTGTCTTTTGTTGCTATTATTACTTTGTTCTTTATAGTATAAACAGATTCAGAGACATTGGAAAATGATCAAAAATGATTTACAAAGCTGATACCAGAACTCAGCAGTTACAGTAATCAGCAAAGCCTGTACAAGTTGTGGAGATAGATGTGGTGTGACCTGATAGAGATTTTAAAGATTTTGATAGGGCAGACATAGAGATGATGTTTGCTCTTCTGGGGAACCCAAAACCAGGGACCATACGAATAAACAAATTAATAAATAAATTCAATTGGGTAAAAAAGGTTTTTTCTCAATTCTCCAAGTGTAGTAAGATGTGAAATTCATGACATCAAGACATAGTTTATGTGATGCAAAACTCACGCCTTAGAATTACGCTTTGTATTAGAATTAAGCAAAATGTTCAAATTCTGTAATGTTAACACATGTCAATATAACTTTTGACTGAAATCAGAATCTAAATGGAGCGTTGTAACCTTGGCTTGCATACTTGCCTCCAACCATATTAAGCTGTACCAGTCTGATTAGAATTAGTGTAACTTTATACCTTGGATCAAATCTTTCGGTCTCCAGACTGTTGGAGGCAGCACGTAAACTGAAGGCGTGCACGTCCTGTTGGAGCCCTGACTCATGGATCTCTATGGAAATTACCCAGCAAATTTCAACTTTCAATGAACAATTTCCATGATCCCAGGACCCTCCATGTAAATCTCCAAGGCTGAGCTAGAGCTGGAGACTTTGGACAGTCCTCTCTTACTTACCAGGAGTAGTTACCAGGAGTTACAGACAAAATAAAGTCTAACATCTGGATAACTACACAACTGACTCCCAGTCACCGCTCTCCCCCCCCACCCTTAGCCCCCCCCCCATCTCTACCAACCTCACCCACCTGCCACCCTATCCACCTCACCTACCTGCCACCTCACGCACCCTACCCACCTCACCCATCCACTCATTCATTCACTAATATCAAAATTGGACCTTTCAACTTACCATACAGCAGCTAGGTGCTATATAATAGGGGAGTATTCTGTCTTTTCTGGCTCTATTCGGCTCCAGGGGGTTCCCCGATGATTGCATTTCTTTGGAAGCTGAGCTGGAAAGGTCCCAGAAGACATGGGCATCAGCATCAAGGTGAGGGAATTTGTGAGTGAAGCAGCAATCTGACAATTACTGTTGCTATTCAAAAGATTCAGGTCAATGAGTCTGAATGCATGAGAATCTGCTTACTCAATTCTTATCTATTATCTATATTTCTAATATCAGATTCTCAGAGTCAATTAAAAATCAATTATGTGCCCTGGTAACTGGTCAACTGGCAAATGGTTTGTAAAGGATTAACTATTAAGAGTACAAGAAAGATGGTTAAAGCTATGTTCTTTGCAATGAGAGGAAAACAGACCCAAGAAAAGGGATCACCTTTACCCATGGTTAGATAGGTACAAGATACCTGAACAGAGTACAGAAATCCAAGAGCCTATAAGAGATAGAAGTCAGACAGGGGAGTATACAAAATAATCCAGTCCAGGTTTTTGCATGCTCCATTGTCCAGGACTGAAACAGGGAAGTATAACCTGTTAAACTGTGTTCCTTCTTTTACTGCTGAGTTTGTCAAGCCATATTATTTGCCTTAATAAATCTTTCCACTTTGTTACAAGTTAACGGTCTTGCTGTCAACTTTATCACACTCAAAATTCCTTATAGCATAAATGTATTTATGAGAATGCTGTATATCCAAACAAGGAGGAAAGGACCAGAACAATATGTTTATAGAGTTAGATTATAAATTAGATTAGGAGGGGGCTGTTGGAAGCCTTACCCAATTGGGTTGAATGGTCTGTTTCTGTGCAGTAAAGTCCACATAATTCTACACAGCTTATCAGCTTTAAACGGGAGAAAGTAACACAATTCAATAACTCTCAAATATATCTGCATGTTAATTGAATTAATGAATTAAAAAAACTGCAATTATTTAGCACCTTATCACATCCTCAAACAATGTCAAAGTATTTCACAATTAATGAATAACTTTTGGAGTGCAGAAGCCATTATGTAGGAAAACACAGCAACAAATTGTGCACAACAAAATTTCACAAGCAGAAAACAATATGAATTCATATTCAAGAGTTCACTCTTGGGGCGATAGCTGAGGGAGAAATGATGGCCAGGACACTGGGCAAACTCATTATGCTTCTTTGAATAATACCATAGGATCTTTTACATCCACTTGAATAAGCAATCCAGTGTTACATATGAATATATTAATTAGGAGCAAGCCACTTAGCTCCTCAAGCCTGCTCCACCATTCAATAAGATAATGGCTGATGTGACTCTAACCTCAACCCCATATTCCTGCCTACCTCTGACAATCTTTCACCTCCTTGTCAATCAATAATCTGTCTAGCTCTGCCCTAAAAATCTACTGCCTTCTGAGGAACAGAGTTCCAGAGACTCATACCATCTGAGAGAAAATCATTTCTTCTCATCTCTGTCTTAAATGAGCAAGTTAAAGTCCAACAGGTTTATTTGATAGCAAATAAACCTGTTGAACTTTAACCTGGTGTTGGGAGACTTCTAATTGTGCTTACTCCAGTCCAACACCAGTATCTCCATATCTTAAATGAGCAACCCCTTATTTGTAAACAGTGACACCTAGTTCCAGATTCTGACACAACAGGAAACACCCTCTCCACATCCACTTTGTCAATATCCCTCAAGATCTTAAATGATTTCAATCTTGTCGCCTCTTTCTCTTTGAAACTCTAATGGTTACAAACCTAAACTCTTCAACTTTTGTTCTTAGTACAACCCACCCAATCCTGGTATTAGTCCAGTAAATCTTCTCTGAACTGCTTCTACATCCTTCCTTAATTAAGGAGACCAATATCGTACGTGTTTCATAATTCATCCAAAAGATTGCACTTCTGATAATACAACTCTCCCAGCTGTGATCTCACATTTTATAATAAAATTTTAATTGTTATGTAATGAGCAGTTGATAAGTTTAAAAAGGGGGATTTGATGGGAGGCTGAATATGTACATGAGGGAGAAAGTAATTGAAGGATATGTTGATATGATTCAATGAAGTGAGGTGAAAGGATGTACAGCTGGATCATACACCTCTTTTGATAAAAGATCTGTTTCTGTGCTTTAAGTATAATGTAATATAAATCTTAATTGATGTTTTACAAGCAGTTAAGAAGTACAAAAAATTGCCTCTGTAGAATAACTTCTGATAGAAATCATTATACCCAGGAGCGGGTTAGAAACATGAGCAGAAGTTAATGCATGCCCAATTAACAGCAGTTCAGGAAATTATTACCTCTTAAATGCACAACTGACATGCATACTAACTCTCTCATACAAAAAGTCAATTAAACATGTCTTCCATGCTTCTGATTTATTTTCAAATAGTGACTAATCAGTTATTAACTCCTTTGTCCTGGGAACAAATTGTAAACAGAAAATACATCCGTTTGCATATAGCAATATCTCTTTTACAGTACGTTTAAAATAATAAGGTATACCAAGGTTCTTTACAAGAGCATGATCAGACAACATTTGATATGTAGCCGCATAAGATAATCAAAAGTCTGGTCAAAGAGGATGGCTTTGAAAAACATCTTAAATGAGGAAAAAGAGAGGCAGAAAGGTTTAGAGAGGAAATTTGAGAGCTTAACCAAAGCCATATCTGCGAAAGATAGTATGACTGAAATTAGTGATATGCAACATACCAGCATGGGAGCAGTCAAAAATTTCATATAGGTAGTAGGGCTGGAAAAGGTTCCAAAATCAGGGAGGATCAAGGCTATTGAGACAGTTGAACTTAAAGATGAGAATTTTAGAATAGAGGACAATGAGCCCTTTATAGCCAATGGAGTAGTTTTGAAGTGTTCTACTGTTCTTCAACTGGTGCAGTGGGTTGTTGCATCCTCTGGAGAGGAACTGGGGGAGATGGGATAGAGGAGGAGGAATGTTGTGCAGAGTATAAGTCCTAGCACAGACCATTTGGAATGAGTGGTCTTTTTTCTAAGCTGTAAATGCAGTGTTATTCTATATAATCTAAGTTGTTAAAATCTATTGGGTGAGAAAGAATCTAAGTGTTTATCTAACTTTGTATTACCATGGTTACAGTGTGACCTACAAGCTCTTAACCCACAGTTTATGACATTATCATAAATAGCTGCAGCAATTATCCTAGATATTTATTGTAGATTTTTTACCTCCTTCATGTCATTATACAGTTGGAATTTCCTGATAACCTTTTGCAACCTGAACAAATATTGTCCTGCTACATTAGTGATGGTAATTATGGTAATTTATTGACCAAATGATAATGTGCAAGGAAACCAATTTTTGCATTTTGATTTACAATGGTAACGGAAGATATCAAATAAATGCATATTGTCAATAATTTTAACCCCTACAAGAATGGATTTTGATCGTGAGAAGTTAAGACTTGAAAAGTCTCATAAATAAGCCCAACCCACTTTGAACTTGCCTACTCCAAGTTTTAACAGAGGGGGTTCTGGCAGCAGGGACCAGTCTCTCAGAAGTCAGGTCAGTCAATTTTAAAATGGCTGTGTGCCTCCATTTTAACAAGATTTTTATTTTTACCATGATGTGAAGGTAAAAAGAAGTAAGAAACACTGGTGGTGTCATAAAATCAGCAAGACTGTTTCATCCAGGTCCAACAGGCTAACAAGTAAAATATTCTGCATTTTGTCCCCTTCCTAATCAAGCAATCCCAGTTTTCTAATCACCATCATACAAAGTTCATCAACACCTCACTGTCCCTGACCATGGTCCACCCTGTCATAAGCTCTTCCCACCCATCACTTGACCAGGAAATGATTTTCCACCTGCAGAAAATCTTTAGGGTGTCACTCAGGCTGGCTGTTGGGCGGGAAACCAAGAGAAAAATATTAAAACACATCCCTTAGCTAAAGACAGTAGGATGCTCAGAAAATCAGCAGTTGCTGATTTGTAATTCATAACTTCTCTTGCATTCCCACATTCAAATGAACAAGCAGGGGGTCCTGAACTCACTACATATTCGCGGCAACTGGTTCCTCATTATTGACTTGGATCCAAAAATCTATAAATTAGTAAAGGTAATGTCACTGATATTATTTTATACAAAATAATGTTCAGTGAGTTTTTCCAATTTCTTACATCAGCCACACTTTCTGAATGAAACTGAAAGACACATACATCCTAACAGTCTGATCAGCACTGAGCTGATATTCTAGAAGCCAAAAGAAAAAGAGTGCAAACTCACTGTGGAACCCAATTCCTTAAAATTACAGGAGTGATTTTCCATGTGTACTACCAATTCACAGCTTCACAGGTGAGATGCACACAAAATATCATGAGTGCATTTGATTTCCTTTTTTTCTGATTCATTTATGGGTTGTGGGTGTTGCTGGCTAGCCTAGCATTCATTGCCCATCCCTAGTTGTCCTTAAGTAGGTGGTGGAGAGCTGCCTTCTTGAACCGCTGCAGTCTGTCAGGTGTTGGTATACCCACAATGCTGTTACAGAGGTAACTCCAGTTCCACCAGTAAAGGAATGGCAGTATATTTCCAATGCAAAATGATGAGTGACTTGGAGGGCAGCTTCTAGGTGGTGGTGTTCCCAGATATCTGCCCTTGTCCTTCTAGAAGGTAGCGGTCGTGGGTTTGGAAGGTGCTGTCTAAGGAGTGCTGGTGAGTTCCTGCAGTGTATTTTATACACACTGTTGCCACTGTTGATTGGTGGTGGAGAGATTGAATGTTTCTGGAAGGGGTACCAATCAAGTAGCTGCTTTGACCTGGAAAGTGTGGGGCTTCTTCAGTGTTGGTGAAGCTGCACTTATCAAGGCAAGTGGAGAGTATTCCATCACATTTCTGACTTGTGGGCAACCTCAAGGGATGAGTTACTTACAGAGTCATAGAGGTTTACAGTATGGAAACAGGCCCTTCGGCCCAACTTGTCCATGGCGACTTTTTTCTTAAAACCCCTAAGCTAATCCCAATTGCCCACATTTGGCCCATATCCCTCTATACCCATCGTACCCATGTAACTATCTAAATGCCTTTTAAAAGATAAAATTGTACCCGCTTCTACTACTACTTCTGGCAGCATGTTTCACAGAGAGTGTTCCTCTGTGTGAAAAAATTGCCCCCCTGGACATTTTTGTATCTCTCCCCTCTCACTTTAAATCTATGCCGCCTAGTTTAAGACCGCTCTACCTTTGGGAAGAGATATTGACTATTTATCTTGTCTATCTCCCTCATTATTTTTATAGACCTCCATAAGATCACTCCTCAGCCTCCTATGCGCCAGAGAAAAAAGTCCCAGTCTATTCAGCCTCTCTTATAACTCAATCCATCAAGTCCCGGTAGCATCCTAGTAAATCTTTTCTACACTCTTTCTAGTTAAATAATATCCTTTCTATAATAAGGTGAGCAGAATTGCACACAGTTTTCCAAGTGTGGCCTTACCAATGTCTTGTACAACTTCAACAAAACATCCTAATTCCTGTATTAAATGTCCGGACTGATGAAATCAAAGGTGCTGAATGCCTTCTTCGCCATTCTGTCCACCTGTGACTCCATTTTCAAGGAATTATGAACATGTACCCCTAGATCTCTTTGTTCTGTACCTCCCCCCAGCACCCTACCATTAATTGAGTAAGTCCTGCCCTGGTTCAATCTACCAAAATGCATCACCTTGTATTTGTCTAAATTAAACTCCATCTGCCAATCGCAGCCCACTGGCCCAATTGATCAAGATCCCATTGCAATTGGAGATAACTTTCTTCACTGTCCACTATGCCACCAACCTTAGTGTCATCTGCAAACTTACTAACCATGCCCCTTATATTTTCATCCAAATCATTAATAAAAATAACAAATAACTTGCTATAAGATTCCTAACATCTGACATCTGACCAGCTCTTGTGGCCACAATACTTACATGGTTAGTCCAGTTCAGTTTCTGGTAAATGGTAACCCTTAGAATGTTGATAGTGGAGGATTCAGCCATGGTAAGAACATAAGAACATAAGAAATAGGAGCAGGAGTAGGCCATCTAGCCCTTCGAGCCTGCCCCGCCATTCAATAAGATCATGGCTGATCTGTCGTGGCTCAGTTCCACTTTCCCGCCCTCTCCCCATAACCCTTAATCCCCTCTCTTATCAAGAACCCATCAACCCGCTTCTTAAAAATATTTAGCGAGGCAGCCTCCACCACTTCAACGGGCAGAGAATTCCAGAGATTCACCACCCTTTGAGTGAAGAAGTTCCTCCTCAACTCTGTTCTAAACCGCCTCCCCTTTATCTTGAGGCTGTGCCCCCTAGTCCTACTGTCTTTTTTGAGCGGGAAGAGTCTCTCCACCTCTATCCTATCCATCCCATTCATCATCTTATACGTCTCAATGAGATCTCCCCTCATTCTTCTAAACTCTAACGAGTACAAGCCTAGTTTATTCAGCCTCTCCTCATAGCTCAAACCCCTCAACTCCGGTATCAGCCTAGTAAACCTCCTCTGCACTCCCTCCAGGGCCAAAATATCCTTGCGCAGGTGCGGCGCCCGAAACTGCACACAGTACTCACAGTACACAGTAATACCACTGAGTGTCATAAGAACAAAGAACAGTACAGCACAGGAACAGGCCCTTCAGCCCATCAAGTCTGTGCCGACACAGATGCCTCTCTCATCTAATACTTTTTTGCCTCTATGTAGTCCAAATCCCTCTATTCCCTGCCTATTCATATATCTATCCAGACACCTCTTGAACATTGTTACAGAAACTGCTTCCACCACCTTCACCAGCAGCTCGTGCCAGGCATTCACCACTCTCTATGTGAAAACCTGCCCCTTACATGTCTTTTAAACTTTCCCTCTCTCACTTTCAAATTATACCCCTGAGTAATTGACCCTTTGACCCTGGGAAAAAGACTCAGACTAT
The DNA here is from genome assembly GCF_965287045.1 of Carcharhinus amblyrhynchos. NCBI lineage: Eukaryota > Metazoa > Chordata > Chondrichthyes > Carcharhiniformes > Carcharhinidae > Carcharhinus > Carcharhinus amblyrhynchos. Next base: position 74,391,546 of record NC_137325.1, on the reverse strand, counting down.
CCACATTATACAAGCCTGTCATAATCTTGTAAACCTCTATCACATCCCTCCCTGTTCTCCGACAGTCCAATGAAAACAATCCAAGTTTATTCAACCTTTCCTCATATTCTATATCCTCCAAACCAGGCAACATCCTGGTAAATTTCTTCTGCACCTTTCCAATGCATCAACATCCTTCCAGCAGTGTGGCAACTAGAATTGTACATAATACTCCAAATGCAGCCTAACCATAGTCTTATAGAGCTGCAACATGATTTTCCAATTCCTATATTCAACGCCCTAACTGATGAAGCCCAGCATGCCAAATGCCTTCTTTTGACCACCTTGTCCACCTGAGTTGCCACCTTCAGGGAAATGTGAATCTGCACGCCTAGATTCTTCTGTATTCTAATATTTCTAAGAGCTCTATCATTTACTGATATTTTCCTTCTGCGTTAGATCTCCCAAATCGCATCACCTTACATTTGTCTGGGTTAAATTCCATCTGCCATCTTTCAGCTCAGGTCTCCAGCCAATTTATATCCCGCTGCATCCTCTGACAATCCTCCTCACTATCTGCTACTCCCCCAATTTTTGTATCATCTGCAAATTTACTAATCAGACCATCTACATTTTCCTCCAAATCATTTTGAAAAAATTACAAACAACAGATGCCTCAGCGCTGATCCCTGTGGAAGACCACTTGTCACAAACATCCAGTTAGAAAAGTACCCTTCCACTGCTACTCTGTACTTTTAATACTCAAGCCAGTTTTGTGTCCATCTTACAGGTCACCTTGGATCCCATATGACTTCACCTTCTGTACCAACCTGCCATGAGGAACTTTATCGAAGGCTTTACTAAAGTCCATGTATACAACATCCACTGCCTTGCCTTGATCAATTTTAAGCATACATAAATTTCAGGAAATTGAAAACAGATAAGGCTCTTGAAGAATATGAAGAGAGCAGGAAAGAGCTTAAACAGTGACTTAGGAGGGCTAAGAGGGGCCGTGAAATGGCCTTGGCGGGCAAGATTAAGGAGAGTCCCAAGGTTTGTTATGTGTATACAAGGAGGAAGAGGAATAACTAAGGAAAGGGTGGGTCCTCTCAAGGACAGTGGAGGGAATTTGCGTGGAGCCAGATGAGGTGGGTGAGGTCCTCAGCAAGTACTTTGCATCAGTATCAAAGGAGAAGGATATGGTGGATGATGAGTGTAGAAAGGAGGATATTGACATTCTAGGGTATGTTGAGATGTACCAAAATTCCAATCTGGCACTGCTGATGCAAAAAAAAAATTGTCTCAGGTCTCTAGTCAAATAGAACTAAAAAACCAATTATTGCATTACTGAAAAGTTTTTAAAGATATATCGGGTCCAGCAAGTTTATCCCAATGAGGAACTGAATCATACAGCCAAGTTTCAAGCTGGGCCATTCGGATTAAATTTATAATGGTTCACATTCCAAGAGAGGGAAAAATGGAGATGAGTTAGGGTGGAGCACAACGCATATTCAAAGAGATGAGGCTTTTATGATGATTTTGAAAGCAGAATGAGTGGTGGGAAGGCAGACAAATCTAGGGTTCCAAAGGACCAAAATTGGCCTTGTATGAGGATTCATGCAGGAATCTAAAGAAGAAGGACATTGTTGGCTGAGTGAAGTCATGGAGGGACTAGAAAATAGAATGAAATATCAGAGTAAACCTACAATGTTACATGTGTTTGGAATGGGAGAGAGTTATGGGATTGTTTAAGTATGCGTGGTTGAAGAATTGGATATGTAGAACTTTGAATAATTTATGGAGAGTTGACGAATGCATGGGAGTGGAAGTTGACAATGTGAGAATTAGAATAGTTGGAACTCAAAGTGATGAGTGCATGGGGATATTGGATTCGGGTGGTCTTTATTTAGGGCCTTTTTTCACTATTTTGTGGTATTAGTGATGGAATGCTGGGGGATTTTGAGTTGAGCTACATACTAAGGTTTCATAACTTTGGAATAAGCATGAGTTGACTGCCAGTGTACGATGGACTCAAAGCTAGAGGCACATAACTGCTGACATGAGCCAAAGGGGATTCCAATGCAGACTGAGCAATTAACTGCCCTTGCAATTTTTATTAAGTGCACTTCCATTCTTGGATAGTATCCAGCTTGCCTTTTACATGCTTCTGCATTCATTTGTTTTGAAATCACTTTAGCTCTTTTTCCATCATTACAATAATTTTCTTTCTTTCTTCAATTGTTGAAAATAGAATTTATTATCCATTAAGGGCATTGAGTTTCAGGAAACTTCCTGAAGTTTCCTTTCCAATTGAAGACTTCCTATTTTACTCTGGCCAAAACTAAATGGATTTAATATTAGTTTATCTGGTACATGTAGGTTTTAAGAGTGGTTTTCAAGGTGACTAAAGCTACTGCTATATGGACATCAGCCATTTTAGATACACACTTATATTATTTACCAGGTTTACTATGTCTGTGAAATTCTGACATTGTACTTTACTTGAACCTTTACTGATTAACACTAATCTTAAAGGTAAGTATTTTCCAATACAAACCAAGTAGAATGAGTTTTGAATACAAAGGCCAGGATTTTCTCTGATATCAACAAAGACCAATGTCAGGCAGGCAAAGCAGCATTGAAGCCACTGACAACGGTGGTGGCTTTCTCTGCTATATAGTGCAGCACAGAAAAAACAGTATCACCTCTGATTTGCCCATTCTGCCAGCAACTTAGGCAGCAAATGATTGGTGCGTCATTCTTAAAGACTGCTCCAGTGCAGAAGGAGCAAACTTGAAACTCCCTTAGCACCTCTCAGTACTATGGAGGCATTCCCTGCTGGCAGTGCAAGTGGGCACTTCCCAGGCATTGCTGGGAGGAGTGAGTGGGGGAGGAGGAAAGTTCCTGAGAAGTACCCTCTTCTCCCCTCTGTGCTACACTCACCTGAGCTCCCTGGGAGGTCTGCTTGCCATGTGCATGCCTACAGATACCAGTCATGATTCACACCATTCTGCCATCATACCACTGTGGATGTATTTTCTGATGGCACAGGGAAGGGGCTGATTCCCGCAAAGAGGTTTGATAATTATATGGTAATTTATTATAATGATGTTCCTGACTTTGGGCATTGGAAAATGCACCCCTTCATTTATGGGGGAAGGGAACAATTATGTCATACATTTACACCAATGTAAAACACGATTTTGCAGTTTTCGCAACAGTTTCCGCTCTCATCTCCAGACCTGCCAGATGCGAATGGGAGTAGAAATTCACGACTAATGTACTTTCTTTGCTTCTTGTGATCCATCTTGTTTACGCAACAGTCAACTGTCCTGATTTTCTGAAAATGACACATCTAGAATAGAGCTGACCCTGTCTCACCTGAACTCATATTGCAAGTGAATTCTCCAATGGGAGACTGCTAGCCTAATTTGAATGAGCTACTGTCATAGGGTTTCATGCTGAAATGTTGTAGGATTTGTTGTTCGCTTAAAGTGTATTAATCACTTGTGATTCGATACCAGTTTAATGGCTTTTAAGCATTATACTGTTTCATTATGTTACTGTGATTTCTTACTTTTATGGACTTCATTAAATCTATTTTACTCACATAACTGGGAACAACAGGCACAATGTTTGGGACCAACACACTTTGCTGCAGGAACACCCTAAACTGAATCAATCTATTTTTCCAGTGTTCTTAATGGTTGAGCGATCTAAAACTGTTTTCAGGTCCCTTGTACAATTTGATCTGTGATAAGCAGGAAAGGCACTTCTTTAAAATGTTGCTGTGAGAGCAACAGGAGTAAAAACTCTCCCAACTCCATTAGTATTTGTGAATGCTTCCATACTGTTGCCACAATCATATCCTTCACCCAATGTCCATGACTTTTTTTGGGGCTACTGCAATGCTGCAATGAGCTGAATATGAATGCAAGCAAAATGGACAAGCTGCATATGGAGATGTGATAGCTGCTCCCAGTGAAGAAACTGAAGTCCAATTGAAGTTCTCAGTTTAATTTTGGGTGGCATTCAGCTTTCAATAGGGACATCCACTCAATGAAAGGCTATTAATTATTGTCTCTAAGATGGGTCATGAGAAATTTCTACCCCATGCCTATGTATTACTTTGTAAAACCAAGAACGTAGTAACAGGAATGGGCCACTGAGCCTCTTTTTTGTCTCATACCTCCCAACAAAATACTGATCCATTATCAAAAGGTTACTTCCAACTCCATGCTCTCATTTTTGCTATTAATCTCTTTGCGCAGAGCATTATTGAATGTCTTACATATAGGCAACATCCATTGATGTTTCCCAGTCCAACATACCGGCAACATCCTCAAAATTTTCAACCAGGTCAGTTTGCCATGACCTATATTGGACTACACTGAAACACAGAGATGATTCTTAATTTCTTCACAAGAAGTGCTTGACCCGAATGGGCGCCGGAGTGTGGCAACTAGGGAAATTTCACAGTAACTTCATTGCAGTGTTAATGTAGGCCTTATTTGTGACTAACAAATAAACTTTAAACTTACTACAGACAGCCATATTCATCCCCCTGCCACTTTGAAATTATCATTGATTTATGACTTTTTGTACCTGTTATAGTTTAATTATCTCTGTCAAGCAGCAAGTGTCCTTATGCTCCTCTTAAAACTGTAATACTGTGGGAAACAGGTTCTGTTTCAAAAACTGGTACAACAGACTGGTAAAAACTGACAGAACACCAGGCAGCTATTCAATGTTAAACAGGGCAGGGCACATTTTTAACTTCTGCACTTAAATATTCAATCATCAGATGCAAAATTGGGTGAGTTCTGTCACAGATGTGAGATTTTCTTCATCTGACATTCCTCTATGTATGCCACTCACCCAATTATTTAACATACAGTGCAAAAGAGGAACATCATTATTAAATGTGGTAAGTGGCTGTTAGTACGCTTGCTATTAACAGTTTAAGCACCTTCATTTATTTAAATTCTCAAGCACATTTACTACACAAAACATCAATGGTACTCATTGTCTTTACACAATGAATGCACAGTTTTGGCCTTCTTATTTAAGAAAAAAACTGCATTGGAGGTGGTTCAGAGGAATGCCAGATTAACACCTCAATCAGAGGAATGATACGACAAATTGGACTTGTTTCTTCTAGAGTTTAGAACAGTACGATATAAGTATATAAGATCCGAAGCAGTCTTGACAAGGTGGACACAGAAAGGATTTTTCCTCTTATCAGTTTGAGTCCAGAACTAAAGGGCACTGTTTTAAAATTAGGAGTCAGCCTTTTAGAATAGAGATGAGGTTTTCTTTCTCTTTCAAAGGGTTGTACAAGAACATAAGAACATAAGAAATAGGAGCAGGAGAAGGCCATCTGGCCCTTCGAGCCTGCCCCGCCATTCAATAAGATCATGGCTGATCTGTCGTGGCTCAGTTCCACATTCCCGCCCTCTCCCCATAACCCCTAATCCCCTCTCTTATCAAAAACCCATCAACCCGCTTCTTAAAAATATTTAGCGAGGCAGCCTCCACCACTTCAACGGGCAGAGAATTCCAGAGATTCACTACCCTTTGAGTGAAGAAGTTCTTCCTCAACTCCGTTCTAAACCGCCCCCTCTTTATTTTGAGGCTGTGCCCCCTAGTCCTACTGTCCTTTCTGAGCGGGAAGAGTCTCTGTCTGAATACATTTACTATAGACTGGCTAGCAAATTTCAACCCATGCATGGGTTCAGATTGAGGAAGGCACTATTGAATTTGGTAAACCCAACATAATCTGAATGATTGCATCATTGCCTGTGTAGCTTCCACACATTTCTTCTCCTCTAATGCCTAATGTGCCAGTGGCACCTGTTGTCAGGTCAGCAACAAACCACAAAGTCCAACCAGCCTTACCTTCTTAAAAGCACGCTCCCTATTAAAGGGAAGCTGTGCTGCTGAAGTAAAGTTCCTGTTTATGCAAAGGAAAATATTTCAGGAAGTAGAATAATACAGCAGACAAGTTATTGTATTCCAAGGTTAAATGGCATCATCCTAGATGCTCTGGTGGTCAAGGTCCTGAAAGGAGGCCGTAGACCAAATTTTTGTGGAATCAGGAAAACTCTGCGGAGATTTAAAAATGGCAGGCAGGATCCAGCTACAGTAGTCCCACTGCCATTTCAAACTGATCCCATTTTTTGCTGCTCGAAGAAAGAGAATAGGATATGATCACATAGGTGAGAAACTTGAACTCAGCAGGGCCAGCTGAACTTAGTGCTGAGTTCAAACACATTTTGGCTGTTGCAAGCATCTTAATCCACAATGTAGGAACCACAAGCTGATGTACCATCTATTCGAATGGTTTAAATAGTTATTTACTGACATTTTCTGAATGGGTTGTATAGTATGAATGCTTGGATACATCTCAAAGGCTACAATTATCTTAGCACAAGGTTCTGAATCTACAATTTGATTGACAAGATAAAGAGGCTATGCAGGGATGAGGCAAAGAATAAAAGTTAAAAAAAAACACAAGGACTTCTAAAGAATTAAATGGGTAATTGAGGGAAATAAACTTGCATGATTTTAGGAATTGTGTGGTAGAATGGGACTGACTGGATTACTCTAAAGAGAGCTGATATGGACTTGATGAGCTGACCTAGCTTTCTCTGTGCCATAATGATTGGTAGATTCATGTTGGGCTGGGGAAGTTAAGCATAAGCAAAGCCTTATAGATCATACATAGATTGTTCACTTACATGGTCCAGGATGCCTTGACCCCACCTTCTCTAGTGTTTCCTTCTCCACCTCCCTCCCTCCCTTCCTACTCAAAGAACAATGAACAAAGAATAAAGAACGTTACAGTACAGGAACAGGCCCTTCGGCCCTCCAAGCCTGCACTGACCATGTTGCCCAACTGAACTAAAACCCCTACCCTTCCAGGGACCATATCCCTCTATTCCTATCCTATTCATGTATTTGTCAAGACGCCCCTTAAAAGTCACTACCATATCTGCTTCCACTACCTCCCTTGGCAACAAGTTCCAGGTACCCACTACTCTCTGTGTAAAAAATTGTACATCTCCTTTAAATCTTCCCTTCATATCTTAAACCTGCGCCCCCTAGTAATTGACTCTTCCATATAGCTTCTCTTCCCTGTCTGCTGCAGCTCAGGCAGCAGTGTAAAAAATGTCCCCACGCTTGGGTCACAAAGCTCGCTGTACAATTTGATTGTATTCAGGAAACTGCCTAAAATCACCTCCAAGAACCCAGCACCAAAAATTCACTAATTGTGCCCGAGCAGAAGTTACTCATAAGTGTGTCACCTGTAATTTGTGAAGCAGTCCTTGAATTTGCATGGGTTCAGGTAGCAACCACTGTCAGGATCTTTGTCAAGTGATGCATACATTTGCGTCCTAGACCTTGTTGCCCAAAGTTGGAATCTAGCCATCACAACCAGCGTGTGATATCAGGATTGCATGATTCATTCATAGTCATACATATATGAGCCACCCTCCTCCAACAGTACCCTTCAAGCTGCTAGGGGCACATTGCAGCCCTGAAAAATGGTGGTAGGCCTCCATAGCACCACTCAAGGCCACGCTATGTGAACAAATTCTAGCCTTGTGTGTCTGGTCCAGTCCTGGGGATTTGACAAATCATTTCTCTCTGAATCACCTGCAGGCCATTGTAGGCTACAGAACAATAGGGAAAAGCAATTCAAATGGATCTGATTTACATATGCAAATATTATTCAATGTACTTGAAAGGAATATCATAATGTTGTGTAATTCATATTTGGGTCTTTGGAAAATAACAAACTTAATCTAATGAGAACATGCATTAATTGCTAGCTCTCTTCTGGGCCAATTAACATTTATTCCAATAGCATTTAGTTAAAATAATGATGTCGAAGAGCGAGCTCAACTCAAAATAAATAAAAAGTGGTTCCCAGCAAACACTGGGGTGTAAAAATGTAGGTTATCTCATATTTCAGGCACAAATTTTCTCCTGGGAGTGAAAGGAACAATTGCACGACCAGAACTCTGAAATAGAGTTTGAGTAAGGGGAGTTTGTGTTTCTCAGAGGGGACAAAACCTATTAACTGCACAGCTGGTTTTGTCTGTTGCTAATATACTTCATGGAAACTGCCGATGGTTGTTCATTTCAAATCTGCAGAATTGAACAGAAGAATCCAATTCAAGAATGAATGCTTCTGGCCAGACTATGCAGTCCAAAATTATGAATGCGTATAAAATGGCATTAGAAATAAACACTGAATCTCAAGCAATAATTTAAATGGTCTAATTTAATGTAGTTAGAGGATTTGAACTTTCTCTGTTTCTGTTCAGTTTCAATTTAAATGTGATATATACATTTTTCAAAAATAGAAACACATGCAACATTACCATGCAAACTGACTACAAAAAGTAAGTGTTTATTATATCACATTGTTTGTTTTACATTTGCACATAAAATGTTATTGGGAAAGATGGTGGCACTGGGTAAATGGGGCTTCATGTAGGATCACACTGCACTCAACTATATATTCAAAAACACTGCAAATGCTGGAAATACTTAGCAGGTCCATCTGAGATTTGGAAAGAGAAACAGCAGGTTAATGCTGTGCATGTTGCTGTCTGAAACATAGGTTTGATATTCAGCTTCTTGTCATTATTGTTCATGATGCTATTGGAGTCTGCAGTGTAGTCCTAGGTTTTTCCGAAGTGATGGCATGCAACAGTCAAAAGTAATGCTCATGCATAGCCATTGAAGGGCTGGAAGCATTCACTCATAGAATCCCAACAGTGCAGGAAGCCATTTGGCCCATTTAGTCTGTTCTGACCACAATCCTACTCAGGCTCTATTCCTGTAACTCCACAGATGTACCCTGCTAATCCCCCTGACAGGAAGGTCAATTTAGCATGGCCATTCAACTTAATCCTCACATATCTGCACCCGGAGGAAACCCACACAGATACGGGGAGAATATGCGAACCCCACACAGACAGTGATCCGAGGCCCGAATTGAACCCAGGTCCCTGGCACTGTGAGACAGTAGTGCCAACCACTGTGCCACTGTGCTGTAATTTTATATCAATCAAGGTGTTATAAACAAAATCATGGAGAAAGCAAAATCAGGATGCTACTTTCACCTCTTTTACAAATCAGATGAACATTGGATGGAACCTGTTCAGTGACTGAATATTCATGACAGAATTTTATGATATTTTACTGGTAGAGATTCATTTACATGAATTTGGTGAGGTGACAGCACAAACCATATTCCCTATGGAAAATATGCAAACTTGAAAAAGTGGTTAATTGTGCAGCACCTTCAGAGGAGAGGTTAAAGCAATGATATATATGTCTTGATGAGGTGGCACAATTTTTCAGCATCTTCATTAGCAAGGCCATTAACTGTGGACTTCTTCATGCTTCAAAACACAAACCATCATTGATCGAAAAGTGTGCCAAACCTGCCTCCAGTTTTCAATGACTGCAGTGAGGATCCTGTCGACGTACATTCAAAATATCTCCCAGTTCAAACAACAAATGATTAACTGGTTTGCAAAGGAACTGGCCGATCTGACCCCCAAACTGCCCTCATTGACAATGGCTGAGGGTTTGGGTAGTTGTGGGAAACCAGCCTGGAAGCCTGCATGCCTTACTGTGATCTCAGTACCAACCCACTTAAAAATCCAGCCCCTCTTCTTGACATTTAATGTACATTGCCTATAAAAAAAAAGAAATAAATGTGACCTGCAAAGAGTGAAATAATAAAAATGTTTTTAATAGCATAATATTTGTATAAACTTGATGAACTTTTGATGGAAAATATTTGAGTGAATAACATTTTGTGTTAAAAATGATTATCTACGGCCACACTGTAAGCAACATTGTCTTTGTATCTAATGGTCATATCTGATCAACTAGAAAATAAAATCTTTAATTTCTAATTTACTAATAAGGCATTGCAAACTTCACAAAGATCTGTTAATCCTTTTAAAGACTGGGTCTAAATAATCAATTTGTCCTTGACGATGTTATCGACGACTGAATCAATTTTACTTTAAAGCTGTAGTACCTCCTTTTAAATTATCCTTTTCCTCCATTTCAAGCAATAATCAATCATTCAACAAATTTACAACAGATTTCCTCAAATAATATGGCCAATACCCATAGCTTTTGGTTGATGCTCTTTGCATTTCTGAATTTGACAAGAATGTCAGTTTCTGAGAGGGAATACCTCAATCTATCTTTAGATTATTGTTCATATAACAATATTACTGTGATCAGGAAGGGTTATCACATTTCAATGTCATTCATGTGCGTGTGTAACAATAGTTAGGTATTTTTGTTGCAGGAATTTATTTCCAGCTGTCTCTCTGGAAATTTGAAATCCTCACTAATGAACAAAGTACATTATATTCTTCTATTTATTCCTTTGTAATTGTATTTGAGTCCAGAATTGGAATAATCCTGTTCCCAGGATTGAAATATTAATGTAAACATTGAAATGTGTTTGAGACACAAAAAAGGATATTCTGTTAACTTGGAAATGCCAGGGTGACACTGGAGCAAGCAAAAGTATGGGGGATGTGGAAGAGCAGTGTGGGAAAAGCAAAAAATTTAGGAACAGAGTCGAGCAAGGGTGCAACTTCCACATTTACAGGGCTCCATCCAACTAAAGGGCTGAGGAGGCATTTTAAAAGAGGGATTGAAATAATGCAACAGAATGCAAAAATAAAACAGCTAACTTTTTTGAGACTGATATGGAGCTGCCACTGGCTCAAATTAGAGAAAGGGGCGACATAATTGCTGAAGTACTAGGGAAATACCTATCATATTCAGCATCATTAGTCTTCTGGAAAAAGGTTGTGCCTGTAGGATCTCTACAAATTTGAAATTGTCAGAAGAACTTTTGAAGAGCGGCATGGTGGCACAGTGGTTAGCACTGTTCCAGGGACCCGGGTTCAATTCCTGGCTTGGGTCACTGTCTGTGTGGAGTTTGCACATTCCCCCTATGTCTGCATGGATTTCCTCTGGGTGTTCCGGTTTCCTTCCACAGTCCAAAGATGTGCAGGTTAGGTTGATTAGCCATGCTAAATTGCCCTTTAGTGTCCCACGATGTGCAGGTTAGAGGGATCAGTGCAGTAAATATGTGGGGTTACAGGGATAGGCCTGGATAGGATTGTTGTAGGTGCAGATTTGATGGGTCGAATGGCCTCCTTCTGCACTGTAGGGATTCTATGATTCTAACTTTAATCGGTCTTACTAGGTTCAGCAAAGAGTGCTTTCAGTTTGCCAGTAGCAAATTCCTGGTAAACACTCTGAATAGCACCTAACTGGTGTCTTAAATATACAGGTCTGTATTCATACCCACCCTTGGGAAATGTCTTTGGGAGTGATAGTGTCTCAGGGAGCTGTCCCAGTATCAACCCTAGGCCAAGAAAATTCTGCCACAAGACTCTGTGACCCCTTCTTGGAGGAGTACTCCTGTTCCTGCTGGCTAAGGAGCCTTCCAAAGACAAGTAGCTTCTTAAAACTTATCTCAGACTCTTCTGGTTGCTCTATGGCTCCCATCATGATTCCGTCAACAGGTTTGGACCTGTATAAGACACCCAAATCAAAAAGTCAAAATGCTGTTGCATTGTCAAAAGTTCAATCAAATACATTTTCAATGTATATGAGGTCCCAACCTGCCCAGACAGATGCTCTAGCATGATGAATTTCCAAATATTGGAAATAATTGCCCTTACTATTAGTTGTATGTTACTTCACCTGAAATGTATGTTTTGCTGACATGAGACTCTGTTCAAAGTGGTATGCATTTAGATGTACATAAACATGAGCTCTTGAATACCAATAAATAGCTTTTATACCAAAAATCTTGAAGAAGATTTTTAAAAATACTATCAGCAAGTAGAGTGCATTAATACATTTAGAATTGAACTGGGGATAGTTGGTTAAAAAAGAGATACTAAAGAGAACGAAAATAAAGAAATTGGACTTTAAAAAAATGTTTCACGGAAGAAATTGCCAGTGCAGTCTTTGCAGATCAAATGGCCTTTTTGCTGAGGCAAAATATTCTGATCTGACGAAAGGGTGTTGTGAAAATGCTTGAATTATAACAGGTACATATCTACAACTGCTCTTCATGATCAGCCATCGACAGTCAGGCTCATATTCTAACAAGCAACATCACTGTCTTTTTGAGCAGCTACACTAGTAAAATAAAGCTGACAAAAATACACATTTCCAGAAATAATCCTTTATCAACATGAATGTTTCAGAAATTTAATTGAATTTTACAGAAGAATTGCAAAAATATTTCATTTTTGTTCTATTGGTCATTAAGAATAGATTTTTAAATTCTTAAACTATTGGAGGCATCTCAAGCTGCATTGAAAGGAATTATTTCAACAATCTGAATATATGTGAAGCCTCAGCACAATTCTTGCTAATGATATTATGCGGCTTTAGTAGCCCTCTGTAGAAGATGATGAAAGAATTATTTCCTAACTGAACATTGGGCTTTGTTATAGTTCTCTTCCCTTAAGGTCTACACATGATCTTATTTAAACCTGCGCCACATACCATTTCAAAGATATGTTAAAATTTGTAGCTTGCTGAAAGATGCCATTTGAACAAATGTATTTTAAACAGCCTACCCCAAGGAATTTAACAGTATCCTCCCTCGTGTTTATGTGTTGCCAGACATTGAGTCAAAATAGTGTTTTCCCTATCTTGATTAAGGGCATCGACAGATGGGCCAGATTATCCCCTCTGTAAACACAAAGTACAGAGAGACCAAGCTGAATTTGGCACAAACTGAATTCATCATCTTTGATTAAGTAACAATGTATGCTTTCCAGGGATATATAAATATTCTCATTTCAATGATGTTAAGTGATAGTCACAGGATTCAAAACTATTTGTCAAAGATTGTTGCAGAGTTATAATGATCAATAAAAGTGTGGGTTCATTCATATGTGAGATCCAGGACTATGAAACTAGTCATTGCTTCAAAGTTGGATGATTTTTTAAAGCCTTGAGAGCCACTGAACCATTTATTTTGTAATCTATGAGGGAATGAGATGCTGAAGCTGCCATTTTTTTTATATTTACCACATGTATTTTCTCTAGAGAGCTCATAACTGAAAAGCCAACACATTCCACCAGTGCTTAAAGTGAAATTTATCTGCATCAGCAGATAAAACCTAAAGCTGCCTTTGATATAAGGTATCCTCTTTAAGGGTGCAACACAGGGATCAGACAAGATTATGGGCTTTAATTTTAATCAATAAAGCTTGGCACTGATATTCCCAGGAATGGGCCTCATTTTCAGTAACTTGAATAAAATGTATTTATGCATCACCCCAAAGACAAATGTAGCAAATTCTGATTGAAAAATCCTTGCATAGTTTGCCAGCTGCTGATCAGGCTACTGCCTCCTAGGGTGCACAGATACAGCTGTCAAAAGCCACAGCAGAATACACATTGTATTCTGGTGATGTATTACAGTGTGTGTGACTGGTGGTGTTGAAACAAAGGTTAACAAGGTAACATTACACAATATTATCAGTGTAATTTGTGGATGTCTATGATCTTCCTACTTTTCTTCTGAAATATTTGGTACATGTTTAAATGACTGAAGAACCACCAATTCAAATGTATCTAATTGAAATGTTTCATTATACCCTTGATATTTTTATACTAACATTTGAATAGTTGATGAAAATAGTTGATGCCTAAAAATTTTATTGGTGGCAAGATGCAGCTCCATAATGCCAATATCCAGGGCATTGCATGAGTATGCTGAAAGTATATAGAATATGCAGATTGTGATGGCATTCAGCACTTTGTGTTGATTTGACTCTAGATCTGCCATTTTGTACCTCATCCCTCACGTTGATGCCATGTCTCAAATACTTGCAGCTGAACATGCACTCAACAACACGAAGAGCTCCCACTAGTGCTCCCTAAAGGAATCCTCAACTACTTACTCAATGCTTTCTATTGGCTATGAATTTGTGGAAGTGCTGGACATTAGAAACAATTATTTACAGTTGGTGAAGTCTTTAGGAAGTACTATACATGGGGAGGCATTGCTTATGACTGAAACTGCTTTGATAACACTACTTGCTCCCAGTGATGAGCGGCTTACAGCAACACACAGGCTAAAGCATAAGAAGATGGTGCAGAGACAGCAAAGAAGTCAATCTGCTTACAAAAGCTGAAGAGGATAGGGCAAATGGCTCCAAGCAGGAGACATAAGCAAATGGGATTTTCCAGAAGCACTTCTCTTAATGCCATCTAAGCTGGGAAAGTATATTCAATGTCTGTGTTCACAGAACTCTGCCATTTCTTGGAACTAGACCTGCAGCCTCAGAACATTGAGTTGCTGTGAAGCTGACTGTGGCTCTCAATTTCACAGATTCACAGATTTGTTACGATGCAGATAGAGGCTCATCATGTCTTCACAGGCCCTAAATGAGCATCATGACACGTGTCATTCCACTGCCAAAATTTCTTCACAACTAGAACTTTTCCGGGTGAAACAGGTGACATATTTAGCATTTCCTAATTCCCCTCCATTGCTACATCAGAGAAATGACTGAATCCCTGTAAACCAGGAGGAAGGACTTCATTGCCTTCTTTTGAACATAGAGAATGAAGCGAGTGGAACACACACATATCTTTGCCAGGGTAGTACGCAATATGATGTGCATCAAATGCAAATGTGGCTTGATCGCAATGGTGAGATGTACTGCAAACCATTCATTCACTATTCTGTTGGTGTGTGACCGTGTTTAGCACACCATTCTAGTTAATACCTGCTATTCTGGCAGCAGACATGAAGTGCTCATCTTGTGCCACACTAGGGTTCTATCAGTCTTTCAGCCACCACACCAACTTAGAATATGGCTGCTAGATGGCAAGGGCTAATCCCTGTAAACCTGGCTAGTGACTCGTTTCCAAGCCACTTGATAATGATTTACCATTTGCCAGTGCACCAAGGATTCTGTATGCATGCACAGTAGCCTTTTTCTCTACCATGTTTATTAAAATCCTTTGCAGCCAAGTCATATGTCATCATGTTTCTGAAAAGCTAGCACCTATTTGATTCTGCCCCCTGGTTTGGTTGCAGCCCACTTCTGGGTGGTAATTCACCACATCTCTACGTTGGGGCACACTGCCCTGCCAAAAAGAGGATAGTGTGTCAGCGAGTGATGCAATGTTCACCTGATTTGCTTGCACTGTGGAATTTCAGGCAGTGTAGGCAAGCAGTGAGATGAGAGGATGTGGCTTGTATATTTGAGGGTGAGATGATGAAATGAATGTGACATATGATTTGTGATTGATAGAGACTTTTGGCAGGTGAGTGAATGGGGTATGGTCAAAGGAACAGTGTATGGATAGAGGTGCGGTTCGTAGAATAGGACATGAACATGTATCCTCTGACCTAGACCACTTATGTAAGGTCATTAAACTTCTTTCAGTGCAGTATTCAGGCTACTTGGACTAGACTGCCAGCATTGAACAAAATGAAGTAGTCAGATTGTCACTGGATTAGTAATCAAGAGATCCAGGGTAATGATCTAGAGACATGGGTCTGAATCCCACATGGCAAATGGTGGAATTTGAATTCAAGTTAAAAAAAATCTGTAAGAGTCTAACAATAACCCTGAAACCAGTGTTAATTGTTGTAAAAACATGTCTGATAGGGGAGGAACCCTGCTGTTGTCACCTGGCCTGACTTATATGTGATTCCAGATCTATAACATCAGGTCAAACATGAAAAAGGAAACCTCTTGCTGATTACCATGAACTGTATCCCCTCAGCAGATGAATCAGCACCCACTATATTGAACACCACTTGGAGGAAACACTGAAGGTCACAAAAGCACAGAATGTACTCTGCGTGGGGGACTTCAATATCCATCACCAAGAGTAACTCAGTAACATCACCACAGACTGAGCTACTTGAGTCCTAAAGGACATAACACCTAGACTGGGACTGTGGCAGGTCATGAGGGAATCAAGAAGAAGGAATAATATACTTGACTTCATCCTCACCAACCTGCCAATCTACAGATGCATTTGTCCATGACAGTATCAGTCGGAGTGAACACCACACAGTCCTTATACTAAATAATACAATAGACTTTGAACAGAAATAGCAATTCAAGACTGGGCAACCATGAGGCACTGTGTGCCATTTAGCAACGGCAGCATTGAAGTCAACCATAATCTGTAACCTCATGGACTGGCATAACCCCTGTCTACCATTATTGCCAAGCCAGGAGACCTGGTTTACTGACGAATGCAGGGTGGCATGGAAGGAGCAGCAGCAGGCATACCTGAAAATGAAGTGTCAATGTGGTGAAGCTACAACACACAGCATAAGCAGTGACAGACAGAGCTAAGCTGTCCCAGAATCAAATGATCAAATCTATGCACTGCAGTCCTGCTATATCCAGCCATGAATGGTGGTGAACAACTAAACAACTCACTGGAGAAGGAGGAGGCTCCAAAATTATCCCCATCCTCAATATTGAGGGACATCAGTGCAAAAGATAAGGCTGAGGCATTCGCAACACTTTTCAGCCAGAAATGCCAAGTGAATGATCCATCTCAACCTTACAGCATCGTGGAAGCAAATATCCAACCAATTTGTTTCACTCCATGTCATAAAAGAAATGACTGAAGGCACTGAAGGATATTGCAAAGGTTTTGAGCCCTAATAACATTCTGGCAATCGTACTGAAGACTTGTGCTCTAGAATTTGTCACTCCCCTCGCCACGCTGTTTTGGTACAGGTACAACACCTGAATCGAGCAACAATGTGGAAAATTGCCCAAGTTTGTCCTGCATAGAAAAAGCAAGACAAATCTAACCTGACCAATTACTGCCCTATCAATTCATTCTCGATCAGCAGTAAAGTGATGGAAGGGACCAGCAACAGTGAAATCAAATGGCACTTGCCTAGAAATAAGCTGCTCACTGACGCTAAGTTTGGATTTTGCCAGGACTACTTGTTCCTGGCCTCATTACAGCCTTCCTTCAAACACAGACAAAAGAGCTGAATTCCAGAGGTGAGGTGAGAGTGACAGCCCTTGACATCAAGGCCACATTTGACTGAGTGTGGCATCAGGAAGCACTCGCTAAATTAGAATCAATGACATAGAACATAGAACATAGAACACTACAGCACAAACAGGCCCTTCGGCCCACGAGTTGCGCTGATCACATCAACACCTACCAATCCATAGACCTATCTATAACCCCCAATCCCACTAAATCCCATATACTCATCCAGAAGTCTTTTAAAAGACCCCAGCGAGTTCGCCTCCACCACCATTGACGGCAGCCGATTCCATTCATTCACCACCCTCTGAGTGAAAAACTTACCCCTAACATCACTTCTGTACTTGCCTCCCCGCACCTTGAATCTGTGTCCTCTCGTAGCGACCATTTCAACCCGGGGAAATAGCCTCTGAGAATCCACCCTATCTATTCCTCTCAACATTTTATAAACCTCTATCAGGTCGCCTCCCAACCTTCGTCTCTCCAGGGAGAAGAGTCCCAGCTCCCTCAACCTATCTTCATAAGGCATGCCTCCCAATCCAGGCAACATCCTTGTAAATCTCCTCTGTACCATCAGGGACAATCAGGGAACATCTCTCCATTGGTTGGAATCATACTTAGCACAAAGGAAGATGGTTGTAATTGTTGGAGGTTAGTCATTTCAGCTCCAGGATATCACTCCAACAGTTCTTCAGGGGAATATCCTTAATCCAACAATCTTCAGATGTTTCACCAACAACCTTCCTTCCATCATAAGGTCAGAAATGGGAATATTCACTGACGATTGCACAATGTTCAGCACCATTCTTGATTCCTCAGATAGTGAAGCATTCCATGTCCAAATGCAACATGACTTGGACAACATCCAGGCTTGGAGTGACAAGTGGCAAGTGACATTTGTGCTACACAAGTGCCAGGCAATAACCATCTCCAACAAGAGAGAATCTAACCATTTCCCCTTGAAATTCAGTGGCATTACCATCACAGAATTCCTCACTATCAACTATCAATATTGTGGTGGTTACCATTGACCAGAAACTCAACTGGATGAGCTATATAAAAATTCTAACTACAAGAGCAGGTAAGAGCCTAGAAATCCTGTGGCAAGTAAGTCACCTCATGACTCCCCAAAGCCTATCATCTACAAGGCACAAGTAAGAGGTGTGCTGGAATATTCTCCACTTGCCTGGATTAGTGCAGCTCCACCAACACTCAAGAAACTTGATACCATGCAAGACAGAACAGCCCACCTGATTGATACCCCTTCCAGAAACAATCACACTCTCTACCACTGACAAACAGTGGCAGCAGTGCATATCATCTACAAGATTCACTGCAGAAACTCAACAAGGTTCCTAAGACAGCACCTTCTAAACACACACCCACGAGAAGGATAAGGGCAGCAGATACATGGCAGTACCACACTTGGAAGTTCCCTTCCAAGCCAATTGCCATCCTGACTGAGAAATATATTGCTTCACTATCACTGTCAAAATCCTGAAACTACCTCCCTAACTGCACTATGGGTGTACCTACATGGAGGATAATATCCTATGTTTTAATGAAGTAATAACATGAATAGTGTTGCATTGTCTTGTACAAGGATTTTCAGAGTACTTCTGATAAAGCTCAGCACAACAGGTTGCTAGCTAAATTTGAGATACTTGAAATTGGAGGTATTCTCATAGAAACTAGAAGCAGGTGGTGGCCATTTGGCCTTTCGAGCCTGCTCCAATATTTATCTTGATCGTAGCTGGTCATCAAATTTAATATCCTGATCCCTGCCCCCCAATATCCCTCGATCCTTTTAGCCCCAAAAGCTATATCTAATTTCTTCTTGAAAAATCACACAATATTTTGACCTCAACTGCTTTCTGTGGTATTGAATTCCACAGATACTCCACTCTCTGGGTGAAGAAATTTCTCTTCAACTCAATCCTTAAACAATGATCCATAGTTCTGAACTCCAGCACCATTGGGAACATTCATCCTTATGGCATGGAGCATTTGTAACTTTTTTTTATTTTATTGTTTAAAATGGGTTGAGAATATGGTTCACTAAAATACAGCGGCCCAGTTGGTCTTGTTATTATTGCCTTGGAATATAAACTTCAAATGCACACTCTCCTTGACTACCAGGAGTGCAAACAAGAGAATTGCAAGGGTAATTTTCAGTCCTTTAATGCTTAGATGGAATATTGTCTGGACCAATGGGTGATAATAGTGAGTAACTCAATGCTAACTTTCAATATACATGGTGAGCAAAGTTCTATGCCAAGATTAGTCAGAGCTGCATCTGAAAAATCAATTCTAAAATCAATAATATGGAAGCTAAAAATTTAAACGGAGAATTCTGGAAACACTCTGCTGGTTTGGCAGCATGTATTGAGAGAGTAACATGAGCCAGAACGTCCAATTTTTGGATGACTGTATCCCAGAGGTACTCTTCATGATGCACAGGGGGATCCTTTGGGTGTTCTGATGTACTGACTATGTGAAAACTGTCTGGGAAGTTTAAACTTCTGATGGGCAATTCCCCTGAATCTGGAATCCTCCTTAAAAGTCCTCATTTTGAATTAGATCATAGAGCTTTCGCCCATCGTGTCTGCGCTGTCCAGCAAGCACTTATCTATTCTAATCCCATTTGCCATGACTCGGTCCGTGGCCTTGTATGCTATAACGTTTCGACTGCTCATCTAAATGCTTTAAATGTTATGACAGTTCCCACCTCTACCACTCTTTCAGGCAGTGAGTTTCAGATTCCCACCACACTTTGGCTAAAAAAGCTTTTCCTCAAATCCCCTCCAAGCCTTTTGTCCCTTCCCTTAAATCTATGCCCCCAGTTATTGACCCCTCTACTAAGGGGAAATGTTTCTTCCTATCTAACTTATCTGTATATAATTCTGTACACCTCAATCAGGTCCCCCCCCCCCCGCAACCTCCTCTGCTCAACCCCAGCCTTTCTTCACAGCTGAAACAAAGAGTTTCACTTGCCTGAAAAGTTAGCCCAGAAAGGTTGTGAGGTTTGAAACCAGTTTGAAACCTGGATAACTTTACTACTTATCCTCCCTAACTATCCCATTAACCAACCAACTAACCCTTGACCCAACTACCACTTCAGACTATCCAACTACATGCCCAACTCGATTTACCCACCTTACCCCAACCTTCTCTCCCACCCACTCACTTCCCACCCCAAACCCTCACTCACCCACTTATCTGTCATCCTATACCCACCACCCTCATCCACTTTCCTTACATAATTATCTTTTCTCTGTAGCTTCTGCAAGAACCTTTGTGACTTTTAAACTCTTTACTTAATGGAATATGGCAACCACTGTTTTAAAAAGGTGTTTGCCTTGTACAATGATGCTCTCCATTGCTTGCTGTTAAGATTGTGGCACTGCACGAGCTTAGAAGGATCCTCCATTGGAAGACAGGCCAAAAATATCATAGGAAGGTAAACAGATAACTTTTTGTTTGACCTGAGTTGAAAATACGGAATTGGACCCTATGGGCCATGATTGTTGAGCTTTTAAGTAATATAATGACCCACCACAAACAAAAGTTTGTTCTTTTTGGCACATGTCTTTTTTGAAGAATGTTCCAGCCACCTAACTTCCAACCAGGGGAGGTAATGGCCGAGTGGTATTATTATTTGATGATTAATCCAAAAACCCAGATAATGTTGTGGGGACCTGAGTTTGAATCCCATCACAGCAGATGGTGGAATTTGAATTCAATAAAAAATATCTAGAATTGAGAGCCTACTGATGATCATGAAACCATTGTCGACTATCAAAAAAACTATCTGGTTCACTAATGTCTTTTTGGGAAGAAAATCTGCCATCCTTACCTAGTCTGGCGTACATGTGAGTCCAGAGCGACAGCAATGTGGTTGACTCTCAACCATCCTCTGAAATGGCCTAGCAAACTACTCAATTGTATCAATCGCTACAAAGTCTCAACAAAGAAATGAAACCAGTCAGATTATCTGGCAATGACCTAGGCGTGGGAGGAGACAATGGGAAAGCAAATAGCCCTGCTGATCCTGCAAAGTCCTCCTCACTAACTAACATCTGGCAGCTAGTGCCAAAATTGGGAGAGCTGTCTCACAGGCTAGTCAAGCAAGACCATTCTCACTAAATCATGGCAGAGGTGGTGGCAAGAGGTATACAGTCAGGAGGGAATTGCCCTGGGAGTCCTTAATCTGGACCCTCATGAAGTCTCATGGCTTCAGCTTAAACATGTGCAAGGAAACTTCTTTCTGGTTACCACGTACCATCCTCCTTTCAGCTAATGAATCAGTGTTCCTCCGTGTTGAACAACACTTGAAGGAAGCAGTGAGGGTGGCAAGGGCATAAAATGTACTCTGGATGGGAGATTTCAATGTCCACCACCAAGAGTGGCTCAGCAGCAGCATTACCGATGGAGTTGATCGGGTCCTAAAGGGTATAACTGCTAGACTGGGTCTGCAGCAGGTGGTGAAGGAACCAACAAGAGAAAATAACATCTTTACCAATCTGCCGGCTGAAGATGCATATGTCCATGACAGTATCGCTGAGAGTGACCACCGCACAGTCCTTGTGAAGGTAAAGTCCAACCTTCACATTGAGAATAACCTCCATTGTGTTGCGTGACACTATATCCATGCTAAATAGGACAGACTTTGAACCGATCTCGCAACTCAAGACTGGGCATCCATGAGGCACTGTGGGCCATCAACAGTAGTGGAATTGTACTCCAGCACAACGTGCATCCTCATGACCCGACATATCCCCCACTCAACCATTACCTCAAGCCAGGGGATCAACCCTGGTTCAACGGAGAGTGCAGGAGGGCCTGCCAGGAACAGTATCAGGCACACTTAAAAATGAGGTGTTAACCTGGTGAAGCTACCAAACAGAACTACTTGCACGCGAAACAGCAAAAATAGCAAGTGACAGATAGAGTTAATCGCTCCCACAATAAACGGATCAGATCTAAGCTCCACAGTCCAATTAAACAACTCATTGGAGGAGAGGGCTCCACAAACATCCCCATCCTCGATGATGGAGGAGCCCAGCACATCAGTGCAAAAAATAAGGCTGAAGTATTCGCAGCAATCTTCAGTTAAAAGTGCCAAGTGGATGATCCATCTCGGCCTCCTCCAGTGGTTCCCAGCATCTCAGATGCCAGTCTTCAGTCAATTCAATTCACTCCATGTGACATCAAGAAATGGTTGGAGGCACTGGATACTACATCCTGGCAATAATACTGAAGACTTGTACTCCAGAACTTGCCACTTCCCTAGCCAAGCTCTTCCAGTACAGTTACAACACTGGCATCTACCCAACAATGTGGAAAATTGCCCAGGAATGTCCTGTTCATAAAAAGCAGGACAAATCCAACCCAGCCAATTACCTCCCAATCAACCTACTCTCGATCATCAGTAAAGTGATGGAAGGGGTCATCAACAGTGCTATCAAGCAGCACCTGCTCAGCAATAACCTGCATAATGGTGCCCAGTTTGAGTTTTGCCAGGGTCACTCAGCTCCTGACCTCATTACAGCCTTGGTTAAACATAGGCAAAAGAGCTGAATTCCAGAGGTGAGGTGAGAGTGACAGCCCTTGACATCAAGGCTGCAAATGACCGAATGTGCCATCAAGGAGCCTTAGTGAAACCTAAATCAACTGGTATAAGGAGGAAAACTCGCCGCTGGTTGGAGTCATACCTGGTACATTGGAAGATGGTGATGGTTGAGAAGGGTCAGTCATCTCAGCTGCAGGACATCTGTGCAGGACTCCCTCAGGGTAGTCCAGCTGTTTCATCAATGACCTTCCTTCCATCAGAAGTGGGGATGTTCGCCAATGATTGCATAATGTTCAGCACCATTCAAACCTCCTCAGGTACTGAAACAGTCCATGTTTAAATGCAACAAAATCCGAACAATATCCAGGCTTGGGCAAGTAACATTCGCACCACAGAAATGCCAGGTAATGACCATCATCAATAAGAGATACTCTAACTACCGCCCGTTGACATTCAATGATTAGCGAATCCCCCGGTCAACATCCTTGGGGTTAGGATTGACCAGAAACTCAACTGGATTTGCCACATAAACAGAATAGCTACAAGAGCAGGTCAGAGATTAGGAATACTGTGATCAGTGCCTCAGTTCCTGAGTCCCCAGAGTCTATCCACCATCTGCAAGGCACATGTCAGGAGTGTAATGGAATACTCCCCACTTGCCTGGATGGGTGCTACTCCAATAACACTCAAGAAGCTTGACACCATCCAGGACAATGCAGCCTGCTTGATTGGCACCACATCCACAAACATTCAATCGCTCCACCACCGATGCTCAGTAGCAGCTGTGTGAACTATCTATGAGATGCATTGCAGCAATTCACCAAAGATCCTTAGACAGCACCTTCCAAACCCACAATTACTTCCATCTAGAAAGACAAGGGCAACAGATAAATGGGAGCATCACTACCTGCAAGTTCCCCTCCAAGCCACTCACCAGCCTGACTTGGAAATATATCACCATTCCTTCGCAGTCACTGGATCAAGATCCTGGAATTCTAACAGCATTGTGGGTCAAGCCACAAAACATGGACTGCAGCGATTCAAGAAGACAACTTACCACCACCTTCTCAAGGACAACTAGGGATGGGCAATAAATGCTGGCCAACCAGCAATGTCCCACAAATGAATAAAAAAAAATATTATTATTGCCTTGAGAATCTCTCTCATTTCAGGAAGATAAGTTTGAGGTTGTCCTATTTAAATTCCCTTTACACAATCACATTTTGAATTGCATTTCTTGGTCTATCTTGTTCCATCTGAAGTGTTGAAGAGAGAAAGTGAAATAAGCCTGAGAGACTTCATGGATGTTCAGAAATTAGTTGTGATGTAGTGTTATAGCTTCAGCATCCTATATCATGTTTACTTTTCAATTAACACAGCTAACGTGTCTGTTATTTTCTATCTCCCTAGAAAGGATCGATACATCTATAACTATTTTAAATCTACAGTGTCATTGTTTCTGTTCATTTATCCATTTACTATTTGTTTGATAGGTTATAACTTAAACTATGCTCTAGTCAAATGTTCATTCTACTGCCTTCCACAATGCATTGTAGATCCTAACTAGTCGCTGTGTGAAAATGTCTTTTCTTCAGTCACCATTGCTTCATTTGCCAATTATCTGAAATCTTTCCATTCTTCTTCTTGATGCTTCTGCCAATGGAACAGTTTCTCCCTATATTTCTCTGTCCAAATCCCTCACGATTTTGAATACCTCTATCAAATTTTCTTTTAATCTTCTGTTCTCCAAAGAAAACTGTCTCAGGGTCTCCAGTGTAATAATACTGCATCTTAAAATATTTAAAGGTATACTGCAAGATTGACAGATGAAACAGTAAAATAACAATTTACTGACCATTCGGCAGTTTCATTGTCCAATATTATTAGTCACCCATCAGAGGCCCAGTCGTTAGATACTGAAGGAAAAAAATCAAAATGCTTGGAATTGCTTCAGCTGCTTTTGGAAGATTTAACAGGAAATGGAAAACTGAAAATATTTTTGTGAAAGCAAGGGTAAGAGTTTATGAAGTGAGGGATATCCTCACATACAGATCTGAGGAACATGAAAAAAGTTGGCAACAGAGATGACAGCAGAGATCGGCACCAAGTTCAACTCAATGAAATACTGCTGGATGGAGTTCTCATTGAATTTGGTGAGTGAAGGAACTCAGTTCAGGAAGGGAAGAAGTGCTGTTCTGGTCTTTTACAGAACAAGGAATGGTCTGAGAAAGGGAATGGGGTACAGCAAGTCCTGAGAGATGCAGTCCAGAGACATTAACTCAGGAAACAAGTAGACCATAAGACATAGGAGCAGAATTAGGCCACTTGGCCCATTCAATCATTGCTGATATTTTTTCATCCCCATTCTCCTGCCTTTTCCCCATAACCGCTGATTCCCTTACTAATTAAGAAACTATCTATCTCTGTCTTAAAGACAGTCAATGACCTGGCCTCCACAGCTCTGCGGCAAAGACTTCCACAGATTCACCACTCTCTGGCTGAAGAAATTCCTCCTCATCCCTGTTTGAAAGGATCGCCCCTTTAGCCTGAGGATGTGCCCTCTGGTTCTAGTTTTTCCTATAGTGGAAACATCCTCTCCACATCCATTCTATCCAGGCCTCACAGTATCCTGTAAGTTTCAAAAAGACCCCCCCCCTCATCCTTCTAAACTCCAACGAACACTGACCCAGAGTCCTTAACCATTCTTCAAATGACAAGATCTTCTTTCCGGGGATCTTTCTTAACTCCTCTGGATCCTTTCCAAAGCCAACACATCCTTTCTTCGACATGGGACCCAAAACTGCTCACAATACTTCAAATGGGGTCTGACCAGAGTCTTATACAATAGGTGAATGATTGGTGATTCTTAAGGTTTCTTTTATTTCTCTAAACTAAGGTAGTAGTTTAAACTCATGCCAAGAAGATACAAGTGCTGTATTGATTTATATATTAGCTAGTTGAACTACGTGACACAACAACAAACATTTTTGAGTGGTTTCTAAACTTGAAATTGGAAATTGTTAAATGAAATACAGTACAGACAGCCGGGCAGGTCATATGTTTCAACTGTAGCATGTGGGAGGTTAGTAGGTGCAAATGTGATCCACAACAACCACATCTGATGTAAGTGTCTAACTTGAAGAACTTTGGCTCCGAGTTAATGAGTTGAACTCTAAGGGTGGAATTTTATGAGATTTTTTCTAAGTGTCTGGTGGGCGTGAAACTGGGAAAGTTCCAGATCTGTTTTTTGGGCATCTTCTCAGCCCCAATCTTATGCGTTCTTTTTCCAAAATTTTGGGATGAGTTCATTTCTCACTACAGAAGGCAGTGGGTGGGGCTTAATGTGCCCAAAAACCTGCAGTTCTGATCGGAGCCTCAAGCTATGCATGAGCCCCAAAAAAACCTAAAATAAAGCAGCTCCCAGCCAGATACAGCCTCCCCTGCCCCCCATCGGCATTGGACCCCCTCGCCCCAAGAGTACTGATCCCCTTAACCTGCTGCCACCAACCCCCACTCCCCACCCCCCCTGCCCACAGCTCCCACATTTTCCAAATCTGACCTGGCCAGGTTGCTGGAGCCACTGGAGGCAAGACAGGACACCCTCTGCCTGCCAGCAGGACACCGTCTTTGGGGAAATGATGGAAAAACAGCCTGGGAGGCAACGGTCACATCTGTGACTGCCATGGCACTGGCCAGGAGAACCGGCAAGCAGTGCTGGAAGAAAATAAATGACCTCATCTGGGCAGCAAGGGTGAGTGTTTAACCCCATCTAGCACATTCCCCAAATCACCCCCAGATCCCCCCAACCCCCAGCACCCTGCATGCTTCCAGCCCCTGACCCCCAAGCACCTTTTGCCTTCCCCACCATTAAGATTATCACAGCCCTTGCTCTCTGCCAGCCAACCCCTGATACTCTGCAGGAATCACACCATCAGAGGGATGAGGACTCAGAGGTCAGGCATACCACCCACTGCCTTTGCCCTCTCCTGGCAGTTATGGGCATTCTTCTCCTGTGGAGACAGAAGGAGCCATGAAAAATCTGATG
Source organism: Carcharhinus amblyrhynchos (assembly GCF_965287045.1). Classification (NCBI taxonomy): domain Eukaryota; kingdom Metazoa; phylum Chordata; class Chondrichthyes; order Carcharhiniformes; family Carcharhinidae; genus Carcharhinus; species Carcharhinus amblyrhynchos. The sequence goes on along the minus strand of NC_137325.1, from coordinate 74,364,874 downwards.
GTGTGACTCCTGACTCTGATAGCATCATTCCCATTAGACGCTTCACATTCAATTTTAAGACATTTTCGCGCCCAAAAATGAGTACAACAAGTTCGTAAAATCCCACCCAGAGGAATTTTCTGGTCATTCTAACCAGATGGATGTTCCAGCCTTGTTGAAGACAACACAGCCCCTGCCATCATAGGGTAGGTTCCCTGCCACTGCAACCAGTAAGCAATGCAAATGGATATTGACTTTAGAGGAACAGGATGCCCCTTCCAATTGATTGGCAATGGTATGCCGCCATTGCTGCAGGAAAACACACTGCAAGGGGGCCAAAAAATCCCAGCCCAGGTATTGGACACTACAATGAATCAGGAAGGAAGAAGTTACCTGGATATTTTGTTCCAAGAGGCTGTCAGGCCCCTTAGTTAGGCTAGATATTTCAGATTTGTTTGTGTTCTGGGACACGTGTATAACTACTTTTGAGGCAGATTTGAAGATCCAGAAGATAGCACTGGGGGAGCCAGTAATAATGAAAAGCAAAAGTAACAGTTAAAGCTTTGAATAAGTATGTTGTCCCTTCAAGGCAGAAGATGCAAAAAGCATTTCAATAATAAGAGAAAAATGAAGGAGGAAAAGGAACAGAGGAACTTAAGATAATCTCTCAGACTAGAGAAAGAGAACAAAGAAAATTAACGGAACCAAAGGCCAAAAAGTCCCCTGCACCTGTTGGCTTGCATCCACAGGTCCTAAAGTAACAGCAGAGATGGTGGATGGATTACCCAGTGGACTGGGAAACTACAACTATAACATCTCTACTCTAGGGAGGAGGGAGACAGAAAACAGGAAAACTGGCCAGTTAGCCCTACATCTGTCATTGGGAAAATCTTGGAATCTATTATTAATAAAGTAGCAGCTGGACATTTTGAAAATCAGAATATAATCAAGCAGAGTCAACAGGGTTTTAAGAAAGGAAAATCATGTTTGAGAAATGTGTTAGGGTTGTTTGAGGATGTGACAAACAGCATGAATATAGAGGAAGCAGCGAGTGTAGAATGAATCATAGAATCCCTACAGTGCAGAAGGACGCCATTCGGTCTATCGAGTTTGCACCAATCCTCCAACAAAGCATGTTACCAATGTCCTATCCCCGTAACCCCACGTATTTACCCCACTCATTACCCTAACCATCAAATCTTAGAACACTAAGGGCAATTTTGCACGGTCAATCAACCTAACATGCACATCTTTGGACAAAGATGATTCAGCCAATTCATAGAATCATAGAATCCCTACATTGCAGAAGAAAGTTTTTCTACCCATCGAACCTGCACTGACAATAATCCCACCCAGGCCCTACCATCGTAATCCCATTTATTTACCCTGCTAATCCCCTGACACTAAAGGGCAATATTACATGCCCAGTCAACCTAACCTGCATATTGGTGGACTGTGGGAGGAAACCGGAGCACCCAGAGGAAACACACAAAGACACGGGGAGAATGTGCAAACTCCATACAGACAATCACCCATGGCTGGAATTGAACCCAGGTCCCTGGTACTGTGAGGCAGCAATGCTAACCACTGTGCCACCGTACTGCCCCAATTCAATTTACTTCAAGTGATATCAAGAAATGGCTGAAGGCTTACTGGATACTGCAAAGGCTATGGGCTCTGATAACATTTGTCACTACTGAGCTCAGGAATGGGAATTGATTTGTAATAGTAATAGTAGCTATTAGAATTAAATTCTGTGTCAGAATGTTACCAATAACCTGCTTTAACAGACTAAAACAAACCACAGCAGAAAACCTCTCTTCTAAACCATTATTCTGATTGTGTGTTGTGGTATTTCTCCTGGAGATTGTAACTCATGTTCATATATGGTTCTCTGAGAGTTGTATCAATCTGGTATTATTTTGGCTAAAAAGGAGTATCAGCAGGCTATCCTGCCACGCGGGCAATCATAAGCTCATACCTTTTCTTTGATCAACATTAACACAGGGATGGAATCCTGGCTGTTTTTCAGCACACTGATCCAAAAATCCAAAGTTTCCAATACAAAATTGCCTCATTTAGGATGCAATCAAAATCTTGTGTCGAATTTCTGACATTACAATATTAAACAAGAGTTGCATTTTAACTAAATGTAGGTTCCTAAAAATAATGGTGAAAAAGTACTCAAGCAATATAATGAAGCGGTAAGTGAAGCTGATCAATAAAACTATGATTTATGTGACAGATGACTCCAGTTGATAGGTCAATTTGCTAAAGGTTCTGTAACCAAACAAATCTATTCAGAAGTCGAGTGTTTTTTCGTGAAATTAAATGAAGCCCTCAAGCCTTAGCTGACCTGGAGACCTCTCCAGCTTTATACATAAATTGACCCTGCTCAAAACAAAATGGTTCCAAAAATAAATGCATCCTTGCAATTTTACGTGGCTTCTGCCAAGTTTCGCTGACACTCGCTGGGATGTAATTTGTATGGTTGCTGTTGCCTGCTGTCACCTCAGCAAGATATTAGGTCATGTACAGTTCAAATAAAAGCCTTCAATATTTACAGCAAAGTTAGTAAATCCTTTCTCTGCACACTAACTGCTCAACATATTTCTATCTGTACGTACAACATTGTATGCTAACGTCTCACTATTCCACTTTATGTAGACTAAAGGGAATCCATAATCTGAATTCATAATCTGAGTGTGGAGTCTTCTTTTGTGGGAACACATATGAAGAAATCATGGGTACATGTTTCACAATGTTCCACAACGTTGCAATAAATTAAAACGATGGGATATTGTGGATAGTACCAGTATGATTTTTCAATATGCACTTTTCAACAGCCATAGCTTAGCAATGGGATTGTAAAATCAGAAATCTAGTCCTTCTACGTATGAACACTATGTTGTGACCATTTCTGGTCCCTATCCCATGCAACGATGTTCTCGCTAAACTAACTTCTTAGTGTAACTATATATTAATTCTTTATTATAACAGTCTCTGCACTCTTTAGGCAGTAACTACTTACTTTAATTACCAGTGTATGTTAACTACCTCCTATGATATGCTATGTGCATTTACTACTTGGTATAATTCATCTGAATGCACAGTGTGCATTTCTTTTCCATGATAAGTTACTAAATGAATGTAAGCAATATCACATCAAAACATTTCTAAGTGTCCTACACCCACTCAGTGCAAACTGTTGTTATACAACTGTTGTTGACATGGTCTTTTAGTAAACCCCTAATTTTATTATCTGAGCTCCATCCCTAGAACAAACTATATCATTCTAAATACAGTAGAATTCCCATTGGCACTCCAATCGTAAGACTATCAGAGGTGCCATCCTTCTGGTGAGATATTGGTGATGGTAATGATGGAATGTTTGCTGTCATGTGCAAAGTAACATGGAAATCCAGAAGTTGTTGTCAGTGATTTTATATTCCTCCAGAGGATGCACTGTTTAGGCATCTGTAGGCTGCAATCAATGGAAATCAATTGAATTGATTAGAACATCCATTTTTCTGCTGTTAATCACCTTGTTGAATGAAGTGCAACAGGGTTTTTAATGGCATGCTTGCTTCATAATTACAGCTAAACAGATTTACTCACCCTGAAAAGATAATTCTATATTTGTGAAATGCCAAATGTCTCCACAATTACATTTTTTTCTTGTTTAATAAGTTTATCTCTATTGCAGTTTCTATCTTAATCTAACCATAATCATTCATTTCCCTGAAAATTTAAATAAAAAATTAAGAGTATTTGGTGCTATTAATATCCTGGTTTGCTCTGTGGCAATATTTCAATTTGATTGGTTGCCTACCCTTGCTGTTGCATGCCAAGACTTCCTCTTGACTAGGTACTGGAGGTAAATTGCCATCAGGAAAGAGGGAAAAAAAATCACACCATTGAGATAGCTAGAATTCTTTTGGGCAGTTTTCTTGGCAGTTAGCAGTGAGTGATACTGCTTCATCACTAACAGCAGAGTCCAGGCTACTAAATTGGCATCCCTCAATTAACATCACAAAGAAATGTAGATTAACTGCCTATTCATTTCATTCATGTCTGTATTTTGTGGCAGAATGCTAAATTATTGTCATGTTTCATAGAATTGTAGAATCCCTATAGTGCAGAAGGAGGGTGTCAGCACCGACCACAATCCCACCTCGGCCCTATCCCCATAACCCCATATATTTACCCTAGTTAGTTCGCCTAACACTAAGGGGCAATTTTAGCATGGCCAAGTCACCCAACCAGCACATCTTTGGGTTACACGTTTGGCAACATAACAATAGTCACTCTTCTTCAAAGTAAATAATTTGATGTCAAACTCTTTGAAATGTGTTGAGAGATATAATAAAATGCTTCAGAAATTCAAATTCTTTTTCTTTTATGCATTGCCTTCTCCACATAATAATCTGATGATACAATGTCCGTGCAACACTATTAAAAAGCCCACCTAACAAAGATTTGATAACTTTGTAGGAAATCTTAAAAGGCCACAATGGCTAGGGTTTCTCTTCCACAGGCAATGTTCTGGTGAGCCTTTCTCCACTGCTCTAGCGCCATGTTAACTATACCTAGAATCAGCACTGGGCATCAGTTAGTTAGATCCCAAAAGAGGCCAACAATATGAAAAAAAATCCCCAAACAACATCAACAAAAAAACTGATGGACAAGATTTCACCTTTTGCAAATTTTAATGCAACAGTCAAACCCAAAATCCAGATAAAATTCAGCATCATTAACAGACAAATAGTATTTCAATATAAATATTGAAGTTCACTCTAAACAATCAATGCAACAAACATATTGCTCACAGTTGTCTCAGCATCACTCCCTCATATATGTGGCACCATGTGCAGTTTCAAAGTCTTCTAAATTCTGTTTCCACTATATGGGATCTCTCACTTCTGCTACTTACTAATCTAGCCCTCCATTACTTTCACAAGCAGTGTTTTTTCATCTGAGGTGCCCTGATATAATTAAGATCAAAGGTCTACTTTTTACAAACACTTTCTTCCTTGAGTCATGACAGTCCTGATTGCGCATCTTTCCAAAGTTCCTTTTCAACTGACCAACCAACCAGACCCCAGTTTACAATTTGGTCACCTCTGGCACAAGGCTCAGCATTTTAGCACCTGAGCTATTCACAATGCTTTTAGATTTCAGTCTGTTTTAACTTACTCAGTTTTACCAATAGCTCCATGAATTCTTTTACTACCAAACAGAAAACTAACCTTTTCATAGAGACCTCTTTTTATTTCTCCTAAACATACTTGGAGTTCTGTGTCTATGTTCTACTGTAGCACACTAGGCTGAAACATGATTCACCTCCACCCAATTGGCTACTGTTTACATTTTCTTTTGTTACCTAGCTTTCATCCCACTTCTCAGACATGATCTTGAAGCCAAGAAATCCAATTACTTTTATAATATAAATAATACAATAGTGTTATTTCAACTTCGCTTTAAGGTTGAGGGAATATTTCAAAAATATAAGTACATTACACATGACAGACCATCCACAGGAATCTTGAGGTCAAAAGACATGTCCAATTGCAAATTCTTGGCAGTGCTACAATTAGAGTATTGTTGCATGTTTAAAAAGCATAAACAGACAGGAACACTCTGAAGACCTGCACAGTACTGTCTTGTGCCTGCAGAAGACTTCAGAGCAAGCTATGCAGGGTGCAAAATTCAGCAAGATGATTGGCCTGTCACAAGGCTAATGGATGAACTTCAGGTCCATTACAGCTGTTTTCAGGGGCAGTTCCCACCATCAATATGGAAATCCAAAGAACAACAATAACATTTGTGTATGAGAAAAATTTTGCCCCAGAATTCAGGCACAGCTTTTCTCTTCCTGTGGCTATCCTGAAAGAGACTGAGGAGTCTATCTAGTTCAACATTAAATATACTCAGCAAAGGAGTGTCCATAACTTACCTGGAGTTTGCATGCTACACTAATGTCCTTTAGGGAAGGAAATCTGCTGTCCTTCCCTGGTCTGGCTTATATATGACATCAGTGTAATATACTCTTAACTGTCCTCTGAAATAGTAGCTAGATACTCAGTCCAAGGACAATTAGAGATGGGCAACAAATGCCAGCAATGCCTGCATCCCATGAAAGAATTTTTTTTTAAAAAATCACTTGATTTCCCTCATGGAATTTCTCATTCATTAAAAGAATACATAGAAATGAATAATAACAATAAAAAGAAAGAAAATTACCTGATCATAGATCTAAAGCTAATTAAAATGTATTGAAAATTATTCCAATACATTAAGATAATCAGTCAGTGAAACCCACCCTAAGTGCACATCCTCATCCATACATTAAGTGTTCACATTCCCCATGTCTTATAGGACAGAGATGAGGAGGATTTTTTTCTCTTAGAGGGTTATGCGACTTTGGAACTCTGCCGCGGGTGGTGGTGAAAGTGAAATCACAATAATTTTAAGGCAGAGATAGATAGAATTTTGTTGGATAAAGGAATCAAAGATTATTGGGGGCAGATGGGGAATGTGGAAACAGATCAACTATGATCTTATTAAATGGTGGAACAGGCTCACAGGGTCAAATAGTCTACTTCTGCTCCTATTTCATGTGTTTGTATGTTTGTAACCTTTGCAAAAGGGCAGACAAAAGAACTCCTTTTCCATGATGTACTAGTTGAGAAATCTACTAGGGGATTTACTACCATGGTCCACTGCAAGCCTTTTTTCACTGGTTAACATACACATTGGGATTGTTGCAGTTCCACACACTATAAAATTGGTTTATTAACAACCTTGTAATAGGATCTAAGCCATTTGCTCACCAAGAAAGTTTAATATTGAAATGGAGTACATCAAAAGCATCCTGCAGGGTAATGGCTTGGCTAAGCAGATCATTTCATGTGATATGTGACGCAAATGCATGAATAGTCCCAGGAACATCATTTCTGGCCCTTAAAAAGTGCCCAGTCTACATTAGACTATCCTAGAACGGCAAATATGTTAAAAATTTTAGCAACAAGTGAAGCTAGCTGTTTCATTCTGCTACCATGCAGTAGAAACATAAGAGGTATTTGCCACCAACCTGATGCTACCATCAAACCAAACAGACCTTCCCCTATCACACAAATGAGTAATATGGTGCCTGAATTTCAATGCCGGTATAATGCTAGGTACATAGGTCGTATATTTCAACGACTGACTGATTGCATTTCCCAGCTACTGTTCACAATGGGCAAGGTACAAGCCATATGCAACCAGTCTATGTGTGTAAAACTAAAAACATTAGATGTGATTCTACAATTGGATGTTTGATAAATAATCCTGAGTTTGCTAAGAATTATGACAACTAATTTAAGGTATGTGTCACGCGGCACTATTCCATGCACTGGAAGCAACATATATTAATACACAGGGCATATATTAACACACAGGGCCCGTTCTTTGCAGACAGAAAGAACATATACACACATCACATCTATTTCAGCTAAACAAGTAAGTGACAAGCTTTCCTTTCTCCTCGGGGCAATATCTTAATCAATCACGTCAATGTGCCTGGTTTAAATTTCAAACAATGCTTAGCAGTTAACTATCTGTCACCTATTGTATTCTCCTGTTGTATTCTCTATGGCAACGCTCCTACCAGTCAGAGTTTACTTGCTGACCAATCAGCACTTTCTTCTCATACATTATAAATTGTTATTTTCCCCATATATCAGCATCCTTGCAAAGTGTCCTGATGAATGCAAGACAAAATGTTTTGGCATTTATTATTCAGAAATACTCAAGTTCTACACTACCAAATGACTATTAGTATCTGTACCCTTAAAGAGTATACTCTCCTAAGGTAATAGTGCAAGGGTAGACTACCAAAAAGTATAGCACTCTCAACTACAGCCTCTTAAGAGACTTTCATTATTGTGGAATTTGCTCCAAAACAGATTTTAATTTTATGAGATAGTATAATCATTATGTCCCTTGGCCACCACATCTGTACATTGTTTCATTTAATTTAACTTATCATCTACTTTGATACCTAGATACTTGCAGTTAATTATTATTTCAATCTCCATATCGCTAATTCCCACAAGCATGATCATAAACCAGCATTTTCCAAAAGTCCACAACTAGTTCTTTCATTGATATTTTTGTTCAGTTTAAAGAACTGTTACCACACCATTTCTGAGTTCATTTAATCTCCTTTGTTACTCCTTATGAGAACCATATGTATATGACCCACATCAGCATACTTCAGGATTGTTACTTACTCTGATCAACAAATATTCACATAGAGGATGAAAGGCAACAGCCCTCAGGAGATCCAGTATTTAACATGAGCTCTGAGTAGATCCCAAAAGCTAAGACTTGAGTCTTATTGTGATCCAAAGTAGAAGAATAAGATTGATAACAAGGTTTTTTAAACATGCTGGAATAGCTGGATGGGATTAAAATCTGAAGGAAAAAGGCCATAGGAGCATTGTTGCCTAGTCTGTTCATGCGCTTTTGGATCAAAGGACCCAAGGTCAGAACAGCATCATCTGACTTACAGGTTTGACAGGCAGACTATAATTGATCAATATGTGGAACAACAGGGTCCAAAAGAAGTTTTGACACAATGCGTTCAAAATATTTCATGATTATCAATGTACGAGTGATTGATGAACAAACATTCAGCTCAGCAGGCAGCGACTTTTTAGCAACTGGACCAATGTTGGCTGATTTCCAATGGCAAGGAAAAGTATGTATGTCAAACAATTTCTGAAGATCAAATAGAACTGCTGATTGATGATAATTTTCCATAAGAATTTTTCTGCTGTTTCTGGGTTGCATTCTTTCTGTGGCTTGATTGCTTTTCCACTTGCCATTTGTAGAAAGTAATACATGATCCTTCTAATTCACAAAGTGAAGCCTGTTGCAGAATCACAAGTTCCTCAAATTCATCGTGTTTGAAGTGGCTAAGAAATCCATTAATTCATTCGCAATATCACAAGGATCATCTGGACAAAATAAGGTCATTCTCTTTTTTGTGAAGCCTGGCATTTTATGTTACACTTTCATGCATCTCTGGGGTTGTTTGTCCAAAAACAGTTATGCAGCCTGACCCTAAATGCATTTTTGACACTGTGAATGTCCTTTCTCAACTTGAATTTTTAGTTCACCAAGTCTGTCTTGGTCCCCTACTTTAAATTCAGTTTCTTTTCCCTTATTTATTGCTTTCAAGTCACTTATAATCCTAGATTTCTGATTTGGAGACATTTTAATTGTTTTAGTTTGGACATTAAGCAGTTCAGAGAAGATATAATCCTTTATGTTATCTCTGCTCTTATGTATGTCTTCACCCTTCATTAAAACATTCAAAATAATGTTATCAAAGCAAATTTGCAGATCTTGAACGGCCATATTATCCCAATCTTTAACCAATTTCCTGCCAGGTTTTGTTGTTTTCAGTTTTCGTTGATACTGAGAAAGGGTAAGCACATTAGAATCTAAATTACCAATCCCTGGTCAAAGTAAAGATTGTGATAACTTTATTTATTTGCCAAGGTGCTTTGCATGGACCTTATTCATAGATGCACTATTACTGTTAAACTTCTTGTCACTTCCTGTCCTACTCTGCCTCACTCAAATTGCTACATTGCTCTGCTCCCTTGACGTTTCTCTTTACATTTCTAAATCTCCCTTCACCCAACTCCTCCTCCCTGCCCCTTGCCTTTTAGTTTCAAACTCTATCTACAGCTAAGGTGTTAATCCCAGTCGTTTCAAACACAGCCCTCGCCAACTGAACCACTCTTTCTTTTCCCAATAGTAGTGCCATGAATTGAAATTTCATCTTCCCATACCACTTAGGCCACATGTTTAATTATCTAACCTACCTGACCCTCTCTCAATGTGTCCTTGCTTCAGGCAGTAATCCAGAGATTTTTACCCTTGAGGTTCAGTTTATTATTTGGAAACCAGTTTCTTTTCCCCTCCCCCTCCAATTACTTTTTCAGTTTCACATAAGACAGGCAACACAATTTTCAGAACTCGGCCATACCGAACATTATCTATTTGGCTGACTTACTGTCCCCTAAAACTACCATGTTCCCTTTTACTATCCCCACTTGAATGGGATGCGGCATCATGGTACTCTGAAGACTCACCCAGCAGTTTTAGTTTTCATCCACACTGGGAGTACCTGGTAGCTATTGGGCTCCTCTATGACTACATCCTAGTTGAATTACAGTCATAACCTTCTGCCCCCTACCAGTGTCAGACCATAAATTACTATTGTGACTAAAGGATATGACTGCCTCCCAGAATAAAATACCCAGATAACTCTCCACCTTTTTTTATGTCTGGCAATTTCTGCAGCCTGGACTCTGGTTCAACAAGTCTGAGCTGAAATTTCTCAAGCTACAGACACTCACTGCGGGTATGGATGACTGGGATTACTATCCAATGCTATCCAAAAATTCTCACATGCTGCAGCTACAGCACACCACTTCCCTGATATTTCTGTCTATACTGTCTGCTTATTTAATTAGTTGAAATTATTGTTCAACTGATAGTCAACATCTTTTTCCAAATATAGGGGAGTCTAAAGCTAGAGGGCATAGCTTTAAGGTGAGAGAGAGAGAGATACAAAATGGCCCAGAGGGGCAACTTTTTCCACTTGGAAGGTAGCAAGTGACTGGAATGAGCTGCCAGAGGCACTAGTAGAGGCGGTACAATTTTGTCTTTTAAAAAGTATTTAGACAGTTACATGGGTAAGATGGGTACAGAGGAATATAGGCCAAATGCAGGCAATTGGGACTAGCTTAGTCGTTAAAAACTGGGCAGAATGGACAAGTTGGGCTGAAGGCCCTGTTTCCAAGATGTAAACCTCGATGACTTTATAGATTAGTTAGTTTATTGACTTTATTAATTTAATGAAACAATGGTAAATTACAGAAATTAGTTCTGAGTTTGACACTCCGCTCTAACATAAAAAAAGCAAGAATAAAACTGCAATAGTTACCAACCAATCATGGAACTGCTGTGGCATCATTCCTTGATCTTTTCACTGATTTTGAAGTTCTGGCTCACCCCACAAGCTTGGCTTTCTTGTAGGTTTGCTTCTGGGTCTGATTTTATCTCCCAGCCCGCCACACATTTTGGTTTCAGACACGATTGCAGAGGAAGATCCTGTCCAAAGTCTTTTGGAATATTTAATTACACTCTTTTTTAATAATGTATTGTAAATGGTCTAATTTTAACATTTACTGTACCATTATCTTCACTGATCTCTATATCTCCTCAGAGGAAACATTCACTGAGTTTGAATCTTATCTCATGTCATAAAGATGACTTCTTGAAAATAGAGCTCCATAACCAATATTAATTTTATCCATAGACCCATCCATTTATCTAACTATTTAATAATGCACTGTGAAACATGACTGATGTTATAGGAAAACAAAGTTATTGATATATTTTGCCAGAGCAAGTATAGAAAACAGCTATTCCATCATCTCACAACAGTTAGAATCCAGCTTACTTTGTTCAAACAGATTAACATAAAATTCATTGTAAGATGACCACATGAACAATAACAGGGGCCATCTCTGGATAGTAATTCAATATCTATACTCAGCACTATCTCCCTTTGGACTCTTCGCATTCAGATTGGCCAGCTGGTAAAGTTCAAACTGTGAGTTAATCTCCAGAATCTCTGAATCTGTCAGGCAGACCTGTTCTTTCTTTGAAAGTAAATGAGATATTCTTCCTTACTAAAGGTACACCTTTGCTTTCACAGGAGGGCTTTATTACTGATAAGAAGACAACCACTTAAGGGGAATCTTTTCTTAAGTGTGAGAGTAAAGGAATAAATTCAAGTGACAGCCTCAGGCTGATTAGGACAGTGAGTAGCCTAATTATATACTTCTGTATTGTAGGACATGAGTGGAATATCAAAGAATTCCATTGTGTACAACAACATGTTAATACTTGACAATAGCTGGCATGTGCACTCACCACAAATTGAACAATACACCAGTAAACTGAGAACAAAAGATGATTGCAGCTGATGTACAATAAGTATATATATATATTAGCACCAGAAGTTGACAAATAACAATATTTCTTTTGTTTTCAAAGTTTTTATCTTATTCCTCCCCTTTTCTGAAGTATTCTCATGCCAAACATCTTTCTCTAACAAAAAGACAAACTGGAGACTTGCTCCCAAGTCTCTGCCAATCCACCACTCAATTACAGACTGATCAAAGTTTATAAGAATTCATCAATGGACTACGATTCCGTTTTTTCTTCTCCTCACTGTTCTGTCACTTCAGTTTCAGAATAGCTGAAATTTGGAAGTTACTGCATGTGTGAAAAGATGATTTATTTGCCATCTGCTGCTTGATTCTACCATAGAGTCATAGAGGTTTACAGCAGGTAAACAGCCTCAAGATAAAGGGGGGGGGGCGGTTTAGAACAGAGTTGAGGAAGAACTTCTTCACTCAAAGGGTGGTGAATCTCTGGAATTCTCTGCCCGTTGAAGTGGTGGAGGCTGCCTCGCTAAATATTTTTAAGACGCGGGTTGATGGGTTTTTGATAAGAGAGGGGATTAAGGGTTATGGGGAGAGGGCGGGAATGTGGAACTGAGCCATGACAGATCAGCCATGATCTTATTGAATGGCGGGGCAGGCTCGAAGGGCTGGATGGCCTACTCCTGCTCCTATTTCTTATGTTCTTATGTTCTTATGTAAACAGACCCTTTTGCCCAACTTGTCCATGCTGCCCTATTTTTTTAAAACCTCTAAGCTAATCCCAATTGCTCGCATTTGGCCCATACCTCCCTATATCCATCTTACCCATGTAACTATCTAAATGCTTTTTAAAAGAAAAAATTGTATCCAGCTCTACTACTACCTCTGGCAGCTTGTTCCAGATACTCACCACCGTTGTGTGAAAAAACTGCCTCTCTGGACACTTTTGTATCTCTCCCCTCTCACCTTAAACCTATGCCCTCTAGTGTTAGACTCGCCTATCTTTGGGAAAAGATATTGACTATCTAGCTGATCTGTGCCCCTCATTATTTTATAGACGTCTAGAAGATTGCCCCTCAGCCTCCGATGTTCCAGAGAAAAAAGTCCCAGTCTATCCAGGCTCTCCTTATAACTCAATCCACCAAGTCCCAGTCGCATCCTAGTAAATTTTTTCTGCACCCTTTCTAGTTTAATATCCTATCTATAATAGAGTGACCAGAATTGCACACAATATTCCAAGTGTGGCCTTACCAATGTCTTGTACAACTTCAACAAGACGTCCCAACTCCTGCATTCAATGTTCTGACCGATAAAACCAAGCATGCCGAATGCCTTCTTCACCACTCTGTCCACCTGTGACTCCACTTTCAAGGAGCTATGAACATGTACCCCTAGATCGCTTTGTACTATAACTTTCCCCAACAACCTACCGTGAACTGAATAAGTTCTGCCCTGGTTCAATCTACCAAAATGCATCATTTGTCTAAATTAAACTCCATCTACCATTCGTTAGCCCACTGGCTCAACTGATCAAGATCCCGTTGCAATTGGAGATAACTTTCTTCACTGTCCACTATGCCACCAATTGTAGTATCATCTGCAAACTTACTAACCATGCCCCCTATATTTTCATCTAAATCGTTAATATAAATGACAAATAATAGTGGACCCAGCACTGATCCCTGAGGCACACCACTAGTTACAGGCCTCCAGTTTGAAAAACAACCCTCTACAACCACCCTCTGGCTTCTGTCAAGAAGCCAATTTCGTATCCATTTAGATTGCACCCTGGATCCCGTGAGATTTAACCTTATGCTACAACCTACCATGTGGTACTTTGTCAAAGACCTTGCTAAAGTCCATGTAGACAACATCAACTGTACTGCCCTCATCTACCTTCTTGGTTACCCCTTCAAAAAACTCAATAAAATTTGTGAGACATGACTTTCCACTCACAAAGCCATGCTGACTGTCCCTCATCAGTCCTTGTGTCTCTAAATGCCTGTAGATCCTGTCTCTGAAAATACCTTCCAACAAATTACCCACCACAGATGTGAGGCTCACTGACTTGCAGCTGTTCCCTGCAGCCCTTTTTAAACAAAGGCACAATATTTGCCACTCTCCAATCTTCAGGCACCTCACCCATGACTATCGATGATTCAAATATCTTGGCTAGGGGATGCACAATTTCCTTCCTAGCCTCCCACAATGTCCTAGATACACTTCATCAGGTTCAGGGATTTATCTACCTTGATGCGCTTTAAGACTTCCAGCACCTCCTTCTGTGTAACATGTACACTCCTCAAGACATCACTATTTATTTCCACAAGTTCCCTAACATCCATGCCACGGTAAGGAATAAAATCCAGAGAAAGTCCCATAAGGCACACTACTTATTTCCGTAAAAGTTATATTTTAATGTTAATTATTTCTCTCCATAGCTTTCAGTATCCTTATAGCATATGCCATCAAAATTGATAGTTTCGTTTTAACAGTTGCACCTGATATAGGTTTATAAAATGTTGAGAGGAATAGATAGGGTGGATTCTCAGAGGCTATTTCCCCGGGTTGAAATGGTTGCTACGAGAGGACACAGATTTAAGGTGCGGGGAGGCAAGTACAGAAGTGATGTTAGGGGTAAGTTTTCCACTCAGAGGGTGGTGAGTGAATGGAATCGACTGCCGTCAGTGGTGGTGGAGGCGAACTCGCTGGGGTCTTTTAAAAGACTTCTGGATGAGTATATGGGATTTAATGGGATTGGGGGTTATAGATAGGTCTATGGATTGGTAGGTATTGATGTGATCGGCGCAACTCGTGGGCCGAAGGGCCTGTTTGTGCTGTAGTGTTCTATGTTCTATGTTCTAGAACATGCATTAATTGACTGATTGGTCCCCTGTGTTGCAATTTTATGCTTTACTTTAGAATGCTATGAACAATTTTCTTAACTTGTCATCATTTTGGATAACATTTGTAGGAAACCCATTCCCAGGATTTACTATACTTGGTATATTTATAGTCTCATTTGATATTTTGACCACATAGCATTATCCAGCATCAGTGAAGAATTAATTAAATTGTTCCTAGCCACAGATAGTGAAACAAGTGACCAAGAATTTCAATCTCAACCTCAAGGCAGAAAACTATTGAAGAAGGACGATAGCAACAGAAGGAATATTGAGGCTGAGCCACTGGGCGGCATGATGCCACAGTTGTTAGCACTGTTGTCTCACTGCGCTATTGTGAGGCAGCAGTGCTAACCACTCTTGCCTCACATTGGCTGGAGTTTGCATAGATTTCTTGTGGGTGTTCAGGTTTCCTCCCACATTCCAAAGATATGCAGGTTAGGTGGATTGGCCAAGCTAAATTGCCTCTTAGTGTCAGAAGGACTAGCTGGAGTAAATGGAGGTTATGTGGATAGTGCCTGGATGGGATTGTGGTCGGTGCAGACTCGATGGGCTGAATAGCCTCCTTCTGCACTGTTTAATTCTATGATTCCTATATACATTGGTATTGGACTGTAGTCATATATAGGCAGATTACCTCAGGCACACAGGTTTTCTTCCTGAGAAAATTAATAAACCTGACAAAAACCTGACAGTTTATGGTCACTTTCACAGAGACCAGTGTTTGAATTTTACATTCCACTGCTGGCAGGCTTTAGGCGCGGGGGTAGGCCAGAAAAATTCCCCAGGTGGCCCTCCTTCCACCCTCCCACCCACCTACCTTTTTCACAATTTTACAGTGGTACAGTTGAAGGATAGGCCAGCCTGCCTGCCCTTGAGACCCTTAAGTAGGCAAATAATGCCTTCAGTAGTATTGTCACTGGACTAATATTCCAGGGATCCAGGGCAATGCTCTGGGGACCAAGGCTTAAATCCCACCATGTGAGATGGTGGAATTTGAATTGAATAGAAATATATGAAATTATAAGTCTAACGAAGGCCATGAAAACATTGTCAATTGTTGTAAAAACCCATCCGAGTCACTGATGTCCTTTAGGGAAAGAAATCTGAGGTCCTTGGTCTGGCCTACATGTAACTCCAGATCCATAGCAATGTGGTTGATTCTTAAGTGACCCCTCAAGGGTAAAATTAGAGATGGCCATTAAATGCTAGCCCAGTTGGCCCACAAAAAGAATTTTAGAGGAACAGCGATATATTTCAAAGTCAGAATGGTCTGTGATTTAGTGGGGAGCTCTCAGGTGATGGCTTTCTCATGCACATGCTGCCCTTGTTCTTTTGGATGGATAATTTTGTGGTTTAGAAGTTGCTGTCATATAAACCTTTGCAATTTGTTGCACAGCATCCTGAAGTTGATGCATACTACAATCATAGAATATGCAGGAAAAGATGCATTTGAATCCAATAGACTATACTGAAGTTCTGATACATAGAGCAGCAACTGAAAGAAACATACTTTTGTGGGTTTTAAACTTAATGGATGTATTTTGATAAAGATTCCATAAGTTAGAAGTTCATAGAAGTATTGTTATTGTTTGGCAATTTTAGTTGCGTTCCGCCTCCCAAATAATTGGAAGTTAAAAAAAGCATGTTCCAAAAATTGCTTCCAATCCATAACATTGGTCTCCTGGGAAAGTCTGCACTGCATCATGAACTGCTATGATACGACATTCATTTGTATACACTTAACAAATGTAAAAATTCTAGAGGCAAACTAGATCACTAAAAGATTATGTGTCACTATTCACTGAATTATTCTGTAAAGTGATATTCAAGTTACTTTCTTGTACCTTGAAATTGATTTTGTGACAATTATTACATTGTCAAGGTTTGGCAGTACTTCAAGTAAGTTGTTACTCCTAGTAAGACGTTGACCATACAATCATTCAGATTATCAGAACATTTGTAAATATTCAAAGCATAGGAGTGGTAAGGTTACAAATTAAATTATTCCTAAAACAATGAGTTAATAATTTGACATTTTTAGACAATGCTTGTTATTAGTAAGTAGTTGCTTTCTGCTGGCTGGTAATTGTTGGGAATGAAGAAGAATGCAAAACTGGTTGCAGAAACATCCAAGAACATCTTAGAAAGTTATAAACTATCAGTTTATAGGCATTGACAGGATGGGGGTTTAAATGCTTGAGATTAAAATTGCAGTTTAGGAGTATCATTTAAACTCTGAAATAGAAGTTGATTAACCCTGTTTAGGCACAGTGTCATGCTTCTTGACCTAACAGAGTCTATTTAGATTGAGGTGGGAAACACACAAACTGTATGTAGCAATATCACCTGAAAGATTATGGGGTTGGCCTGGGATTCCCTAGTGTAACTGTCTGCTATTGAACTCTGCCAGCAGAGGGGAGACCCTTGCAGCATTGCAAACCATGTGGTATAGCCAGCCTGTTCTTCTTAAAGGCAAACAGGATTTTAAAGAGAAGCCACACAATTATTTTCTGAAATATGAATTATTGCAGATCAAATAGAGGGATCCATTGTGACAAAAGTAGCATTGGAGACATCAGTGAAAAAAAACCATAGCCCCATGATCCTTAAAGACCACCCTCTGAAGCAATTGGGTGCAAATGATCAAGGAGGTGAGAGAGAATTATCCCACTTTTGGGAGGGAAAAATGGTGTTAAAGTCAGCGATCCCAACAATGGCTTTCTCCACCATATCGTTCAGCTTAAAACATAATGCTGGTGGGCTGAGCTCTGATTAAGCCTGCCCCACCAGCAACTTGCGTTTTAAAAGACTAGGGCTACCCTATTTAAAGTACACCCTTGGACAAAAAAAGAGAACACCTCTCGCCCCATGGAACATCCACCTCCCCAGCACTGCCCCTCAACATTGTTCACTGGCACTGGCTAGTCAATGCCCAGGAAACAATGCAGTCATCTGAACTCCTCTGCTGGAATCTGTTTGCCAGGCACATGACATAAGAGATTTGTCATGATTCACGTCAGTATGATGGACAGTGCAACGGGAGGGTGTGGAGGATTATCAGGCACCAAGGCCTGAGAATCAGATGGTAGTATGTTCTCATGGGGATCCAAACATTGAACATTGAGATTACAGTTGCATCACTGGTGTGAGTGGGACAATCACAATGGGAAATCCCACCAAGGTAAATCACGTTTTGGGTCTCCCACAGGATTTTCTGCTCCCACTGCCAATTGCTGAAAATGGGAGTGGATAATCCCCTGCCCTGTCAACTCCTAGATGGTGGACATGGGAACCTGGTGGCAGTGCTACAAGAAGTCTCATTATCTCACGTGGGTGGTCAACATATGTAAATACATCTTCATTCCACATTTCCTGCCACTCGATGGAACACATCCCCATCACTCATCCATCATGACTCACTGGCACACAAGACTCCTGCTTAAATATTTAGATATTACATCTCATTCTCACTCATCCATCAATGCTGTTAGCCTAACACCCATCTCCCCTATCTCCAATTTGGCAAAGGCAGGCACTTTGTTCAAGGAGAGTACTGCACAAACATTCTGCCCTGTTTCATGCAAGCATCGTGACATATGATAGAAAGGAGTAGCACATATCTGGCATGGGGCAAGGAAATCTGCATCTCCTGAGATCTCAGAGGAGCTGATTCTCTACCTCATCGGTCTGGCTGCATTTCAGCCCTTAGCATCCATAATCACTGTGAACTTTGAGGATAAGTGCATTTTCTTAATGTATGTACTACTCAGCTCCCAGTGCACCCTCAACTTGCCATTTCGCATGACAAGCAAGTTGCAAATGGTATGGGCATGGATTTCTTGCTTCTCTGTTGCCATTCCCCCTTCCCTCACAGCAACCTTCCCTTTCTGAGTTCCCCTTTCAGGCACCCAAAAATTGCTGCACATCCAGTCATAGGGAAAGAGAACAACATTACAATGCTAATGAAGAGGTCCCATGTCTTGATCTGACATTCATAGGATCACTGAATTTGTACAACACAGATGGAGACCCACTTTGCCATTTAAGCCCATGCTGGCCCACTACATGTGCATTTAGGCTTGTTCCACTCCCCTGTTCCTTACCTGTAGCACTATAAGCATTTTCTTTTCAGGAGCTTATTCTATTATCTTTGAAAGCTATAATTGAATCTGCCTGCATCACACTCATAGACATTCTAGAATCTATCATTTGCTCGGTAAAAAAAAGTTGATCCTCATGTCATTTTTACTTCCTAAATCTGTGAAGGGTTGTTAACCTTTCTTACCAATTGAGACAATTTAACTCTATTTACTCTGTCCACAGCCCTCATGATTTTGAACATCCTCATCAAATCTCCTGTCAACTTTTCTCTTCTCAATAATCCCAGCTTCTCTAACCTATGTAGATAATGAAGTCCCTCACATCTGGAACAAAAATGCAAAAAATGAAACAGCTGCCATTGTAGCAATAAATGCACAACTCCAGCGCAGGATATTTTGGGAAATGTCCTCACGGCATTTGGGAAGTTTAAGCAAATTGACATTTAGTACAAAAACAGAAAATGCAAGAAAAATGCAACAGTTCTGGCAGCATCTGTGGAGAAAGAAACAGAATTAACATTTCACATCCATATGACTCTTCTTCACTATATTTTTAATTCAGTAGAGTCATATTAGACTTGAAAGATTTTTTGGAATTCTTTGGTCTCAAACACCATAATCCTGCTGCCAGGGAGAATAAAGAATTTGTCACTCAGCTAAATCTCCGCAGCAGGACTGAATAATCCCAGCCACAGGTGAGGTCAGAGAATTGTTTCTCTTTTTAAAAGATTCCCTACCAGCCTGCCTTCAGTGAACAATGAAACTCCCTATCAGGGAATTGAACCTTGGTCTCCCAAAAGACAAGTGAGAATACTGACCACTTCTAGTCATTCACTCTGTTTCTCTCTCCATAGATGCTGCCAGACCTAAGTTTTCCAGCATTTTTTTGTTTTTATTTCAGATTTCGAGCATTTGTAGCATTTATGTTTTTATTGACATTTAGTAGTTCTCTAAAAGGAGAGGAAAAGCTCAGCTGCAACCTTATGTGCACAGGAGAGAAAAGATCGGATTTGTTTAATAGCTCAGAGATCTATTGTAAGGTTGACAGCAAAAACCCAGACAATATTTTTGAGAAATTCAGCACACACATCCAGCCAAAATCAAACCATCAGATCCCCTGATATGTATTTCAAAGTAAGAAGTCTCACAACACCAGGTTAAAGTCCAACAGGTTTATTTAGTAACAAACACCACTAGCTTTTGCAGCACTGCTCCTTTGTCAGGTAAGTGGGGAGTTTTGATCAAAAACAGTATATGTAAAGGCACACACTCAGTTTACAGAATACTGATGAGAATGCGAGTCTTTACAGCTAGTCAAGTCTTAAAGGTACAGACAATGTGAGTGGAGATAGCATTAAGCATAGGTTAAAGAAATGTGTATTGTCTCCAGACAGGACAGTAAGTGAGATGTTGCAAGCCCAGGTAAGTCATGGGGGTTGCAAATAGTGTGACATGGACCCAAGATCCCGGCTGAGGCCGGCCTCATGTGTGCGGAACTTGGCTATGAGTCTCTGCTCAGTGACTGCTGTCATATGTTGTGAAGGCCGCCTTGGGAGAACGTTTATCCAAAGATCAGAAGCTGAATGCCCGTGACAGCTGAAGTGTTCACCAACAGGAAGGGAACAGTCTTGCCTTGTGATTGTCGAGCGATGTTCATTCATCTGTGTTGTAGCATCTGCATGGTCTCCCCAATGTACCATGCCTCGGGACATCCTTTCCTGCAGCGTATCAGATAGACAACATTGGCCAAGCTGCAAGAGTATGTGCCATGTACCTGGTGAATGGTGTTCTCACGTGAGATGATGGCATCCATGTTGATGATTCGGCATGTCTTGCAGAGGTTGCCGTGGCAGGGTTGTGTGGTGTTGTGGTGACTGTTCTCTTGAAGGCTGGGTAGTTTGCTACAGACAATGGTCTGTTTGAGGTTGTCTGGTTGTTTGAAGGCAAGAAGTGAGGGTGTGGGGATGGCCTTGGCGAGATGTTCATCTTTATCAATGACATGTTGAAGACTCTGGAGAAGATGTTGTAGCTTCTCCGCTCCGGGAAAGTACTGGACAACAAAGGGTACTCTGTCCATCGTGTCCCGTGTTTGTCTTCTGAGGAGGTCGGTGCATTTTTTCGCTGTGGCACATCGGAACTGTCGATTGATGAGTCGAGCGCCATATCCTGTTCTTATGAGGGCATCCTTCAGCGTCTGAAGGTGTCTGTTGCAATCCTCATCATCTGAGCAGATCCTGTGTATCCAGAGAGCTTGTCCGTAGGGGATGACTTCTTTAATGTGTTTAGGGTGGAAGCTGGCGAAGTGGAGCATTGTGAGGCTATCTGTGGCTTGCAATACAGTGAGGTGCTGAGGTAATCGTCCTTAATAGAGATGTGTGTGTCCAAGAATGCAACCAATTCCAGAGAATAGTCCGTGGTGAGTCTGATGGTGGGACGGAACTTGTTGATGTCATCATATAGTTGTTTCAGTGGTTGTTCACCATGAGTCCAAAGAAAGAAAATGTCATCAATGTATCTAGTGTATAGCGTCAGTTGAAGAAGTCTTGTTCGAGTCTGTGCATGAAGATGTTGGCATATTGAGGAACATCTCGCCAAGGCCATCCAGACACCCCCACTTCTTGCCTTCAAACAACCCCACAACCTCAAACAGACCATTGTCCGCAGCAAACTACCCAGCCTTCTGGAGAATAGTGACCACAACATCACACAACCCTGCCATAGCAACCTCTGCAAGATGTGCCACATCATCAACATGGATGGCATCATCTCATGTGAGAATGCCATCCACCAGGTACACAGTACATACTCTTGCAACTCGGCCAACGTTGTCTACCTGATATGCTGCAGGAAAGGATATCTTGAGGCATGGTACATTGGGAAACCATGCAGACACTATGACAATGGATGAATAAACACCGCTTGATAATCACCAGGCAAGATTGTTCCCTTCCTGTTGGCGAACACTTCAGCTGTCACAAGCATACGGCTTCTGATCTTCGGGTAAACGTTCTCCAAGGCAGCCTTTAGACAAAAGGCAGGGAATTATAGGCCAGTTACTTTAACGTCTGTAGTTGGAAAAATGCTAGAATCCATCATCAAAGAAGAAATAGCGAGGCACCGAGAAAAGAATGGTTTGATAGAGCAGATGCAGCACGGATCCGTTAAGGGGAAGTCATGTTTGATGAATTTATTGGATTTCTATGAGGATGCGCGGTAGACAGAGAGGAACCGGTGGATGTGGTGTTTTTAGATTTCCAAAAGGCGTTTGATAAGGTACCTCATAAAAGGTTGCTACAGAAGGTTAGGGTGCACAGAGTTGGGGGTAAGGTGTTAATGTGGACAGAGGATTGGTTGTCTAATAGGAAGCAGAGAGTTGGTATCAATGGGTGCTATTCTGATTGGTGGTTGGTGACTAGTGGAGTGCTACAGGGATCGGTGCTGGGGCCTCAGCTATTTACCATTTATATAGATGATTTGGTGGAGGGGGCTGAGTGTAGGGTGACGAAATTTGCTGATGACACGAAGATGAGTGGAAAAGCAAATTGCGTGGAGGGTGAGGAAAGTCTGCAGAGGGATCTGGATAGGCTAAGCGAGTGGGCGAGGACCTGACAGATGGACTATAATGTTAGCAAATGTGAGGTTATCCACTTTGGCAGAAATAATAGTAGGAGGGATTATTATTTAAAAGGCGAAAAGCTGCAGCATGCTATGGTGCAGAGGGACCTGGGGGTCCTTGTGCATGAGTCGCAAAAACCCAGTCTGCAGGTGCAGCAGGTGATCAAGAAAGCGAATGGAATGTTGGCCTTTTTAGCGAGGGGGATAGAATATAAAAGTAGGGGGGTCTTGCTGCAACTGTACAGGGTACTGGTGAGGCCGCAGCTGGAGTACTGTGTGCAGTTTTGGTCGCCGCACTTGCGGAAAGATATTTTGGCCTTGGAGGGAGTGCAGAGGAGGTTCACTAGGCTGATACCAGAGATGAGCGGGTTGGACTATGAAGAGAGACTAAATAGACTGGGTCTGTGCTCGTTGGAGTTTAGAAGGATGAGGGGGGATCTTATAGAGACGTATAAGATAATGAAGGGGATGGATAGGGTAGAGGTAGAGAGATTCTTCCCACTTAGGAAGGATAGCAGGACTAAAGGGCACAGCCTCAAGATAAGGGGGGGGGGCCGTTTAGATCAGAGTTGAGGAGGAACTTCTTCACTCAAAGGGTGGTGAATCTCTGGAATTCTCTGTCCGTTGAAGTGGTGGAGGCTACCTCGCTAAATATATTTAAGTCACGGGTAGATAGGTTTTTGATAGACAAGGGAATTAAGGGTTATGGGGAGAAAGCGGGAAAGTGGAACTGATCCACTTCAGATCAGCCACGATCTTTTTGAATGGCAGGGCAGGCTCAAAGGGCTAGATGGCCTACTCCCGCTCCTATTTCTTATGTTCTTATATTCTTCACGGCATACAAAGTGCAGAGTCGCTGAGCAGAGACTGATAACCAAGTTCCGCACACGTGACGACAGCCTCAACCAGGATCTTGGATTCATGTCACACTATTTGTAACCCCCATGAGTTGCCTGGGCTTGCAACATCTCACTTACTGTCCTGTCTGGAGACAATACTCATCTCTTTAACCTATGCCTAATGCTATCTTCTCTCACATTGTCTGTACCTTTAAAACTTGACTAGCTGTAAAGACTCACATTCTAGTCATTATTCTGTAAACCGAGTGTGTCCCTTTACATACACTCTGTGTGATCAGAACTCCCCACCCACCTGACAAAGGAGCAGTGCTCCAAAAGCTAGGGCGTTTGCTACCAAATAAATCTGTTGGACTTTAACCTTGTGTTGTGAGACTTCTTATTGTGTTTACCCCAGTCCAACACCAGCAACTCCACATCATGTATTTCAAAGACAGAGATCGGAACGAAATGAACATAATGGCAATTTTTTGACGAGATGGAAAAATGAAACCAGTGAGTGTACATTCAAAGAAATGGATGAATAGCTAGTACATTAGCTCACTTGGGCACTGTACACACCAAAGTACAAACAGCTGTGTTTAGACAGGCCAAGCTGTTGACACAAGTGGATTGATAGATGGAGCTATTGACTACCCAAATGGCTAGCTTTCAATTAAGTCAAGGCAAAAACAGCAGGGTTGATGTAATGAAATAGAAACTAAAGAATACACACCAGGCAGAGAGAAAAACTTACAAGAGCTGTGGATGACCATGAGTTCACAAACAGGAGGAAATGTCCCACATTTAGATCAAACTGCCCAGCATGTGGAAACCCCAATCATTGGGAAAAGATATGCCAAATAAAGAAAGACGTGGTGGTAAAGGAATTATAGAAGACATCATGGGAAAGAAAAGAAACTAAATCATCCATGCCCTGGAAATTGATGATGAATTTGATGACATAATGAATATTGGAACTAAAAAAATGCATTAAATGACTTGATTTGACAATTCCTCTAGAAAAGAAATTTATATAAAAAATTCTGTGTGAAGCACTAACTAGTCTGCAGAGGTTATTCTTGAGGCTATATAGTTATGATATTACTCAGAAATACAACTCAGCAGGATGAAATTATGCTACTGGATGGCCTATCTCATCTGTTAGCACAGGACATAAACATAATAAAACATATAGAAATAAATATTCATCAACTACAGAACATAACATCACCAAACCTGTATCAAATTAGAGATGAGATTAATAAAGACTAAAGGTTACAGAGACTTTCTCAGCAAATGATACAGGGATATCCCTGATAAGGTGCAGCAAATACAACTAATAATACAGCAGTATTGGAAATCAAAGATGATGGCTCTCTAGAAGATACATGAAGGCCATACGGAAATAGAAAAGCATGAGCTCAGACTCAGATCAGCTATGTATTAGATACAGCTGTGTACATCTACAAAAACATTTAAAAAATGATGTTGACATGCAGTATATGCCTGAAGTGTAGAAATACACAGAAGAAAGAAAAGATAATAACTACTGAAATACCACCCAGACAGTCACATAGTGTGGGAGTCAATCTATTCACACATGATTGTGAATGGGGATGCAGTGGTGTAATGGTATTGTCACCGGACTAGTAATCCAGAGACCCGGGCTCAAATCTAATGATGGCAAATTGTGAAATTTGAATTCAATACAACATCTGAAATTGAAAGTCGAAAGATAACCATTATCAATTGTTGTAAAAGTCTATCTGATTCATTAATGTCCTTTAGGGAGGAAATATGCTGTTCTTACCTAGTCTGGCCTACGTGTGACTGTGTGTAGAGGCATTATATTTGTTAAAGAAAGAAAAATGTTATATTGGTATGTTATTCCAAGGTAACTTGGAAACTATGGCCTGAGTTTTCATCTTCAAGACAGGTAGAGGGAAGCGGGAAAGTTCCTGGCTCACTCCACCTACCTCGAGAGACAATGGCCACAAAGCCAGGATCTTTATTGCTGGAAGGCAAGTGCCTATTGGATTCAGGCCAACCAACCTGGAAAGAAGTATGGAGGCAGGCACCCAGCTGCTGGGTGTCAAGGTAGGCTATTTAAAAGGCCTATCTTTGTGCTGTGGGACTTTATCACTGTTAAAATATAAACACGTTGCTGGAACACAGTTCGTGCTGGAGGGATTTTCCCATCCCACTGCAGTGAACAGAGATTTGCTGGCCACCGAGTACTCTGACCTCACCGCAGAGACAATGTGGTGTGAATGACAGGTAAGATTGCCCAAAGGCTCTCTACAACTCACCCACATTGCCCATCTCTTACACACACCCTTTGCTCATCCATGGCATTGCTAACCCCAATGCCGAGCTATGGCCTCTGACCCTTGATACAGGACCAATGAAACCTATAGTGGCAGTAGGTTGTGCAAAAAAAAGCTTTAAAAACGTAATTCATTGATTCAATACTTAATCTTGCATAAATAAACATGACAGCTTTGGCTCTCTGATTTCTGCACTACCAAGCAATGTTTTCCCTGCGGTGCTGCTAATTCAGCAAGATTATTAATGTCTGGGCTTGCTTGGCTGATATTTCTGATACTCAATACTCTTGTTTCAACAGCTGCACCTCAGGGAAAATATTGCTTGACTGACAACTCTGGCTCTCTGATCTTCTCGGTCAATTCCACAATGCTTATAAAGACAAGGCTGAATGTTTAGAAGGGCTTGTTGTTTATGTTATTCATACGTTAAAGGGTCTGGTTGATTGGCACTATTATTGCCTTGTAGTGCAATAACTTTTTTAGTATAGTTGAAAGTAACCAATGAATGGCTTTTTAAAAGATTTTCTTTACACATCCTACTGTCACTATAGGATCAATTGGTTCTGTACAGAATATAGTGGGTCAACAGGCATAGAGGTAATATAGCTTGGCATAGAGGGTATGATGGAATGTGAAGGTCTAGGTGGAATAGCAGAATTTGGCATTGGGAGTATAAGAAGGCAAGGGAATGGGTGAAGTGCCACAGCTTGACACAGGAAGATGAGAAGCTGTATGAGATGGATAAAAGTTCCAAGCTTAGCATTGGGCATATGAAGGGCCATGGGAGGTTGGTTTGGTTGGGAGCTTACCTTGGCATTAAGCGCATGAAGAGGATCTTTGCAACTCATCTTTTGTGAGATCCCCTCATGCAGACCAGCATTCACAACTCCTCTGGCGGACCATGAAACTTTGTTCTTTAAAAACTTGGTTCAACTCTGTGATAAGCATGTGTTTTTTGTTTTTAAATTACTCATCAATTTGGCGAGTCTTGTGACAAACATGTGACAAGAAGTGAGGTCACTAGAGTGTAGGTCAAGACAGAAGCAGTAGGGTTGCTGCTTCGAGCTATCGCCACTATTAGGATGTCTCACCTGTGTATTGCATTGATTCATTTATGTTTACTCCTTTATTGTTGGTAACCAGGTCATTGTTGAGACAGAGGTATTTATGTTTATGGGCTTTGGGTTTTGTTGCTATTTTGTCCAGTGTATTTGAATCTGATGGCCTCATAGAGGTTGGTTCAATGCACCTGAGCATTTTGTTTGTTAGTTTTAACTTATCTCTGTATTGTTTGTTGAATCTCCACAATATCTCTCTGTATTCCTGTCTTATATTTTTCTTCTCTTGAGTTTTTTGATGGGAAGAATGGTTATCGACAGATTGATTTTCTTCAAAAATTATTTTGTTTTTATGGCCATAGGGATTAATAACTTCAGAATTGCCTAGTCTGTCTGTGAGCAATTTTGTGAAATTTTTGGGTCATAAGAGAATCGATGAAAATTGCTAATGAGTTGACATGCTTAACTCTGCAATGTAGCCAGCTGGACTGGGATTGTCATGTGTGGGCTTTTGACATATGCATATTAACCAATTAAAACATCTTCACCTGGATATTTCTAACTCATGTCATTAATCTCCCATG
This sequence comes from Carcharhinus amblyrhynchos, assembly GCF_965287045.1. Lineage (NCBI taxonomy): Eukaryota > Metazoa > Chordata > Chondrichthyes > Carcharhiniformes > Carcharhinidae > Carcharhinus > Carcharhinus amblyrhynchos. The sequence goes on along the minus strand of NC_137325.1, from coordinate 74,337,449 downwards.
GAATGCCTATGTGTCCAAAGGGCATGTTCCAGGAGGTCAACAGTAATCCCTCAGAATAGGACACACACTCTGAGGATGCACCATCACAGGACTTATGCAGTTCATGCACCAGCTCAGACACTCACACTTTGCTAAGACCAGTCAGGGAAACAGATGGGTTGTCACTTAGTGACGCATATCACACAAGTAAGTAACTGAAGATGGTGGAGACAGGAATATAAGTGGTGAATCCATGCTGGAGGGCTCAGAAAGTTCTTAAACTTTGTTCAGCTGGATGCAGATATTGCAGCATGGAGACTATTGACAAACTCAATACTTTCGGAGTGACAGCAAACAACATGCAAAGGGACTGCGCAATAGAAAGTGTGGAGGAGTCTGTCTTAATAATGAGCAGCATGCTGTTGCAGGTATTTGTGATGATGTAATTGCCCAAGAAAAGAGTGGTCACCTGTGCAGTGCAGCCAACATGGCAATTAAAGTACATGGATGCCTGCACTAATGGCTTGCATATTATGAATGCAATCTTAAATAGAACTGATGAAACCCTAGTGTTTCCTTTTCATCACCACATTGACCTGTAGCAACCTGCTCTCAGCCTACTAGCAGGAATCTGTGGCTGGGCCATGAGACCAATGGTGGTAAAAGAGAATGTGTAGGTAGGGTTTCAGTGCTGATGGGCAAATCTGCTCTTATGTAGTTGCTGATAAAGAGTCTCCAATGGGTCCTCTTGGCTTCAAAACCCAGCGTGTGCCTCAGCTGTCTAAGTAGGAATATGAACATCATGGTGGGGAGTGAGATCTTTGGATGAGGTGGGACTTATGGAGAGGAAGAGATTAATTGGAAGGAGAAAAGTTAATATACTTAATATAAGAAAGCACTCCTGCTCCTCTTGGCCCTTAAGGAGTGCTGTGAAGGCATTTAAATTTTCCCTCAAGCTTTCTCATGTTGCTTTAACTATTGGGTTTTCTGAGGCCTGAGAAACCTGACTGGCTAGAGTTAAACCTGTAGGACAGGTTAAATATGAGGCTATATTTAAATGGCCAACACACTTCCTTTAATGTTAAACCTGGGAGTTGAAGGGTTGGGTTCAAATTGGAGTTTGGTTACAAATTTTATATGTTTTATATCTTGACTCCAATCCACCCACTTTTGGGAATTAAAATTCTCCAAAAGTTTTCCACCACTGATATGAAGCTGACTGCTCTGAATTTCTACATTTATCATTCTATACATCTTTATGAATTCTGGTTATGTTTTAAAACACATTAAGACTTGTACACATGAGATTATTCAAAATTAACATTCAGAAAGTACTGGTCAAACATAATTTTTCATGTTACATCTTCATACATAAATATAATTACTCACAATTTATTCCAGATAATCTTATTCAAAAATAAATGCATACATATGAGTAGCTGCAAATATGCACTCATATGAAATCACTGAGCTCTGTCTATTGCATATTGCTTGTGCAAGTGTTCCATGTTGTAATTTTACCAGGTTGATTGCTCATTTTTAGGTATGCATGTTGTTACTTCTGGTTTGCCTTCCTGCATTCTCTAATGAACCGGGGTTGATCCCTTGCCTTGATGGCAATGGCAAAATAAGGGATATGCCAGGCCATGAGACTACTTATAGGTTGTGTTTCAATATAATTCTGCCCACAGCACCTGCTGGATCTGTTCTGAATCTATCTCATTTAACATAATGGTTAAATGAGATAGATTCCCAGATGAGCTAAATGACCCAGAATAATATGGAGAGTATATAGAGTTTGAAGATAGCACTTTGTCATCATGGGGACTGTGCCATGGTTATTCCTACCTGCACTGTCAAGGACACATGCATCTTCAGTAAGTAGATTGGCGAGGACAAAGTCTGAAAGGTTTCTCCCTTTTGTTGGTTCCCTTATTAGATTGTGTAGGCCCAGTGTGGTCTAAATGCCCTTCAGTATTCAACTTGTAGTGGTGCTACTGAACTTCTCTTGGTGATGCCCATTGAAGTCCCCTACAAGATTACTCTGTGCTCTTGCTGCCCTCAGTGTTTCTTCAATTGGTATTCAACATGGAGGAGAACAGAATTATTATCTTGAGGGAGATTGGTAGGTGATAATCAATAGGAGGTATCCTTGCACATATTTGACCTTATGGCATGAAACTTATTAAGGCATCAAGTCAATGCTAAGAGCTCACAAGGCAACTCCTTCCTCACTATATACCAATGTGCTACTTACTGCCTCTCCTGGCACTGTCCTGTTGGGTGGGGTGGGTCCTACCCAGGGATGATGATGGTGTCTGGGACATTGGCTGTCAGGTATGCTTCTGTGAGTATTTCCATGTCAGGCTGTTGCTTGACTAGTCTGTGGGACAGTTCTCTCAATTTTGGTACAGGCCCTCAGATGTTTGTAAAGAGGACTCTGTGGGGTTGTCAGGGCTGGGTGTGCTGTTGAAATTTCCAGTGACTAGATTGCCCTATCCAGTCTTATTCCTTTTTGATTTTTTTGCAGCAGCTTGGTAAAACTGGGCGGTTTGCTAGGCAATTTTAGAGGGCAGTTAAGAGTCACATTGCTGTATATCTGGAGTCACATTTAGATGAGAGTAAGTAAATACAGCAAATTTTCTTCTCTAAAGGACATTATGAAACAGATGGGTTTTTAACAGCAATAGCTGTATTGTCACCATTACTGAGGCTGATTTTTAAATGTTTCTTCTTTGCTGTTGAATTAGTTATTTGAATTTAAATTCCATCAGCTATCATGAGGGGATTTGAACTCATGCCACCAAAGTATTAACCTGGACATTTAGCTACTAGACCGGTGATGTTGCCACTATACCACCATCTCCCTAATACATGTCATGTGTATGATCACCAAAGACAAAATCATAGAGAGTCAATTTAACTTTTGGTGATGTTACGAAATTAACAATCTTGGACCGGTTGCCTTCTAGATACGCCTTTGACTTTCGTTTCTACTTAAAGAAAAGAAAAAAATACCTGCTGTGTATCAGGAGTAAGTGGCATAGTGGATAGTGTTGCTGCCTCTGAGCCATGAAGCTCCAGGTTCACATCCCATCCCAGGACCCGATGACCATGAAAAAGTGTGTTCATATTGTGGTCAAACAGGTTGATTAGCAACATTCAAATTCTTCCAATACGCCAATGGCAGGTGATAGGAGCTGGAGACACTAATCAGCATGTTTGATGTGGAGTGGTATGCCGTGCAAGCTACCCTCTGACTTCAGGCTTGCAACTTCTTCCAGGAAAAACAAGCTATGGAAAGCATGTGTTTTTGTTTGCTTCATGTATCTCTACACACGAAAAGACTTTGAAATCTATAAGAGGCAACATAATATCAATGTTTTTACACCATTATCAAAAGTTTAAATTGCTCTTTATAAGGAAAACTACAGTTAAATGGGAAGCTAATACATTCAGATTTGGTATATGAGGCCATGAAAACTATAATGTTCACCTTATGTTGAAATTGTCTTTGTCATTCGTAATCTTATGCAATCGTAGAATCCCTACAGTGCAGAAGAAGGCCATTCATCCCATCAAGTCTGCACCAAACACAATCCCAACCAGACCCTATTTGCATAACTCCTCACATTTACCCTGCAAATCCCCCTTACACTAGGGTTAATTTAGTATGGCCAATCAACCTAACCCACACATCTTTGAACTGTGGGAGGAAACCGGAGGAAAACCAGACAGACTCCATGCAAACTCCACACAGACAGTGATCCGAGGCTGGAATTGAACACGGGTCCCTGGCGTTGTGAGGCAGCAGTGGTAACCATTGTGCTACCATGCCACCCCAGAGAATAATCTCTGCATTACTCCCAGTGCAACACGCCAGTGGCAACAGAAATAAGAGGTCATGCCATGCTAATGTATAGTTGGGATCAGGGGTCTGGATTTTCACAATGGTGGAGGTTGTTTTATGTTTTATTGCTTCTTTTAAAATTTCAAGATACTGCCGAAGAACTGAGTCAGGCCTTCCATCCAGCTTGCCCCAGTACCCGGCAGCTTCCTTGCTCATTCCAAGGTTATCTTGCCTGACTCCCAGAAAACCTCACCACCTTGGAACAAAAACCTGAAATTCTGGGGCACTTTCTCCTGGGTCAGATTTGTGGAGCTGGGAAATTCCCAACTCTGAGTTTATAACCCTGCAGCAAAAATTCAGTAAAAAGTCTGACAACACCAGGTTTTAGTCCAACCTATTTATTTGATAATATACTCGCAAGCTTTCGAGGGGTTACCCTCTTCGTCAGGTGAATGGAGAACTCTCCATTCACCTGACGAAGAGGGTAACCCCTCGAAAGCTTGCGAGTATATTATCAAATAAATAGGTTGGACTAAAACCTGGTGTTGTCAGACTTTTTACTGTGTTTACGCCAGTCCAACGCCGGCATACCCACATCATGGCAAAAATTCAGACCAGGGTTCAGGATGGAAGGCTTCAGATTCTTAACCCATTCAGACAAATTCTGTGGCTGGAAGAACTTTTCAAAAATGAATAAAGATAAGATCACTATCTCCATGGGCAGGTTAAATAGTGGTGCGTTGGATGTGTTAAACTAATTCAATGGGGATTCAACATCTAGATAGCAGCCAGGATTTTACAGTCCTATCATCACGTGGGCCACTTAAATTGCCATTTACTTCAGTAGGATTGTATTTCCTGCTGGGGGAGAGGGAATGTAAAATCCTGGCCACAGTGGTAAAACGTAAAAGCAAGTTGCACAGAGGACTTGGAAAGCCAATTAAAATTAAAATAATGCAAGAATTAGGTCGATCATAGAAAAAACAAAGAGAAGTAAGTTGGGTTTAATATGTACATGTATAAATGCACAAAATATGGTTAGTTAGGCTGGCAAGAAATAATGTCTGGAGTAGCTCATTTAGCTCTTCCAGTCTGCTCAGCCAATCAGTAAGACCACTGCTGCTCATTTTTCTTAATTCCACCCTTCCTGCATTATTCCCATATTCTTTAATTCTATTGATGCCCAAAAACTCTATTGACTTCTGTCTTGAATATCCTCAATCACTGATCATCCACAGCTTTCTCGTATAGATCCAAAGATTCACAAGCCTTTAAGTAAAGAAATTTCTCAATTCAGCCCTAAAATACTTACTGTTTCTTCTGAGACTGTGATCCTTCGTTCTAGACTGCCTAGCCAGGAGTATCATCCTCCGAGCATTTACTCTGTCAAGTCCCTTAAGAGGCGGCATAGTGACAAGCACTGTTGCCTCAGCACCAGAGATCTAGGTTCAATTCTGGCCTTCGGTGACTGCCTGTGAGAAGTTTGCATGTTCTCATTGTGTCTCTGTGGGTTTCCCTCCAGGTGCTATTGTTTCGTCCCACAGTCCAAAAATGTGCAGGTTAGGTAGATTGACCATGATCAATGTGCAGGAATGGGCCACGGAGTTGGGCCAGAGTGGAGTCCTCTTTCGGGCGGTTGGTGCAAATTTGATGGACTGAATGACCTCCTTTAGCGCTGTAAAGATTCTATGATTCTAATTTTGTATATTCCAATTAAATCAATTTTAATTCCTATAATTTTTTGTGACTATAGGTCTTGTCTACTCAATTTCTCCAAGTAATGCAATCCTCTCATTCCAGGAATCAGACAGCTGAACCTTCATTGCAATTCCTCTATGGCAAATGTATCCCATGAAGGCTGTACCTCCATGTTAACTTCCTATGTTTTGTTTACAGGGCATCCAAGTCCTTCCGAGTGTCAACATTTCCAATCTCTCACAAATAACCATGGATGAATATGAGACTGTGGTAATAATAGAACAATGGCTTGAAAAACGGGGCAATCAAATATTTAGGGCCCGATCTTACCATTGTGTCGTGCCCATTTTCGGGTGCGAAAACTTGATAAAGTTGGGCATGAGGCCATTAATGCGATCCGCGCCCGTGTCGGCACAGATGCCCACTTTACCAATGGCCGTGATCTGATTTGCACCCGAGACAGGCACAACGGCGATTTAAATGCATTTGCATACATTTAAATTGAAATAATGGGCTGCCCGCCCAACTTTACCAGAATTTCCCCCTTTATCATCGCATTCGCCTGTTCAGATTTGGCGCGAAATAGACATGCTTGGCAAAGATCTAATTTGGGCACTCCAGCTTCTGAAGAGGTAAGTTCAGCATTTCCAATGGCTCTCTAGCTCAGATCGGAGTGTGGGGGAGAGGAAAGTGGGTCAGATCTTTCTCTGGTGAGGGACAGGGAAGAGGAGGCGGGTTAGATGTATCTCTGGTGGGGGGACAGGGAAAGGAGGCCAGATCATTGTCCGGTAGGGATTGGGGGGTGGTGGGGGGTGGAGGAAGAGGGATGCCAGATCATTGTCTGGTTGGGGGAGGCAGGGGTGGAAGGAGGGAGGCCAGATCATTCTCTGGTGGGGGAAGGGGGTGGAGAGGCTTGATTATTCTGAGGGGTGGGGAGGTGTGGGGGGAGTTCATTCTATCCCATCACATTACTAATTCTGATCATTCCTGTTATAAATGCTACTTAGATAATATTTCATTTGCCATGAATATTGTTTTCTCTCCCTACACCAGCAAGTTCAGAAGAAGTAGAAATTATTACCATTCCTCAAATTATCTTCTAAACTTGGAAATGCAGCTCTTAGAATTTACTGCAAGTTGGCTGTTGCTAAGTACAATTCCAAAGGTTATTGAATCAAGCTATGGTTATTTGTACACACACCGATATGTTTTATTACACAACTTCAATAAAGGCCTGGATAAATACCTTGGTGGCTTTTGCAAGTACAGGCAGCAGAGAGAAGGGATTCCACAGCTATAATAGTGCACGGGCACTTAATCAGTGAAACTGTCAAAGCACCTGGCTGTGAGTTTGTGAAATATATTGGGAGGGAGGCCAGGTGGATGTCTGGTGGGGCGGCAGGGGCAGGTGGGCAATTGGTGGGGTGAAAGGGGGCAGTGGTTGCGATTGGTCTGGGGGGTGGGTGGATAAGGGGGACAGTTATATTGTGGCGGTGGGGCAACATCTGGAGGGCCATCGCTTCTGGCGGGAAATCTGTTATCCTTACCTTGTCAGGCCTACATGTGACTCTAGATCCACAGTAACGTGGTTAACTTTTAAGTGCCTTCTGGAGTGGCCTTAACAAAAAGCTTTACCTGCTTTTTGTGGCCTGGGAGCGATGTGACACGGGAGCTATTTTCAAATTTTTTTCTCACTGCGCACGTGCAGTTCAGAGCTCTGATGGTTTTGGATGCACTAAGACTCACCCACACTGCAATTCAGACTTGTAATTTTGTTTTCAGGCTCAGTGCATATGGGAGCGCCTGCAAGTTGATTTCCAAACTGGATCTGAATTGCGCTTAGATTCAGCACTTAGAATGAAAATGGTAAAATCAGGTCCTTAATATTCCTGGTTTACAGGAAAGACAAAGAAGGTTAATAAAAAAGAGGAGAGATCGCATTTTTGATTGAACAAAATATTACAGAACTAGAAAGACAGACTATACTTGAGGGAATTAAAGGAACAGTGCTAAAAATTGGATAATTCCAGTTTTTGGACATAGAGGTCATGATACACAAGTAACCTGTAACAGGCAGTGACATAGTGGTAATAATATTGATTCTCGGCTAATGCTCTGGGAACATTGGTTCAAATCCCAACAGATCTGCTGGTAGAATATAGTTCTATTAATGAATCTGGAATTAAACAATAGCCTCAATAATGGTGACCAAGAAACTATAATTGATTGCCTTAAAAAAATTTATTCACTAATGCTCTTTTGATAGGGAAATCTGTCATCTTTACCTTGTCTGGCCTACATGTGACTCCAGATCCACAGTAATGTGGTTAACTCTTAACTGCCTTCTGGAGTGGCTAACAAACTATTCAGTTCAAGCGCAATTTGAGATAGTCAAGACCCACTAGCTTTGTCACTGACAGCCATATTCCATGAAATAATTAAAAACCTCAAGGATATGCTGGCAGTATGCAAATTTCATTCTGCCTGCTCATTATCATGAATCCCTAGGCGGTCTCCTGGTGCATTGGTAGCATTGTTACCTCTGAACCAGAAGCTCTGGGTTTAAGTTCAACGCTAGAACTTGTTGGCCTCGGATAGGATATGCATGTCAGTGTTCAATGGAGTGATAATCCTTCTACAACTTCCCCACTATTCCTTAAAGGGAAAAAAAGAGTGTGTATGAAGATATGCTAAAAAAAAATCCACCACAATTGACATGTGGACATAATTTGGCACATGGCAAAGTTTCAGACGTACTTATCAACTTTCACTCCGAGGGAGATTAATTTCAGACTTTTATCATTCTCCTAGCTCTCCAGTATAGAAATCATCACCACATACACTTAGATTTTGTCTGTTGGAGTAGTTTATATATTTCATCCGGGCCTTCAACAGCTGGGCTTCAAATGTCTTCCTTTGTTCTTTTAAACTTATTAGTTTGAAGACACTGTTTATGTCAGCAAGGAAAATGTTCCTGCCAAGATTTAAGACATAAAAATTCTGCTTGATCTATTAAAAATAAGTTGCAATAATATGTGGTCCCTATTTACATTGTCAATCTTGTTCAAAGTAAGAATTAATGAGAGTACATACTCTCCTCAATTTATCACAAATTTGGTAAATGAAGCATATTCACTTCTGTGGAAGTTGAGCTATTAATGTGTAGCAAATAATAACAATAATTTTCTCTTAATCAAGTTGTTTTACTGTCCCTCCTCCCGCTTTCATCACTATGAAGACTATTAATTTATTAACTATCTGTTTATCTACCACAGTCCAGATCACTCCTAAACAGCGCTAAACTATTATGCTAATAATTAGTAATTATTTACCCCAAATTAATTAGATTTATGCTGCTCAACTCATTGGATTGTCTTTTATCAGTTTTCAAATTAACTAGCTATTTTACATCATGCGGAAAATGATTTTCTCCATCAGTAACTGAGTGTTAGAAAATAATTAGAGAAATTTCCAGAATCTATGAAAACAAAGATGGCTGTCTGACAACCAACAACATCTCATCAAAAGGCACTGTTATATCACCAGAAATTACTTTGAGAAGAGCCACGTATTGCAAATACCTAATAATTGCGTTGGATTTGACATGAAACAGGAACCTCAAAGTTACTTTCTGGAATTACTTAATGCGATTGTGAAAAGATATTCTTTACTGTCATGTCAGCCCATTTAAAATAAAAGGTTAGCACTTCTAACAAATTGTAACTGAAGCAATTGCATATATACTTGTTGTGTTTCTATACTAACTTTACACGGCGTAGTTATCAAGCTGCAATTTTCAAAACATCAATGCATCTGGAATTTCCCTGCAGATTTTCCCAATCATCCAATGTAACCTTAGCATAAACTATAGAGAGATAATACAGGTGACCATTATTTCTTTGGGATTTCCATTGATCTGCCACTGAAGATAAGATGAACGATCAGGGAACCACCCCGCCCCGCCCCCCCCCGAAAATTCCATTGCCATTGAGTTAGGAAGCTATTTAATGGACTTAGCTACAATATCAGATAATTGCATGAGACTGTTTAAACACACGGCAAGTATGTTCAAAATTGTGAACTGAGAGAGCAATGTGTGCATCTGGTCAGCTAACAATCATGGTTGTCACTTACATCGATTCATCAATTTCATAATTCTATGAAAAAATATTGAATAGAATGGTCTTAATTTGTGAGGTTTAGAAAATGGGAGATGATCCAACTGATATATAAAATTCTGAGCAGGAACAGCAGGATAGATATTAAGGGACTGTTAGTCTTGTGTTGAGTTTAGAACTTAGTCTCAGGATGAGGAGCAGCTCATTTAGGACTAAGATGAGAATTTCTTTTACACAGGATTGAGAGTCTTTGAAACTCTCCACCCCAGAGAACTCAGTCATTGAAAATAATCAAGACTGAGAACAATAGATTTTTTGGATGCAAAGGGGAATAAAGGGACATGGTGGGTAGAATAGGACATCGGAGTTGAGGCAAAAGCTTAACCACGATGTTATTGAATGTAGAGCAGGCTCAAGGGGTATGAAGTAGTTCCACTCCTACTTTTAAAGTTCACTGGTATAATGTAATTTCTCTTTTTTTCTGGGGGTAGTATTGATCAGAAATTGAACTGGATCAGCCATATAAATAATGTGGTAACAAGAGCAAGTTGAAGGTTGTAAATTCTTTGACAAGTAACTCACTTTTTGATTCCTCAATGTCTATCCACCACCGACAAGGCAAGGTCGAGAGTGTGACGGAATACTCCGTACTTGCCTGGAATGGTGTAGCTCCAATTACAAACAAGAAACTTAACTCCACCTAGGATAAAGCAGCTCACTTGAATGGTACCCCTTCCACCATCTTAAATATTCACTTTCTCCACTATTGATGGACTGTGGAAACGGTATACACCATCTACAAAATGTACTGCAAAAACACAGCAAAGCTCCTCTGACAGCCCACTGTAAGCCCATGACACCTACAACCTAGAAGGGCAGCAGAATCATGAGAACATCAATACCTTAAAGATTCCCTCCAAGCCTCACACCATTCTGACTTTGAACAATATCACAGTTTCTTCATTACCACTGAGTCAAAATCCTGGAACTTGCTTCCCAGCAGCACTGTGGGTGTACCTACACCACATGGATTGCAGAGGTTCAAGGTGAATCATCACCACATTCTCAAGATAATTAAGAATGGGCATTAATGTTGGTCTTGTCAGCGATGCCACGCCTGGTGAAAGAATATTTATTTTAGATGAGCTGTGTCATTCTACCAAAACGGCCTCTTCAAAGTCCACTTCTCTGTGGAAGGGCGTCTTATGCGGATAGCAACAAACCACCACAATTGGCAAAGCAATTATAAGAGTGTACTGCAGGGCACCACCTGACTGATCCAGGCATTGAAACTGCATCTTCAGAAGTCCCATGTCCTGCTTGATATTGGCCTTTGTGTGCAGATGGCTATGCTTATTGCACTTCTGTGACTCCACCTCAGGTTTACTCAAAGGGGTAAGTAAGCATCTCTTCAAAGGATATCCTTTATTCACTATAATCCCATATAATATCTCCTATGATACTGAATCTTGGCTTCTTCATTTCAGAAGTGGCTGCCTTAAATGGTCAAGCATGCACAGACCATTTCATCTGCTAACCAATGGCAACTGTGTGCCAATAAATGACTACCTCTTTCAGCCACATACACTTCCATAAGTCCATCTTATTGAATAAACCAGCCCTGATTGCCTCTCTGCTAGTTGCTGCCTCCTATTTGGATTGCTCCAAAACAAAATGGATCCTCTGCCAATCTTTTTGGCAAACCAAATAAACTAACTCAAATTAATGAGGGGATAAATTAAAAGCTGCAGCTCCCTAAAAGGAGGGGAACCGCCCGAAACAAAAAACAAAGTGGAAAGGAAACTTAAAATATCAAATCAAAATGTGACTAAAAGGGTCAATAATGCACCCCAGTCCCTCCGTGCCCATCAGGCATGAAAGGCATTAAAGGTGCCCTCAGACACCGCACAATGGATCCTGTGCCTTTCCACAAAATTGCAGACTAGCTCTTAACAAGCTGACAACAAACTTGTTAACAGGCTTAATTGGGCCTTTCTCTAAATTGGAGGAGTTGCTGGGTCATGCCTTTCCCCCTCCTCAGCATCTGGAAGTTGACACAATGATCTGTGCTAGAAAATAGCTCTCCTGCTGCCTTCATCCCTGCATCAATTTGGTAACCAAAAGCTTACCCATTATTTAAAACTATTTGTTTAATAATGTGGTGTTTCCAGGAAAATGCTTAGCATATCAATTCATAATTTCCAAGTTTAAATCAGCCTAAAATTCATATGTATCTAACACAGAGGGAGGCTTCTCACAGTTATGGCTAGAGGAAGCACTTTGCAGTTGCAGAACACTCAGTGTCAGGGGAAGGGAAACAAGCTGGGTGAACCAGCCTTACCAGACAGATGAGCATGTCTAATCCATCAATCACAGAACTATGTAAATGCTGGCTGCAGAATCTCTACAACACAAATAGTCCTGCCTGACCTGCAAAAATAAGAAGCACATAAATATAAAACATTCCTACTCATACAGATTCAAAGCAAAAATGAGAATGCATAAATATATATTATTTAAATGCTGAGTTAATCACACAACAGACAATCCACTGTGGCAATGTTACATATGTTGTAAAGTGGTTCCTTGTACCCCGTGGGATATCTGCTGTAGCCTTCAGCGCCAGCCGTTAGCACAGCTGGGTAACCTACTGTTCACAAGAAGTGGGAGCCAATGCCACTGATTACAGCTGTCGCTACTTCTCTGCACCCTACTGATCTGACTGATCCCTTGATATCATAAAACCCAAAGTTGTCAGTCAAACTAAATTTAATTTCAAGGATACATCAATGAATCATAGTTCAGACAGACATTTCTGTTACTAGTTCTTACAGTTTTGAGAAAGGCATTTTACAAAATTAAAGAGCATCTATGTATTATACAAAACTGCAAGGTTTCATTTGTTTGATTTTTGTTCTGCATTTGTGGTTTTCTTTTTATTATTATTTGATTGGTTGTCATTTTCAATCCTGATGTTATGATAATTTTAGTGCAACATTAATGCATCTTTTTTGGGTTCTGATGATCATGAGTGTGTGAAAATGTGCAAAATGCAATTAACTGTTCAAGCTGATAATACTTCACATGTAATTCACAAACTTTTTTTTTTGATTTAACCATGTATTATTAATACCAGTTTATGACTCAACAATTTATGAAAGATGTCCTACATTGTGCAATAATTAATGCCACACATCACGAATTAACTTTACCATATAATGTTATAAATCCAACCTACATGAACCTCAAAAGCTGAATATACTAATGGCAAAATGATCGCACTATGCTTAACTCAATTGCCATATCTTCAAAACAATCAATAAATGCTGCCATTCCTGTTGGCACTAGCACTGAAGAGCAACTTTCTTTTTCCATTAGTCCCAACAAATCACGTTTAGATTTGAAATGCGTATATTCAAGAGTATAATGCTGTTAGTAATTGTTCCTGACTTCTGCATTTTATTTCTGGCTTATAGTGGCTGTATGACCGTAGGTTTACAGTGAAAGGATTGACAGGCAAGATATTTGGAACTCCCTGAAAGAGAGTGTGACTGGCTCCAGACATCAGTCAGCTTACATTTTTATTCAATAAAAAACAGGATAATAGTTAATCACAAACTTGCACAGGTATTTAATCTGCACTTGATCTGAAAGATTAATTCCGAATAAAATAATGTCACCAGCTCACTGTCAATGATTGTTGAGAATTATTGGTATATCCTGACATGTTGTATGTATGTATTTGATGAGACCAGGGTGACCTTTAACTGTAATGCCCCTACAGTCAACTAACCTGTTAACAATAAATGTGCCAATAACTTCAGGAATGGAGGACAAAATATTACAGAGCAAAAGATAAATAAAAAAAAAGAAACAAGACATAATTACAATAATTTTTGGGCACAGAAAAGAGGTAAAAAATGTTCCAGTATTAAGAGGTTATGTTCCACGCTTGAATGAAGCTAGAAAGATGTCCAACACTATATTGGCACAGTCAATAAATAAGCATCCTTGGCGGTCATCTCAAATAGGCAATAGACCATCTCTTGTTAAAGGTCCAACACCTATTCCATGACCAATCTGAAATTTGACAGAACTGAGAGAGCATGCATTGGGTATACTCAAGTCATATTCTCCAGTTCTTGTACAAATGTTGCCTGTCAGAAAGTTATTGAAATTTAGTTTAGTAAAATGTGGATCTAGGAGGAGTAATAGTGCTCCATTTGGTGCCCGTTACTGCCGGCCACTGCCAGCCTGTGCTTGACTGACCCTTCTTCTGTTCCCCTTCACCCCATCTGATCTACAGGGTCACTGTCAATGTCACAGCCAACTCTAATTGATGTGCACTAAACTGGAAAGCTGCATCAGGATGTCTGATTAGCACATGCATCTAACTGAAGTTATGGTGATCGTGCCCAAGGCTCAAATTCCAATGAGCCATGGATCTGCAGCTTTTGGTACTCAGCAAATTAATGCCTGAAAATGGGCTTAGACAAATTTGTCCCCTCACTGTTTCTTTTCTCAATAAATATAACAGAAATATGAGAGTCAACTTTACCATCCATCTATCAAAATCAGACCAACTGCTCATCATATTTATTGACAACACCATTACTTCTGATCATACGTAACTTTGCTTTCTTAATTTGTCAAACCTTTGTTAGGTGATAAACAGAATATTGCACAATGTGAAAGAGCCTTATTTATTCAGATCACCAGATAGATTTGCAACACTTCTGAGATAGATGGTCCTTTCCCTGGGGAAATTAAATGCAGATTTATATATTATTAATGACTGTTCTTTTTCTTACATGTGTTCATTTAATTGTGTTAATATAGTCATTATTGTCAAATAATTAGAGGATCAGAGTTTGGGTAGATTACAAAAATGTCCAGTCAAATCAAATGAAGCTTTCTACAACCATTCAACATATTATGTAGTTTGTGAGAGCTCTACATGTAATATTATCATCTTATAGGCTTTAATCAGTTTTACTTAGAAACATATGCATGACATAGCCAACATCATTATAGCCTAGCCTACAGGAATAATGTAATTTATTGACACTCCACTCTTACATCTTTCAGGAAGTAGGATAGACATTTTGACATCAGCATACTGTAAAAAGTAATAAGAATCACAGTTTGGCATTTATTGAGAAATTTCCATGGCCATTTCAATTGCACATCTTCTGGGTCTGAGACTGACATCATGGAAAATCATCGACACCTGTCTCCATGCAAATAAAACAAAGGAGAGGCTACTATGTATGTACCACATTTCATCACCTTGAGCATCCCAAAGTTCTTTTGAAAAATGGAATACCCTTAAGTCATCAAACATGGCAGCCTATTTGTGCAATATATAGTTCCACAAACAGCACTTCAATGAATCACAAGATGATCTGTTTGTGATAATGACAAAAATCATTTTGTTATGGTGATGACAAGAGATCATTTTGTTATGGATATTATTTCCATCATTCATACCTATCCATCTGGTCACTGTGCCAATGCCTATTTTGTAAGCAGGGATATTTAAAAACCACTTATGCCTATTGTCTTTCCTAAGGCCCACCCCACATTTCTCTATAGATATCTTCCCTCCATTTTTTCCTGTCAGTATCTGCGCTAAGTTACTACTCAGCCCAAATTATTTCAATCTTTATTTAAGGTCAAGATCCTGGAACTTCCTCCCTAACAGCAGCGAGGATGTACCTACAACTCACGGACTGAGCGGTTCAAGAAGGCAGCCCACCCACCACCTCCTCAAGGGCAACTAGGGATGGGCAACAAATGACAGTCTAGCCATTGATGCCCACATCCCATAAATGAATTTTAAAAAGTACCCCTTTGCCTTCCCGTCTGAATTCACAGGGCACATGTATAGTTTACAGAGGCAATTTGGTCATTTAAATCATCACCTGCCTCCACTGAAGTGGCATTTTGGTCAGCCAGGTGAAACACAAAGTCTGCATATTAGACAGGTAAGAGAAGATCTGAAGGCTGTTTCCTCTTGTGGGAGAATCTAGAACTAGGAATCAGTTTTTTAAAATAAGGGACCACTCATTTAAAATGGAGGAGAGGATAATTTTTCTTACTCAGAGGGTCTTGAATCTTTGGAACTCTCTTCCTGAAAAGATTATGGAAGCAAAGTCTTTGAACATTTTCAAGGCAGAGGTGGATAGATTCTTGGTAACCAAGGGGATGATAGATTATTGAGGGTAGGCAGGAAGCAGATTTGAGGTTATGATCAGATTAGTCATAATCAATTTTAATCAATGATGCAGCAGGCTTGAGGGATCGAAGAGCCTATTCTTGCTCCTTGATTTTGTGTTCATAAGATTGTTAAGAGGACCTGTCAAGACTGTCAAAGGGAGCTATCAAGCTGGTAAGGCATTTAAAAGACCTGCCTTTAATTTTTTGGAATAAAAGTATGGAAAGATTTTTAAAAATTGCTTGTTATGGGTACAGGAGCATAGGTTGGCATGGAGGACTTGGGGATCATGGGTTGATTACAAGAGCATGGAGTGTAGGGGTGACTACAAGGCACCGAGTTTATGAATGGGGCATGAAGAATGGGAGGAAATGGGTGGGGAGGGCTAAGGGATGTTTTAATTTTGTGTTTTTTCAATATCTAACATTATGCCAGTGCCAGAAGGTGGCCTTCTGGTCAGCCCACATCTACACACAGCAGTTTACCTATTTCTTCCAGGAGCAGAAGCCCTGACTCCTGTTTAAACACCCACTCAACCTGAGCACGGAAGTAAAATACCTGGTTTGTTTTTCCTGCATGAGGTTCATAAAAAGGGAAAATGTCCCAACTCTGTACTCCTAACCTGGGAGCGAAAATCCAAGTGTATCTTTCTCCATTCAACTGAAAGTTTGGTGATCAATTCTCCTGCAGTCATTTAACAGATTCATTGAGTATTATGATCTGTCAATTTGAAGTTGAACTCTGTAGGTGCTGCTGATTTACATTTGTAAGACAGAGAGGTTTAGTATTGTACTATGATCAAACTTTCAATTATTAAAATCATACTACAATAGGCATGCTTTAAGTTCTGTCTTTTCACATATAAACAATAATCAGATTTGAGATTAAAACTTGGCCCCTTTAATGTACAAGTATTGCACTGTATCTCAGAAGATGAAATACAAATTAAGGCTAGGTACAGACCTTGTACTCTGACTTAACGGTCCATTTTTAAAAATGTAACCATTAAAATACTGTTTTCAAGATTTATAACACTGTCATGACAATAATAAAACTACCAAGGGGGTTGTGTAAAATGTGAGGGCCAAATTTGGTCTGCATCTGTTTTTGGGCACAAGTGCTGCAATTCATAATTTGACCACACCCATTTCCATTAAACTTGGTGCTCCCTCACTGTTTCTTTGACTTTGTCATTGGTCAAGCAGCTGGATCTCTGAGTGTTCAGCAGAGAGCTGAGCAGTGTGCACTGAGATGTAGTCAGTTTGTTCCTCTTAAAGGCAGTCTGTCCCTCTGAAAGAGGAGCTGTATATTCAGTGGAAGGGATCTGCTGCAGGCACCAGAGAAGAGAAAATGTTCCTTGGGTCCTGAACATGGAGCTGGATGCCTTGGTGATGCCAATGGACAAGAAGAGAGAAATGAGAAACCCTCAAAGGTGAATGGGAACTGATGACAAGGAAGATCAATGGCCACAGCCTGACACTGAAGACCTGGCAGTAGTGCCACCAGAGGTTTCCTGAATTTATGCAGCTGGTCAAGCACAATGAATGCATCTTCAAAGAACGGGTCCTGGTCCCTGCACTATCAGTTTCTCACATTTCTTAATGTACCACACCATCATCACTCACTCTTCAGTAACCCTAGCACTCAGGAGTGTGACATAACATCCAGTTACTCCACCTCACTCTCAGACACATCCCAATTATACTAGACTCGCACCAGCAACCTCTGCTTCCACATGCTTCTAATTATTCAGCTGTAGCAGGCATATCACCCAAACATAATTCAAGTTAATCAATTATATTTTTACCCCTTTCTTACAGGACAAGATGGTTTATAAATTACTGGAGCTGGGCATCCCAGTAGGCAACAAGGATGTTTATGTCTTCTGAGCCCTGTGGAGAAGGTGAGGTTCCACATCAGCGGGGTGGCTGTGATAAAACCTCTGCCATCACTGAGAATATTGAGGATGATGGTACGTCCCTGTCTTTTTGGCCTTTATGAATTCTCACCCTCACCACACTATCTGGAATAATGTGCATGTTGCTGATAGTGTAATCATGGACCTCTTGCTTTCCAACCCATCCTCATGTCATTGGGTGCATTAGCTGGCCTGTCAGACAGCCTCCTGTCAATGTCAAAGGGCATTGAGTATTATGGCTCCCAATTTGCACAGGGTATCATGTAGAGCCTCCTTTTAGAGCTTCTGCTTCATCTCACTGATGTGGTGCAGGCCTAGAGCCACTGAAGCTAAAGCTCCCATATCTGTTGCAGTCTATGTTGTGGACAGGTCACTGGATCCTTTTCCCATTCTGTGAGGATACAGCAACACTCAAGATAGGGATCTTCAAGATAGCAAGATACAAGCCCCCCAGCACCAATTCCTCACAAGGATTATCTGTGAAGGAAGACTATCTAAATTCTGGCACATGATCAAAGCCATCAACCTCCCAAAGCCAGGCAAAGACCCAAATTTAGCTTCAAGTTACTGAAGGTCTCACCAATATCACTGCTCTCCATGTGCTACAAAGTTTTAACGTATCTCACCTTACAACAGCTGGAGCCAGAGGTGGAGAAAATATAGAAAGCTGAACAAGCTGCCATCCTCCAAAACAAAGTACATGCAACCAGGTCCTTACCCTAACCACCTTCATTGAAAATGGCTTTGAAAATACCTCAAAACAGCCACCGTCTTTCTCAATCTCACTGAAACATTTAACACGGTCTGGCACACTGGTCTCCTTGTCAAAATCTCAAGAGTCTTCCTTCCTTGGGTTACTGATGTAATTTAACTACTACTCCGAGATAGATGGTTCAAGGTGCACATGGATGATGAGACAAGCATCTGGAGTCCAATAGGCTTCCCTAGGGAGCTGTTCTAGCCCCAGTACTTTTCAAACTATATTGATAATCTGCCTCTAACTCTGTCTCAGAAGTTCATCTATGCCAATGATATCTGCTGTGCCTCTAAAACTCAGACATTTTTTGAACTAAAGGCAGCACTGAACAATGTTCCAAAGCTGCTCAACTATAGCAAGATATGGTGCTTTCAGCCTAGTAACAACAAACAGTCTCAAGTATATTCCACCTCCACTAGGCGAAATTTTACCAGCACTTCCGCCCGAGGTTCGTAAGATCCTGCCCGAGGCCAACGGGGAATGCCACTCCCTGAGCCTCCCCCACCCCCATAGTCAGGGTGGGCATGCCAGTAAAATTCCGGCCACAATGTCAGTGCCAAGAGAGAACTCAATAACACATTGAATAGCAAGAGACACAATCATGAACAACAGTCCGTTTATCTTGATGATACCTTTGATTGAATACAGACATACAAAAAGCAACTGAGCAAGACTGCAGCAAAGATCAAAACACAAAGCAACCCCCTCAGCAAACTTGCTGGCTCTTCATGGAGTGCAGAGACTCAAATTTCAAGGATCTCAGCTCTTGCCTTTGTCTACTCAACTGCAGACTACTGTACACCAGTAGGCCACATTTGGCGTAATATGTACAATTCTGGTTGCCCTGCTATAGGAAGGATGCTACTCAGCTAGAAAGGATGGAAAAAAGATTTACAAGGACGATACCTAGACTAGAAGGTTTGAGTTATAACAAGAGGCTGAGACTTTTTTCCCTGGAGCGCAGGAGGGTGAGGGGTGATCTTATAGAGGTTTATAAAATCAAGAGGAGTGTAGAAAACATGAATAGCCAAGTTATTTCCTCCAGGATAGGGGACTTCAAAACTAGAGGGCTTAGGTTTAAAATGAGGCAGGAAGATTTAAAAGGGACCTGAGGGGCAACGTTTTCACATTAAGGGTGGTGCATATATGGAATGAGCTGCCAGAGGAAGTAGTAGATTGCAACATTTAATATACATTTGGACAGGCATGGACAAGTTGGGCCAAAGGACCTGTTTCTGTGCGTATTTCTCTACAATTCTAAACAGCTCTCCCACACAAGTCTTGTAGATACCCAACTCAACACATCAATGTGTATCATCTCAGGTACCCTCTGATCAGCTCAACGCACCTGGCTCCTAGTCCCAAGCAACATCGTGTCCCCTCACATTGTTATGATCCCTGCATAGGAAGATCCCAGAATGGAACCCCGGATCTAAAGACCATAAACTTCACCTTTTGTTTTAGAAAACATGAATGAACAGTCACAGGACTGCCATTTAGCTTTAATCAACAAAAAGAAAATTTATTAAAAATTTGTGTCTGGAGCGCTCCCTCATCTCTCAGTCTCATGGATTATTCCTTAATTTCCTTCCTGTTGATACTGCTTCCAGGTCAAAGGTTGCCATGTCACATGAGCCAGTATTTCTTATTTTCCATGAAAATTACAATTAATCCCTTTACAATTGATGCAAACTCATAAAAGTTCTTTTCAAATATCCTTAAAAACAATTACAGTTCCTTAGACCATTAAAACAAATTACAAATTTTCTTCACTGTATTGCTTCTGGATCAATGGTAATTACAAATTATATTAAAATAAATCATTCCTACAATACATGCATTGAAGTACATATAGATTTTCTAATTTAGGTGGTACATCGACGACATGAACCATGTAAAGAATAGGGCAACATTAATACCTTTCTATTTTACACCTTACGGAGATGAATTTAGCCAAACATGAATTGCCTTGAATGATCCAAGCATGGAGGAAGTAACCTGTATTGAAACTGGGAAGATTGCAGATGGGCTTTCAAACTTAGCATAAATACTAACCCCTCTTGTTTGTAGTTTTAAGCTTTGTTGACATGAAGGACATTGTTGTTTAACTGGTGCTGAGGGTCTTAGATTAATTTCAGCAGATCTCTTTTTCAATCTAAGCTGCTCACACGTGTAAGATCAGGGAGCCATACAACAGATTCAAACAAGGCGCAGATGTAGCCAGTACACATCAAGAACAGGTCATGGACCAGGACACTGAGTGGTGTCATGAAATCCATCGATCTTTGGGTCCCTCGGCCTTTTGGCTAAGATCAAATGTAATGCTTGGTTGAAATCATTAGGTTACATTTTATCTTCGTTTGAAGCAATTTTTAAAAGTGGCATTTTAGCCTTTTGGCTAAGTTGCAAATGAGATCACGCCTTGGAGGAAGAGCTATGCCTACTCCAATCAGCTTGAATCATGTAGATCAAGCCCAAGACAGGAGGTGAGAACCATGTCTTGTCAGCTTGGATCGGGAACGTCTCAGCTTGTTGAGATTCTGAACTGGACTTGATTTGATTGAATTGGAATAAAAACAAAAAAAAGGTCTGTTGAGATTATAACATTTAAGGTACAGAATATTCCAATGCGTGTTACATTGGTTCCTCCCACAGTAACAGTGTTGTAATAGGTCAGTTCAAGGGTCAATTTACAGCTCTTTGTGAGGCAGTGCTGTAACCAAGTTGGAAGTGCATGTTTGTGACCAGAAGCAGCCCGCACCCTTAAAAGGCACTCTTGAAAACTGGAAGCCCCAGGAATGGAGTTGGGAATCCTGAAACTTGGATCCACTGGCCATTTTTAAAGGGGTCCCCAGTCACTCCAACTCAGCAAAAAATCCAGCCTGTAGTCTTCACTCAGTAATTCAGTAGCAGATCCACATGTATGCAACCAAATCCCATAAACAACAATGAGAGAAATGAC
Source organism: Carcharhinus amblyrhynchos (assembly GCF_965287045.1). NCBI lineage: Eukaryota > Metazoa > Chordata > Chondrichthyes > Carcharhiniformes > Carcharhinidae > Carcharhinus > Carcharhinus amblyrhynchos. The sequence continues at coordinate 74,315,950 of NC_137325.1, read as the reverse complement.
CAGTTGTTACTTGGGCTTAGATGGGTGAGCTAACCATTTGTCTTTAAAATGGTAAAATCTGGATTTGACAGATGGGAAATGAAAAAAAAAGCCAGTTCCCCTGATGGGCTGGTCAAAAACAGACATGGAATTAAAATTGGAACTAAGCCAGTCAAGAGAGAAATCAGAAAACATTTTTACAGACAATGTACTGGTAATGTGGAATTCTCTACCCAAAAGATTCAGTACCTATGGCCAGACTGATATAAAACTGTGATCATAAATAACATGGCAGTGGAGTCTCTTAAGTTATGCCACCACTCAATGGTAATATTATAATTTCTGAATCAGAAAATTCATAGAATTCCTACAGTGCAGGAGGAGGCTATTCGGCCTATCGAGTCTGCACCGACTCGCTGACTAACTATCTTACCCAGGTAATCTGCCCTGCCCTATCCCCGTAACCCCACATTTTTACCATGGCAAATCCAACTAACTTGCACATCTTTGGACTGTGGGAGGAAACCAGAACACCCGGAGGAAAACTACACATGAGGAGAACATGCAAATTCCACACAGTCAAGGCCAGAATTGAACCCTGGTCCCTGGTGAGACAGCAGTGCTAACCACTGTGCCACCATGCCGTCCAAAATTGTAGGTTCAAGCTCCACTCTTGAGACAGAAGTATCTAACTGATACTGCAGTCCATACTGAGGGAGCGGAGTACTGATAAGAACATAAGAACATAAGAAATAGGAGCAGGAGTAGGCCATCTAGCCCTTCGAGCCTGCCCCGCCATTCAATAAGATCATGGCTGATCTGTCGCTGCTCAGTTCCACTTTCCCGCCCTCTCCCCATAACCCTTAATCCCCTCTCTTATCAAAAACCCATCAACCCGCGTCTTAAAAATATTTAGCAGGCAGCCTCCACCACTTCAACGGGCAGAGAATTCCAGAGATTCACCACCCTTTGAGTGAAGAAGTTCCTCCTCAACTCCATTCTAAACCGCCCCCCTTTTATCTTGAGGCTGTGCCCCCTAGTCCTACTGTCTTTTTTGAGCGGGAAGAGTCTCTCCACCTCTATCCTATCCATCCCATTCATCATCTTATACGTCTCAATGAGATCTCCCCTCATTCTTCTAAACTCTAACGAGTACAAGCCTAGTTAATTCAGCCTCTCCTCATAGCTCAACCCCCTCAACTCCGGTATCAGCCTAGTAAACCTCCTCTGCACTCCCTCCAAGGCCAAAATATCTTTGCGCAGGTGCGGCGCCCAAAACTGCACACAGTACTCCAGCTGCGGTCTCACCAATGCCCTATACAGCTGCAGCAAGACCTCCCTACTTTTATATTCAATCCCCCTCGCTATGAAGGCCAGCATCCCATTCGCCTTCCTGACCACCTGCTGCACCTGCAAGCTGGGTTTTTGCGACTCATGCACAAGGACCCCGAGGTCCCTCTGCACCGTCGCCTGCTGCAGTTTTTCGCCCCGTAAGTAATAATCCCTCCTATCATTCTTCCTACCAAAGTGGACCACCTCACACTTGCCAACATTAAATTCCATTTGCCATTTCCTGGCCCATTCGCCCAGCCTATCTAGATCCTTCTGCAGACTCTCCACACCCTCCGCACAATTTGCCGTTCCCCCAATCTTGGTGTCATCAGCAAATTTCGACACCCTACACTCGGTTCCCTCCTCCAGATCATCTACATAAATGGTAAAAAGCTGAGGCCCCAGCACCGACCCCTGGGGCACTCCACTAGTCACCATCCGCCAATCCGGACCAAATATTTGCAAAGAGATTCCTATGGAATCAGGAATTTCTAACCCCATGATCCTGTCTCCATCCTGAAGATGCCTATCTGCTCTATTTTCATGCCAGGAGACATGCCGAGACAGCAATGAAGATAGGCACATGGCAAAGCCAGCAGATTACATCGTCACAGTCGTATTCATAGTTGTTAGGCTCTCAAGCTTTTATTCCTCACCCTTGTTGTCCCTCTGTGCCACTCCATATCTTCCATGCTCACCTGCAGGTATCCTCTACACCCACTCATCAGCACGCTACCCCCCTCCCACCCCACTACCCATCCCACACCACTCCACCCATCGCGGTCCCACTAGAGCCAGTAAGGTTGGGAATGTCACATGTAGCATTCTCCCTCACTCTTATCCCATGCTGGCAAAAATTGCTGGGAACAGGAATGGGGACAGAAATTCATTTTGAAAGCCCTTTCTCCTTAGTTCCAATAAGAATGGAGGCATGAAAATCTGACCCAACATCTTCAGGATGAGAGACATTCAACCAAGTCCCAAGCTACCCACTGAGGTGGATATAAAAATCACCCTGACACTATTTAATGAAGAACAGCAAAAGTTACCTAGCCAACATTTATTACTCAGCCAACATCACAAAAGCAGATTGTCTGGTCATTCATCTCAAAGTTGTTCATGGGACCTCACCCTGCCAAATTATTATGTTTACCTACATTACAACAATAACTATTACTTAAATTGTAAAAAAATTGTAGTATGCTGCTATGCAGAGGGACCTGGTTGCTCTTGTGCATGAATCGCAAAAAGTCGGTTTGCAGGTGCAGCAGGTAATTAAGAAAACAAATGGAATTTTGTCCTTCACTGCGAGAGGGATGGAGTTTAAAAACAGCGAGGTTATGTTGCAGCTGTATAAGGTGCTGGTGAGGCCACACCTAGAGTACAGTGTATAGTTTTGTTCTCTTTACATGAGAAAGGATGTACTGGCAGTGGAGGGAGTGCAGAGGAGATTAACTAGGTTGATTCTGGAGGTAAGAGTGTTGGCTTATGAGGAGACACTGAGTGAACTGGGGCTGTACTCATTGGAATTTAGAAGAATGAGAGGGATCTTATAGAAATATATAAAATTATGAAGAGAACAGATAAGATAGAAACAGCATGGTTGTTTCCATTGGTGGGTGAAATTAGAACTCAGCAGTATAGCCTCAAAATAAGGGGGAGCAGATTTAGGACTGAGCTGAAAAGGAACTTCTTCACCCAAAGGGTTATGAATCTATGGAATTTTCTGCCCTGTGAAGCAGTTGAGAATACCTTGTTGAATGTTTTTAAGGCAAAGAGAGATAGATTTGTGAACGGTAAAAGAATTAAGGATGATGATGAGTGGGCAGGTAAGTGGAGCTGAGTCCACAAAAAGATCAGTTATGATCTTATTGAATGGCGAAGCAAGCTCAAGGAGCCAGATGGCCTACTCCTGCTCCTAGTTCTTATGTTATTATGAATACATTTTGAAAGTACTTCATTTGCTGTGAAGCACTATGAGATATTTTGAAGCCATAAAAGGGGTTATATGGACACAAATTCTTTTTGATAGATTCCTTGAATGAGAAAGAGTTATCATTGCAATCATTTGCTTCTCTGAAACGCTGTGGTATCAGCTTAGCTGTCTCTTCCCTCAGACTCTATCTCTAATTCTTCCACTCACTTCCAATCCATTGTTATGTTTGCCTATTTCTTCCTCTGACACTTGCTACATTCTTATCTCTTCCCATTTCCACAGAGACCTTCATCTTAAGAATGAATATCACTATTAATCTACTCTTCTCAGCTCCATCATATTCCAACACTGAAGCCATGATCAATCTGAAACAAACTTCCAACCATCACACTTTTTCTCACTGAACTGCACAGTTCATCTGTTCACAAGTGTACACATTTCTTCTTCAAATCCCATTTTACTGCTGCACCTATGCAATGTTTTCTGGTCCTCCATCTTTGTGTAAACTTGCTTTCTTTCCTTCCTTTCATTTCACTCTCCACTCTGGAATTCTCTTCGTCAAAGGCTCTCATTGCATTACCCAAGTCCCCGTCCTTTAAAAGCCTCTTCCAAACTTTGTCTTTCTCCTTAAATTCCACTTCCTGCTCAATAACAACTGACCCTCATGTAATGCTCTGTCAAATAAAATATATTGTATAAATGGACTGCTTATATGAAGTGCTTATAGGTAACATAGGAGCAATGCAAAGAACATCCTATTCATGTAGGGGAAATGCAGTTAATGTAATTTATACATTTAAATATTTTTAATAAACATCCACTGCAATATTTTACCTATTAACATTGCTTGTCATGTAATCCTCTCAAATAAGATATAATAGTAGTAAATTGTAGTTAAAGGTATTAGATTATTGAATAGCTCCCACTGTACTTCTGCTCACCAAATTATGTTGCGATAATACTATTTTGCAGATAGAATTATGTTGATGCTTTGTTCTGTAGCTCACTAATTTGATCTTTGTTTCTAGGGCAGATGCATCAATTAATTTCTGCTGACTTCAGATGGTAGCAAAGTTCAATGTGCGTTTTGGAAAATGATTGTCATATGGCTTGAGGGGGAATACAGCAACCTAGAGGGAGATGGAATTTTATTCCACTTTTTCCTAGGAGATTCACACAGACAGAAGAGGCTGAGTAGACAATTCAACATACCCTGCCATTTCTGACACTGTAATTTACATATCATTAAGAATTCACTGCAGACCTAAAACATAATTTACTTAATGTAATGTATGATAATTAATTCTAATGATATTGAAATGAGCCCCACTTTCTTGGACCATTTCAAACTCACAACTGTAGTTGGAGAAGCCGAAAATAATTGACATTCCCACTGCTTAAACCATTACATCAGTTAATAGTCACATTGACTCATATTTAAACTGTTCTAACAAAATCCTTATAAAGAGGAAAAGGTCACAATTAATCTATTCGTGTATTTCAAAAAGAAAAGGCTAACTAACATTATGTTCTTTTATATTTGATTATACAGAAGATTAGAATACTGAACATACCCTAGTAACAATAAAATTACTCTTTGTGAGTTTAATCACCTTTTGTGTACACTTTAAAGACAAAGTTAACAAAACATCTGTTCCTATATATTGAAAATATTATTTAAATGCCACCAAATTAAAACTCCAATTGTGCAGTAAAACAATTCCAAAGCACATCATGAAAACTACCCAAATCACTGAAACCTTTAATTTTCTGTTTTTGAAATGACAGCATGAAACCAAAGACACAAAAATTTATTTGTACAAATTAAGATTACACAAAGATGTTAATTAATGTAAAAGTCAATAGAGAGAGAAGCAGCAGGTTCGTTGTCCAGTTAGCATTAAGGTTAGTCACACATTTTTTGAAGCCACTAAATGCATTCTGTGAATAGAATGCATCTCTGCAAGAAGTGATTGACATTCACTTTAAAGATGGAACAGCCTTCTTCTGTTGGCCTGCACAGTCTGATTTTAATATTATAAAAGATGCTATATATAGTACCCATGAATCCAGCAGGCATTGTGAAGCAGTGTGAGCATCTGCAACAATTTGAAAATTGTGGTGATATATTCATAATAAGTCTGAAAACAGTGGCATTTTTTAGTGGATGCTGAATAAGGTACTGATAGATAAATTATATTTTGTAAAGTCTAACAAACAAAACCAATGACCTGAATAAGTTAAATCTTCTTATTAAACCTGCGATAGAGATTCTATTCTACTGCAGTTTAAAAATGAAGCTTTAGCAGAGTAGTGATAATAGATTACTGACTAGTCTTTTGAAGCAAAAACAATGCAGCTTCTGTATTATGCTAAAAGATATTCCCTTTATAAACTGTAATCACAGTTTATAAGGTGTTGTATAAGGTGAAACTCTAACTGAACTTGAATCTGCTGACTTCAAGATGTTCAATTTGATGAACCAAAGGCTTAACATGCTCATAACAATTTGCATTTGTATAATGCCTTTAACATAGTAAAATGTCCCAAGATACTTAAAAGGACTGAATATCAGACAAACTATCCGGAATTTCTGGCAGTAGTTCAGGTTTCTTTAATCCATGTGTTTCAGTATCTTTAGTCGCCACTTCCTTGGCTTGTAATAGGTTACTGTTCTACTGCAATGGTGGTATTGTTCAATCAATTGGTTTACTCTAACCACAAAGCAGTGATGTAGGAATAAAAATGGAGTCCCTGCTTCAAAGGTACAATTAGAATGGATTTTTTTTAAACAGACTCCACTTCACTACCAGGAGCTGTTATTGGATGGACTTCTTCCTCTCAGTCCAGCCTCCAGAGTCCAACTTCCAGCTGACCTCCTCTAAGTACAGCAAGCAGCATTAGTGCATTCCTCGGTCTTTAGAATTCTGCTATATCTCAACCCTCCAGAGTCTGCTGTTTCATCTTTGTTCCTGTTAAACCTTGCAGCAGGTAGATTTAAACTATTTAAGCTCCCCCAAATTTCAACAATCTTACTGGGAATTGGTCAGTGCCTGGTTGCTGGAGTATGGTGTAATTGCAAAACAAAGATAAATGTAGGACCTGTACAGAGCTGCAGAATAAGTTACACATGGTGTGTTCTTTATCAATATTTCACTTCCATACCAGTTCTTCTGTTGGATGTGGAAGGGTTGAGGCTTATATACTTCTCAGTCAAATCTTCAAAGACCATGCTGCAATCATGTTATGTGATGTAAACATGCCAATCATGCAACAAGGATTAGTGAAACAATAGCGTGTGTTCTTTATTTGAAGATACGATTACATACCTATAATGTTAACTTGAAAGCTAAATATACATATCTGACTACTACCATCTGCTGCTGTAGATTGAATGGGGTCATGGGGCTAATATATCATATCCTGTTAAGATGGTACTGATTGACAGCAGTTTAAGGTAAGTTCCCTTAAAGGTGCAGATACATAATATCACAACATGCTGTTTTTGGACCAGGAGCCAATGGAAGGTGAATGAGACCTGGTGCATGAAGGTATTGTTGTAATATGCCTTTAAGTAGGTATGTCCACAATCAGTATGATGTCATCTGTCTTGAGTATAATTTGACCAAGAGAGACATGTTAGGAACAGCTCTCCAAAAACTTGTATATCCTACTGTAATCTTCAAACAAAATAGCTTATAACGTAATTGATGAATCCTATTAGAGAGATTGGTGAGTTTGTGTTGAAAGAGAGAAGGAAACACAACCGATATAAGTGGCAGAAATTTAGATAAACTCAAGTTTATGCGGTCTGCAAGCTGGGAGACCAAACAACAGAAGATTGAAATAGTCAAGTCTAGAAGCAAAAAAGCATGGATGAGGGTTTAGCAGCACTTGAACTGAGGCAGGGCAGAGTTGTGTGTTCGAGATGGAAGTAAACAGTCTCGGTAATAGATGTGGTCACAAGATCATACTGGTATTAAACATGTCACATCAAAAAAGGTTGGCTTGGTTGATCGGGAATGGATATTTTTAGTCCTGTCATGACCTCAGGATATCCAAAAACATTTTGGAGAACATTGAATAGATATGAAATGTAGTCATAGTCATAACATAGGGAGAGAATAAGATCCAATAAATAATAATGAAATAATGTGAGATTATCTTAGTGGTGTTGATTGAGAGATAAATGTCAATAAATACATCAGGAGAAATTTTCTGCTCTTCCTAGAAAAGTGTCATTAGATCACTTTGATCAAATTGAGAGGGGATATTGTAGACTTTTTCATCTGATTGTCCATCCCCAATTGCCCTCAAGAAGGTGGAGATGAGCTGACTTCTTAAACTGCTGCAGGGGAGAATGTGGCATAGTGGTATTGTTACTGGACTAGTAATCCATAGATCCAGGGTAATGCTCTGGGGACCTAGGTTTGAATCTCACAAAGGCAACTAGTGAAATTTGAATTAAGTGAATTAAAAATCTAATGCTGACCATAAAACTATTGTCAATTATCATGAAAATCCAGCTGGTTCCTACAAGTGTCACACTATTACCTGAGTGTGGGTAACTTGAATCACAGGGACTGTGTTAAAAATACCTCTTCCAACACAGAACTGAACTGGCAGGCAGAACGCAAAACTTGTTCCTCCACTGGATCTTTGTTGCACCCAAAAATTCATACATACAATAATTGTTTAAAAGAGAAAACAAATTCACAGTAAGTGCAAGGTGAAGGAAAAACAAACAAAAATATACACATACATTCAAAGATTAATTACTTGTTACTTTGTTGGTTTAAGCTGGAGCTCTGAGAGCATCAAACATTAAAATCTCATTACTTCCCTGGGGTGGAAAGACCTGTATTAATAAGAATAAACCTACCCATTGGGCTGAACCATTCAAACGTTTGAAAACATAATTGTGACATAAGACATTACGACATTGACACTATTCTAGATTGTTTGAACATAAATATACAAAAGCACCAATAATATGAAATTCAAATAAATAACTGCACTTATACCAGTATTTTGCTTCCCTCCCCCTTAATAGTTCAAACCCACCATATAGTATCAGTTTCAGGTTTAACTTCCATGCAGCCATATTAGCAGCCCTCTATGTGCATGCCCCTTTCCTCCAATTTGGATCCTAGCAGAGGAATGTGGAAGCTATAGCTCACCAACAACAACACGCCTTACAATTTTTGTGCAAATAAAGAAGATGTTGATGCTTTATGTTTGCAAGTAATTGTGCATGTGAGTAAAATGTTTTTGTGATGAGGCTCTCTGTCATAATATGACTTCAAACTCACAGCAATGTGCATCTTAAATGCCCTCTAAAATGGCTTAGCAAACTGATAAAAAGTTGAAAGGAGTGAAATTGGACAGACAACCTGTCATCGACTGACACACTGGAAACAACGGAAAACTCAGCAGTGTCAACCCTGCAAAGCCCTCAATACGAACAGCTTGGACCTGCTGCCAAAATTGGGAGAGTTATCTCACAGATTTGTCAAGCAAATGGCTGACTTAGTCATACTCATGGAATTATAGCTCACAGATAATGTCCCAAGATACCAACATCACCATCCAGTAGGACGGGATATACCCACCAGTGTTGGCAGCATAGTCATATACAGTCAGAAGGGAGTCATCAACATCTACTCTGGATTCCATGAAGTCTCATGGTATCAGGCCAAATTTGGGTAAAGAAACCTTCTGATGATTATAATAGACCATTACCCCTCTTCAGCTGATGAATTGGTAATCATCCATGTTGAACACCATTTGGAGGAAGCACTGAGGAAGCAAGAATGCAGAATGTATTCTGGAGGGAAAGTTCAATGTCCATCACCAACAGTGTCTTGGTAGCACCACTACAGGCTGAGCTGGCTGAATCCAAAAGGTCCTGGCTGTTAGACGGGGTCTGCAGCAGATGGTTGGGAAACAAGAGGGAAAAGCATACTTGACCTCATTCTCACCAACCTGCCTACTATGGTAGGCCATGACAGTATCAATAGAGTGAACATGCTGCTTTCAAACAGATTTAGCAATTCAAAACTGGGCAATCATGTGCCCTGATAGACCATTACCAGCAGAACCACAATTTGTAACCTCATGATCCAGCATCTCCCCTACTTTACCATCACTACCAAGTCTGAATTCAGGAGGGTATGCCAGGAACAGCACCAAGTTTAATGAAAAATGATATGTCAACGTGATGAAGCTACAACATAAAATTACTTGCATGCTAAACAGCATAAGCAACAAGTGTCATATAAAGCTAAGTGATCTCACAACCAGTAAGCTCTGTTGTCTTGTCACATTCAGTTGTGAATGGTAATGTTTAATTAAACAACTCACTGGAGGAGACAGTTCCATAAACATCTCCATCCTCAATAATGAGGAAGCCCATTCCATCAGTGCAAAAGATAAGGCTGAAGCATTTGCAAGAGTCTTCAGACAGAAGTGCTGAGTGGATGATCCATCTCAGCCTCCTCCGGAGGTTTCCAGCATCACAGTCTTCAGACAATTTGATTCACTCCACATGATATCAAGGAATGAGATACTGCAAAGGCTATAGGCCCTGACAATCCGGCAATAAAAACTGATGATTTGAATTCCAGAACTTGCCACACTCGCAGCTTAGATGTTCCAGTACAACTACAACTCTGGCACCTATCCGGCAATGTGGAAAATTGTCCCAAATAAAAAAGACAGGACAAATCCAACCTGGCCAATTACTTCCCCATCAGTATACTCTCGATCATCAATAAAGTGATGATGGATGGGGTCATCAACAGTGCTATCAGCACCTGCATGTCAATAGTATGCTCACTGAAGTTCAGTTTGGGTTCTGGCTGGGCCACTCAGCTCCTGACGTCAGTATAACCTTGGTTCAAACATGGACAAAAGAGCTGAACACCAGAGATGACACGAGAGTGACTGTGCTTGACATTAAAGCAGTATTTGACTAAGTATGGCATCAAAGAACCCTAGCTAAACAGGAGTCAACGGGAATCAGAGGGGATACATTCCACTGGTTGGAGTACTAGGCACAACCATCTTCAGCTGCTACGTTAATTACCTTCCTTCTATCATAACGTCAAAAGTGAGGATATTTGCAAATGATTGTGCAATGTTAGCACCATTCATGACACACTCCTTCAATACTCAAGAAGCTCAACATCATCCAAGACAAAGTAACCTGTTTTATTGGCTTCCACAGCTTTAAGCAATTATTCCCTCCACCGCTGGTGCAAGGGGTCAGTGGCTTGCACCATTTACAACATGCATTGCAACAAGATTCCTTTGGTGGCACTTTGCAAACTCACGGCTTCTAGCATCTAAAAGAACAAGGCCAAAGACAAATGGGAACACTACCAACTGCAAATTCCCTTCCAGTTGATGTACCTAAACTAGATGAACTTACTTACTTTTTAAATCCATTCTTAGAACTTGGGTGTCACTGGCGAGGCCAGGATTTATTGCACTTCTTTAATTGCACTTGAGAAAGTGGTGGTGAGCTGCCTTCGTGAACAGCTGCTGTTCCTATGATGTAGCTACACCCACAGTGCTATTAAGAGACAGTCAGAAACTGAAGCAGTAAATGTTCAAACGCATAATATTGGATAATATTGGGGCTTGGACTGAAAATTGGCATGCAACATTTGTGTCACCTAAGTGCCAGGCAATGACCATCTCCAACAAAAGGGAATCTTACCATCACCCCTTGACATTCAATGGCATTACTACTGTTGAATCCATTATTAATCAAATCCCAGGGGTTACCATTGACTATAAACTCAACTGGACCAGCAATATAAATACTGTAACTATAAGAGCAGATTGGAGACTCAGAATCCTGCAGCGAATAAGTCACCTCCTGAGTCCCCAAAGCCTGCCTACCATCTATAAGGCACAAGTCAGGAGTGTGATAGAATACTCTCCCCTTGCCTGGATGAGTGCAATTTCAAATACAATCAAGAAGTTTGACATCAGCCTACCACAGTGGCAACAGTGTGTACCATCTTCAAGGTGCACTTCAGAACTTTTCTGAGGCAGCACCTTCTAAACTCACAACCACTACCATATAGAATGGCAAACCTGGAATTCCCCTCAAAGCCACACAAATTCTGACTTGGAAACATTTTACTGTTCATCCACTGCCACTGGGTCAAAATTCTGGAACTCCCTCCTAATAGCACTATGGGTATACCTATACCATAGGAATAGCAGCTGTTCACAAAGGCAGCTCACCACCACTTTCTCAAGTGCAATTAAAGAAGTGTAATAAATCCTGGCCTAGCCAGTGACACCTATGTTCTAAGAATGAATTTAAAAAGTAAGTAAGTTTATCTAGTTTAGGTACACCAACTGGAAGGGAATTTGCAGTTGGTAGTGTTCCCATTTGTCTTTGGTTTTGCTCTTCTAGATGGTAGAAGTTGTGAGTTTACAAAGTGCCGTCAAAGGAAACTTGTTGCAATGCATGTTGTAAATGGTGCGAACCATTGTCCCCTTGTACCAATGGTGGAGGGAATAATTGCTTAAAGCTGTAGAAGCCAATAAAACAGATTACTTTGTCTTGGATGATGTTGAGCTTCTTGAGTATTGAAGGAGCTGCACTCAACCAGGCTAGTGGAAAGTATTCCATTACACTCTTAACTTCCAGTTTCTAGATGGTGGATAAGCTTTGGAGAGATAGAAGCTGAGTTACTTGCTAAAACAAATTCCTGCTCTTATAGTCACAGAATTAATTTGGCTGATCCAGTAAGTTTCTCGTCAAAGGTAATCCCAGGATATTGTTAGTGGGGGATTCAACATGGGGCAAAGTGAGATGGTTAATTCTCTCTTGTTGGATATAGTCTTTGCCTGTCACTTGTGTGCTGTGAATGTTATTTCCCACTTATATAGAGGTCTTGCTACATGTGAGGTTTTACTGTCCCAATATCTGAGGAGTTGTGAATGATACTGAATGTTGTGCAATCATTCAGTAAACATCCTCACTCTAATTTTATGTTGGAGGAAAGGTCACTGATGCAGTGGTTGAAAATGATTAGGTGGAGGACACTACCCTGAGGAACTCTTGTGGCAATGCACTCAAATCTCTGAAATTTGACAAATCCGTGACATTCTATCTCTGAGGCAAGAGTGCCACCACTAAGGTAAGTAAAATTTAAGGTGGGAATGCATTGTGAACACATCTTAACAACGGCTGCATCATTTTTGCAAGGTGGAGGAGGGGTTAAATATTTCCCACAGTTACAAATGATATCGTTTTCTAGCATTTATGGCTATGTAAAGAGAATGGAAAAGTAAATAGAGAAATATCAGAGATGTGCATTTGAAGTCAGGATATTTGGTATTCAAACATCTCTCGCTGTGATGCAGTCATGCAGAAGTGATGGAAAAAATAAGGTTTATCTTTTCTAGTCCCTCAGCACCAGTATTAGAATAGAATTGGGACTGAACAATCAGAAAACCTGGCTCAGTTCCCTGTCAAATCTATGAGCCTTTAGTACAGAGAGGGCTCTTCCGGGGAATCTTGTAATCCAACCTAAAATTGCCTTGCCAAAATGAGCCGTTTAAATATTATAATATAATTAAAGTGAAAAGAACTACTCGTATTTACATTGAATTTTACCATCCTGCCCATCACAGGAATCAAAGCGGGCAAGGAGCAGATCATGAAAAGGTCCATTGATCTCAAGTGGGATTTCACGGTTTCAGGATGAGTGAGGCCATTAAATCCTGCCCAGTGTCTTTAACATAGACAACTATACGCAGGGATAGTAATGGTGCTGCCTGGGACAATGTCTGTAAGGTGTGACTCTGTGAGTAAGACTATGTCAAGCTGTTGCTTGAGTAGTTATGTGATAGCTGTCTCAATTTTAGCACAAGCCCCCCAGATGTTAGTAAGATGGACATTGCACAGTTAACATGGCTAGGTTTGCCATTGTCACCTGGAATGCCTCAGTCAATCAATTTCATTCCTTACAGGTTTGATATGATTGAGTGGCTTGTTAGGCCATTTAGGAGGGTAATTATAGTCAGCTATATTGCTGTGGATTTGGAGTCATGTGTAGGCAAGACCAGATAAGGATGGCAGATTTCCTTCCCCTAAAGGACATTGGTGAACCAAATGCATTTTTACAATGGTTTCATGGGATCCATTAGACTAGCTTTGAATTACAGATTTAACTAATTGAATTCAAATTACACCATTTGCCATGGTGGGATTTGATCCCCAGGTTATTAGTCCAATAACATTGCCATGACACCATCGCTTCCCCATTTTTCCACACTGTACTCTACCTGTCACCTTCTTGCCTTCATTTAACCTGTTTATGTTACTTTCTGATGTCTTTATATCCTCCTCACAGCTTACTTAGAAAACTTGGATCCATTACACCTCATCTAACTCATTGATATAGATTGTTGGACAGTTTTATTTTGGTAGCTTCATCATGGTGTGCAATTATCTTTTTGCGAATGACACAGCACTGATCTTGTCTGCTACCTCGCAACAAGCATGCTATATTGTTGTCATCCGTGGAAGTTAAGCTGTATTATGAAACTGGACAATCCTATTCATACCAGTCTCATGCAACAAAGCTTCCAATTCACCAGGAATCAAAAAGGACTGTATGTGCCACGAACACTTCATTACTTATTGACTTTGTTTCCTGTCTCCAAGTTGATTTGACCTCCTTTCTTTTGTAAGCTACTATGTTTTACCTATGAAATTCAAATTTTCTAAGGATAAGAAACATATGTGGTTATATTCCCTTATATGTTGTCCTCCCCACCCCCACATGCTATTATTAAGTGCCCATACTAGGCACATCATGGACTTGAATCTTGCTAGGAATAATTAATTATTGATAATCTCAGGAAATCCTATTGGCTTAGACACAGAAATTATGAGCATGGATAGGCCATTCAGCCCCTCAAGCCTGCTCTACCATTCAATGTGATCATGGTTGATCCTCAATCTCAATGCCATATTCCCACTTTCTCCACATATCCAGGGGTGGCACAGTAGTACAGTGGTTAGCGCTGCTGCCTCATGGTGCCAGGGACTCGGGTTCGATTCCCGGCTTGGGTCACTGTCTGTGTGGAATTTGCACGTTCTCCCCGTGTCTGCGTTGGTTTCCTCCAGGTGCTCCAGTTTCCTCCCACATTCTGAAAGATGTACTGGTTAGGTGCATTGGCCCAAACAGGTGCTGAACTGTGGTGACTAAGGGGAATTTCACAGTAACTTCATTGCAGTGTTAGTGTAAGCCTTAATGTGACTAATAAATAAACTTTACTTTACCCCTTGATGCCTTTAAAATCTAGAAAATTATCTATCTCTTTCTTGAATACATTCATTGACTTGGCCTCCACAGCTTTCTGTTAGTTTTTATAACAATGGTTTCATGGTCATCATTAGACTCTTTATTCCAAATTATTTTAAATTGAATTAATATTCCACCAATTGCCATGCTAAGATTTCAATCTCGGTCCCCAGAACATTACCCTGGGTCTCTGAGTTACCAGTCCAGAATCGCCACTTCAATTGAGGGTATGTCTGGCGCTGCTCCTCTCATGCCCTTTAGCACTCTCCTTTGAATTGAGGGTCCCCTAGCACTAACTTGGTGATAATGATTGATCAGGAAAAACTCCAAACCCTGAGGCTACAGCCCATAGTCATATATAACCATGATGCTGTTGGATGGCCCACACATCACTTGGATGGCCAGTATGAACTATGAGATTTCTTCAAAATCTGGCATGGTGATAGTGCCACACATCAAAATGGAACTTTACCTCTGTGCCATTCCCTCGAACTCCCCTCTTTCTAACACTTGGACTGCAGCAGTTTAAGAAGGCATCTCACCACTATCTGTTCAAGGCCATAAATGATGGCCTTGCCAGAACAACTACATTCCATGTAGGAATTTTTAAAAATGGTTAGCACAACATCATATTGATGAGAACGAAATTCAAACATATTGTGGGCAATTCTCCCAGCCTGCTGCTCTGATCTAACAATCTAATGGGCCGGGAGGCATCAGCGGAGGCTGTTTTGTGGCTTCCCACTGGATGCCACGGCCTCTGATTCTTTCCAGGGCAAAGATTTTTAGAGTAATCAGCTCCTTGCTGGAAATAAGTGCAGAGTTGATTTCAATATTGAAATAGCAATTTGCATATCATTAGTGGGCATGGGACTGAAGTCTTGGGGCCTGCTAGTGTCTCCACCTCCCTCCCACAGCAGGAGTGGTATGCTCCAGAGGGGTTTACTACGGCTCCCTACGAATGGGGAATAAGTGGCCCAACCCTAATGGGGAGAACAGTGGCAATGGAGGCCCTCCGAGGAGGTCAGGGGATAGGAGGGTGCCCCCCAGGCACTCTCCACGGAGCAAACTTGGATGCGCAGTGGCTGGCTCAGTGCGATGCTACCTCAATGGGAATAGGCCACGCCCCCTAATTTTCAGAGGGAATCCCACTAGGGCACTCTGCAGTGCTTATAGTGTGGAAAATTCATTCTGAAAATCCCATTAAAAAAACTAGCGGGAGTTACTCCGGTTTTCATGCAAACTAGGGACTCTGATTTTTTTGGGAGAATCCTGGCCATTATCGTGCTGTTTTAGGGCTTATATCAGGAAACATATCTAATTATTATTTTGCCTGCAAAAATGTTTTACTACTTTGTAGGTTCATTGATCAAGGGAAATGCAGTAAAAAATTAAATAAACCCTCAATTTTTTTTCAATATAATTTCACAATCACTTCTTTTACATAAAAAGACCATTTTTATTTAAATGATCATGAATGTATTGGGTAGAAATTAATTTTAAATAAAACTCTTGTATGAAACTCCATCCATCACCAAACGCAATAAACGAAAAGCAGAGAGACAGAAAGATACATTTGAATCAACTTTTCGGCGAAGCAACAATGACTACACTTCAAAACAATACATTGCCTGTGATATTTTGAGGATATGAAAAACATCATAGAAATCAATGTAACTTTTGTTTATGATAACAGACAAAGATGCTGGAAATAGTCATGAACTGGAAACTTTCAACAGGTCGGGCAGCATCAGTTGAGAGAGGGAGGTGGATTAACATTTCAGGTTGATTAACCTGATGTTTACCTACCTTATTGTCTCAGCAGATATTGTCTGACCTTTTGAGCATTTCGAACATTTTTTATTTTAATTTCAGATTTCTGGCAGCTACAGTATTTTACTTTTTTATCTTTCCTTTCTTTAGAAATTAGTGTTGCATTATTATCATGATGTAATACCATGGGTTTATTTACAGTACAAGACACAAGGCCCCAAATCAGGTAAACACATTATGGGTTCATTTATTAAGACTAGGCACATAAAGACAGTTATATATTGGAATAAAACTTAAAAACTTTGGATCCATGTGTGTGTTCCATACAACTCAAAAGTGAAACTCAGAATGGATCACGTGACACATTTCCTTTCTCATTATGTCATGTTGATATCCTTGAAAGACATATTATAAAAGTTACTGCTGAAAAAGCACTTGTGTGTCAATCTTCACCCCCTCTTCACTAACAAAAATAATGCATGAATTGCAGCACATTGGTCAGAAAAAGCCAAGTCAGTTGTTTTGATTGATGTGAGATTAGCCATTTGTTAATGAGAATCTTGACACATTCCCTGGCAGTTTGTGATCCTACTCAGCTGAATTCATGGAAAAAAACTGGAGTAACTCCTGCTGGTTTTTTTTAGTGGGATTTTCAAAATGAAGCTCCCACACTCTAAGCATTGCAGAGTGCCTCAGGGAGATTCACACTGAAAATCAGAGGGTGGGGCTTATTCCCGCTGGACAGGCTGGCAGAATAGCGCGGAGCAGGCACTGTGCTGGCACCGTTCTGTCAGCACCGACGTCGGTGCATGAGCTTTGGCCCCACACTACTGCCTTCCTGATCATTGGCCAGCCCCTCCCATCCCCTACTCTCAATTGCTGGCCTCCCAAATGTCTAACAATGACCTAATCCCCCACCCTACCAGCCCCCATCTCCCCAACACCTCACCTGACAGTTCCCACCCTACACCCTGGCAGTCCCAATTCCCCCCACTCCTTTCCTATTGCCAGCCCATGATTAGCCCCTTCACCCCTTCTGCCACTGATTCTGACTGCTGAGTGGCAGCAGGATCCCCAACCACTGATCGTCCTCCACATAGGCCCTGCCCCCTCTGGTCCCACCCCCTTGGCACTGCAGTCCCAGGCCCACTGATGACATTACAACGAGAATTCAAATATGGAAATCAACTCTGCGCTGAAAATCTGGGCCCAGAAACATACAGAGTCTGTGGTGCCCAGCGGGGAGCCCGCTAAACGGCCTCTGCTGAAGTCTCCCGGTCTGTGGTACTGCTAGAGCAATGCAATAGCTGAGAGAATCACCCTGATGGCATCAGCTGATTCACTAAGCTTGAGGAATCCACAGGGGTGTGGAGTGGATGACAAAGTGCTATCTTAGGCGAGGCTGTCTAGGACTTCTGAACACTGCTACTCAGATCTCAGTCATACTCTTCTGAAAGTAAGTATGCTTGAGGAGTGTAAGGCCCCCTGGTAAATAGCCAATGAAATATGGTACAGGAACAGCAATATTAGATATGCTTTGAGTTTATTACTGGAACCATGAAGCATATGTCAGTTTCATTGCAATCTACAGTGGATCTCCAGCAAACTAGCTTCAACAACCACAGAAACACAGAACTTTGTTTTTTTTTAAGCTCTGGAGGCATTAAGAACACAATAGAGAGCTGCATGCATTTTGATTTCGAAACCCATACTAAATGTTGTGTCTCACGGTTTTCAGGATCTGACTTTAGATCAAACCGCTGGAGCCATCGGTCCAAGGTCCAAATGATTGATGACTGCTGGAGTCTGTCTGGCTTGTACTGCCCTTTTTCAGCATAATAGCACATATCAAGCCTTAAGCCTTGAAGCACCATACCAACAGAAAATGGAAGCTGACAAGAAGATTTCCAGAGGGACACATCAGTTCCATGACTCTTGTGTACGCCATGAAGACCCTCAGGTGGCACAGGAAATGAATTCTAGAATAAGTGATTTAAAGTTGCATGTAGGCATTCTGGAAAAGTGTAGTGCAAGCAAAGAATAGAGTGATGGGGTGCATTTTGTATTAAAATAGGCTGTTCACCAACAAAACATTGAGTTATTATAGAGATTTCTATGAACTCTTCAGGATGAAGGAGCTGAGTAACACTACAGAATACCAATTCTGGGGAACATAAACTTAAAATAAAAAATATGGTCATACAACAAAAATAGATTAATGTGAATCCTGAATTCAATGATGCATAATAAAATCTTTCAAATCACATGTGTAGAATTGTTTACTGTGCTTTAAGAAAATAAATTATTTATTAAATTCTCTGGAGATCATCTCTGAGTTTGCATTGCCAGCGGCAGCTTCACTTCCCAAATGCACATATGGGGTGATGATGGGAAAGCTATTAAGTATATTCTATCTGTGATATACTTTGCAATTGTTCTTGTAAAAGTCTATTGTTAGTGCATAGTTGAAAATCAATTTTAACAGAAAGCATTACATTCACCTTCCAATGCTGATGAATCTTCCGCAAAATGACTCAAAGCAACAATCAAAATCTAACATTTTCTAATCATCTCTGATTTTATTATGGGTAACTGAAATGACACTCTGGCTTTGACAGAAACCAGGTTCATAGAAGGTGACATTTCTCAGCCTTCCTAACTGGCTATATTTAACTCATCCAAATCATCATAACAAAAGTCTGGCTGCTCTCACTGTAACTCCTCTAGCACTTTCTCCTCCTTCATGAACCATACCAAATTCTACCCACATCTTTCTCAAATTGTATATCATCCCAAGGTCCACTTCCAAGTTTCTCACTAAGTCATCCTATCTTATTTTCTCCCCTAGCCTCTACATTGAGCAATCCCTCATATTTTGTGCACACTTCGGACATTTATTAGGCTATAATTTTTAATATATTTCTCCAGTTAGGAGAAAGGATGGGAAAGGTAGGATTAGGGAACCGTGGAATACTAGAGATATAGAAGACCTGGTTAGGAAGAAACGAGAGGTGTTTGTCAGGTCTAAGCAGCTGAGAACGGAGAGAGCGTTGGAGGAATACAGAGAGAGTAGGAGGGATCTCAAACGGGGAGTTAGGAGAGCAAAAAGGGGGCATGAGATGGCTTTGGCAGGTAGGGTTAAGGAGAATCCAAAGGCATTTTACTCCTACCTTAAGAACAAAAGGGTGGCTAGGGGTAAAATCGGTCCTCTCAGGGACAAACGTGGGGAATTGTGCTTAGAGGCAGAGGGAATGGGGGAGATCCTGAATGAATACTTTGCGTCGGTATTCACGAAGGAGAGGGGCTTGATGTCTAGTACAGTCATTGAGGGAGCGGTAGACCAATTGAAAGATCTATTGATTACGAGGGAAGAAGTGTTAGGGCTCTTAGAGGGCATTAAAACCGATAAATCTCCAGGGCCTGATTGCATTTATCCTAGGCTGCTTAGAGAGGCGAAGGATGAGATTGCTGGGCCTCTGACGCAAATCTTTGTCTCTTCTTTGGACACAGGTGAGGTTCCAGAGGACTGGAGGATAACGAACGTGGTACTGTTGTTTAAAAAGGGTAGGAGGGATAGCCCAGGTAACTATAGGCCGGTGAGCTTAACGTCAGTGGTAGGCAAGTTGATGGAGAGGATTCTTAGGGATAGGATGTATGCGCACTTGGAGCGTTGCGATCTGATTAAGGATACGCAGCATGGCTTTGTCAAGGGGAAGTCTTGCCTTACAAATCTGGTAGAATTCTTTGAGGAGGTGACAAAAACGGTTGACGAAGGACGAGCCATTGATGTTGTCTATATGGATTTCAGTAAGGCGTTTGACAAAGTCCCTCATGGTAGGTTGGTACAGAAGATTAAAGCTCATGGGATATGTGGTCAGGTATCTAGATGGGTAGAGAACTGGCTTGCAAAGAGGAGTCAGAGAGTAGTTGTAGAGGGGTCTTTTTCGGCTGGAGGTCTGTCTCTAGTGGTGTGCCGCAGGGCTCGGTACTGGGACCTCTTCTCTTTGTAGTGTATATAAATGATTTGGAAGAGGGAGTAGGTGGTGTGATCAGCAAATTTGCTGATGACACCAAGATGGCTGGATTGGCGGGCAGTGAGGAGCAGTGTCTGGCAATACAGCGGGATATTGATAGGCTGGTTGATTGGGCTGATACGTGGTAAACGGAGTTTAATCCAGATTAATGTGAGGTGATGCATTTTGGCCGGAATAATGTAGGGGGAAGTTATATGATAAAGGGTAAGCCCGTAAGGAGTATAGAGTCGCAGCGAGACCTGGGGGTGCAAGTGCACAAGTCTTTGAAAGTGGCAGTACAAGTGGAGAGTGTGGTGAAGAAAGCCTATGGTATGTTAGCCTTTATAGGAAGGGGTATAGAATATAAGAGCTGGAGTCTAGTGTTGCAGTTGTACAGAACATTGGTTAGGCTGCATTTGGAGTACTGTGTACAGTTCTGGTCGCCTTACTACCAGAAGGACGTGGAGACTCTGGAGAGAGTGCAGAGGAGGTTTACCAGGATGTTGCCTGGTATGGAAGGACTGGGGTATGAGGAAAGATTGAAGAAATTGGGGCTCTTTTCCCTTGAAAGACGCCGACTGAGGGGTGATCTAATAGAGGTATATAAAATTATGAAGGGTATAGATAGAGTAAACAGACGTAAGCTATTTCCTATAATAGAGACACGTAGGACAAGGGGCCATGGACTTAAGGTGAGGGGGGAGCGGTACAACACAGATATCAGAGGGAGGTTTTTCACACAGAGGGTAGTGGAGGTATGGAATGCTCTGCCAAGTAAGGTGGTGGAAGCAAACACGCTAGAGTCCTTTAAGAGTAACTTAGACAGGCACATGACTGAGTTGGAGATGGGTGGATATAGGAGATCCTTTTAAATAAGGGTCATTAGCATTGGGGCATCCCTGGTAATGTAAATGGGTATAGTATGATAATAATGTTTTTTTTTCTCTTTCATTCACAGGTTTTAAGTCGGTCCACCTCGTGTCCAACGAGGGGCATATACGCGATGGGTCGTACTGGGGCTGCTCTTGGTTGTTTGAGATTGACCTAGTGCTTCATGTCATTAGTGTGTGCCTAAACTGGACAAGATACTGGGCAAGACGACAGCTCAGTGACTATCGCTGATTGCTGTGCAGACACATGGATTTGGGCCGGTGTCTGTGGGAGTTTGCGCATTCTCCCCGTGCTTGCATGGGTTTTCTCTGGGTGCTCCGGTTTCCTCCCACACCCCAAAGATGTGCTGTTAGGCTGATTGGCAGGAATAAATTGTCCCTAAATCAGTTTCCCTCAATCGGGATGGCCATAAAACATTAGGTGGGGGTCATGAGTAGAGAGGTGGACTGGTGGTGTTGAGATGGCGGTGCGGGCTCGTTGGGCCGAAGGGCCTGTTTCCCGGGCTGACTTTGTTCTTTTCTTTTGTTCTTTTATAATCTCTGGATTTCAATGTATTTCAACAGAGATAAAAAGAAACAAATCATTAATTGCAGTTGAGAAATGCTGGTAATTTATAACACTCATTGCCCATCCAGCAAATGGTACTGAAGTGTTTGATTTAAATCTGATGTGATATGGCAATATTTTATTAGAATATGGAAGTTGACTGGCTGCAGTGAAGAAAACAAGTTGCTGAGTGTGGTGAATGATTAACAACACCTGAGCTCCTTGCAGCTGAACTATGATGCTTCAAGAACTCCCACAAGTCGCCTGAAGGTTAGTTTGCAAGCTTGTACGTGTAGCATAAAATTTCCCAGTGGCTTATCTACTATTATGTCTACAGTGAGATCCCACAGAGGGTGCTTTGGATCATTAGTTCTAAAGTTCCTCAAGATTCATTGGAAACTTGGTAAATAATGAAAAGTTCAGAGTTTTAGAAAAACGCAATATTCTACATAATTGAAACATCGCCAGATTCTCCTGCAAACTTGGCACATTGCAATGATGCACCCAGATCTTTAGAACCTTTGAGTCTTGCAAATGTAAGAAGAAATTATTGAATAACCATTAATTTTGCTACTCCATACTTCCTGGGATTTTTGCACTGCTCAGGAAATAGAAGGTAATTAACATAACTCTGTTCTCCCAATAAAATCATTGCAAACTGCCATTTTTTCATATTTAAGAAGATTTTTATGCCACGTCAGCTCAACCAAATGGTTCTGGTGACCTGAGTATTCACTTAATTTTTTTTTCACTTTAACACTTTTACTCTGAAATAATGCCAAAGTAAGTTGGAGTTTTTAAAGGCTTTGGATGGGATTTCTTGGCCCCACCTGCTGTTGGGATTGTTCAGTCCTTCTGAAAGTCAATGCAATCTTGGCTGGGCCACTGAATCTTCCATGGCAGGTCCGCTACGATGGGACCATAAAATTCTGACCTTTGTTTCCTGTTAGAATGCAAAGGTATCACAATCAAAGGTACCAGCATCAAAATTGTGTTGATTTGACTGATACTAAATATTCATAAAAACTCACAAGGTCAGTTTCGCCTATTGAAGGGCTTTCATCAACTCTTTCAGAGTTCAAACTAAAACTAATTTCAGGTAGTCTCATTTAATGGCTGATCTGCATTCACTTGTTTTATTCTTAAATTAGGATTTCAATAATTCAAATGAAATGCAAAATTAAGACTACACAGATGGAATGCAGCATGAGCAATTTCATAAATTTATCTTTTCTTCTACAAGGATTATCACAGCTGAAGTAGTCTAATAAAAATTACAATCCAAGGTTGCATTGATACATAAAAAAAACAACCTAATCAGCAAAGTGTTTAACTTCCAATGTAAACCTGTAGGCCCTGTCCTGCTTCAAGAGAGTTCTGCATTCATCGAGGGCTATTAGGTCGTTTGTCGTTTCTCTTTCATAAAACTAAATCCCTTCATTGGTCATCAGCTGCACCTATTCTGATTTACTATTCTCCCCCTGGAATTGATCCAACTCAGTTTTCCATTTAGCCACTGGACAATTGGGAAGTACAATGGTCTAAACAGTCATGATCTGTCGGCAAAAACACACATGCAAGAAAATTAGAGCTATAATTTTTAAACTATTTTTCATTAGCTTTATATAATGAATGATAGTGTACAAAATAACTTTTTGCAGTTTTACATTAATACAATTTCTGAAAATGGTATAGCGACCTGAACATTATGTATTTTAAATTATATATTTCATTTGCCATTGAAAATTGATCTGGTTGCTTAATTAACTAAATTCTTTATATTACCCTTATCCAAATGCTTTTAGTTTCTTCCATGCAACAAGGTAAGTATAGATGATAAAAGTCAGTGAGCCCAACTTAGTTCATCATTGAGAAAAACCTTTAGTTGCTGAAAATCAGCATACAACTACTTCTTAACAATTTTCAGAGCTTTTGCTTCCACAATCCCGTAAGGATATTTCATACTGTTGACTATTATATGTATGAAGCACCTCCTGACACCAGTCCTGAACTCACTGTCACTACATTTAGCTTTGCATCATTTCTACATAGAACATAGAACAATACAGCACAGTACAGGCCCTCTGGCCCTCGATGTTATGCTGAGATTTGTCCGAAACCAAGATCAAGCTATCCCACTCCCTATCATTCTGGTGTGCTCCATGTGCCTATCCAATAACCGCTTGAAAGTTACTAAAGTGTCTGACTCCACTATCACAGCAGGCAGTCCATTCCACAACCCAACCAATCTCTGAGTAAAGAACCTACCTCGGACATCCCTCCTATATTTCTGGTCAATAATAACGATTAGGCGATTAGGGAATTTTCACAGTAACTTCACTGCAATATTAATGGAAGCCTACTAGTGACACAAATAAAAAAAACCTTCCTTGGCCATCAAGATCTGGAGTGGGACATAAACCTACCATGGCTTCTGGCTCAGAGTAAGAAGTCTCACAACACCAGGTTAGAGTCCAACCGGTTTATTTGATAGTAATCTCACAAGCTTTCGGAAATGGTGTTCCTTCATCAGGTGTGTGGAAGGTTCTGATTAGAGAAGGGCATATAAAGTCACACACAGTTTACAGAATACTGATTAGGATGCAAGTCTTTACAGCTAACTTGCTATTCAAGTCTTAAAGATGCAGACAATGTAAGTGGAGATAGCATTAGCATAGGTTAAAGAGATGTGTATTGTCTCCAGACAGGACGGTAATTGAGATTTTACAAGCCCAGGCAAGTCATGCGGGTTACAGATAGTGCAACATGAACCCAAGATCCTGGTTGAGGCTTGCTCATGTGTGCGGAACTTGGCTATCAGACTTTGCTCAGCGACTCTGTGCTGTCATGTGTTGTGAAGGCTGCCTTGGAGAACGCTTACCCGAAGATCAGAGACCGAATGCCCGTGACCGCTGAAGTGTTCGCCAACAGGAAGGGAACAGTCTTGCCTGGTGGTTGTCGAGCAATGTTCATTCATCCGTTGTCATAGCGTCTGCATGGTCTCCCCATGTACCATGCTTCAGGACATCCTTTCCTGCAGCGTATTAGGTAGACAATGTTGGCCGAGTTGCAAGAGTATGTACCGTGTACTTGGTGGATGGTGTTCTCACATGAGATGATGTCATCCATGTTGATGATCCAGCATGTCTTGCAGAGGTTGCTGTGGCAGGGTTGTGTGGTGTTGTGGTCACTGTTCTCCTGAAGGCTGGGTAGTTTACTGTAAATTACAATCTGTTTGAGGTTGTGCAGTTGTTTGAAGGCAAGAAGTGGGGGTGTGGGGATGGCCCTGGTGAGGTGTTTGTCTTCATCAATGATGTGTTGAAGACTCCAGAGACAGTGTTGTAGCTTCTCCGCTCCAGGGAAGTGCTGGACGACAACGTGTACTCTGTCCACCATGTCCCGCGTTTGTCTTCTGAGGAGATCGGTGCGGTTTTTCGCTGTGGCACGTTGGAACTGTCAATAGGTGAGTTGAGTTGTCTGTAGTGTTCCTCATTGTTTAGTTGTCAGTACACTTCTTTGCAGTAATCTGTTCTGTTCAGGATGATGATGGCTAAACAATGAGGAACACTACAGACAGTTACCCACAGATCTGACCAAAGTACACACCCGTCAACTCAACACTTTGATCAAGACCTTTGATCCGGACCTTCAGAGCACCCTCCGTGCTCTCATCCCACGTACTCCCCACATTGGAGATCTCTACTGCCTCCCAAAGATACACAAGGCAAACACACCCGGCCTTCCCATTGTATCGGGTAATAGGACCATGTGCAAGAACCTCTCCAGCTATGTCGAGGGCATCCTGAAACCCATTTTACAAAGAAACCCCAGCTTTTGTCGCGACACTATGGATTTCCTACAGAAACTCAGCACACATGGAGCAGTTGAACCAGGGACACTCTTCGTCATGATGGATGTCTCGGCGCTCTACACCAACATCCCCCATGACGATGGAATTGCTGCAACTGCCTCAGTACTCAACGCTGACAACTGCCAGTTTCCAGATGCAATTTTACAACTCATCTGCTTCATCCTGGACCACAATGTCTTCACCTTCAACAACCAGTTTTTCATCCAGACACACGGAGCAGCCATGGGGACCAAATTCGCTCATCAATATGCCAACATCTTCATGCACAGGCTCGAACAAGACTTCTTCAACACACAGGACCTTCAACCAATGCTATACACTAGATACATCGATGACATTTTCTTCCTTTGGACTCATGGGGAACAATCACTGAAACAACAATATGATGACATCAACAAGTTCCACCCCACCATCAGACTCACCATGGACTATTCTCTCAAATCGGTGGCATTCTTGGACACATGCATCTCCATCAAGGATGGTCACCTCAGCACCTCACTGTACCGCAACCCCCAGATAACCTCACAATGCTCCACTTCTCCAGCTTCCACCCTAAACACGTTAAAGAAGCCATCCCCTATGACAAGCCTTCCGTATATACAGGATCTGCTCAGATGAGGAGGATTGAGACAGACAGCTCCAGACGCTGAAAGATGCCCTCATAAGAACAGGATATGGCACTCAACTCATCGATCGATAGTTCCGACGTGCCACAGCGAAAAATTGCATCAACCTCCTCAGAAGACAAACACGGGACACGGTGGACAGAGTACCCTTCGTCATCCAGTGCTTCCCCACAGCAGAGGAGCTACGACATCTTCTCCGGAGTCTTCAACACATCATTGATGAAGACAAACATCTCACCAGGGCCATCCCCAAACCCTCACTTCTTGCCTTCAAACAACTGCACAACCTCAAACGGACTGTTATTTGCAGCAAACTACCCAGCCTTCAGGAGAACAGTGACCACAACACCATACAACCCTGCCACAGCAACCTCTGCAAGACATGCCAGATCATCAACATGGATGACATCACCTCACATGAGAACACCATCCACCAGGTACACGGCACATACTCTTGCAACTCGGCCAACACTGTCTACCTAATACGCTGCAGGAAATGATATCCCCAAGCATTTTACATTGGGGAGACCGTGCAGACGCTACGACAATGGATGAATGAACATCGCTTGACAATCACCAGGCAAGACCGTTCCCTTCCTGTTGGCGAACACTTCAGCGGTCACCGGCATTCGGTCTCTGATCTTCGGGTAAGCGTTCTCCAAGGCAGCCTTCACAACACAAGACAGCGCAGAGTCGCTGGGCAGAGACTGATAGCCATGTTCTGCACACGTGAGCACGGCCTCAACCGGGATCTTGGGTTCATGTCGCACTATCTGTAACCCCCATGACTTGCCTGCGCTTGTAAAATCTCACTTACTGTCCTGTCTGGAGATAATACACATCTCTTTAACCTATGCTAATATTATCTCCACTCATATTGTCTGCATCCTTAAGACTTGAATAGCAGGCTAGCTGTAAAGACTTGCAATCTAATCAGTATTCTGTAAACTGTGTGTGACTTTATATGCCCTTCTCTGATCAGAACCTTCCACACACCTGACGAAGGAACCCCGTTTCCGAAAGCTTGTGAGATTACTATCAAATAAATTGGTTGGACTCTGACCTCGTGTTGTGAGACTTTATCCCAGTCCAACGCCAGCATCTCTACATTCTGGCTCAGAGTCAGAGATGCTACCTCTGTGCCACAAGACCTCCGTGTTTAAACAGTAGCCTTTAATTTGAAAAGTGTAAGGCATTCTCACACATTGTTTGTGTTCCTCTGATATGTTTTTATTTTCAGAATATGTCTACAATAGTAGTTTTGTCTTATAGTCATTTTACCACTTCTTACGAAAATTAGTGAACAGAGGAAACTATAACCCATACTATTTTTTCAAGCGTACATCTCTTCTGAATATATATCAAATTCTGTATTTGGGGTGATGAAGTAAAGAAGCACAATATACCTTCACCTCTGTGTCTTGTATTCTCACACAGGTAAAATGAAAACATTACATGAATGTTTAATTGCATTATATGTTGATGTATGAATGATATTTCAGTTGTTCCAGTTATGGGCAGTTTTTAACTTTCAGATGGAGGAGTTTTTTATCAATGTCTGTTGGTTTGGTGGCAGGTTGAGTGGTAGGCAACAATAGGTGGGATTTTATAGCCTCGCTCGAGCGAGATTGGAAATTACTGCCCAAGGTCAACAGACATTTCTGTGGTCCGCCCCTTGCCCATGGGCAAGGTTGTAGAGTTCTGGTGATAATGTATCTCATGTAAATGATCTTTGATAATGTATTGGGAGATTGGCAAGTCAAGTGGTTGCATTAAAAGTGGGCCAATGATCCATTATATAAGATGCAAATAAAATCTCTCCCAAAGATTCTTCCAAATGTATTAGAATTTATCATAAATTGGACCTGTTTGAGTCCACGCTCATTCAATTTTCTTTTCAAGGGTGAGACTTATTTTCTTATGTTATGTGAGAGAATGGACTTGTATTGATGTTCTATGAAGTGCAGGTGGACATCCTGAGTAACATTTCCCTCCTCATCTCATAAAGGAACAATTTCTATCCTGTTTCTTCCCATGGTTCCATAACTGAGGATGGTCATTCAATGTACGAGGGTGAATTTTTATCCTACCCTTGTATGACAAATAATGATATTGCTGTCCCCTAATATTTCTAATTTACTTTTGTGTTAAATATAGAGTTGTAAGATGAATATTGGTCCAATACATAGAACAATAAACTGGTTATCTTTCCAATCTACTGTATTGGCTAAAATATAATGGACTCAAGGCTGAGATGCAGGAATAAATGTTGGATATGGTATGTTTGAATTTAAGAACCCAATGTTAGATAAAATTCATGAACCAATCCAAGAACATGATCATCATTTTACCAGGACTAAGTTCCAGTATCATTTAATTTAATGAAAAATAAAGTTGAAGGAGGAAAGTTCTTAAGCAATTTAAAACCAGTTTGAATTTTTAATATCCTATGGATTAAAAGCTTGCAGCAGATCTGTGAAGGCACCAGAACATATTACATTGATAGAAAATTAGTTTCACCATAGACATTGCAAGAGTAATGTGGAAATGGTCTACTACTAAATTTGCTGTTGGGCACTTGGTGTTCCGTTTGGAATATAAAATCCACTTGTTCACAGATGCAAATAAAGAGCATAGCTTTGAGAGTAGAATGGATAAAGGAAAAGCTTAGATATGCAGATTTCTATGATAAAAAGTACAATATAAAAATGGAGTCATATTTAAAACAGATGGGGGAAAGAAGGTAAAGATTTGATAATATAGCCTACCAGTCAAAAATAAAATGGTCCACTGGGGATCTGGCTGCACAAGATAACTATGTTTTTGTGACCGTCTGTCATACTTGAGATCATTAAATCATTTAAATTCAACTTTTTAAATATGGAATAGAGTATTGATATTTGTTGCACGAATGTGCATTTTATTTTATGCAGGAGTAAATGCACATGGAAGATGTAATAAATATTAATTTCTGTTTGTTTAGTGGCCAATTTTCACTCAAATTGACTATTTGAGTACTTTTTTTGTTGTATGAGTGCCATAATAAATAAACAATATATAATTAAATTTTAGTGTAGAATTAATGCAATATTGACCATTATTTTATCAAAACAGATATGCTCCCAATGGATAAAGGGTGAGGGTTGGTGTCTGTGGGGGGCAGCAGGAACTCCAGAACCTGATTGTTGTAACAGTGGGCTTTGCCATCACTCTTTAACTCAGCTACAGCATTATCATCAAATTTCCAAGTTTCCCAGCCAATTGCAAGGTGTGGGCAAGACAAGTACCCATACTTTGTCAAAGGAAGGATCTCTTGTTAAAGGGACCTTTAAAAGATGGCCACATCTAACATTGATTCCTAAGGCTTTAGAACCCATAGGAATTGAGAGGAAACTTGGGAAGGCTGCCATGTAAGTCTCTAACTTTCCCCTGGAGGTTGTGTTATGAGATCTGAGGAACAAATCAGGCAGAAGCAGCTAATAAGAGTTCATAGTTGGCATAGAGGTAACTCTATAGGCACTTGAGCAGAGTTACCTAACAGGGGCATAACGGTGAGTGTCCAAGCAGCAGTGAGGATAAAAGATGGAAGTAGAACTAAGCCAATTGGTTTTGTGGATAATCAGAAATAAAGAGCAGCTCTAACGCAGCAGTGTTGGGTGAAGGGCTGGGAAGAAACAAAGACAATTCCCCACATGCAGGATATGCTGACAATGAATCAGTTTTCTAAATGTGACAGGACGAGTTGCTGAAGGATGGGCTTATCAAGGTAGGTGATAACATGAGGGCAATTCTCCCAAAAAAGTTCCAAGTGCAGAATTTGCGGGACAACTGGTGTAAAGTGCAATTGTTTTTTCAGTGCAACTTCACACTCGAATCTCCCACATTCTGCACAATGCAGAGATCACAACCATGAAGATCGGGGGCGGGGCCTATATACGCCAGAGTCTGACAGTTCCGGGCCTCTGCACATATGCAGTGGCCCTGAACTATCATCCTCCCATTTGCTGGCCAATTCAATCGCTGGCTAGCCCGGGATCCTTGCAGTGCTGCCCTCCTTTTCCCCTCCACAGCCCAATTGCAGACCCCTGTCAATTGCCAGCCAGCCCTGACTTCCCCCATCCCAGAGCACCCAAACTCCAGCTCCTCCGCCCCCCCTGCAGTGACGATCCAGCAGATCCCCCCTCCACCGGAGGCAGACACCCCCCGGCTGACCACCCCCTCCCTGCAGTCCCAACCAATCCTCATGCAGAGTGGCAGTGGGGCCCTCCGACCCCCACCCATCGCCTGTAAGCCCCGCCCCCATCCCTATGCCCCACCCCAATAGGCTCCACCCCATGTCCGATGGGCAGTGCCAAGGTGCCCCTGGGCATGGACAAATTGCCCTTGAGCAGTGCCAGTGGCACAGGCTGGCCCTACCAGGATGCCCGTGCCAATGCCCCCAATGTTTGACAACCTAGGGGGCCCCAGTTTCCCCTCCTTTGCTCCAGTGGGGTCTCCCACTACATCCCCGAACGTGGAGAGCTAGTCTGAAGTCTGCCAGAGTGAAGTTGTACTGGCAGGGTGGGAGATGTGAGCAGGCCCGGAGACGTCAGTCACAGGGCCCACTAATCACATTAAAATAACATGAAAATCATACCTAAATTACTCACAAACTGTTCCTGCCAGTTTTCAGCGTGGTCCTGACTGCGCCAGATATCTGGCGCTTCGAAATGCGTGCATGGTGGGAACGCATGCGTGACTCCCGCAAATCGGCTCCCATGTTATTCTTCCGGCCCTCCACACGAAAAAAGAAGCATGTTGGGATGGGAGAATCACCCACATAGTGTACGCCCAGATGGAGGGCCATCCCCAGCATCACCTTTTGCATCAGCATGTGCTATGTGTCAAAATGACCAAGGCAATGAATTTCTTTGCCTGTGGGTTCTTCCAAGGGGCAGCAGCTGACTCCATGGCTTTTCACAGTCAGCTGCCTGTCACAGCATACAAGAGGTGACAGACGCTCTGTTTGAGATGGCATCAGATTACACTGAGTTTAAGACCAATGAGACCACACAGGGACAACTGGGCTCCCTCAGGTGCAGGGGGTTGTCAACTGTACCTGTTGGCCAACAAGGCACCACAAATCAACCAGAGGCCCATGTTAACATGAAGGAATTCCACTCTCTTGAAACTCAATTGGTGTGTAACTACCAAAAGCGTTTCCTCCAGGTTTGTGCACAGTATCAGGGCAGCTGCATGATTCCTTCATCCTTATGCAGTCACAAGTGCTACAGCTGTTCATTCAATCATTGAGACTAGATGGACAGCAAATAGGCAACAAGAAATATCCATTGAAGAGATCACTGCTGACACCTATATGCAACCTTTTGATGGAGGTACAGATACACTCTAAGTGTTGCCACCTCAACACAAGAATCACATTGGACTACTCAAGATGTGATTCTGGTCTCTTGACCAAAGAACAAAGAACAAAGAACACAATCAGCCCGGGAAACAGGCCCTTTGGCCCAACGAGCCCACGCTGCCATCTCAACACCACCAGTCCACCTCTCTACCCATGACCCCTGTCTAATGTTTTATGGCCATCCAGATTGAGGGAAACTGATTTAGGGACAATTTATTCCTGCCAATCAGCCTAACAGCACATCTTTGGGGTGTGGGAGGAAACCGGAGCACCCGGAGAAAACCCACGCAAGCACGGGGAGAATGCGCAAACTCCCACAGACACTGGCCCGAATCCATCTGTCTGCACAGCAATCAGTGATAGTCACTGAGCTGTCGTCTTGCCCAGCATCTTGTCCAGTTTAGGCACACACTAACGACATGAAGCACTAGGCCAATCTCGAACAACCAAGAGCAGCCCCAGTACGACCCATCGCGTGTATGCCCCTCGTTGAACACGAGGTGGACCGACTTAAAACCTGTGAATGAAAAGAGAAAAAACATTATTATCATACTATACTCATTTACATTACCAGGGACGCCCCAATGCTAATGACCCTTATTTAAAAGGATCTCCTATATCCACCCATCTCCAACTCAGTCATGTGCCTGTCTAAGTTACTCTTAAAGGACTCTAGCGTGTTTGCCTCCACCACCTTACTTGGTAGAGCATTCCATACCTCCACTACCCTCTGTGTGAAAAACCTCCCTCTAATATCTGTGTTGTACCGCTCCCCCCTCACCTTAAGTCCATGGCCCCTTGTCCTACGTGTCTCTATCATAGGAAATAGCTTACCTCTGTTTACTCTATCTATACCCTTCATAATCTTATATACCTCTATTAGATCACCCCTCAGTCGGCGTCTTTCAAGGGAAAAGAACCCCAATTTCTTCAATCTTTCCTCATATCCCAGTCCTTCCATACCAGGCAACATCCTGGTAAACCTCCTCTGCACTCTCTCCAGAGTCTCCACGTCCTTCCGGTAGTAAGGTGACCAGAACTGGATGCAGTACTCCAAATGCGGCCTAACCAACGTTCTGTACAACTGCAACATTAGACTCCAGCTCTTATATTCTATACCCCTTCCTATAAAGGCTAACATACCATAGGCTTTCTTCACCACACTCTCCACTTGTACTGCCACCTTCAAAGACTTGTGTACTTGCACCCCCAGGTCTCGCTGCGATTCGATACTCCTTACAGGCTTACCCTTTATCATATAACTTCCCCCTACATTATTCCGGCCAAAATGCATCACCTCACATTTATCCGGATTAAAATCCATTTGCCACGTATCTGCCCAATCAACCAGCCTATCAATATCCCGCTGTATTGCCAGACACTGCTCCTCACTGCCCGCCAATCCAGCCATCTTGGTGTCATCAGCAAATTTGCTGATCACACCACCTACTCCCTCTTCCAAATCATTTATATACACTACAAAGAGAAGAGGTCCCAGTACCGAGCCCTGCAGCACACCATTAGTGACAGACCTCCAGCTAGAAAAAGACCCCTCCACTACTACTGTCTGACTCCTGTTTTGAAGTTAGGTGGTCCTCCCTAGTATACTCTCTCAAGATCATCTCAAATTGTTGACATCAGCTGTGCTCTTCATGACATAGTCCTCCAAAGGAGAGGTTTTTAACCACAATGCAGAAGTGGGATATCTTCGAGGGGGAGGAGAATGACCAAGCCTGAGAACATTGATTGGGGTACACAGGAGAAGGCTGATGAGTACGCACGCAGAGATTCTGGATACATACAGGCCTGCCTCTGAACCTGTGTCATGTTTGGGGAATGGATGAATCAGGCTCTAGCCTGGCCCATAGCTTTTGGTCCATCCTTTCCAGAATGGAAGTGATGACAAACTTCATGACAGCACTTGCAGATATTCTGATGGCCAATGTCTCAGCTTCAAATACAGTGTAGCCAAATGCCACCTGATTCTGAATTGTACAGCAGAAGCTCAGACCGATGTCATGAGATCTATGCAGATAGCCCTGCAAGCTCACTTGGTGTTATGCAGGCTCCGGTGGTTATTATTGTGTAGGTCACAATGCTGTCATGTTGAGAATCCTGATATAAACCTTAAAGGATCTACCTCTATGCCAAACTATACTAAGACATCTAGTGTTCTAGTCGAATTTAATTATCTGAAGTTTATTATTAACAACAATTATATACTGCTATGCATGGGCCTTGATCTGGCCTAGATGCTGACAGTTACATTGGCTAATTACTTGATTATATGCCTGACTGGGCAGCATGGTTACAAAGTGGCTAGCACTGTAGTCTCATAGTGCCAGGGACCAGGGTTCAGTTCTGGTGTTGGGTGTCCGTATGATGTTCGCATGCTCTCCCCATGTCTATATTTGTCTCCTTCAGGTGCTCCAGTTTTCTCCCACAGTCCAAAAATGAGCAGGGTAGATGGATTGGCCATGGTAAATTGCCCTGTTGTGTCCTAAGATGTGTAGGTTAGGTGGATTAGCTATAGTAAATGCAGGGGGTTATAGGAATGGGGCAGGAGGGGGTGAATTTCATCCAAACTGGATATGATGAAATGTAAATGTAACACATGTTTCTGTGTGGGGAAGTAATGTAGAGTTGTTTCTTGAGCTGCAGACAATGAAAGTTCTAAAAGTGATGCAGAAAGTAACACACTTCTACAATAAAGATCTTGCATTTATAGAACTTCATTCGCATCATAAAGATATTTCAAAACACTTAACATCAAAAGTTTTTGAAGTGTCGTAAATACTATAATGCTAGCAAATATAGCAATTAATTTGCGAATAACAAAATCCCACAAACATCAATGTGATAAGCGACTAGATAATTTCTATGATAGTATCAGTTAAGCAATAAATGTGGAGCAGGTCAGCACGAGAACTTCTCTACCTTCTTCAAATAGTGTCAAGGGATTTTTTATATCCTGATGCGCATTTAGATATACCTTAGTTTAAAATCTCATTCAGAAAACTGCAGCAAATTCAACATGCAAAAAGAAACTGCACTTATATTATGAACTTTGAAAAATGTTTCCAATATCTAGATTGTAAAATGCAGGGCAAGATCAAAATTTCAATCATTTTAAAACACAAGATCAATAATTGAGTTTTTCTGGTTTTAGGCCTGATCATTCAGATTTGGTTGACTGTGTGATGGTGCCAAATGTAAAATGATTCCTGACATTGTTCTGTTACTATTGGCAAAACAACAAATGTGAACACTGTCACAGGATGGATTGTCTTTTCTTTAACTGATGACCAAGATTGGTATCGTGCAGCCACCACACAACAAATTATGTTTGATGCATGCAATCACAAAGAATGGATCATGATAGAATTATTACTTTCAAAGAATCAATTGATTTTCAACTGTTATGCTTAAAGTATTAAGTTTCTGATTTTGTACCTCATCAGACGTGCATATTGAAAATCTGAACACTACTACACACAATTTCCCAAGCATTTCAAATAAATGTTTGGCTGCATAAAGTTTGAAGTTAACTACTGTTGCATTAAAAGGAAACTGACATCAAAAACATTGCCAGTCAGAACACGTACTCAAACTCAAATATCCTGCGGGGGCAGAATTCATCCTGTTTATTTATTTTCATTTATTTCAAACAGATATTTATTGATAAGCATGTAAAAAAACTGGAATGTGTACATGGTTGATTTCATTTATGTGTTTGATGCTTTTTGTGCATACAAAACAATGCAAATATCCCAAATATAATTAACTAAAACTGAAATCAAGAAAAATACTTTCTTCAACAAATGAAGTGAGCCATGAAATAGAGTTACTGTAAGAATCACAAAAAGACCTTTGAATATGCCAAGAAATTACACTGCAGAAATACTGGACATGTTACCACAACATGCAAGAAATAAACAGGTTGATACCAACAATAAAATACTAATATCCAGACAGCTTCATTTTAAGACTTAGCCATTTAGCCACTTTAATTATTTATACAAAAAGAGGTATGGTTAGTTAATTGCATCAGTCAATATTGGCAATATTCCAGTGCACTCCAACCATAACTCCAAAAGGTGCAGGTTGGTAGAACTGGAAGGTACAGCTAAAAGCCAGACATACTGGTCCATAGTCTTGTGAGAGTAGGAATTCACCATGCTCTACAGGACCAGTGGCTTACAAATCATGGAACCCAACAAATCCAATTTTTAGACAGTGAAGACAGAATCATTTGCTAACCCAATGTGAAGTGTGTACATCAATCCCATCTAGCATCCAAGTTGGGATTGTGGCCCAGACCACTAAAAAATTGAGGTGAACATTTTGTAAAATTTAAAGAAAGAATTTGCACATACATAGCACCATTCATGATCTTGAGACATGCCAGGCACCTCACAGCCAATTATGTATTTTTAAAATGGAATTGCCGTTGTAATGTATGAAACATGCAGACAATTTGTGCAGAGCAAGGCCCCAAAACAGTAATGCCAGATTGTCTACTTTGCTGATGTTTCTTTTTATTCTTTCTTGGGATGTGAGTGACGCTGGCTACACCAGCATTTAATTGCTCTGAAGAAGTGAACCACTTTCCTGAACTGCTGCAGTCCATGTGCTATAGGAATGCTCAATGCTGATAGGAACGGAGTTCCAGGACTTTGACCTAGCAACAGTGAAGCAATGGCAATCTAGTTCCATGTCAGGACGGTGGGCGGCTTGGAGGCAACCTGAGGTGGCATATATTCGCAGGTATTGTTCTGCTTGGTGGTAGAGGTCATGGGTTTGGATAATACTGTTGAAGAAGCCTTGGTGAGTTGCTGCAGTGCATCTTGTAGATGGTACACACTTATGCCACCGTGCATTGGTGGTGGACAGAGTGAATGTTGAAGATGGTAGATAGGATGTCAGTCATGTGGGTTGCTTTATCCTGGATGATGTTGAGCTTAGAGACATAGGGGTTTACAGCATGGAAACAGGCCTTTCTGCCCAACTGTCCATGCCACCTTTTTTTTAAAATCCCTAAGCTAATCCCAATTGCCCGCATTTGGCCCAGATCCCTCTATACCCATCGTACCTATGTAACTATCTAAATGTATTTTAAAAGATAAAATTGTACCCGCCTTTACTACTACCTCTGGCAGCTTGTTCCAGACACTCACCACCCACTGTGTGAAAAAATTGCCCCTCTGGACACTTTTGTATCTTTCCCCTCTCACCTTAAACCTATGCCCTCTAGTTTTAGACTCCCTTACCTCTGGAAAAAGATATTGACTATCTACCTTGTCTATGCCCCTCATTATTTTACAGACCTCCATAAGGCTACCCCTCAGCCTCCTACACTCCAGAGAAAAAGTATGGGAGTCTAAAACTAGAGGGCATAGGTTTAAGGTGAGAGGGGAAAGATACAAAAATGTCCAGAGGGGCAATTTTTCACACAGTGGGTGGTGAGTTCTCTCTTAACTTTACTCCTACACCCCCTATTCTCTTCAAGAGATTCACTTGATCCCAGCTGCCAATGCATGTCACATGCCTCTTTCTTCTTCGACCAGGGCTTCAATATTTGGAGTCATCCAGGGTTCCCGACTTCTACCAGCCTTACCCCTCACTCTAAGAGGAACGTAATGTGTTTACCCTTGCTCTCTATCTTGCTTTTGCCTGACCTGTCTGGTACTAGAATTTCTGACACTGCTTTTACTAATTAATGATCTGGAATGTAGTTAGACAAGTGATAAGTATTCCATCATACTCCTATCTTGTGTCTTGTGGATGGGGGACAGACTCTGGGGAATCAGGAGGTGAATTACTCTCCACAGAGTTCCCAGCCTCAGATCAACTTTAGAGCCACAGTATTTATATAGCTGTTCCAGTATAGTTCATGGTCAATGGTAAGCCCCAGGATGCTGATAATGGGGTTCATTGAATGTCATGGGTTAATGGTTAGATTTTGGGAGGTTGGTGATGATCAATGTCTGCACTTGTGAGATTTAAATGTTATTTGCCACTGATCAGCCCAAACCAAAATGTTGTCCAGATCTTGCTGCAGGGATTATTTCAGTACCTGAGGAGTCATGAATGAGGCTAAACATTTTGCAATCATCAGCGCACTTCCCAACTTCTAATCTTATACATAGAGGGAAGGTCATTAATGAAGGCACCAAAGATGGTTTGGTCCAGAGCATTAGAATGAGAACACACTTTTGAAAGCACGTCACATGCCAGATGTCCCTTTACCTTCCCACATACTCCCCCAATTAACTTTTGAAAGTTCCTGCCTGATACCATCAAAATTGGCCTTGCCCCAATTTAGAATTTTAACTTTTGGGCCAGACCTATCATTCTCCATAGCTATCTTAAAACTACTAGAATTATGATCACTGGTCCCAAAGTGATCCTTCACTGACACTTCTGTCACCTGCCCTTCCTTATTTCCTAAGAGGAGGTCAAGTTTTGCCCCCTCTCTAGTCGGGCCATCCAGATACTGAATGAGAAATTCCTCGAATACACGCAACAAATTTCTCTCCAACCAACCCTCTAATACTATGGCTTTTCCAGTCAATTTTGGGAAAATTAAAATCTCCGACTATTACCACCCTATTTTTCTTGGAGCTATCTGTAATCTCTTTACGTATTTGCTCCTCAATTTCCAGCTGACTATTTGGGTGCCTATAGCACAACCCAATCAAAGTGATTTCCCCGTTCTTATTTCTCAGTTCTACCCATATAGACTCAGTGGCCAAACCCTAGGATATATCCCTTCTCAGTATGGCCGTGATGCTTTCCCTAATCAAAAGTGCAACTCCCCCTCCTCTCTTACCTCCTGTTCTATTTTGTCTATTGTATCTGTACCCTGGAACATTAATCTGCCAGTCCTGTTCCTTCCTTAGTCATGTTTCAGTAATTGCTATAGTCCCAGTCCCACCTACTATCAATGCCTTGAGTTCATCTGCCTTGCCCATCAGGCCTCTTGCATTCAAATAAATGCAGTTTAATCTGATCTTCCCTTGCTCTCTATCTTGCTTTTGCCTGACCTGTCTGGTACTAGAATTTCTGACACTGCTTTTACTAATTAATGATCTGGAATGTTGTTAGACAAGTGATAAGTATTCCATCATACTCCTATCTTGTGTCTTGTGGATGGGGGACAGACTCTGGGGAATCAGGAGGTGAATTACTCTCCACAGAGTTCCCAGCCTCAGATCAACTTTGGAGCCACAGTATTTATATAGCTGTTCCAGTATAGTTCATAGTCAATGGTAAACCCCAGGATGCTGATAATGGGGTTCATTGAATGTCATGGGTTAATGGTTAGATTTTGGGAGGTTGGTGATGATCAATGTCTGCACTTGTGAGATTTAAATGTTATTTGCCACTGATCAGCCCAAACCAAAATGTTGTCCAGATCTTGCTGCAGGGATTATTTCAGTACCTGAGGAGTCATGAATGAGGCTAAACATTTTGCAATCATCAGCGCACTTCCCAACTTCTAATCTTATATATAGAGGGAAGGTCATTGATGAAGGCACCAAAGATGGTTTGGTCCAGAGCATTAGAATGAGAAATTCCTGCAGTGATATTTTTGGATTAAATGAATGACCACCAACAACTGCAACATCTTTCTTTGTGCTAGGTACAATTCCAACCAGTGTTGACTTTTCCGCCTTATTCTCATTGACTCCGGTTTTGGCTCCTTAATGTTATATTGAGTAAAATGCTACCTTAATGTAAAGGGTCCCATCTCACCTCTTCAGTATTGCTCTTTTGTCTATGTTTGGACTAAGGTTATAAAGAAATCAGGAATAGAGTGGCTCTGGAGAAACCCAAACTGAGTGTCAGTAAGTAGGTTATTAGTGCCCTTGACAGCACTGTCAACAACACTTTCCTCCACTTTGCTGGTGATTGAGAGTAAACTGATGGGGTGGTAACTGGCCAGGTTAGATTTGTTCTGTTTGTTGTAGATGGGATATAGTGGGAATTTTCCATATTGCTGAGGAGATGTCAGTATTATAGCTGTATTGGAGAAGCTTGGCTAGGGGTATGGATAGTTCTGGATCCCAAGTTTTCAGTACTTTTGCCAGAATATTGACAGAAACCATAGTCTTTGGAGTATTTAATACTATCAGCCATTTTTTGATATTACATGATCAAATTGAATTGGCTTTAAGACTGGCATCTGTTATGATGGGGACGTCAGGAGGAGGCCAGGATGGAGCATCCATTCGACATTTTTGGCTGAAGATGGTTGCAAATGCTTCAACCTTGTCTTTTGCACTGATGTGCCAGGCTCCCCCATCTTTGAGGATGGGAATATTTGTGGAGCCTCCTCTTCCAGTTATCACCCACCATTATTTGTGATCGGATAGGGTGGGACTGCAGAATTCAGACCCTGTCCATTGGTTATGGGTTTGCTTAGTGTGTGATATATTGCTTCTGTATTTTGGCACTCAAGAAGTTCGGTATTGTAGATTCAGTAGGTTGATATCTCATATTTAGATATACCTGGTGCTGCTCTTGGTATTCTTCCCTGCACTGAACCAGGGTAAATCCCCCTGCTTGATAATAATGGAAGAGCAAGGGTTATACTGGGTCTTGAGGATGCAGACTGTGGTTGTATATAAACCAGCTGATGCTGATGGCCCGCAGTGCCTCACAGATTCTCATTTTGAGTTGTTATGCCTGTTTGAAACCTAACCCATTTAGCTCAGTGGTAGTACCACACAACGTGATAGAAGATATCCTCAATGTGAAGGTGGTAATTTGTCTTCATAAGGACTATGCTCTACAAATACTGTCATGGAATAATGCATCTGCACCAGGTAGATTGGTGAGAATCAGGTCAAATAGGTCTTCTCTCATGTTTCTTGCCTCACCACCTGCCATAGACCCAATCTGGCAGCTTTAGGACTCAGGCAGCTCCACATTAGGGATGCTACCAATGATGACCATTTGAAATTCAAATCAACTTCCTGTGGCCTTGCCATCTTCAGTGCTTTTTTCAATTGACGTTCAACACCAAGGAGTACTGATTCATCAGCTAAGGAGCTAATCAACAGGAGATTTCCTTGCCCATGTTTGGCCTGATGCCATAACGTGGGGAATGTCCCTTTCACCAATGCTACAGAATCTTTTATATCCACTTGACAGCACAGACAGGGTACGTTTTACCTATTACTTGGGGAATGGCACTTCCAGCGATGGGTCAAATCTCCCAGGGCTCAAGAAATCCAACAGTTGAAGGGAGGTGAGACCATTGGTATTGGCAGGTAAGTTATTTTTAGAGCATTGTTAATGGACTAGAAGGAACAGGAGAGATCTTCCCACCAACTCCCCCAACCTTTTGAAGCTAACCTGAAGTGATCCTGCCCACAATCTGCAGAACCTCTATGATCCAATGACCTCTCTGTAATCCGATGCCCCTCTCGATCTCCAAGTCGTCTCCTGATCTTCAGATTGATCCACAATCTGATAG
This sequence comes from Carcharhinus amblyrhynchos, assembly GCF_965287045.1. Taxonomy (NCBI): domain Eukaryota; kingdom Metazoa; phylum Chordata; class Chondrichthyes; order Carcharhiniformes; family Carcharhinidae; genus Carcharhinus; species Carcharhinus amblyrhynchos. Next base: position 74,274,756 of record NC_137325.1, on the reverse strand, counting down.
CATGATCTCTGCCTCTCTCCATTCTTTCTATTTCTAACCTGTAACCTGCTATTGTAGGATTTCCTGTCCAATGGCAAATCAGCCTGTCAATCTAGGTGACTGCCAGCCAGGAAATACCAACATGCAAATGTGGAGAAAAAAAAACTCAAATTAGGTCTTGCTCTTAATTTTGGCAAGAAATTTATAGGTTTCCACACCGATGCCCAACACGTCAGTCCCTCACCCATATCTCTTCTTCCTGCCTCCTTTTTATTATAGGGCTGTAGACTTGTGTAGAACACCAGAGGGAAAAAAAGACTTTGTGCGAATAAATGAAGTCCTCAACAGTTCAAAGGAAAAAAATACAAAAAAAAGTTACTGTGCCTCCACAAAGGAGACCTTGTTAATGCCTTTAGGAGTTAATACTTTTGTTGAAATAAAAGACTGAGGAATCTGATACAAAGCAATTATAAATAGTGTTGAACAGCATTATTGTGTGTTTTAGTGTCAGCACTGCAACGTGTTGGAAGCTAAAGATATGCATCAGTTCAATTATTTAAATTTAATAATTGATTCTTTTGAGCTGTTTTGAGCAAAACTGGCATAAGCACATTATGCTAAGAGAAATCAAATGTCTTAAGAACATCACCAAATGTAAATGAAATGCACCATAAAAACATCCCTTCGCATTGATGCACAATGTTTGAATTCAAATTCAGAAGAGAGATTATTAATTTTCTTCTGCATATTAATTCTTCTGTACATCAAAATGCACAGATTTTTTTAAAATTTTCATAATTTAATTTTTGCATGATTTGGAGGGAATTTGGTTTTCAAGTGATGCCTAACTGTTGCTTTGATTCTTGGATTTAACCAAAGTTGCCTTTATATGTAACATATTAAATATTTTGGTCTGATATCTGATCCAAGGTCTAAATGATAATTATATCTGGGTTGTTTAGTGTTGCTGTGTGTTCATTGTCAAACAGACTGTGCCATGGAGCGGATTGTGCTTTATGAGCCTGGTTGAGTTCTTTGAAAATATGACTAAATACGTTGATGAAGGAAGCGCGGTGGATGTGATTTACATGGACTTCAGCAAAGTGTTCGTTAAGGTCCCCCTTGCAAGACATCTTGAGAAAGTGAGAGGGCATGGGATCCGAGGGGTTGTTGCCTTGTGGGTCCAGAACTGGCTTGCCCGCAGAAGACAGAGAGTGGTTGTAGATGGGTCTTTTTCTGCATGGAGGTTGGTCACCAGTGGAGTGCCCCAGAGATCTGTTCTGGGACCCTTGCTGTTTGTAGTTTTCATAAATGACCTGGAAAAGGAAGTGGAGGGATGGGTTGGTAAGTCTGCTGATGACACGAAGGTTGGTGGTGTTGTAGATCGTTTGGAGGGATGTCAGAGGTTGCAGCGTGACATAGATAGGATGCAAGACTGGACGGAGAAGTGGCAGATGGGCTTCAACGTGGATAAATGTGTAGTGGTCCATTTTGGCAGGTCAAATGGGATGAAGGAGTATAATATCAGGGGTAAGACTCTTAGCAGTGTAGAGGATCGGAAGGACCTTGGGGTTCGGGTCCATAGGATTCTTAAATCAGCCTCGTAGGTGGAGGGTGTGGTTAAGAAGGTGTATAGTGTACTGGCCTTTGTCAATCGAGGGACTGAGTTTAGGAGTCAGGAGATAATGTTGTAGCTTTATAAGACCCTAGTCAGACCTCTCTTGGAATACTGTGCTCAGTTCTGGTCGCCTCATTACAGGAAGGATGTGGAATCTATTGAAAGGGTGCAGAGGAGATTTACAAGGATGTCGCCTGGATTGGGTGGCATGCTTTATGAGGATAGGTTGAGGAAGCTCGGTCTTTTCTCCTGAGAAAGACGAAGGATGAGAGGTGACCTGATAAAAGTGTATAAGATGTTGAGAGGTATAGATCGGGTGGATTCTCAGAGGCTTTTTCCAAGGGCTGGGATGGTAGCTACGAGAAGACACAGGTTTAAGGTGCTGGGGAGTAGGTACAGAGGAGATAACAGGGGTAAGTTTTTCACTCAGAGGGTGGTGGGTGAGTGGAATCAGCTGCAGTCGGTGGTGGTGGAAGCAAATTCAGCAGGGTCTTTCAAGAGACTTCTGGATGAGTACACGGAACTTAATAGAATTGAGGGTTATAGGTAAGCCTAGTAGGTAGGGATATCATCAGCGCAATGTGTGGGCCGAATGGCCTGTTTGTGCTGTAGTTTTTCTATGTTCTATATTCTAAAATAGTTATGCGAGTTCAGTGAACCCCCAGTTGCAATGATCATCAAGAACAGGTGCAGAAAGGGAGTTGGATGCAGGAGGAAACAGAACATGTGAAAGACTTGTCTGGAACTCTGGCTGCTTTCCTATCCTCTCAAATAATTGACTATCATGCAGCATTGGTAAAGTCTGGGGAAAATTTTACATGATGTAAATTTAAAGAGGGCAATGGCAGCTCTTCATTTTGCTTCACCTAAAAGAAGTTTTTGGAAGATTTTCTTTTAAATCTGAATATAATTTATAATAGTCAAAACTCTGGAGTTTCTCAGTGAAGTTCTGCTTTCAAGGTCGGAATTAACCATTTTAAAAAGATTGCCATTGATATGATTGGGCCATGCTGCCAACAGGAGTCACTCTACTCTCAGACCTGCAATTGGAACTCAGATTTAACAAGTGCTTTGGTTTTATCAATAGCCTTGGAATGGATTACTCTAATTAGGTTGGGATTTTTCCAGACTCGGAATGAGTCTGGAAATGCCAGGTGGAACCCAATTTGGGAATTCCTGTCCCCATTCCCAGTGCTCCCAGTTTTCATTATCATGGGATAAGGAAGTGGGTCATGCCTGCATCCTGCTCTTCCAATCTGACAGGCTCTGTTGCAAGGATAGGCATCTCCTAGCACAGAATCATAGAATCTGGCCCATCAAGTCTGCACCAAATCTCCAAAAGAGCATCATAAGAACATAAGAAATAGGAGCAGGAGTAGGCCATCTCGCCTTCGAGCCTGCCCCGCCATTCAATAAGATCATGGCTGATCTGTCGTGGCTCAGTTCCACACTCCCACCCTCTCCCCATAACCCTTATCCCACCTAGGCCGTCCCCTGTAACCCCATGCATTTACTATAGGTAATTCACCAAACCTACATATTTTTGGACACTTAAGGGCCTGCACATCTTTGGACAATGGGAGGAAACCTGAGTACCCAGGAGTACTCCACACACACACGCATGGAAAGAGCATGCAAATGCCACATAGTTACCCCAGGCCAGAATCAAAAAGACTCTGGTGCTGTGAGGCAGCAGTGCTAACCATTGTGGCACTGCGCCGCCTTCACTATCATGTGACAATATCTCAACAACATTTCAGGCTTGGGCTGATAAATTGGAAATAACATTCACGCCAGAGAAGTGCCAGGTAATGACTATCTCCAACAAAGGAAAATCTAACCATTTTGCCTTGACATTCAATAGCACTGCTATCAATGAATCCTACACAATCACCATCCTGGGATTACCGTTGACTAGTAATTTAACTGAACCACCAATATAGACATTGCATCTACAAGACTACGTCAAAGGTTAAATAACTCACCCACTGGCTCCCAAAGTCTGTCCTTCACATATGAACCACAAGTCAAGAATGTGATAGAATACTCTCAAGTTAGCTCAATGAGTGTGGCTTCAAAAAAAGCTTGACATAATCCTGGCAAAGCAGCAAATTGATCTGAACCCAATCCACCAATGTCAACATTCACTCCTTCAGTACCAATCCACATTGGCAGCAGTATGCACCATCCACAAGATGTACTGCAATAACGCGACAAGATCCCTTCAACAGCACCCTCCAAGCCTGTGATGTTTACCGCTTAGAAGTATAAGGGCAGCAGATGCATGGGAACACCACCACCTGTAAATTCCACTCCAAGCTGCACAGCATGAATTATAATCACTATGCCTTCACTTTTTCTGGGTCAAAATCCTGGAACTTAGTGCCCAACAGCATAGTAGATGTACCAATACCACATGGACTACAGCAGTTGATAAAACGGCTCACCACCATCTTCAAGGAAGAGCATGGAAGGCCAATAAATACTAGCTGAGCTAGTGTTGTTTAGAGTCAGAGAGATTTACAGCATGGAAACAGGCCGTTTGGCCCAACTTGTCGATCCCATCCAGTTTTTACCCTTAGAACTGTAAACACATAGGCAAGCAAACAACAATATTACAGGAGGGACACCCCAGGAGAAAACAATTCATTATGTCAGCTGGTCTGGAGACTTCCGGACCCTTGTGCAATGCCACAATTCTGTCAGAGATCCTTCAGCAGCCGACGATACAGGATCCACTAACGGAACAGATGTGTTAACCATGTCAGAAGCTAGGCCCTTGTTGGCCCCATTCTCTCCCTCAACCACCAAAGCTAGAAATGGCCTTGGTGCCACTGCATGCATTGGAATCTCTGATTCAGAGATGGTACACATGAACTGGATGTGGGGCCCAATTGCTTATCTCCTCTATTCACTTACAAAGTCGTCAACAAGCTTCTTTACTTGACAGCCCAGTGTCTCCATCATGTGAGACCATCCTTGTCTTCTCCACAAGTCTTGCTGATACTCAGGCAGATCTGCCACCAAAATACTTTGCCAAATTGAGGTTGTCCAGTAAGTGATCAGTCTCCTTCCTGACTGTCATGATTGTCATTCTGAGATGCTTGCCTAGTCTCAACCCTCCCTAAAAAATGTCCAGCCACTTGGAATAGGCATCTATTAGGATCAGGAACATGTACTCCAGAAAAAGACCAGCAAAGGAAAATGTGCCCCAAAAAGTCCCAGAAAAATTTACAAGAAGCCACAACAACAGACAGCTTAACCATTTCCTGGGTGCATGTTCACAGGAAATGATGCTTGTTAGATCTGACAACTTTCACATTGCCCGACCATTTGTTCAATTTCTCTGAAAATGCTAGATTAACAGATGTAGCTTCTGGCTAATTCTTTCATACTGCTCTGATCTGGATGGGCATCTGTAGCTTTTGAAGCAGAGGCTGTCTCCCTGGGGGTAGTACAATAATATGGGCCCCCACAATAGCACCCCATCTTCACAGGTTATCTAGTGCCTACAACAGGTCCATCCATATCTGTCCATGACTTAATATGGGCTACTGAGACAGGTTAGGTGTCCAAAAAACACAGAGCCAATACTATCTCCTGCGGAACAAGGTATGGTCTGTGGCAGTGGGAGGCGACTTTGTGCATTCGCATTTGATATCTGTGTTCCTGGCCTATGCTGGAAGGCATAGCTGTATGCTGCCAGCAGAAAAGCCCATCTCTGCACCCTGGCTGAGGCAAATGGCGACATTGGCATTGGAATAGCCCCAAAAATGGCTTATGGTCTGACACTACTGTGAAATGCTGTCTGTAAATATACTAGTGAAATTTCTTCACTGCACAGATGACTGCTAGGCTTTCTTTGTCAATCAACGTCTGACAAAGTCCTTGAAGCAAATACAATTGGCCTCTCTGCTATTCTGAGGATCAGAACTGCTCCAATGAGGTACCACAAATGATTACTAATGATTTGCTCAGGTCAAAGTGTAAAAGCAATGTCGACAATTGTAAAGTCTGTTTGACTTTGACAAAACCTTCTTTTTGCATGTCTCCCCATTCCCATTGCAGATGCTCTTTTAAAAACTGGTGTAGGGGTCAGAATGTGTTTGGCAGGAACCTTCTGCAGTGTTTAAACATTCCTAGGTACAGGCACTCCTCAAATAGATTTTGCCTTATTGTTGAGCAGATGAAACCCTTTTGCATCCATTTTGAAACCGACACACATAACCTCCTTGAAGAGTATATTTTTTCACATTTTAAATGTATACCAGCTTCTTTGATTCTCTTAAGCAACTCATCTATGTTCTTCAGGAGATGCATCTTTAATTAGAGCATCATTCCAGTTTATCAACATGTTGGGGATTTTTTGTAACAGGGTCTCCATGGTGCAGGCTGATGAGACACCAAATGGCAAATGAGTATACTTATGGGCATTAAATGTAACTAACTTTCTGGAGTCCTCTTCCAGTTCCAGTTGCTGACAGCATGATGGAAGTCTAGTTTAGTATAGAGGTTCTCTATCCTTGGAACAGGGTAACGATCTAGCTGGGCTCCCCTGTTTACCATTAGTTTGTAGTCCCCACAGATTTGTTTTAACCAGTCCTGTTCCATGAAACTAGGCCTCCGTCCTTCAATCACTATGATGCCAATTGAGCTGACTAGTTTCTATATGATACCAGTACGGAGGTTGTCCCCATTATCTTTAGTATCTCTCCAGCATACATAGTCAGTGTAGCCTTAGAATGGATAAGACTTAAGGGCTGCAATCCTCTCTGGAGATATTTGAATGTTTTTTCACCTACGACAGTGGCTGCAACACCTGTGTCAACCTCCATTTTCAGATGGCAGCTGTTAACAATTAAGACAATCACAATGGGTGGACTTGATTGAAAATGTGTAGGGCTCAGATCCCTCCTTTGTTTCCTCTGCCAGCATATTTAGAGAGGTTGTTTTCATTGTTTCCATTTTGTTTTGGAATGTCCTGTGCAGCCTTCTTCACTGTACACCTAGCTTACAGGTAGGTGTAGAGTGAAGAAGGCTGGTGTACAGCTAGGTGTAACGTGAAGCGATATCTAGCTTCTTTGTACATCTGAAGCAGATAAAATTCTTACACCAGCGCATTCCTTGCAGGTGGTCTTGTCCAGATTCATGCCTCAGATTCTGGTGCTGACTGACTCGTCTCAGGCTTCCTCGCTTGGGTCATTCTGAGCAACAGCCTTTTTCCACCACAACTGGTTCACCTCATTCTGCATGCTTGCCTTGCAGCTCACACACACCTTACTGTACGCACCCAGTCGGCTAGGCCATCTCTACTGTTTTTTTCCAGTGAAATCTTGGTTTCAGCAAGCAGTTTCTTTTGGGCGGTGGGGTTATTGATCCCACAAGCCAAACGATCCCTCAAGAAAGGCTCAAACATGCAATGCTCAGCCAGCCATCTAAGTCTGGCCAAGAAGCCGCAGATTGTCTCATCTGGCTCCCTATTCACAGAATAGAGTTTGTTCCTTTGCGTGATAATGGAAGGTCGGCGGGAGTGGGGAGGTGGTTATAGTGATTCTTAACTAAATTGACTAGCTTGTTGAAGGTTTTGTGTCTTATCAAATTGTAAATTTGTGGGTTGCAGGCTGTAAGTAGTATTGCCTTGCGTTTCTCGTTGGCTACTATTTCATTTGCTACAAAAAAATGGCACAGCCTCTGTGTACTGCCCCAATTCTTAAGCTCAGGGTTGAATGGATCTATTTTCCTGAAAAGCAGCATCTTTAAAAAGGAGATTGTACCTTTTGTCCTTTGAACTTTGACTTCAAATGATCACTGTCCTTTCCCCTCTAACTCTGTAGTGTCCAATAACTGATTCAGTTTGTCCTGGTTACCAGTGTAGTAACTAGAAGTTTACTTTATGTGGCAGGAAACAAACTAAAGGATTTATTGATTGAGAAGAACTTTATACAATGAAGGATTTAGCAGCACAGCTATACTGGTCCATTTCTAAAAACGCTCTAACTCGAACTGTAGCCTCCGCTGGGGGATGCGCTCCCTCACTCTCAATAGGCCCAGCCCAGTACATGCTCCATTGGTTCTTGTCTATTCATGTGGCTTGCCAAGGATTTCCAATTAAAGGGATCACACTAGCACATTTTGATCACATAGAAATCAGAGCAAGAGAAGGCCATTGAGCCATTTGAGCCTGCACCACCATTCATTATGATCATAGTTAATCACCCAATTGAAAAGACTGCTCCCACCTTTCCCCCAATTTCATCTCCAAGACTTATATCTAATTCATTCTTGAAAACATACAATGCTTTGACCTCAACTGCCTCCTGTGGTAATGAATTCCACAGGCTTATCACTCAACGCTGAAAGGATTATTGCGTATCCTTAGACTATGACCTCTGGTCCGGACACCCCCACCATTCTGAACATCCTTCTTGTATCTACCCTATCTAGTCCTTTTAGAGTTTTATAGGTTTCTATAAGACCCGCTTTTAATCCTGCCATCCCAGGAATTAGTCTGGTAAACCTTCTGTCCACTCCCTCTATGGCAAAGACATCCTCAGATAAGACCAAAATTGCACACAATAGTCCAAGTGTGGCCTCACCAAGGCCTTGTATAATTGCAGCAAGCCATTCCTGCTCCCGTTTTCAAATCCTCTTTTATGTTTATTAGACCTAAAACATCAGTGTTTTCCTATACAATTGAGACATGAACAATAGGGATGAGTATTTTAGATGAAAGCAGAAAAAAATCATTTTAGAATATTAATGAAGGGTTATAGAAGCAAATCTATTGGTGAGTGCTCTGATAAACTGCATAACTGGGGTGATATCACAGATGAGAAAAATGGATGGGGTAAGTTGAACTCAACTGATTGAAGAGGGGTGGTCTAGTATAACAATATATTATTTAATTTGGTATTGGCTGTTGGTTCATTTAAGAACAAAGACAACTACAGCACAGGAACAGGCCCTTCAGCCCTCCAAGCTTGCACCAACCATGCTGCCTGAATTAACTAAAACCCCCTACCTTTCCGGGGACCATGTCCCTCTATTTCCATCCGATTCATGTACTTGTCATGACATCTCTTAAAAGTCACTACCATATCCACTTCCACCACCTCCCTCGGCAACTAGTTCCAGGCACCCACTACTCTCTGTGTAAAAAGTCTGCCTCGTACATCTCCTTTAAATCTTGCCCCTCGCACCTTAAACCTGTGCCCCCTAGTAATTGACTCTTCCACTCTAGGAAAAAGCTTCCAAAAGCTTTAACCAAGTAATGGGAACTGGAATCTTTGTCTATATGCTAAAACAAGAATACATCATGAATACAGCATCTTTAGCCAGGGTTAATGAATCACACTGGTACAGTAAATACTGGGAAAGTAAATAGATCAAAGTGCACAACTGTAACAGAAGGCACTTAATGTTCCTTTCCATTTAAATTAATGGATGAAAATCAAACATCTTCTTTGATAGGATTGTGCTCTCACCTAATCAACATTATTGTAATTGCTACACCCCGGCAACCAGTTCACTTAGGCAAAGAACCAGGAATATCTTTCCTTTCTATTTTATCAACAAACAACAATAAAAAAAATCACTAATAAATGAAATTATACGGGGGAAGGTTGTGCACATCTTTAATTGACATCAAAACTGTTTGCATTACTTATCATTAAAGTTACCACCCAGGATTTACTTATCATTTGTTTAATTTCGTAGACTTTGTAGAATTTTCTGCATGCATTGACAGAGCTCTAATTGCTGTTATTACAGAGAACATGATGTGTTATGTTAAACCTTCGAGCAAAGTTGTTCCAAGGCTCAATTCTGCTTGGAAAACATATGCTCTTTCGCATAGCTCCAGATCACTTAACCAAATCAAACCACCCAAGTGTTGTATCCAAGTAGCAGTGATACAGCAGAATTTGGCAAACTGTAGGGAGAGAAAATCAACTTGGTTTCCAGCAGGAAATGTATCTGAAGACATCAGTCTGAGGCCTGTTTGAAATTGAGTCATAGCTTTGTTTGCATGAACTGTTCCAATGCAGTTTGCTGGTCAGGGAATGCATTTCTGTCTGGCCCCAGCTCCAAACCAATCTGAAGGCAAGGTCCTGGAAGGTGGCAGTGAGAGAATGCTCAAGGGTTTGTAACCCAAAATTCATCTCACCAGCAGAAATTTTTCAGTAAAACAGTGTTGAATTTCTCAAGAGCCAGTCAGATGAAATACAATTTTGGTGAGAATGCAAAGCAAGGCCAGTTGTACATCCCACCCAATTATCAGAGTTGCTAACCTAAAATATGACATTTTTTGATCTCTTCACTTCTACACATCATGCATTCTATACAAGATGTGGTCTCACTGTATCTACCTCAAGGTCAGAGTACAGCTTTTCAATTACTAGCTAAAATAGCTTTCAGTCAGGACTCTCCAGTGCTCTATGAAGAGGATGTGTTGCAGGCAACAGTCAATAAAAAGAATGAAAAATAAATGTATAATTAGCTATTAATTACAAAACTATGGTCTATGGAAGCAGGTGCCTATGGCCATTTGTGGCAATCATTGACTACATAACAATCCATTTCCAAGATGGCTTATTAATTTTCACAGAAAAGACACACAAATGTATCAGTTAATAGTGAATCAAGCCTTTAAAGTCCCAACTCAATAGTAACTATATTTGAGTTCTTTATTAAGTGCAGGAACTAAGGCTTTGATTTAATGAATGGTGTATTTACTATCTTACTAATGTATGACATTAATATACAATAAAGCACTGACTGGCACAACATTCAATAGAATATACAACCCATTGTCATAATTACCCATTGTCAATAATGTCTTGAGATATAATTTTGTTTCTGCAGAATATTTCTAGAATTTATTCCACGTGTTTGATAGTTCAACTGGAACTAACCTCTAAGGAACGACAGGCAAATGGGCGGGGGGAAACAAAAATCAAACATTTGTGCATCAGTCCCCTTTAACTTTCAGTATCAGGTGTAATCATTGACAACCACAACTAACAACTGACTCAGTTTTTCTCTGATGTCAGTATCACATCAAAGCATGTATGCATGGCTCAGACTTGAAAATAACCAAGCACCCTGGCTTTCTGTATTCACAAGCATCTTACTTGTCATCATGGCAAATAAAATGGTGCCGATGGTGGCTCAGAAGGAGGCTTCAGTATAGGTTTATCACTGGAGATTTAACTTAGTATTTCTACAAAACAAATTTGTTACATTTTTGATTTTCCTTCAATAGACTTTCCGTCCTTTTCTCTCCTGCTGTCAACTCTATACAACTGTACAGTTCCTTGGTTGGTAGCAACCCACCAATAACGTGGTGTATCTGCACTATATGGGCTACAGTGGTTCAAGAAGACAATTCACCACCACCTTCTCAGGAATAGTTAAGGATGGGTGACAAATTCTGGCCTTCTCAGTGATGCTCGTGTTTCAAGAAAGAATTAAAAAACACTTCTGCCAACTGGCCATTCTTCATGGTTACATGCAGAAGACCTTAGCATTTGGCTATGAATTGCAACCTATTTTTGACAGGGATTGGATCATTAAATTGAATAATTCAGGCAGTAAGGTCTTTTACATCTGCCCCTAAAAATTGCACTGCACATATTACTCCCACAATCCATCATTTCCCCTGAATACAAAACAACAGCCCATACCATCAAGGTCAGTGGACATTGGCAACAACTCCACTGCATTTTCCTCTACTTCTGCACAAAACCAACCAAAATTAATATTCTCACTATGGAACTGGATTTCCCAATGAGTGCTACTGAGACAGGTAGCAGTCTTTAAGGGCATCTTGAAATGGAAGCATGGTCAGAGACGTATATTTCAATATAAATTCATCAGGGTCAAGCAAGCAGGCTCTTTGGTGATAGAGTCTCTGGAGCTCTGATGTCCTTCCCCAGCTAACCTACAGCTGAGAGTCTTGACATGGCAGTGGCCTGCCCTGTCACTGGCAAAATTCAGGTAGTCCCTATAAATTGTCCCCAATTGGAGCCTCAATTATTTAAATTAGCAGCCCATCTCCATTCAGTGTGCAACTGATTCCCATCCCAGCCTGCCTCTGGGAAAGCTGCTCAGCAGTGGGAATGTGTCAGGGAAGAATCCCACTGTTGCTCCCTGATATTTTCCAGGCCATCAGTTCTGTCCATTTTGCCACCCTATAAAGATTCTAGATAAGGCAGACTTTCAATGGGATGAGAATCTGTCCACAGTAAACTGGGAAAATCTTTAATGGATAAAACCACAGACAGATGATGTTTAAAAAATGTGACAGCAGTTTCTACCCTAAAAGGCAAGAAAAGATAGCAATGGACGACTGAAGAGACAAGAACCATCATAAAATTAAAAGAAAAAGTATATGGAAATGTTAAAAAAAGGCACAAATACTGGCAAATGGAAAAGTTACAAAGAACAGTGAGGAAGCGGACAGTAAGAATTAAAATCATAGAAGCATACAGTGTAGAAGAGGCCTTTCGTCCCATTGAGTCCACACCGACATATTAAAAACACCAGAACTCCCATCTAATCCCATCTGTTAGCACTTCGCTCACAGCCCTGAATGTTATGTTGTGTCAAGTGTCCATCCAGATACTTTTTAAAAGATGTGAGGCAACCCACCTCTACAACCCTCCCAGGCAGCGCATTCCAGAATATCACCATCCTTTGGGTAAAAAAAGTTTTCCTCACATCCCCCCTAAACCTCCTGCTCCTCACCTTGAACTTAAGTTCCCTTGTGACTGACCTTTCAAATAAGGGGAACAGCTGTCCCTTATCCACTATGTCCATGTCTCTCATAATCTTGCATACCTCAATCAGGTCACCCTTCAGTCTTCTCTGCTCCAACAAAAACAATAACAAGTCTCACAATTACCAGGTTAAAGTCCAACAGGTTTATTTGGTAGCACAAGCCACTCGCTTTCGGAGCGTTGCCCCTTCATCAGCTGACTTACCTGATGAAGGGGCAGCGGTCCGAAAGCTAGTGGCATTTGCCACCAAATAAATCTGTTGGACTTTAACCTGGTATTGTGAGACTTCTTACTATGTTTACCCCAATCCAACACCAGCATCTCCACATCAACAAAAACAACCCAAGCGTACACAATCTCTCTTTATAACTTAAATATTCCATCTCAGGAAGCACCCTGGTGAATCTCCTCTGCAACCCTTCCAGTGCAATCAAATCCTTCTGATAATGTGGAGATCAGAACTGCACACTCTACCCTAGCTGTGGCCTCACCAAAGTTCTATAGAACTCCAATGTAACTTCCTTGCTTTTGTCATCTGTACTTCGATTGATAAAGGCGTGTCCCACATGCCCTTTTCACAACCTTACTAACATGCCCTTCTGCTTTCACAGATCTATCGACAAACACATCAAGGTACCTTCACTAAGGCCTTTGACAAGGTTTCTCATTGCAGACTGGTACAGAAGGTGAAATTGCACGGGATCAGAGGTGAGCTGGAAAGATGGATAAAGAACTGACTCAGTCATAGAAGATAGAGGGTAGCAGTAAAAGGATGCATTTCGGAATGGAGGGCTGTGATTAGTGGTGTTCTGAAGGGATCAGTGCTGGGACCTTTGTGGTTTGTAATATTATGTATATATAATTGATCTGAAGGAAAATCTAACTCATTTATTAGTAAGTTTGCGGGCTACACAAAGGTTGGTGGAATTGCGGATAACGATGAGGGCCATCAGAGGATACGGTAGGATATAAGTTGGTTGGAGAGATGGTAGATGGAGATAATGCAGACAAATGTGAGGTAATGCATTTTGAAAGGTCTAATATAATTCATTAATTAATATAATTAATTAATATAACAGATGGGGAAATATACAGTAAATGGCAGAGTATTGATCGGCAGAGGGATCTGGGTGTACAGGTACACAGGTCACTGTAAGTGGCAATGCAAGTGGAGAAGATAGTTAAGAAGACATACAGCATGCTTGCCTTCATTGACTGGAGCACTGAATTTAAAAATTGGCAAGTCATGTTGCAGCTTTATAGAACCTTAGTTAGATTGCTCATGAAATATAGTGTTCAATTCTGGTTGCCATAATACCAGAAAGATGCAGAGGCTTTGGAGAGGGTACAGAAAAGATTTACCAGGATGTTGCCTGGTATGGAGGGCATTAACTATGAAGAGAGGTTGGAGAAACATGGTTTGTTCTCACTTGAGCGATGGAGGTTGAGGGATGACCTAATAGAAGCCTACAAGATTGAGGGGCATGGACAGAGTAGATAATCAGAAGCATTTTCCCAGAGTGGAAGAGTCAATTACTAGGGGACATAGGTTTAAGGTGCAAAGGGCAAAGTTTAAAGGAGATGTACGAGACAAGTTTTTTTTACTCAGAGGGTGGTGGGTGCCTGGGACTCACTGCCGGTGGAGGTAGTGGAAGCAGATACGATAGTGACTTTTAAGGGGTATCTTGACATATACATGAATAAGATGGGAATGGAGGGATATGGTCCCCGGAAGGGTGGGGGTATTAGTTTAGACAGGCAGCATGGTCAGTGCAGGCTTAGGGAGCTGAAGGGCCTGTTTCTGCACTGCAATTGTCTTTGTACCATAGCACTTCCTAGTGTCCTATCATTCACTGAGTACTTTCTTGTCAAATTACTCCTTCTAAAGTGTATGACCTCATACTTTTTACGGTTAAATTCCATCTGCCACTTATCTGCCCATTTGATCATTCCGTCTATATCTTCTTGTAGTCCAATATACTCTGCCTCACTGTTAACCACCTACTTGTGTCATCCACAAACTTACTAATCCTATCCCCCACATTGTCATCAATGTCATTTTTATAAATGACAAATAATAGGGAGCCCAACACAAATCCCAACACTACTGGACACTGGCTTCCAGCCAGTAAAGCAGCCATCTGTCATCACACTCTGTGATCTCTGAGCCAATTTTGAGTACACTTTATCAAATTACCCTGTATCCTATGTGAGTTTACCTTCTTTACAAGTCTCCCGTGTGGGACCTTGTCAAAGGCTTTGCTAAAATCCATGTAAACTACATTGGCTGCACTACCTTCATCTACATGTCTGGTCACCTCCTCTAAAAATTCAATCAAATTTGTTGGGCATGACCTCTCTCTGGTGAAGCTATGCTGATTATACCTGATCAAGCTTTGCCTCTCCAAATGGAGATAGATGCTTTCCTTCTGAAATTTCTCTGATAGTTTCCCTACCACTGACGTGGGACTCACTGGTCTGTAGTTCCCTGGTTTTTCTCTACAACCCATCTTAAATAGCAGAACCACATTAACTGTTCTTCAGGTACCTCCTCCCTGCACAGAGAGGAATTGAAAATTTGGGTCAAAGCCCCTGCAATCTCCTCCTCTCTTGCTTCTCAAAGCAGCCAGGGGCATAATTCATCTGGGCCTGGATATCTGTCCACTTTTAAGGCTACCAACACCTCCAATAGCTTGTCTTTCCCATTGTCAATTTGCTCAAGAACCTCATAGTTTCTCTCTCTGAATTCCATACCATCATTCTCATTCCCTTGGGTGAAAGCAGATGTGAAGTATTCATTCATTCAAATAATGGATTTTGAAACAGAAACTTGAAGTATATTTAAACATTAACACAAAAAGACTTGCAAAAAACAAGGATGAATCACAGACTCCCTGTGGTCAGTCTATTCAGCCCATCAAGGTTTTCTGCTTAAAGTCTGCTCCCCATAGCCCTCTCTCTATCTTGGAGCCTGTTTCTCTGCTCTCCTCTTTTTCCTTAACTGGGATCCATTTTGTCCACATATCTCTCCCCTAACTGGGACTTTCTTTTGGGAGCTTCCCTTGTCCACTGTCTGCGACACTTGTTGGCTATGGCACTTTGCACCAGTCACCTGATCTGGCTTTTCACATCATTTTGAGGCACAAGTGTACTGGGCCCTAAAGTAAGTAAAGGTACTAATCTGCACATGTGCAGTCCATTCCAGGCCTGTATGTGCACGGTAGGTCCAAGGTTTGTCAGGCCTTGGATTTCCCTCAAGATTAAGGTAAACTGGATTTCATAACAAATTCCCAGCACCTGTTGATTTCCATCTCAGGGTTTTTAAATAGAAGTCAGGTAGAACATTGCAAAGGCCTGGACTGTAATCTTTCAAAGGTTTCTTTTCCATTCCTTTGGGTTGAAAAAGTATAAACGGCACTCTGCAAAACCTTTGGATGGTGTTTGGCTTGGTGGGCTAAGAGGAAAGAGGGAAGTGGCATAGACAGCTGATTATCATTAAAATTGTGAGCATCCAAAAAAGTCCAGGAGCTCCTCACAATAGTAGTTTGAGCCAAGGGTGGAGGAGACAGAGTAATGTGGTTAAAAAGTTAAGCAACCCGCTGGCCTGCCCTCTGTTCCAAGACTGGGTCACTGTTTTCAAAGGGTGACCCAATCTCAGTGCTCAGAGACAGGCCCCCTCCCACAAAGAATGAAACGGTGGCCCCGTCATTGACCAGGGAAGCATCACCAACCTCTCACCAAAAAGGGATATCCTCCCCACGCCACCCACAAGTAATAGGGAACAACCACCACCCCCCCCTTCCACATCACACAGGCATAAGGGTGACCCGACCCAATTCCATCCCCCCCTCAACTCCCTTCCCTATTAGACATCCACTCAGCCTCCTTCCCCTTCAGCAACCACCCCCCCCCACCCCCCCAACTCAGCTCTTCTTCCCCCTCAGATCTACCACTGTCTCTCTTCAGGCCACGTACCTTGGCAGTGCCCACAATGCACACTAGCACCCTAGCACTGATATCTGGCCCAGCACCTTTGGCCCCATGGGGACTCGAGAAGGTAGATTCAGTGACCGTTTGCCCCTCTGATGCCAGGCTGCAGAGGAATGGTCCATCAAGGTTTGGTGGGCTCAGCTGGGGGCAAGGGGTTGACCTCACCACTCTTCACCAGGATGAGATTGTCATGGCTGGACTGTCCCTTCTGGCCCTAGCTGACCTGAAGATCACCCCAGCATGGCAATTTTCAGGCAGCCCTGTGATCAATATCTGCATTTCTGCCCGTCAACCGTGCAGATTCTCAAGTGGTCCCCTCCAACAAAAAATGAGACGAGGTGTCAACTTCACCTGGCTGAGGCAGGGAGGGGGTGTTCCAATCTGAACACTCAGCCCCACTGTATGCACACAGTTCCAATTTGAAGTTGTTGAGGCTTCCCAGCAAACTGAAACCATTGAAAGCCTGTAACAAATTCAATGGTACCTCCTAAAAGATTCAGTTGCCAGCACAATGGATTTCTATCATCCAATCACCTGTGTTTATTTTTGTTTCTCTTCACAGTTGAATCCACCTCAACCACCCCATTAACCCTGACCCAATGTTGACAGAATCTAAGCCTGATTGACAGTCTGTCATTTAACTTTCTCTTTTGCAAACTATTCCAAGTCAAACACCATCCTGACTGGGAACTACATCAGCTTCTTTCACTGTCAAAATCCTGGAACTCTCCAGAAGCATTGTGGATATTTATACAAAACATAGACTGTAGCAGTTCAAGAAGGCAGCTCACTACCACTTTCATGAGAGCAATTAGGGAGCTTTTTTTTTAGAGCAATTACAGCCAGGCAATAAATGCTGACTTAGCCAGCAATGCCCACATCCCATCAACCAACAAAAACAATTAAGGAAGTAGGATTGGGACAGAGAAAGAGGACCTGAGAAGAGGTCAAGGATGGCCTTTTCTGTGATTATCAAAGTGATAATAAAGAAGCCACATGAGATGACATGTTCAAGAGAGTGGCTGCAAATATGAGTTAGGGAGTTTACTTGAAGGGAGAGATTAAGAGAGAATAAGAGGACAGTGAACTTAGGGGAGTACAAATCTCCAAGCCTTTGTATTAACTCAGCAACTACTAGTAGAAATCAATCCATAACTACCTGAAAGTGATTGATGATCCCTTTAAATAATGCAAGGAGGAGTGTGGGAGCTGTGGTTTTTGCTGCTGAAGGAATTAGCTGGAAACTAGCTCTACTAGAATTAAGTCATCATTATGTGCTGACTGATATCATCATCTGCCTTTTCTACATAATGCAGGTACATATTCCCAGCACCTACTCTAGAAGGCCTCAGAAAAATAGCATTTTTGGGACAGCAAGCACCAAAATAGCATTTGTGTGGTATAGGCAACACCTTGGATCTGTACTGGCACCCATAACACCAAAAATGCAGATGGAAAAAGCTGAATTTTACAACTACAAAATCTCACAATGTTATGGTGTAATTTAAAGTGAAGCTGTCTTTGTTCTTTGAGGGTTAGTGGTCATCTCCACTCCGGCTAAGGCCGAATCTTTGGATGTCTCATCCTTCAGGGAATCTGGATCTTAGCTGCTTTGCGATTGGATGGATAAGTCTAATTATGCCTCATTCATTTACTACTAAATTCTTCTGACTAAAATCTGTTCTTCTTTAAAACAGGTTTTATGTTCTAATTAGCTCTGTTTCAACAATGACACTCAATTCATCTCGCTGGTCTGTTTGTAAGTAATCCATCCCTCTCCAATTTAAATCTTCTCGTTTGCTTTAATTCAATTCACAGCATTCCCAGTGTTAGTTAGGGCTTCTTTCAAGGTTTACTTTTAAAAGCTTTTTGTTCCTCCAGGGTTATCAGTTTCACTTTTTTTTCTAGTATTGCAAAGAGCAGAAATACTTACTTGTTTAATTCACAAATAGTTTTATGTAATACAATTATCATAAGCAAATACAAAATAAAACTTTAGGTGACATAAAACATGATACAGAAT